>NC_064642.1:259874588-260516661 GCF_023864345.2 Schistocerca serialis cubense
CTAACAGGGTCCACCATCAATTCCTTTTGTTACTGTTGTGCACATAATTAATTAGGTGGTAGGTAAGGAGGTGGTCGAGTGTATGTCTAGTTGTCACGCAAAATTCGCCAGAATTAAAGATGTACGAACTCTTCTCCACCCCAGCACCTTGCATAGTGACTCAAAACGCAAACAAGAGGAAGGTAATTTCTGCTGTTCCTTCTGTTAAGTCTCTCACTTGCTGCTAGGACGAGATGTCTTGCAGAAGGCGATATCAGCGATCATAATTTGTGACAAAGAGATGATGCAGTGGCGGAGCGGAGACACTAGTTCAGCGGCAGCAGGGCAGAGATGACATGGAGGCGGCAATGGCAATGATGCTGCAGCATGATGTGGAGATGGCACAGAGGCATCATGGTATGAGTAGCAACATGGTGGCAGCATCAGCTGAGAAGCTGTGGTGCTGCGCAGCTTGACGATGATGGCACGAAGATGATGTGGCATTGGTTGTGACACTGAGGCAGCAGCCATGCCATCAGGCAGCAGCATTGCAGCAATACTGTGACACCTGAATGCTGCAGAACAGTGTAGAAACACTGTGAATTTGGCAGACAGTGGTGTGGTAAGTGGCAGCCCCTTGATGACAGTAGCTCTGTGGAGACTAATGTAAACATGTGGCACCCGAAGCTGTCAGAGACTGTGCTGTATACACTGTGGCATCACGTGATTGCAACCACTGCAACAGAAATTGTTCACTTATGCACAACGATTGCACTGCCTTTAGCACAGAGCTCCCACACTAACTGTTCAGAGACCAAAACCTTTACAGGGACACCGGCCCCAATGTAAATCATGGAATGGAATGCAATCTGTTCCAGATCAGTCTATCCTCTTGCAATGTACTGAGTCCGATGGTGCTTTATTTTTGATGAAAACTAACCAATTTTCCCAAACCAGGTGGACAAGCACACAACAGTTTAAAAGATTTAGTGGCTTTACTAACAGTGTAGGGATGTGGTTGTGTGCATTGCACCCTTTAGAAATTCTTTAGATAATTGACCCACCTAATGAACAGTCAATGAATAAATTGAAAGCACAATTAAATAGAATAATGAAATAAGATGAACTGGGAAAAGTTTGTTTGGACAATCACATACCTTAATGCTGATTTAGATTAAACTTCAGTTTTATTAACGTCAACGAAAAACATTCCCCAAGATGGTGGCCTTTTAGAGACTAATATTCACAATAATTAAATACAGTGTGTTTCAAAAAATGACCGGTATATTTGAAACGGCAATAAAAACTAAACGAGCAGCGATAGAAATACACCGTTTGTTGCAATATGCTTGGGACAACAGTACATTTTCAGGCAGACAAACTTTCAAAATTACAGTAGTTACAATTTTCAACAACAGATGGCGCTGCGGTCTGGGAAACTCTATAGTACGATATTTTCCACATATCCACCATGCGTAGCAATAATATGGCGTAGTCTCTGAATGAAATTACCCGAAACCTTTGACAACGCGTCTGGCGGAATGGCTTCACATGAAGATGAGATGTACTGCTTCAGCTGTTCAATTGTTTCTGGATTCTGGCGGTACACCTGGTCTTTCAAGTGTCCCCACAGAAAGAAGTCACAGGGGTTCATGTCTGGCGAATAGGGAGGCCAATCCACGCCGCCTCCTGTATGTTTCGGATAGCCCAAAGCAATCACACGATCATCGAAATATTCATTCAGGAAATTAAAGATGTTGGCCGTGCGTTGTGGCCGGGCACCATCTTGCATAAACCACGAGGTGTTCGCAGTGTCGTCTAAGGCAGTTTCTACCGCCACAAATTCACGAAGAATGTCCAGATAGCGTGATGCAGTAATCGTTTCGGATCTGAAAAATGGGCCAATGATTCCTTTGGAAGAAATGGCGGCCCAGACCAGTACTTTTTGAGCATGCAGGGATGATGGGACTGCAACATGGGGCTTTTCGGTTCCCCATATGCGCCAGTTCTGTTTATTGATGAAGCCGTCCAGGTAAAAATAAGCTTCGTCAGTAAACCAAATGCTGCCCACATGCATATCGCCGTCATCAATCCTGTGCACTATATCGTTAGCGAATGTCTCTCGTGCAGCAATGGTAGCGGCGCTGAGGTGTTGCCGCGTTTGAATTTTGTATGGATAGAGGTGTAAACTCTGGCGCATGAGACGATACGTGGACGTTGGCGTCATTTGGACCGCAGCTGCAACACGGCGAACGGAAACTCGAGGCCGCTGTTGGATCACCTGCTGCACTAGCTGCGCGTTGCCCTCTGTGGTTGCCGTACGCGGTCGCCCTACCTTTCCAGCACGTTCATCCGTCACGTTCCCAGTCCGTTGAAATTTTTCAAACAGATCCTTTATTGTATCGCTTTTCGGTCCTTTGGTTACATTAAACCTCCGTTGAAAACTTCATCTTGTTGCAACAACACTGTGTTCTAGGCGGTGGAATTCCAACACCAGAAAAATCCTCTGTTCTAAGGAACAAACCATGTTGTCTACAGCACACGTGCATGTTGTGAACAGCACACGCTTACAGCAGAAAGACGACGTACAGAATGGCGCACCCACAGACTGCGTTGTCTTCTATATCTTTCACATCACTTGCAGCGCCATCTGTTGTTGAAAATTGTAACTACTGTAATTTCGAAAGTTTGTCTGCCTGAAAATGTACTGTTGTCCCAAGCATATTGCAACAAACGGTGTATTTCTATCGCTGCTCGTTTAGTTTTTATTGCCGTTTCAAATATACCGGTCATTTTTGAAACACCCTGTATGATTTTAGTATAGCAGGGCAAAAAAATAATTGGTACATACACAGGCAACATCCTACTCATACAGTAGCGTTGCCCAGTATACTAACTCGTAAGTGTGTCAGTTCCCAAAATTTAACTAGTTCACACAGCCTACTGAATGACTGAATCTTAAATAATAGAATTGTTCATACTAACAAACAATGAACAAAAATGGCAGAATTGCAAACTGTTGCAACAAAATAAGTAAGTTCAAACTATCTGCCAACCACATTGTCGCAAACTAACATCATCAGAACTTACATCGCAAATCTGTCATCGTGACTGAGTACACTGACAATAGAACCCTACACATGTGCTGCTTTCTTCCTTTCCAACTTGATCACATGACCACTACTGTAGTCAAATTAGCTTTTATGTTATAGACCACCATTTGAAATTATTTACAATTTTTAAACATATTTAATATTAAGCATATAAGATACAGCTCCGTGATGCATTTGCATACCATTATTACTGATAAATTTGGAAAAAATGGCTTTTGGATACTATTTTTATGTGACAATACAGAACTGCACAAACCTAGTCAAGTTTATAACTTCATTCTTCATGCCCTTATGTTGCTATTCCAATCAAATGACTCATTTACAGCATTAGATTATCAGAATTCCATAAAAGACAACAACACAAACTGTTTATGCAGTGAGTGTGTGTGTGTGTGTGTGTGTGTGTGTGTGTGTGTGTGTGTGTAAACTTCAATAACATTACTGAATTTTTTGTAGTACACAAATGATGATAACTTTCTTGGGATTATCGTTCTATTGTGATTTTTTAGTGTTTTCTGTGACAATATAATTTAGTTTTAGATATGCTTAGAACCTCGCCTAACATTGTGGTATTTCCTGCAAGCTGGATCTGTGTATTTCCTTCCACTTCAAGATTTACTTCCCTTATTTCTCATTTATATTACAAGGATGCACTATTACACAGATTATGTTCCACTTCTCGTATTTTCCACACACAATAAATACCTCCAAAGTTATTTACAGCTACAAGTAATGTAATCATCATGTGCAATTCTGATTCACACAGAATTAATCATCGCCGCTAGACACTTTCAGAGAGCTTCAGGCACTACTTCCATTCCAGTTGTTCATATAACCGTACAACATACAGTGACATTATTTTATCATAGTCAAACAACTTATCATTTGTCTGTTTCAACAACCATACTTCTCACTATGTTGTTGGATCACAAATAAGTTTCTCCAAATTACTTTCAGCTGCTACTTCACATCCATGTTAATATCTGAACACTGCTATGTGTGTGTTTACAAATTAACACCAACCTCCCTAAAATCCTCACTTATGCATGGGATTAATATTTTCTGAAAGTGCTTGGTATGTAGTATTAAGTAGCTAAACTCTACCATTGTAGAGGGTGTTTCAAATGAATATACGGGTTTTAAGGCTTTGTAGCATTTATTACATTCATATTAGAAATAATACACCAAGTAAAAGAGTTACTCAAAACATTTTTGTTTGTATAGCTGTGCACCATGGGATGTGTCTGAAACGACCAAAAGTGACTGAAGAACTTGCTAACTAGGTGTGTTTTTTATGCGCATGGCCCCAAGATAGCAGTTTGGAAGGTTAGTCATGAATTAGCAGTTTCAGTGGTGTCCTTGGTCAGATTTTTATTGTGATGCTTACAACTATGTCCTTACTGTCTGCAGTTACTACATGCTCTAGGGCCTACAGGCTTTGATTTGCATGCCAATTTTGCAAATGGAATGTTGCTGCATGACAACAAATATTTTCTGGATCATATCATTTTCAGTGATGAATTGACATTTCACATACACAGAAATGTAAACACACACAACGATTGTTACAATTGCAGTGGAATGGCTGAAAGCTTTTTGTGCCATATCCTGATGAAAGTTTATGGGCCTTCCTTTTTCAATGGAGCAACTATAACTGGTGGTTCTTGTCTTGATACACTAGAACTATGGCACAACTGCGAAAAGCTGAACCATAGAACTTTATTTGGCAGCAGGCCAGAGCTTGTTTTGCATGACTTCCATGTTCACACACAATTTGTCGCCATGTGATTTTTACCGCCAGGGTTCATAAAAGATCATCTGCATGTGCCTCCACTACCATCTGACCTACTCAACTTTAGAGACAGCATTGTTATAATTACTCCGGACACACTGACCAAGGTTTGGAAAGAGCTCGCTTGTCTACTCAGTGTGTGACAAATGTTGCTCACATTGAACACTTGAAGAGAAACCGTAGGGGGGGGACCAATGGTAAGGTCTAATGGGAGCAAACAGCATCGGTTCGGTCCCTAAGCTACATACACACACACACACACACACACACACAAACACACACACACACACACCTGTGCCCGAGGAAGGACTCGAACCTCCGATAAGGGGAGTGGTGCGGACTGTGACAAGACGACTTAGACCGCGTGGCGAGAAACTGTTTGAGTTGCACTAAGCTGTTTGAGCTGCTCTTTCAGGTGATGTATATATAATTGTAAATTGAATACAATGAGTACCACAAAGCCTTAAAACCCATGTATTAATTTTGAAACAACCTGTATATTCTAATTTTTCTTAAGTCTTTTAAGTTATGTCACGCCACATTTGAAACCAGAATCTAATTTCATGGAATTAGTAAACAGACAGCCTATTTATAGAATACACTGAATCAATGACAGATACCATAAGAACTGGAAAAGTGTTCTTTATTCTATGAAATTTCGGGCTAACTGCTGGATGTAAGTAACAGCGGCAACAAGTTATTGACGTCTGGCAGATTTTCTGAAATTTCATGGAACAATTTATACACCACAAAAGTTTTAAATTACACAAAGTATTATTTATTTACAGAAATGATGCACATTATAAAAAGTATCTAAATGCTAGTTTATTTAAAGCCCACAGACAATTGCACAAGTAAGTTATACAAGTGTGAACTCTAACGAAAATTTCATTTTAGATCTCAGAATTTTAAATTGGCAACTACTTCATATATTGCACTTGGAGATGGATGTTGACGTCTGTAACAACGTGGCCAGATTTAATGTGAACATATCTCACTGCTCGGTTTTGTCAATGCGTGGCACTATACTATCAAATTAATACAATCTAGTAGATAGTAATACTTCTGGCAGGTATTCCGACTGAGTGTAGCTCAACTGCATTTCTAATTACAAATTGTAGTAGCTTCTATGAGTGAGACATTTATGGCAAGAAACTGGTGGTGTCATCTTGCAATGAAGGGGCTGGATCTCTGAGCTACGAGTACAGAGGGTCTCATGGCCAATAACACATGGAAGTAGGTTTAACATGAAAATCAATACCTATGTGGAACTAGCTCATGTTCTGAGCTTCCCTTCTTCTCACAACAGGTGAATCCCTTCCAACCATGGATGAGTGACCTGTCATCTCCACAGCCCCTCCCCTCTCTCCATTCCGAAACTATCCAGCTTTCCTATCTAAAGGAGTAACATATACTTCTATAAGCCAGGATTACCATTTTTACCTTTCAAGTGTGTGTATCAGCAGAATTAGGACTGGTCATAAGTACTAGCTAGCCATTCCATCTATCTTTGCAGTTTTTACAATTTTGTCAACTGAATTTTCTATTTGATACAAAACTTTTGATAATATCACTAATACCACCAATAAGACAGTTTCATTACATTCTGACATGTCATTTTTAAGCAAAAGCTGAACACAGCAATTAAATGATAATCAGTTGCCTAAAATGTCACTAAGCTTAGTGACAACTAAGAGGAAGTGGAAAATCTAACAAACTGGTCAAATTTGAATTGAATTATTTGTGTGGATATGATTACTGCAAAGTATTCAGAGATCTGTTTCGCAGATTGTCTCCTGCACGGTAAATCTTACTAGTGACTGCATGACATTAAGAAGAATTTTTTTTTTACAATCAGGAGAAAGCCTACTAAAAAGCCAATTGAGTCTAAAATTTGATGACCTTATGTCTTATAAGCACTGTAGCAAATCACCAGGAGCGTTTTATTGTGCCGTCATTTGCAAAACATAGGGTGGTTTTTGTGGTTAAGAAAAATAAATATATGGGTTATGTAACTACTGTAGCTACATCTATTGCTGAAGCTTGTCAGGAAAACATTCTGTGCGAATGGTAACTGATATGGTGGAAGTACTTCAGAACTTGTGTTGCCCGACCATACCTACATCAGTGTGCAACTCCTGTTTTGTGAGATCTCTTAAAGTTTTTGATTACTTTAAGGGCATGACCATGAAATGGGAAACAAATTACCACGAAGTGTAAGAAGGCTTCTGTGAGACACCATACATTGACCTGTATTCTGGACATGCCCTAGTTATAAATACCATTATTCAATTCCCATGGAATGTACTTAACAGAAAAGGAAGAATAAAGAATGCCTATACTGATTGTCATGTAGTATGGCTGACCAGAATATAGAAGAAACTGATTCAATTCAAAGCAAAAATGCAGGCACACAATTTGATATGAGTATCTGAAATGTGATACACCCAGTCTTGTAAAGCAAGCTAGAAAGCTGCTTGAAGAGAAAAACAATTACATTGATATTCAGCTGTCAGATTTAACAATGGAATAGTAGTGACACCCTATTCTCATTTCAGTCTTGATTTTCCAGAAGGCTACTTTCAAACCAATCGAAACATGAGGCACTTAACACTGCCATTCATTCTGAAGCTTGTTATGAACAGATACATTCCTATGCCAACAGAGGAATAAATTCTTTACTCTTGGCAGTGAATATGCCATCTTGAAAATTTCTGAAAAGTGAGTTTTAAGGTCCCACAAAGCGATCATGTATCAGCAATTATTTTATATTAATTGTGATTTACAGTTCATATTAAATTTTTGCAGTTGAATACAATCTATATTAGTAGAATATATGGCTCAAAAATAATTTTTCACTGTACAAGGAAAAGGGAGGGGGGGGGGGGGGGTAAAAGCAGCTAGAGTACCTTCTTTCTATGGGTGGAGGAGGTATGATAGTCCTGCCATGTTTTTCTAGTGAACTCTAGTTTGAATCAGATAATAAACTATAATCGATATGGAACTATTAGATTAGAGTACAGTACAGCATCAATTTTCTGAGCATCAGTCAACCAAATGCCTGCTTAACTGAACTGTAACTCACTCACACATGCCGCCATTCCCTGCCACGGTTTAGCTGTCCCCTTCCTCTTGCACCAACGCCAAGTTGCAGACAATAATAACCATTTGCATTGTTACGATCACTTGTGCCAACTTTGCCGCATAAAGTAAACTTGTGATATAAAACACCTAAATGTAAACTTGTTATCCATTCTGTGGGAGATAAGTACAAGATCAGTATAAGGTTAGATGAAGGTGAATCTGCAAGCAAGTTTTTAATGAATACAAGGTGGATAAGCTGACAATTACAGATACAAAAACACGAAAGACTTGCACCGCAAATTTTATATCGAAGCTGATGGATCAACAAATCATAAAACTATGAAGGTCGCTATGAACATGGATCTAGATCAGGCTCATCCAAGAATTGCTCCTGGCGGGTGTGGCTGCGCTACGTGGGCGCAAGGCACTGTAGTTCAGTGCCCCGTACATGACTGTGTGTCGCTAATGCCGGCATAGGAGCGAGAGAGATAGCTGTGGAGCGAGTGAGATCCACAGCACTGCTCTGTGCTGGACTGTCCCGTGGTCAGATCCAATGTAAATAAAATAACAGAGGAAGTGCAGCTCGGTAAAAGTGATCACGCAAACCATTTACTGTTTAGGTAACAATTAGTGTTCGTGTTGCAGAATTACTACGCAAAGCTGTAGAAAACAATATACAAAACAAGAATCGAAGAACTACTTAGAAGTTGTGGAATAATCGGGTCTACTGCCGAGCGACACAAACATCCGGCAGTAGACCCGAATATTCCACTTGTCAAGATCTCGCCGGGAAAGCCTGCAGAATTAAACTTAGAAGTTTTCTGGCCCACAGGTTGAGTCTGTTAGTACCGCACATGCACACTCGTCATAAGAACAGCAGGTGTCTTTTGAAAGGTATATCAATTTCTTAAATGAACTAATGTCATAAACATTGTATTTTAGAAATAATTTTATGTGAGGGATATAGTGTCATTCCCATTGTTAGTAGTTACAAGTCAATATTTTTTGTTGAATTTTGTGCTATAGCTTTTTGTATCCTTTTTCAGAGTTTAGACATTGGATCCTTAGTTTGCTGTTTTGTACGCAATATTTTAATTGACCAAGTTTGAAAACTAATTAAAAAATAGATTTAAAGTTATAAAGATCTTTAATCCTTACAGTCAACATTGTTAAAGATACAATTAACATTTTACATGTTTTTCTTCCTCGAGGAAATGATTATATCTAGGTTTGGTACAACATTCTGGGAGACTGCTACCTTCAAGGGAATTTTGTGGTAAGGTTCTATGGGACCAAACTGCTGAGTTCATCGGTCCCTAGGCTTACACACAAATTAATGTTACTTAAACTACATTACGCTAAGGACAACACAAGCACATCCATGCTCAATGGGGGACCTGAACCTCCGATGGCGTAGCCGCACGAACCGTAACAAGGCATCTCAGACCGCGCGGCTCCTCAAAGAATTGGTCAAATTTTTATCGCTAAGTAGTGAACGGTTCTTAGTTCTAGCAAGCTTTAAATGGGAGAAAAAACGCTCACAAATATATGTAGAGCGAAACACTGAGAGAACTTTGGCCGTGTGCTTGTGCAGAAAGAGGATACTTCTCTCATGGAAAACAGCTGTAAAAGTCATTTAAAGTTTTACACATAAGAAAGCAGTCCTTCAGGTGAAGATCACAGTGCACGTGAATCAGCTCTAGTTGGAACACTTGTGAGACGTCCTCTGGTAAAAGGGAAAATTGGTGAGAAATATATCTAAGGCAGCTGAAGCTCACTTATCTTCAAAAATCTGTTTTCAAACTCTCCTTGTAATTCGCAAATGATTTGAACATAATCTGAAAAATCCACATCTTCTAATGCAGGGAAGCATCCACAATTCTTCTCGCGCAACTATTTTTCCCGCAAAATAAGTTTTTTGTTATGCTTTGAAATCGTATGCACTAAAATAACAACAGAGTGGTTTTCGCCTCGGAGTGATTGTTCGAAGTGTCTAAATGACCAGTGGTTTTCGCCTCGGAGTTATTGTTCGAAGTGTCTAAATGACCAGTTAGGTCACTCAAAAAAGTGAAATTCGCCACCCACTTAGGATCAAGAAGTAATACTTCTGGACATCCTTTCACTTCCAAAAAGATATTGATATCGTCCTTCAAGCAGAAAAACTGATTAGGCACCTTCCCTCTACTCAGCCATCTTACTTTGGCATGGTAGGGCATGTTCGGGTATTCCGCTTCGATGTCAGCCAGAAGTTCTTTAAATTTGAGATGTGCGAGTCCAAGCGAGTGAAGATAATTAACCGTTTGAAAAACTGTGTCCATAACATTTTTTATGTTGACACAAAGTGCCTCCTGGTGTATTAGACAATGGACTGCCACAAATAAGGAACAGCCCACTTCAGCCATTTTTGACCTGACGTAACCCTGGAATCCAGTATGTATCTCTCTTAGCGCAGGGGCTCCATCCATTGTTACACTGGTCAGGCATTCTCATTTTAAATCCATTGACTCAAACACATTTTCCATGGATACAAAACTTCCAAACCAGCTGTTGTGTCGAGAAATTATTTGGTGACGTGGAGAATGTCGTCAGAGCCCTGAATGAGTATGACGAGCTGAGGTCTGTCTGCAACGTCCGTGAACTCGTCAAGAGTGATGGAAAATGAAACGAAATTTGCCACTGTCTCCATTAATTGCTACTCCATATCTGCGGCCATATCTTCGACTTGGCGAGCAACAATTTGAGGCGGAAGATCTATGTTTTCATATTTTTCTGTGGGGTCTGCTGGACAAATACAGGCCGCCTAGTCGCCCAGGCAATCCTTGATGAGATTCCCAGCTTCAAAGGGTTTCACTGCATTCGCAATTCTCAGTGAGCATTTGTAGCTTGAGTGCAAACTTTACCCACCCGTTTTCTGCCACTGCCACAGTATTTTTTTTTTTTATTATTAAAAAAAGAGCAACAACTTACAATTAATTTTGTACAATCCTGTTTTTAAAATACTTATCATTTAACATGTTGTTAAGACCACAACAACAACAACAACAACAACATCATTTTAACAATTAATTGTTTCATTTGTTGAAACCAAAATAAAAAAAATAACAAAAAAAAGATCAGTTTTAGGTGCGTTTTCTCCAGTTCCTCTGAAAAGTGGTCATAGATGCAAGTAAGGACAGTGAGAAGTGATCGCAAAGTAAATTTTTATCTATTGGAATATTTGGGTTTTAATTAATTGAAAACATAGATCAAACTACAACATATGCTTTTCCATCCGCCATAACACAACAACAAAGAATGACTCTTAATGACACTTTGCTGTCCAAGAGAGCACTTTTGACGGCTTTTCAGAAAGTGGCAAAAAAATAATGCACCTGAAACTTTTTGTTGTGTCTGTGCGACACAATTTAAAGCAATCCAAATATAAAAATCAACGAAAAAGAAATGTTCCTCGTTGCTGACAATCTGATATTCGATAACTGGCACATTGCGAAGTGACGTATCGGATTATAAAATATAGTTTTATTTATCATCTTTATGTATAGTAAAGAGTCATACAATAGGAAACACTTACTTCACTGTAATGCTGCTTGAAATTTTCTTTCAGATCTTCAAGCTTTAACTGGCATTCCTCTTGCGCCAAATTTTCAAACTGATCTTTGTGACAGGAATTGAAGTGCTGTTCAATCGAGTACTTTTTAAAATACGTGAGGTTCTGATGACGTAGTACACATTTGGCATGATTTTTGACTGCAGTACAAAAGAAATTAATTTCCCAGTCTGGTTTCATAGTGTGGACGTTCTGCTCCTCCTCTTTTTTTTTTGTCTGCTGCTGTTGACCATCCATCTCGATTTACTGTAGTCTTACATCTGTTGTGTTGTATCAATGCTTTTAACCACAGCTGGTGCGGCGGTCTGTTTTCCGTACGAAGTGCTCGTCCAATGGTACGGCGAGGTGGGACGGATGGACCACATGGTCAGCACACGACACAGCTCAGCCACTGCAACAACATACGAATTCGCCCGGTGTGCTGGCTGGCCTCGAGTGATTGCAGGCGCTAGTGCCCCAGGGGCACAGTTTGGATGAGACTGATCTAGATGATGCCTTAGCCAGGAGATGATGGGTACGAAACTCATCGAGACGTTGCGACCAACGACGCCACCACTCGGCTGATAACCCGAGAATTCATCATTGGAATACGTCGAGAAAGACTGCGATCAAACAAACCATGTTGTTTCAAAAACGTTAATGTGTCTGCGATGCCTATTGTTTACATCTCACAAAAGAGCACCTGGATGAATAATATGATCTCCAAGGCATTATTGAGACGTTGAAACGGTGTTATAGAAAAGAACTGTTACAAAAGTTATTGTTAGAAAGGGAGGAGCAGAGGAGGGATAGGGAAGTCTATAAAGAAAGCATAAAAATATTGACTTGAAAGATACATTCGGAGCAGTAGAGGATAGGGTAAGGAACAGAACTTGATAGAAGTGTGGAATAAAATAATCATTATGCTAAACGAACTTAATTGCTATGAATGTGAAGAAGACTTTCAAGAATGGATGAGAGTTGGCAACGCAAATTAAGGGCACCAAATCATGCAGAATAGTGAAATTGTAAACCTTCCCCTGATAATCTTATAACTAGAAGTCCATAAAATGAAGGTGAAAATATATCAGCTGCTTCTGAAGCATTTACACGTTTCGGCACTGCCTTGCAATGATTTGACACTCAGGATTGAAGCAACCACTATCAGAGATTTGCCCTGGAAAATGTGTGTTTTGTTTTGACCATTGTTTACAGAGACGTGGTGCTATGTTGGAAAATAGTGTGATGTAACCATGCCACTTTGAAGTGTGGCGCAGCATTCAAATAAAAGTTACCTGGCTTGCCACATTACTGTGTAACTTACTTTTTGAAGTCCACTAGTATTCTGCAAACACTTTCACATATAGGGCAATCTTTGTTTCATATCTTTTATGTGCTGAAAATACTTACCTTTTAGGATACCTTTCATTTTAGGGAACAGCAAAAAGCTGCAAGAGTCAAGATCCAGTAGGGCAGATGCAAAACTGTTGTCATTTTGTTTTTGGTAAAAGAGTTTCATGACACTAAATGCTGTGTGATTGAGCTTGTTCCAATGGAGCAGCCGGTGCCACAATGCAGACAGTATTTCTAAGTGTGCCTCATACATTATAGGGTTCCCACAAAGCATCATTTAAAAAATGTTTAACTTGGAAACTATTAGAAATGAGAGGACTATAGTTTGATGTTAGCAGCACTAAAAGCTTTTTTCCACCCTCCTTTCAAACAAAGGAGGAACAACAACAATAGGGTTCTGGACAACTCTTCCAAACTCCCACTATTTCCCACACCTCACTAATCCTTTTCCTTCATATGTATTCTTTCCCCTTCAACACTTCTGCCAGGAGGAGGAGCCACTGGGTCTGAAAAATTGCAAATTTCAATGTCTTTATATGTGTGTACTCCCACTGCTGCTTGGTGAGTAGAAATTTTTATTTATCCAATTACATTATATTTTCGAGGAGGACAGACTGCTACTCACCATATAGAGGAAACACTGAGTCACACACAGGCACAACAAAAAGACTGCTATACGTTTGAGCTTTTGGCCAATAGGCCTTCTTGTAAAGTAGAAAATACAAACATATTCACACAAGCACACCTCATGCACAAATGACCACTGTCTCTGGCCACTGAGCACAGAAACTGCAGCTGATGGGAGAAGCAATCTGTGGGTGGTGGTGATGAGGAGGAGGCTGGGACTGGGAAGGATAGCAGGGTAGGGTGGGGTGGGGTGGGGTGGGGTGGGGTGGGGTGGGGAGTGTGCTGCTTGTGGAAGTGTGCAAGAAGCAGTGGGGAAGTCTGAAGGGAAGGGGAGACAGAAAACAAGAAACAGAGGACCGGAAAAAAACTGATGATTACATTAGTGGTATAAAAGGCTGTTTAGTGCTGGGAAGAAAGCAGGGAAGGGGATGGTAGGTGAAGGACAGTAACTAGGAAAGATTGAGGCCATGGGGGTTACGGAAATGAAGAATATATTGCAAGGAGAGTTCCCAGCCGGGCAACTCAGGAAAGCTGATCATGGCAGGAAGGATCCACATGATGCAGGCTGTGAAGCATTTTTTGAAGTTAAGAGCACTGTGTTGAGCAGCTGTTCAGGAACAGGACGGTTCAGCAGTCTTTTGGTCACAGACGTCACTCATGCAGACAGTTTGTTGGTTGTCACACCCATGTAGAAAGCAGCGTAGTGATTGCAGCTTAGTGTGTCGATTACTTGACTACTTTCATAGATAACCTTGTCTTTGATGGGACTACATGCCTGTGACCAGACAGGATTATATGGTGGTCAGTGGATGTGTGGGACCCATCTCGCATTTAGATCTATGCAGGGATATTAGCCACGAGCCATTTATGCATGAATCAATAAAGCTATCAGAATTGTTGATTCTGCATACTGAACCATACATGGCTGGACTTGGATATCACCTGGGTCTTTTAAGAGCAAGTAATGCACAAATTTAAATTCTGGAAAAACAGAAAAAAAACTTAAGGGCGCTGCTAAAAATCTGACGTTTCCAAGTTATGATTTTTTCGAACAAAAGCAGGACATTTTGGGAACCCTGTAGTTTTAGCACTTGACAGTTGTATGCTGGTTAACTGGGTAAGCTGCAGAACCATTTGTGGTAAACCACACCCTTCACGGTAAAAAATTAAATCAACATGGTATTCCCAATGTTTATCATTCATTAGGCTTTCTTTGACCTTGATTCTGCATTAGTCTTCAAACGGTTTGACTACTATTTGGTTTCTAAGCTGAAATTGTACCATCACATTTTGTTGCCAGTAATAATTACTAATATAGTTTGATGCTAAGCATGTTCTATCACATCTGCAACGAGAGAAACAATGTTCATGAAATCAAGCACTCCAACATAACATCTTTGCAGATGGTGATTGGTTAACTGATTCAAACCACTGTGCAGGGATGTAGCAGGAGAATCCTACACTACGATCAGTTCACTTGTAAGGAATTAATTCTTTTAGGCCACCACTTCTATACTTCGATAATGCTTCAATTCATAGCCTCTTATCCAAGTTCATTTTCCCATTCACAAGATACATTAACTTCTCTGTAAAACAATATTTCATTAATTCCATCTGAAGGCACATCCAACTGCTCCTACGGAATAAAAGTTTTCAGAAGTTAATACTGTGCAAGATAAAATTTAGCTTTTGAGCCGGATCCCTTATGAAATCCTCAAACTTAACTGTTGAGACAACATATTATCAAAGGTTTTTCATGCAAATATAAATACAGTGGCTGAAAGAAAGAATGAGAAGAAGATCTGACAACTTTTGTTTGATGTTCATGGCAGAAAATGATTTTAAAACTTCACTTTGTTTGCAGTACTACCAACAAAAGAAACTGAATCTCAACTTTTACTTTGTGCTTTGATAAGAGAGCATATAAGCTTTTTCTAGCTGTTTTCCACAAACCAAACCACAACAATTGTATGATTGGGTGTTATGTTGGTGAATGCCACTGTTAAATAAATGATATTCAGTGTGACAATTGCCAACACATTTATGACTATTTGAGTTCTCAGACACAATACAGGACAGCATTGACACTGAAACAATACCACATAATTTCAATGTTTAACTAACTTTGTCAAAATTGTTTGAGTATTCTGCTCCTTAATGAAAAACATGAATTACTTGTTGTTGCTCCAACATTTAATTACAAAAGGAATGACACAAAATTATAATTCATAACAATGATCACAGTTTAATAAGTTACATATAAAACATTTAATGTTGTCTATAATACAATGACAATTTGTTTTCAAGTTAAGTACAAAATTAATGGACTCAATTGACAAGGCTTCTGCTGTACAAGCATCACTTCTCACGATGTTTAGCAAACCAGTTTTTGTTTTAAATATAAAAATACAATTTATTTGGTTAATAAAAAGCAAAAGCCCCATCAACTTTTATCCACAAATTTTGCCTTGATCTACTATGTACAATTGATAAAATATCTCAACACAATACATATACACAATAAAAATGTACACTAACAAAAAAATTGCCATTACGGTCAGTCCATACAATTCAGCATAAAATATACAGCATTTTGAAGGAGTTTCTCTCTCTCTCTCTCTCACACACAAACCACTTGGGGAAAAAACCACAAAAACTTATGGATAATAAAAATGTTTACATGAATGGTCACGTTAAGAAGTCCTTTTATTTGGGTGATGATCATCTTCCATCTGTAACAAATTCAAATCACAGAATAATACACATTAGATAAAATATAAAGGAAGAAAATCGACAAATGAGCTTAGGGATAAACTGGAAATTTATATGTAGCAAAATAAAAATTTTGGTATTCTTTCAAATGCCGAGGGTGCAACAAGAGATATGAGAATTTATAAATAGGGAGATAAGTTCACTGGAGTGTTGAGGTGTGTTAGAGAGTGAGACACACACACACTGAGTGAGTGAGAGAGAGAGAGAGAGAGAGAGAGAGAGAATTTTTCCTTGCCGTGTTGTCATGAAAATATGATAAAACACACATTAGTTTCTGCTGACATTTCAAACTGTTACAACATACACCCTTATAATTTACTGATGGGAGCTTTGCTGGTACTATTCAGCATCTTAGAATGATGCTGTTAAGTCCTACTTTGTGTTTCAACGTATCTCCCTGCACCATGCCACCTAGCCCTTTATCTGGAATAGTTCCAAAACATAATCACATGTTACATATGAGAAATGAAGTTTGCCAAAAGCATGGTATTGCAATGGATATTGTTTTATAAATAGTTCTGATTTGGTTTCAAACTACAAAATATGTATGCTCTTCTTAGCTTTCAGATGCTATAAAATACAAATTAAATTATGGGAATCAGTGCACAATAGAATGTTATAAATCATTTGAAACTCATTTGCCTTTCATTCGTATGTTTGAGTGTATTAAATAAATAAAAGAAGCTGCCAAATTTATAAAAATCAAAAAAGTCTAAAGAATGGAATAAATACATGTGAGTAAATCATTTAAGCAAAGTGGACTTGGACACACATTGAAAGCTATTTACATTCCTTTTATGGGGGATGCAAAGAAGCTGAGATGTGGCCTCAAAGGTTTTTGGGACAGCATTATTTACCAAAATCCTCTGAAAAATTTTGCACTACTTATTTAGAAGGGATACACTGGTATCTGCAGCCCACCATTTCTCAAAGACAGTGAGTTAGAAAGCTCAGATTGTTACTCATATGAGGTGTGATTGGAAAGTTTTAAGAATGGATCCCCTACTGCTTACTGCTTTGACGAGCAGGTACATGGAGGGTGGGGAGTGAGTCATTGCCTTGTACTTGGACTCCCTCTGACAGGAAACCGCGTTTCCTTTATTCAGTTCATTGTGAAAGCTGGTTGAGTGCGGGTCAGTTGGCTTGTTGCCAGATTCTGTCTGCGTGAAAATGAACATAAAAACAGAGAAATGAGTTTGTGTGAAAATTTTGTTTTAAAACTGGGAAATCAGCTTCTGAGACTTACAAACTATTGGAAACAGCTTTTAGAGGTAATGTATGAGCCAGTCAAATGTTTTTGTCTGGTTCAACATGGCTGCAAATCATTTGAAGATGAATCATGGTCCGGCCGTCCTTCCACCTCAAAAACGAATGAAAATGTTGTGAAACTTGGCGGATTTAGTGCGCTCTGTCGTAGACTTACAATTAAGGAGATGGCTGATGAACTTAAATTAAGTTTCTATGCAGTTCAGTCAATTTCAACAGAAGATTCCAGGTTCACCATGACCGAAAAAAGCATGGAAAAGTCAGTCGAAGGTGAAGACAATGTTGGTGACTTTTATTATTATTATTATTATTATTTTTTATTCTACCGATATTGTGCATCATGAATTTACCCCTGGAGGACAGACAATTAACCAGGTACACTAAAAATGTGTCCTTGGGTGTTTGCGCAAAAAGGTGCGGAAGAAAAAGCCTGCATTGTGGAAAGACAGGAGTTGGGTGATACACCATGACAATGCTCTGGCTCATAGTGCCTTCTCCAGCGTTGAATTTTTGACCAAATTCAAAACTCCTGTGCTTCCACAACCACCATATTCCCCTTATTTGGCCCCTGTGGACTTTTATCTGTTTTCTAAACTGAAATTTTCACTGAAAGGGAAGCGATTTGACTCTATTGAAGACATCCAGGCAAACACAGAGAGCGTCCTTAACACACCCCAGAAAAAAAATTCCAGGAATGTTTCCCAAAGTGGAAACACGGCTGGAGCCGCTTGTTCAGTCAGAAGGGGACGATTTTGAAGGAGATGCATCACAGTAGCATGTAAGTACCACCATTGTACAATTACAAGCCCATTTTTAAAAATTCCCAAACACACCCCATATGTGTGAGAATTTCACACTTCTTTGAACGGCCTCTAAAAACATTTGTGTATATTTACATAAAAAACTCACAAGATTCAATTAGGAATTTACTGAAATATATCAAGAGAGGATTTTTACACGGAGTTGGTAGGTATATCCAGAGTTTATATGCAAGAAAAAAATTGCTTTCAAAATTAATGATTACATACTGGAAAGTGACTGCTATTATTTTTTTTTAAAAAGGAAAACGTGATTGAAGTATTATCAACAGTAAAACCTCAACAGTACTAGCTTCTTTACATAAGGCATTACTGTAACGTCTAAATACTGACATGGACCAAACTAGAACAAGAACTGGTCCAACAAATGTGCTACACTAACTTTGAAAGGAATGTTGGTGTTTTCATAATAGCTCATTTTAATGCCGAGAATAACTCAAAAAAGCATAGCCATAGGAAAATTGTGTGTTATATCCTACAAGAATTAAATAGAAAGAGGAATCCATTTCCAGATCATAGAAAGAGGTTTTTAAAACTTAGTACAGTAAAATAAAATAAAGTGGAAGATATTAATTCATCAAACATCTGTAAGTACTCTGTGAGTTAAAAATTAAAGCTCAAGCTGTATTTGATAACTGATCTTTCATTTAGAGATATCTTGCATTGAAGAAACTTGACCAGTACTTTCACCAGTCACTAAACGGTAACATTCATTTTTTTCAAGAAGGATTCTACAAATGACGCAACTTTTTGTCAAAGAGGTTGCATTACACAAAGGTTAACCAACACATTCTTCAGTCATCATCAAGTGTGTTACTATTAATCTATCAATTTATGTTCACAACTGCCATACATACACAGCAAAGCACCAACGTCACTAAAAGATATTCCAGATTAGACTAACTGTTTTAGAAAATGCTAGACCCCAATTTTCCATATTTTATTACCTTTGTTCCCATTTATAGACAAGATACACATTTAGACGGGCTGCTCAATAAAAAATGATGATAATTTTTTTATACTCATAATTTCTTGTGCTAGAATTTAACTTAATGTGTAACACACTATACTAGTTTCACTGTTGGCACTCCTGGCTCCCAACTGTGAGAGGTAGGCAAGCTGAAACGTGTGCAGTATCACCTACTGCAGTAATAGATGACGTGCAATGCAGATTTGAAATTCTGCTTTTGTCTGAAAAATCTTTGACTGAGGTTATGCAACGATACAAGAGACTATGGAGACTGTTCTTCCCTATGGCACAATCTGGAGAAGGGTCGAAATTGTTTAAAGAGAGGAGACAATCAATCAGTTTCAATGGAAGGTGGACCCAGTGCTCCAGTTACTTCTCTTTATGAAGAAAACATCAACAGCATTGCTGTAATTGTGCAAGATGATGGACAAATAATCTTTTGAACACCTTCTGAAATACTGGTGGAAGCTGCACCACGATATGCACAGCTGCACAGTGCAAATGTTGTTACTGAATACCTCGCAAAAATCAATGCTAAGTGTATCCCTTACTCTCCATCATTAGCAGCGGTAGTGATGGCTGCAGAGGTGATTCTGAAAGGTGTTTTGAAAAATTATTTCCAACATGTCTTTTGCAGACTGGCGGAAATGCTGGGACAAATGCATATCATTCTCCATTGGCCAGCTCTCGTTTAAAGATGTAAAAGATAATAAAAATTATACCAGCAGGAAATGTAACTTGTTTGTGGACATAAAATTCAACATTTAGATAAGGGCTTTAGAAGAGGATCGTCAGTTTGCGTGGATGATGTAACAAGTATAGCACATCTGACAGATGACTAGTGTGGCAGTTAAAAATAGTGAAGGAGGGTAACATTTGGCATTTGTAAGTTTCAATAGATTAACTTATCAGCAATATCTTGAAGTCAGAAACAATGTTGCATGACCTTTTGTCACTTCTTAGTTACAAAATATGTGCTTTTGTTACACTATTTATACCCACTGGCGTTCACAAAACAACCTACACAGTGTACTGTAAACATACTTACAATTTAATTTATTCAGAAATATGTGTCTCCACAAACCATAGACCATGCAGTGGTGGGGTGTCTTGCACGTCTCAACATTACAAGTGCAACCACACCAGAAGGCTATCTACAGAGTGGTCACCGAAGATGGGCAGCAGCATTCCCAGTAGTTGCACGGGCAAGTCTAGATAACTGATGTGGCCTTGCTACAATAGCCAAAATGGCCATTCTATGTTGGCAATGTGGCACAGCTGAAAGCATGGGAAACTACAGGTATAATATTTCCCAAGAAAGTGCAGCTACATTGCATGGTTTAATGATGATGCAATACTCCTGGTTAAAATGTTCCAGATGGAAAATAGTTACCCATCTGAATCTCTGGAAAGGGATACTAAAGAGGATGTTCTTACCAGGAAGAACGAAACTGGCATCCTATATGTCATAGAATGGAATGTTAGATCCTGTAGTTGAGCATGTGGGTTAGAGAACTTGAAATGAGGAAGGGATAGATTGAGGTTAAATACAGAGTGGTGTAGTGAAGAAAAGGATTTCTGTTTAGATGAGTACAAGATTATAATCACAAAATCAAAGAATGGTAACAAAGGATACGATGAATAATGAATTAGAAACTACGAAATTAATAGGAAGTGTAGTGAATACATTGTCATGCTCAAGATAGACACAAAGCCAATCTCACTAAAGTAGTGTAAATGTAAAGACGAAACTGCAAAATTATATGATGAGATACAATAAATTATTCAATATACACTGAGGTGACAGAAGTCATCGGATACCTCCTACTATCATGTTGGACGTACTTGTACCCGGTGTAGTGCAGTGCAACTCGGAGTCGCAAGGACTCAACAAGTTGTTGAAAGTCCCCTACAGAAATCTTCAGCCATGCTGCCTCTATAGTTGTCCACAACTGCAAAAGTGTTGCTTGTGCATGATTTTGTGTACAAACTGATCTCTCAATTACATTCCATAAATGTTTGACGGGATTCATGTTGGGCAATTTTGGTGGCCAAATCATTCGCTCTAACTGTCCAGAATGTTCGTCAAACCAACCGCAAACAACTGTGTATTGATGACATGGTGCACTGTCGCCCATAAAAATTCCCCATTGTTTTGGGACCATGAAATCCATGAATGGCTGCAAATGGTCTCCAAGTATTCAAACACAACCATTTCCAATCAATGATCGGTTCGGCTGGACCAGAGGACCCTGTCCATTCCGTGTAAACACAGCACACACCATTATGGAGACACTGCCAGATTGCACAGTGCCTTGTTGACAACTTTTGTCCATAGCTTTGTGGGATCTGTGCCACACTCAAACCCTACCATCAGCTCTTACCAACTGAAATCAGGACTGCAGAGTCCCACATAAATGGACCACAAAGAAACCGTTAGTACAAATTCTTCTAAATTTCGCCACTAACTTTACAAAAAGATCGACAAACAACTAAAAATCACATTTTCTTATACATTGCAGTAAAGTCAATGAAATGAAGCAGACTCTCGCACATTGACATCATCACATAGAAATGGCATAACAAACAAAAAATGCACTTGAAAATGGGAATCATTTCCCGAAACATGTTGAGCGAAAAATAAAGAAAATCACGAATGGTAGCAGATGAGTTATTTATAACCAAACCTATTGTTTTCACAGTCGCAGGCTTTCAGAACAATTTATGATGGATCAGATCAGATTAATTCTTGCTAACACCTGCTTGAGACAGAAGGCTTGTATGCATTGGAGAGACCTGGAGACAATGTAATTCAGCAGCTGATGCTGAAGAAATTGCATTATGGTTGCAAAGGGGACCTGGATAACTTGGGACAACCAGAGGTTGTTGAGATTTACAAAGAGATGATAACAGGTAAAAGAAACATGATAGAAGATGAATGGGTGATTTTTTGAGATGGATTACTGAAGACAGCAGGAACAGCTAGGCAAAGTCACAAAGGCAGCAGAAATCCTTGGGTAATTTACTTGACTAAAGAAGAAAATTTGGAAATGCAACAAGTGAATATGGTCAAAGAGAGTGAAGATGTCTCAAAAATAAGATTCACAAACATTGCAAAATGGCAAAGCAGGATAGGCTACAGGAGAAGTGTAATGCTTTAGAAGAACGTATGACTACAAGAAACAAAAATACTGTGTATAGGTTTATTTAAAAAAATAATAACCTTTGGTGGGAAAAAGACAAGTTGGTCGGTGAATATCAAGAGCTCAGATCATAAGCCAGAACTATGGAAAGAAGGCAAAGCTGAAGAGTGGAAGGAATATTTAGAATGGTTGTATAGACGAAAGAAATTGTACAATATTAGGGAAAGGGAAGAAGAAAAGGATGAAGATGAAACAAAGCATACAATACTGCAAGAATAACTTGAGAGACAGCTGAAAGACCCAAGCAGAAACAAGGAACCAGGAGATGACATTCCCCCACAATTATGATTCTTGGCGAGGACCAATCATGGCGTAACTGTTCCACATGGTATGCAGCATACACAAGACAAGTAGAGAACATCAGTCTCTAAGAGGCATCTCATAAAAAGATGGACTTGTCGTGAAGTGTATGTATGAGTCATCGGTTCAATAAGTTGTGGCTGAATAACACTAACATGAATCTTCTACAGAAGAAGGGATGATATTTATAAGTAGATATGGAGCAAGAAAAATATGGCTTCTGGAGAAATTTAGGAACATGTGAGGCATTACCAAACTTGTGAATTATATTAGAAGGTGTGTGGTGGTGGTGGTGGTGGTGGTGGTGGTGGTGGTGGTGGTGGGGTGGGGTTTGCGGCACCCTTTATAGCATCCATAGATTTAGAGAAAGCTTTACATAATGTTGACTGGAATAGCTTCTTTGAATTGTTAAGTTATCAAAAATATAATAGGGCAGGCAGAAGGTCTTCTACAGCTTGTAGAGAAACTAGACTGCAGTTATAAGAGTTGAGAATGCAGTAGAGGAAACCAAAGGGAACGTCAAAAAAGAAATTAAAGTTTAGGGAGAATAAATAAAAACATGGAAGTTTGTTATGAATTTAAAATTCTCCCTAAGAGTTGCCAAAGACTTGAAAGATCAGGTAAATGCAATGGAGTGTCTTGCAAAGAGGTTATAAGATGAACATCAACAAAAGTAGTTGAATTAAATCAACTGAAGCAATTAGATCAGAAAATGAGAAACTAAAAGCAGTGGACACGTTTTCCTATTTGGAAGCACAATAACTGACAATGGTCGAAGCAGAGAGGATGTCAAATTGCTGACTGCAAATAGAAATGTATTTCTGAAGGTTATTTTGCTGGAGTGTAGCCTACATCTACATATATACTCCACTAGCCACCAAGTGGTGTGTGGTGGAGGGCACAATTTGCACCAAAGTCATATTCCTCCCCCCTCTGTTCCACTCGCAGATCGTGTGAGGGAAAAACGACTGTCTGAATGCCTCAGTACGAGCTCTAATTTCTCTTATCTTTGAATGGTGATCATTGTGCGATTTGAAAGTTGGTGGTAATAATATATGCTCTACATCCTAGGTGAAGACTGGATTT
The DNA here is from genome assembly GCF_023864345.2 of Schistocerca serialis cubense. Taxonomy (NCBI): domain Eukaryota; kingdom Metazoa; phylum Arthropoda; class Insecta; order Orthoptera; family Acrididae; genus Schistocerca; species Schistocerca serialis. The sequence continues at coordinate 259,898,538 of NC_064642.1, forward strand.
CAGAATTTAGTGAGCAGCCCCTTTCATTTAGCGGGTCATCTATCTGCAAGTGTGTCCCACTTCAAACTTTTAATCAGATTTGGTACACTCTTGTGATGGCTAAATGTACCAGTCACGAATCTTGCCGCTCTTCTTTGGACCTTCTCAATCTCTTGAATCACACCCAAGTGGTAAGAATCCCATACAGACAATCAATACTCTAATAAGACTGGACGAACTAATGTACTGTAAACAATTTCCTTTGTTGAAGGACTGCAGCGCTTCAGGATTCTACCAATAAACCACAATATAGAGTTCGCCTTGTTCATTACTTGTGTAATCTGCTCATTGCATTTGAGATGATTTTGAATAGTCACACCCAAATACTTGACGGATGTTACCACTTCCACAGACTGTGCATTTATTTTGTACTCTTACATCAATGGGGATTTTCGCCTTGTTATACACAGTAGGTTACACTTACTAATAATGAGAGATAACTGCCAGTCATTACACCACGCATTTATTTTCTGCAAATCCTCATTGATTTGTTCACAACTTTCATGTGATATTACTTCCTTTAGACTACAACATCATCGGCAAACAGTCTAATACCACTGTCAATACCATCAACCAGATTGTTTATGTAAATAGTAAAAAGCAGCGGATCTATTATGCTGCCCTGGGGCACACCTGAAGTTATGCTTGTTTCTGTTGAAGTCACCCTGTTCAGGATGACATACTGCTTCCTGCCTGTTAGGAAACTTTCTATCCAATCACATATGTCTTAGAATAGACCGAAAGCATGAACTTTTTGTAGCAAGCGACAGTGCGGAACGAGTCGAACACCTTTCGAAAGTCGAGAAATATGCCATCAACCTGGGAGCCGGTATCTAGAGCCTGTTATATATCATGCACAAAGAGGGCCAGCTATGTCTCGCATGACCGCTGTTCCCTAAAACTGTGCTGGTTTCTGCAGATGAGCTTCTCAGAATCTAAAAAGGTCATTATGTCTGAACACAAAATATGTTCCATTATTCTACAACAAATTGACATCAGTGAAATTGGCCGGTAATTATGTACATCCAATTTTCTACCCTTTTTATAGATTGCTATGACCTGGGCCTTCTTCCAGTCCCGTGGAACTTTCCGCTGTTCCAATGATCTCTGATAGATGATGGATAAGAATGATGCTATATTTGTAGCATATTCAACATATAATCTTATGGGGTCACAGTCTGGGCCAGATGCCTTCCTGGCGTCTAAGGATCTTAACTGTTTTACAATCCTAGATTCACTAACCACTATGTCAGCCATCCTTGAGTTTGTTCAATTATTGAAAGGGGGAATGGTGCTGCAGTCCTATACCGTAAACGAGCTTTTGAAAGCTAAGTTTAGAATTTCGGCCTTCTGTTTATCATCATCCGTTACATTACCCGCACTGTCAGCAAGAGAAGCTATTAAATTATTTGTAGCATTAATAGATTTTACGTATGACCAAAATTTTTTGTGGTTATTTTTAGAAACTGCAGATAAAATATTGCTTTCAAATTCGTTAAAAGAATCTCTTATTGACCTTTTGACAGCTGTTTTCATTTCACAGAATTTCTGTTTGTCAGCGGAGCAGTGACTACACTTAAAACGACTGTGCAAAATTCTCTACTTCCTCAGCAACTTCCTAATGTTTGTTGTACTACGGTGGATCCTTTCCCTCCCCTGTATTTTTGCTAGGCACATAATTCTCTAGCACATAGTGGGCAATACCTTTAAATTCCTACCAAAGATGCTCAATATCTTTGTGTGCCGTGGTGAATGCTTGGAGCTGACTATGAAGATATTCATTAATGACACTTTTATTTGCTTTCCCAAACAAGAAAAATCTACACTGTTTCTTTGGTTTTTATGCAACTTCCACTGACATAGAAGCCACAATGACATTATGGTCACTAATACCTTCTTCTAGATTAACTTCCTCAAAAGATCAGGTCTGTTTGTCACCAAAATATCTAATATGTGGTTTTCTAACAAAATAACTAATATGTGGTTTTCTAACCAATTGCTCAAGGTTGTACGTTGAGAGTGCTCCTAGAATAACTTCACACGAGTCTTTGCTTCTGCCTGTAGCGTCGCAGCTATTACATGTCTGCAGATTTTTGCAGTAAGTTTTGTTACGTTATGGCAAGCTGTTTTGGAAGCCTACAGTATAGTAGCATTCGGCGGCGGCCGACTTGTGGCCTGCCGAATGCGTCATAGCCACACCTGTAGCTAAAGCGGATCGTGAGAATGCTCACTGTGGCACGCACTAAAATCACTTGTTCACTTCACCTAAGAAACTAAATAACTATGTTAAATATTATCTGTTTTATTCCTAATTTGGTACATAATCTTTTGTTATTCAGATGAACTTTGTGTCAAAATTGGATATCACTACCTATAATAGTTTCGGAGATAAGAAACCCATTAAAAAAAACCACTTAACCGACACTTAAGAAAGTAAGTTCAGATAGGAACAATAACAGTTTATATTTATTTTGTTATTTGAAAACAGTAATAGCACTCTCAGTGTGATGATTTATTTTATAAAGAATTTCAATTCTAAACTTTTGGCAATTTTTATTTTGTAATGAAAATAACAGTTTTAAAAGTTAATATTTATATTTTGTGTTAGGGTGAGAGTAAATGAGAGTGAATGTGAGCTTGTATGTGGGACATACGTCAAATTTCAATTCCATATTGTATTACACCTCACACAACTAACAAGTGTTACACCACCAGGGTTTCATGAAAGCAGTAAATTGCCCTAAATGGCGGATGACTTACGTCTATGAGTATTTGCTTTTGTAATAAGGAAGCCAGAAAGGTAATAAGAGGATAATCAGTTCTAAAGTATATTTCAAGCTTAGTTTTCGTTTGGTTTGGTTTGGTGGAACATTTTGTTAATATTTGCAGCTTGAAATGACATAAATGCATCTGCGAATGTTAATTGGAGTAAAACAGTTTAAGAGCGAATATGATCTTGAAAGATTGATCTGATTGGCTGTTCATTTTGATCAACCAATCACAGTTAAGTCTTCCCCACACATTGGAATGAGTTATATGCCCTGAAAGCAACGGCGTTCAGTCAGTCGTGGACTAGCTGCTGGATGAGAAGGTAATGTTAGACATGTCCGAAAAAGTTATTTGTAAAATGAAGAATAGACTGTTATTTCACATTTGGTTTATATCGCCATGCAAGCAGATGCATTTACGGATAGTTCTGTGAATTTTGGGAGATTTTGGAGGGTTTGTTGTAGAGAAAACTGCGTGTGAAACTATCGATCTTTGTGAAGAATTCTGTGTGGCGTGCTCAGTATGCATTTACAAAACATTTCTTGGTGAGCATCTTCCTTTGAAGAATCCAATGAAAAGGACTGAGTGTGAAACTTATTTCGTAGCAGAGTATTGACTGTATTAATCTTGTAATATTTCGGGTTGGACTTAGTACATTTCTGGCTGTCTTGCGTGTGATATAAGCTGTGTGAACTAGCAGTAGATGTGCTATTGACGTAAATGTGGGCTTGTTGACAATAAAAAACATTAGTATCGAGAAGAGGACATTTTCAATGAAGGAAGGAAGCATATACTTTTGCCAGTTATTGCTAGAGATTTATAGGTTTATTTTGTTACCTGAGTTACAAGGACTATGTAATTGTAAGTATGGATGATGGTTTTCTTCAATGCTGCTCTTAACATCGACTATGTAGTACCTACGAATGCAGAGCAATGGATGGTGAACGAACGCTGTACTGAGGTAGGTGAACATTGATTTGCAGCTTGCTTCACTCAGTGCTGGCGAATATTTTAACACCACTCTGCCGCATGCCCCCTGTGATAAATGCATAATTTTCCCAGTCAATGGACGCTAGATTAAAGTTTACACCTATACCTAATGGATAATTTGGATATTTATTTCCTTTGTACTCAAGACATTCCCTGAAAGGTTCTGCGACATTTGTTGCGGATGCTGGAGGTCTATAAAACATCTTTATACAATGGTCAATCCTTGTCTGATTGACAGCTTTATCCAGACTATTTTGCAGTCTGATCCTAACTGCAATGAACACACCACCTCCCATAGCATCAGTTCTATCCTTTCTAAACGCCATCCAATCCAAGTTCAAGATTTCACTGCTATTTATGTCTGGTTTTAACCAGCTTTCGGTACCTAATACAATATTGGCATTGCTACTGTTTATTTCGGAGAGTAACTTGGGGATCTTGCTACAGACACTTCGATAATTTACCAACATGAGATTTAGCATATTTAAATCCTTTGGAATGACCCGTTTAGGCGAACTAACAATTTTTACAGTTGGCACACCCACGTGAGTGTCATGAACCGGTAATTTTTCAGGCCAATGGTTTGTTTCCTGTGGGGAGGAACTTAATCTAAGAAACCCCCATGTGCACGCCCCAAGTACTGTGCTACCCATGTAGCCTTGTACAAAGTGAAATGTGAGCGATAAACATTTCAGGTGAGAACAGTATAGCTAAGCGATCTAAATGTGCTGATACGAAAGGATACTGAAGATTTAAATCACGTAACCAATGGAAGAGGCACTAAATTGAGCACAAGGGAACAAATTCTTATGGCATAACCTGACTAGAAGACTGAAAAGGCTGATATAATGCATAATAGGACATCAAGAAATAGTCAATTTGGTAAAGGAATAAAGAGTGACGGAAAAAATGGTAGAGAGGGACGAAATCTTGAGAACACGTAAGTATGAAGCACGTAAGTATGATGCAGTACTGGGCAAGAGAGAGACACTTGCACGTGGTAGATTAGCGTGTTTAGATCCATCAAATCTATTTCTGGGTTGAAGATCATAACACAAACATGAATGGCAGCATCTTCAAGGTCTTCTTATTCTGGAGGAACAAATGAAGAGGCTGAAGTAAATTTTTAGATAACACGGTTGGAGATAAATTTGCAATGGTCATGATTTTATACACCGGCGTAGAATTTCCTTGGCCCTTTAGAAGGAAAATAAATAAATAAATAAATAAAAATAAAAAAAATAAATAAAAAAATAAAAAAAGAAAGTTTATTGGAAAGATCTTTGACGTGCAGAAAAATGCACGCTGCATATTTTCGTATTACGAAAGCATAAATTTGAATTCCACCAAACACCATGTTACTTTCGAAAGCATTAAAGTTGAGATCGCGATGCACTTTTGTAAGCCAGTCATAGTTCATGTCACATGATCTCGCCAGCCAATATTCAGAGCACAGGACACGTGATGTAGTCAGCCAATAGCAATATCACTTAAGTAGCGTGTACACACAAATTGGAAATTTTAATGGTTTACATTAATATACATAGTGTTGCTACAAGAAAAGCAAAGCTTCCACATATAATATTGGTCTCAAAGATTAACAAGCTGCAAAAGATAAGCTTTCACACATAATATTGATCTTTTTTTGCGCATGTTATACTTTAAGAAACATCACACAAATGTGACAGTAAAATTTTTAATAACAACATAAATGTCTGATTTTCTGGGCTCAAAATTCTTCTAAAAGGTCGTCCTCAGAGAGCTGATTTTTAAATGAGAGACAAACGCTCTGTGATTTAAGAAATTCATCATACATTCTGACACACAGTTCAGTTTACATAAAAGAAAATTTACTTTGAAAGTACCACTTTTCAAACAACCATTCGTAATATTTTCTTGCGACCTGTTAGAAATAGGTTTGATTCAGCAGCTGCCAGAGAACGCCAGATAACAGGCGTCAGCGCATTTATGATGATGCACAAAGCCCAAATGCTTGTACATGTAAAACATTAAAAGATGTTACATTATGTCATAAAAGAAACAAGACATCAGAGGATACTCCAAGAGCATCGGAATTTCGTGAACCATACTAAAATGTGCACATTTAAAGTGCACATTCGTATGTCCAGATTCCCAATGAAGTAGACCTCAACCTGATATTAAGCTATTAAGCTTTTCAGTGAGGTTTACTGGATGTAAATTTTCTTGGAGCACTAGTATTGTACTATATCATGTTTGGTTCTTTATTATGGCATAATGCCATACGTGCTAGAAGATGAAAACATGCACTTTAAATACAGCGAACAGTTGAAACTAGCCAGTGCTGTGGATTTAAACATTTTGTTTCAAATACATTGACTGCCTGTGCAGAAAAGGTTAATAAAAGTCAAACTCCTTTAGCAAACAGACAAAAATAACTTCATTGTTCTGCAAGGCGATTAATGCTTGACTGTCAGAAAGGTGGAAATAAAAAAACATGGGTCACGTGGAGACTACCCACTATAACTCAGACTGCTCTGCGCATCAGCCCCGGATCTATATTTGCGAACCAGGCAAAAAAAAAAAAAAAAGAGAAGAAGTTCATCTTTTAGCGCAAATCTTTCTGAAAAGTCTGAAACATGAAGCATACGTGTTCGAGGAAATCTAAGACATGTTACAAGGGGGAACTTAAATAGTGGCAACTATTTATTTACAACCGATACAAAAGATTTACATGCTTGCACCTTTTACTGACCTTCAAAGTAGTCACCAGTGTTGTGTAGAACCCATTGCCAGTGATGTGGAAGGCGTAGTACACCATTAGCAGAGCCTATTTTGTTGATGGTGCGAATGGAAAGGTCTACTGCCTGTCGAATCTCTACAACAGTTCTGCAGCGAATGCCACGAAGCGGTTCCTTCATCTTCAGAATCAAACCAAAGTCACAAGGACTTAAGTTCCATCGACCGAACAGAGCAACCACAGCTTGCGCTGTATGCGCCCAGGCACTGTCGTGCAAAAAATGGGTGGATTGCGCAGAAATTGTCGCAGCTTCTTCCGCAAAGCTGGTCGCAGGTGATGCTCCAAAGACAAACAGTAATACTGTGAAACTTCTTGGCAGATTAATTGTTTTATGTTTCAGACTTTTCAGAAAGATGTGCGCTACAAGATGAACATATTTTTGAAAATTCGATTTCATTCTAGTAATGCTGTGCATTGATGGTCTGCTGTGGGGGAACGTAATGCGTTAGGATATCATCAGCACAGTCGTACACGAGAATCACCGTAACTGCTAACGGTGTACTAAGCCTTCCACATTGCTGGCAACGGGTTCTACACAATGCTGGTGACTACTCTGAAGGACACTTTAACAGGTGCAAGCATGTAAATCTCTTGCATCAGTTATGAATAATTTGTCGCCACTATTTAAGCTCCAACCTTTGTATTTTGTCTTATGTGTGAAAAAGTGCAGTGCCACGTCTCTTCATACAGCATTTTTCTGTTGCACGTCACTGTATTTCACTCTGTGAAATTGAAACGTGTATATTTTGTAATGGACCCCATCAAACTATATTTAGGACAGTGGAAATTGAAATGTCCTGTGGTGCCTCTCCTGCACCCAGTTGGTCGGATTAATCTCGCAATTAATAGCGGATGGGATTATTCGTAATTGGGAGAACAAGAACTCTTCAGGAAATTTGCACTCTTTATTGCCTATTAGCTAATAACTTGCTGTTTTGTGTGACGTAACCACTATAAACAAGAGACAAGCAAGAAAGTACACATTTCTTCAGTCCTTAGCTCCCGGCATTCTTTTCTCTGTAATCTTGCTACAGCTTTACACGGGGTGCTTTCCTTTCTGCAAAATAATCTATTACCTCATCAAACGTTTTGCTACATGAAAAATCGAAATGTCGTTATCTAATACTGAAAAAGTTGTTAATACAAATAATACCCAAGACTGGTGCGGTTTCTCGATTGGTTTCGTGTATTTTGTCACTGTCTGCTTGATAAAACAAAATAGCTCTTTCTAATATTGCAGCAGTTTTATAACGCACACCAAATAAACGAGACTGTTTTGGCACAAACGGTCATTTTTATAAAATGACAGAATATAATTCACAAAGTACCAATATCAAATGCCTATTAGGCCTAATACAAGCACAAAGCTTTACGTTTGGAAATAGTTTCACATTTCATTCATACGCTCCAGCTTCTCAAGCATAAGATCGAAAAGTAGCAGTACGAGATTTTTATATAAATTTGGAATCGTCATTTTCTTCCATAATTTGTGTGATGTCCCCATTTCTTATCCTTCCTGGTTCTAACAAACAATCTTGTCATTTCTAATTCTGTAACTATTCCTACCAGCGTCAAAACCTATTCTCCGGTTAGCTTCACTAACCCTGCCACAATCACTGGTTTAGTTTTCCCGTGTTTGTTCTCTGGTTCGGCGTTATAACGTGTTCATACAATGCGCTTTCCGCGCTACTCCCAGAATAGAGCTTAGGCGGCTGCTACCGGGGACTGTACTACTGGCCTTTACTAGTGTAGCGGTTGGGCCAAAAATTTTCTACAAAAATTTCATTTTCTTGGATACACCGAGAAGACTATACGTAACCTTTCTTACCTGTTATTCATTTATTTTCACTCTGGTAGTCTGAATCTACGGATTTCAATGGCAATAATAACAACGCTGATCATTTACAAAACCCAGTCAACCACATAAACAAACAGCGATTGGCATTCACCCGTTCGGCTTTATTCCGCTCAGCTCGTATAGCCCCATCCCCTTCTGTCTGCAGGAAAGTTCATTCCTAAATCCCCACATTCAAAAATCAACAGGGATGTGTTCAAAATCATATGAATGATCAATAGACCAACGTGCGCTGGATACTAGGTGCTTTGTGAAACAAGGTTTTTTTTCCTCAAGAATATGAATTTCCCCCCCCCCCCCCCCCCCCCCGAAACTGTAGCTCAGGGCAGATACCCTAGTTTTCCCCCAGCGAATCTGGCAGCTTGCGCGTGCCAGTAACATTTTTTCAGAGTAGCATCTTGCTGCTTGCTGCTACTGCTTATACAGCTAACAGCCACACTTCTGTAGCCAGAAGTGAGAGAAAGCACTACACATGCACGACTAAACTGCGCATATGCATGAGCCCGCCCGTAATTGCTAAAACCAAGCTAATGTAAACCATTGTAATGTCATGCTCACTGGAGGCAGTTTGTTGTCATGAAGCACTGCACAGTATTGCTAAAGCCTTGGACACATTTTGCTGTTGGCAGACACTTGTATGAGCACTGTGTTTTGTTGTTGTATATGGCACATTTCCTTTGCAACTTAAGTTTTATTTTCATTCTTTTTCTCGCTTTGCTTTACTGCTGCAGTATAGTTCTGTAGTAGCAGGACTGTACATGCTTTGTTAGCGTATTGTTCCTTACCAGCCAAAAATACAAAAATTTCACTGAAAACTAAAACAAACAAAAAATTCTCACAATTCTAAAAAAAATCCTGGGTTTTTCCCAGTTTTCTCCCAGATGAAAAAAGTCTCAGATTTTTCCTGGATCTCCCGGTTGTCCAGGGGCATATACACCGAGGTAAACGTTCTGCAGTGCTATAGGATTTGCGTCAAGGGACTTTAGCACAAAATTATGGGGGTTGCGCTGCCATAAACTGTTCTAACCATTACAGAAGTGGATTTAGAATGGTTTGTTTCCCCAGAAGATTCGGAAAGAAGAAAAAAATGGACTGTTAACTGTTGTTGCCAAAACTGGGAACCTGGATGGAGCGCACAGTTATGTATTGTAAGTAAACAACATTTATTAAGACCTGAAGCAATATTTAATAGTAAAAATCGTATGTGATATTCTGCCTGTAGGGAGTTAGCAGTCCACCGTAAAAACTACAACACTGTATTAAGAAAAGTTATTAAAAAACCAGAAGTATGTGCATTATGTCTGAGATTAACTCCTCTGATAATAAAATTAAAACAATCTGGAATATTGTTAAAAGGGAAACAGGACAACCAAGAGCACAGGAAGACTGTATTTCTGTCAAACTCAATGAAAAGTTTGTTAACAGAGAAAGTCAAGAGGTAGAAAATATTTTTAATAATAATTTTTTAACTGTTGTAGAGAAAATAGGATCCAGCTGTTCATTACATAATGCAAGGCTGTATTTGGAGGAGGCAGTACCTATGCAATTTGATGAAACTGAAATTCAACCAACCTCTCCTACTGAAATTAGGAAAATAATAAATTTTCCCTCAAAAGTAAAAGCTCACATGGAATTGATGGCATTTCCAACAGAGCACTAAAAGCTTGTACCCAACCGATAAGTAGGATTCTCAGCCCCATATGTAGTAGCTAACTGACAGATGGCAGTTTTCCAGATAGACTGGAATATGCTATTGTTAAATTACTGCCTAGAAAGTGGGATATGTCTGATGCTAACAACTATCGCCCAATCTCACTTCCGACAACTTTATCCAAAATTCCTGAAAAAGTAATGTATACAAGAGTAGTTTCATATATTTGTAAAAATGAAGTACTAACAAAATGTCAGTTTGGTTTTCAAAATGGCTTCTCAAGAGAAAATGCTACATATGCCTTCACTCCCCCCCCCCCCCCCCCCCCCCCCCCGCCCCCCCGCGAACCATGGCCTTTGCCATTGGTGAGGAGGCTTGCGTGCCTCAGTGATAGAGATAGCTGTAGCGTAGGTGCAGCCACAACAGAGGGATATCTGTTGAGAGGCCACACAAATGTGTGGTTCCTGAAGAGGGGCAGCAGCCTTTTCAGTAGTTGCAGGGGCAACAGTCTGGATGATTGACTGATCTGGCCTTGTAACACTAACCTAAACGGCCTTGCTGTGCTGGTACTGCGAACGGCTGAAAGCAAGGGGAAACTACAGCCGTAATTTTTCCCGAGGGCATGCAGCTTTACTGTATGGTTAAATGATGATGGCGTCCTCTTGGGTAAAATATGCCGGAGGTAAAATAGTCCCCCATTCGGATCTCCAGGCGGGGACTACTAAGGAGGATGTTGTTATCAGGAGAAAGAAAACTGGCATTCTACGGGTCGGAGCATGGAATGTCAGATCCCTTAATTGGGAAGGTAGGTTAGAAAATTTAAAAAGGGAAATGGATAGGTTAAAGTTAGATATAGTGGGAATTAGTGAAGTTCGGTGGCAGGAGGAACAAGATTTCTGGTCAGGTGAATACAGGGTTATAAATACAAAATCAAATAGGGGTAATGCAGCAATATGTTTAATAATGAATAAAACAATAGGAATGCGGGTAAGCTACTACAAACAGCATAGTGAATGCATTATTGTGGCCAAGATAGACACGAAGCCCACGCCTACCACAGTAGTGCAAGTTTATATGCCAACTAGCTCCACAGATGACGAAGAGATTGGTGAAATGTATGATGAGATAAAAGAAATTATTCAGATAGTGAAGGGGGACGAAAATTTAATAGTCATGGATGAATATGGAATGGGGCTAAGGAATGAAAGAGGAAGCCGTCTGGTAGAATTATGCATAGATCATAACTTAATCATAGCCAACACTTGGTTCAAGAATCATGTAAGAAGGTTGTATACATGGAAAAAGCCTAGAGATACTGGAAGGTGTCATATAGATTATATAATGGTAAGACAGATTTACGAACTGGGTTTTAAATTGTAAGACATTTCCAGGGGCAGATGTGGACTCTGTCCACAATCTATTGGTTATGAACTGTAGATTAAAACTGAAGAAACTGCAAAAAAGTGGTAAACTGAGGAAATGGGACCTGGATAAACTGAAAGAACCAGAGGTTGTAGAGGGTTTCAGGGAGAGCATTAGGGAACGATTGACAAGAATGGGCAAAAGAAATGTAGTAGAAGAAGAATGGGTAGCTTGGAAAGACGAAATAGTGAAGGCAGCAGAGGATCATGTAGGTAAAAAGCCGAGGGCTAACAGAAATCCTTGGGTAACAGAAGAGATATTGAATTTAATTGATGAAAGGAGAAAAAACAAAAATGCAGCAAATGAAGCAGGCAAAAAAGGAATACAAATGTCTCAAAAATGAGATTGACAGGAAGTGCAAAATGGCTACGCAGGGATGGCTAGAGGACAAATGTAAGGATGTTTAGGCATATCTCACTAGGGGTAAGATAGATGCTTCCTACAGGAAAATTAAAGAGACCTTTGGAGGAAAGAGAACCAATTGTATGAATATCAAGAGCTCAGATGGAAACTCAGTTCTAAGCAAAGAAGGGAAAGCAGAAAGGTGGAAGGAGTATATAGAGGGTCTATACAAGGGTGATGATCTTGAGGACAATATTATGGAAATGGAAGAGGACGTAGATGACGATGAAATGGGAGATATGATGCTGCATGAATAGTTTGACAGAGCACTCAAAAGACGTAAGTCAAAACAAGACTTCGGGCGTACACAACATTCCATTAGAACTACTGATAGCCTTGGGAGAGCCAGTCCTGACAAAACTCTACCATCTGGTGAGCAAGATGTATGAGACAGGTGAAATACCCTCAGACTTCAAGAAGAATATAATAATTCCAATCCCAAAGAAAGCAGGTGTTGACAGATGTGAAAATTACGGAACTATCAGTTTAATAAGTCACAGCTGCAAAATACTAACGCGAATTCTTTGCAGACGAATGGAAAAACTGATAGAAACGGACCTCGGGGAGGATCAGTTTGGATTCCGTAGAAATGTTGGAACACGTGAGGCAATACTGACCCTACGACTTGTCTTAGAAGAAAGATTAAGGAAAGGCAAACCTACGTTTCTAGCATTTGTAGACTTGGAGAAAGCTTTTGGCAATGTTGACTGGAATACACTCTTTCGAATCCTGAAGGTGGCAGGGGTAAAATACAGGGAGCGAAAGGCTATTTACAATTTGTACAGAAAGCAGATGGCAGTTACAAGAGTCGAGGGGTATGAAAGGGAAGCAGTGGTTGGGAAGGGAGTGAGACAGGGTTGTCGCCTATCCCCGATGTTATTCAATCTGTATATTGAGCAAGCAATAAAGGAAACAAAAGAAAAGTTTGGAGTAGGTATTAAAATCCATGGAGAAGAAATAAAAACTTTGAGCTTCATCGATGACATTGTAATTCTGTCAGAGACAGCAAAGGACCTGGAAGAGCAGCTGAACGGAATGGACAGTGTCTTGAAAGGAGGATGTAAGATGAACATTAACAAAAGCAAAACGAGGATAATGGAATGTAGTCAAATTAAATCTGGTGATGCTGAAGGGATTAGATTAGGAAATGAGACACTTAAAGTAGTAAAGGAGTTTTGCTATTTGGGGAGCAAAATAACTGATGATGGTCGAAGTAGAGAGGATATAAAATGTAGACTGGCAATGGCAAGGAAAGTGTTTCTGAAGAAGAGGAATTTGTTAACATCAAGTATAGATTTAAGTGTCCAGAATTCATTTCTGGAAGTATTTGTATGGAGTGTAGCCATGTACGGAAGTGAAACGTGGACGATAAACAGTTTAGACAAGAAGAGAACACAAGCTTTAGAAATGTGGTGCTACAGAAGAATGCTGAAGATTAGATAGGTAGATCACATAACTAATGAGGAGGTATTGAACAGAATTGGGGAGAAGAGAAATTTGTGGCACAACTTGACTAGAGGAAGGAATCGCTTGGTAGGACATATTCTGAGCATCAAGGGATCACCAATTTAGTATTGGAGAGCAGCGGAGGCTCGGGTGGAGGGTCGTACTTATATGAGCCTGGTGCATGATTTAATAAACGTCATTATCGAATATTTAATTTGAATTCTGCTAATAAAATAAAACAAAACAAAACAAACACAATTCTTCATTCAGACAGCAAAGAAAAGCAGCAATAAGCAAATAAAATGCGAGATTTTTGTGTCTAATTCACATAAGTGGAATGAAAGCTCAAAGTAGCATGATCTAAGGCCCTATGCAGGACACTTCTAAAATATTTCAGAGAACTTGAACACAGTTCGCATAAGCTACGTGTTACGTTTAGCATTCGTTGGGAAACAAAATGGCGGTTTTGCCACCCTGTGTTTTTAGGAGCTCTACCAGAACAGTTGTGTCATGCCACAGTCACACAGTAAACAACCATGGCATCCTGCAACTGTTCTGTGCACTGCCAACCTCAGCAATATGGGTCATGTATCTGAGGATGGTTAGCATAGAGGCCAAAACTGGTCATCATTTTTAAATAAATGATTATTTGCGATTATTCATTACGGGACAAAGTTAACTGCAACTTTTACTGCTAACTGAACACTGGTTGCACAGCATGGAAAGCACTCTCAGCATGATAAAGCAGTTCAACATTTTAACATTTTGTTTTAAGACAATATCTCAGTCAAAATTTTCTTAAGCAGTGGATAAATGGTGGTAGCACTATTACATGGCCAACCAGGTTATCTAATGTAGCAACCTTGATTCTCCATTAATGAGGCTGGACAAAATGAGTCTCACACAGTAGAAAGATGCTTAAAGAAACTAGACTACTAGCTAATATAGCTGATGCTGCTGCCTCTAATAAAAAAGGAGAGAGCTGCATCAACAAAGAAATGATCACTCTTATGTAGAAACCTGTTTCAATTTTTCCTGTTGTTAATAAAGCTTACAAATATTCCATAGGCAAAATTTTAGCTGCCAACATGAACTCAAAGCTATTAAATGTTATGGAATATGATTGTTTCCGCACTTGAAATTGCCTGGTTTACAGAATGTACTCCCTCACAACTAACCCAGTGCTCTAGTGACTGCTTGTATTGATTTGCATGACTGCTGAACAGCCAAATGAAAATGATTGAAACATAATTAAGTATTCAGAGTGTGAAAAACAAATGTATATTCCACCTGTAACATTCTTTCAAAATTATAAAGGGCATAAGCAAAACGAAACTTCCAATGTATGATTTATTGTAACTAGGACACAACTGTGAGTACTGATACGATGCTTCAAATAAACATTATTGAAATACTTTCTGCAATCAGAGCTCCACTGCTCTTAACTTATGCAGGAAAGACATATTAAAACAATCAAATTATGAACATTAAGTAAATAAAATAAAACTGCCAAATTACAGATAATTTTTATCCTTTTTGACTAGTTTTCATCTTAAATCAGGATCAGGTTAGCAAATAACATTGACATAACATATCAACATTGAGGTTTTACAACACTATGTTGTATATTTAGACTAACTAAAAACTATCATTTGTAACAAAAGTGTTAATATCTTCAGCTTCAATCATATACTTTTTCATGATTCCTGATATAAATTTTGTAATCTTTCTAGATGCAATTTTATATGATTTCTTGAAGGGAGTAAAACAAAAATGAATATACTCAATCTGGAAATAATTTTAACTGATGTTGGTTCCAAAATAAGAGTTATATAAGTTTGCAACGATTTCTGGCTTCTGCTAAACTTTTGTGGGCCAAAATGCCATGAAAATTTTGTACTTCTTTCAGTATATTGCCTGTAGCTCAAAAACAATGCGTCTTACATAAAATTTCATTGTACCAAAATGAAAGAGCATAAAATTTCATGTAAAATGGCTTACTTGAACATTGAAATAAGTCCAGTCATTTAGCCACAATTGATTATCAAGCATTGGCAATTTTTACCAATTCGGCAAAAAGTTGAGTTATGCTCATGTTCCGATGCCTCTTACTAAAAAATGGCCAATCCAAATGATAAATACCATGAAAGTTGAAGAGCATCAAATCCTGCATTAAAAAAAATCTCTTAAGTTTTAAAATACACTGTCCTACACTCGTACTCTCTGCTGGAAATATCACTTTGCCACAAAGAAAAATAATCCTAATCCTACTCCTAATGATCCAACTCCCCAAGACACTATCCAAATTGAACCCTGCCTGGAACAGTTCCGTCCTCCGTCACAGCGGGACTCACCTCCTCTTCCTCAAAATCATCCTCTCCAAACCTTCCAGGAATTTCCCACTTCCAGCCGTGCCTCTCAATTCTTCTTGAAAAACCTTAATCCTACTCCCATCATCACCACTGCTGAAGCCCAGGCTATCCGGGATCTGAAGGCTGACCGATCCATTGTCATTCTTCCGGCGGACAAGGGTTCCACGACCGTGGTACTTGATCGGCGGGAGTATGTGACTGAGGGACTGCGTCAGCTATCAGACAACACTACATACAAAGTTTGCCAAGGTAATCCCATTCCTGATGTCCAGGCAGAGCTTCAAGGAATCCTCAGAACCTTAGGCCCCCTACAAAGCCTTTCACCTGACTCAATCAACCTCCTGACCCCACCGACACCCCGCACCCCTACCTTCTACCTACTTCCCAAAATTCACAAACCCAATCATCCCGGCCGCCCCGTTGTAGCTGGTTGCCAAGCCCCCACAGAACGTATCTCTGCCTATGTAGATCAACACCTTCAACCCATTACATGCAGTCTCCCATCCTTCATCAAAGATACCAACCACTTTCTCGAATGCCTGGAATCCTTACCCAATCTGTTACCCCCGGAAACCATCCTTGTAACCATTGATGCCACTTCCTTATACACAAATATTCCACACGTCCAGGGCCTCACTGGAATGGAGCACTTCCGTTCACGCCGATCACCTGCCACCCTACCTAAAGCCTCTTTCCTCCCTACCTAAAGCCTCTTTCCTCATTACCTTAGCCAGCTTCATCCTGACTCCAAGTTCTTCACTTTCGAAGGCCAGACATACCAACAATTAAAGGGAACAGCCATGGGTACCAGGATGGCCCTCTCGTACGCCAACCTATTTATGGGTCGCTTAGAGGAAGCCTTCTTGGTTACCCAGGCCTGCCAACCCAAAGTTTGGTACAGATTTATTGATGACATCTTCATGATCTGGACTCACAGTGAAGAAGAACTCCAGAATTTCCTCTCCAACCTCAACTCCTTTGGTTCAATCAGATTCACCTGGTCCTACTCCAAATCCCATGCCACTTTCCTTGACGTTGACCTCCATCTGTCCAATGGCAAGCTTCACACATCCGTCCACATCAAACCCACCAACAAGCAACAGTACCTCCATTATGACAGCTGCCACCCATTCCATATCAAACGGTCCCTTCCCTACAGCCTAGGTCTTCGTGGCAAACGAATCTGCTCCAGTCCGGAATCCCTGAACCATTATACCAACAACCTGAAAACAGCTTTCGCATCCCGCAACTTCCCTCCCGACCTGGTACAGAAGCAAATAACCAGAGCCATTCCCTCATCCCCTCAAACCCAGAACCTCCCACAGAAGAACCCTCAAAGTGCCCCACTTGTGACAGGATACTTTCCGGGACTGGATCAGACTCTGAATGTGGCTCTCCAGCAGGGATACGACTTCCTCAAATCCTGCCCTGAAATGAGATCCATCCTTCATGAAATCCTCCCCACTCAACCAAGAGTGTCTTTCCGCCGTCCACCTAACCTTCGTAACCTCTTAGTTCATCCCTATGAAATCCCCAAACCACCTTCCCTACCCTCTGGCTCCTACCCTTGTAATCGCCCCCAGTGTAAAACCTGTCCTATGCACCCTTCCACCAGTCCTGTAACCCAGAAGGTGTACACGATCAAAGGTAGAGCCACGTGTGAAAGCACCCACGTGATTTACCAACTGACCTGCCTACACTGTGATGCATTCTGTGTGGGAATGACCAGCAACAAACTGTCCATTCGCATGAATGGACACAGGCAGACAGTGTTTGTTGGTAATGAGGATCACCCTGTGGCTAAACATGCCTTGGTGCACGGCCAGCACATCTTGGCACAGTGTTACACCGTCCGGGTTATCTGGATACTTCCCACTAACACCAACCTATCCGAACTCCGGAGATGGGAACTTGCTCTTCAATATATCCTCTCTTCCCGTTATCCACCAGGCCTCAACCTCCACTAATTTTAAGTTGCCGCCACTCATACCTCACCTGTCATTCAACAACATCTTTGCCTCTGTACTTCCGCCTCGACTGACATCTCTGCCCAAACTCTTTGCCTTTCAATATGTCTGCTTGTGTCTGTATATGTGTGGATGGATATGTGTGTGTGTGTGTGTGTGTGTGTGTGTGTGTGTGTGTGTGTGTGCGCGAGTGTATACCTGTCCTTTTTTTGTGTGTTTATCGACGCGCCAGCGCTTTCATTTGGTAAGTCACATCATCTTTGTTTATATAAAACGCTGGCACGTCGATAGACACACAAACAAACACAAACATACACACAAAATTCAAGCTTTCGCAACAAACTGTTGCCTCATCAGGAAAGAGGGAAGGAGAGGGAAAGACGAAAGGATGTGGGTTTTAAGGGAGAGGGTAAGGAGTCATTCCAATTCCGGGAGCAGAAAGACTTACCTTAGGGGGAAAAAAGGACGGGTATACACTCGCCCACACACATATCCATCCACACATATACAGACACAAGCAGACATATTAAAAGGCAGAGAGTTTGGGCAGAGATGTCAGTCGAGGCGGAAGTGCAGAGGCAAAGATGTTGTTGAATGACAGGTAAGGTATGAGTGGTGGCAACTTGAAATTAGCGGAGGTTGAGGCCTGGTGGATAACGGGAAGAGAGGATATATTGAAGAGCAAGTTCCCATCTCCGGAGTTCAGATAGGTTGGTGTTAGGTTAGATTGGAATGACTCCTTACTCTCTCCTTTAAAACCCACATCCTTTCGTCTTTCCCTCTCCTTCCCTCTTTCCTGACGAAGCAACCGTTGGTTGCGAAAGCTAGAATTTTGTGTGTATGTATGTGTCTGTTTGTGTTTCTAGCGACCTGCCAGCACTTTCGTATGGTAAGTCACATCATCTTTGTTTTTAAATATATTTTTCCTATGTGGAATGTTTCCCTATATATATATATATATATATATATATATATAAAACAAAGATGATGTGACTTACCAAATGAAAGTGCTGGCAGGTCGACAGACACACAAACAAACACAAACATACACACAAAATTCAAGCTTTCGCAACAAACTGTTGCCTTATCAGGAAAGAGGGAAGGAGAGGGAAAGACGAAAGGATGTGGGTTTTAAGGGAGAGGGTAAGGAGTCATTCCAATCCTGGGAGCGGAAAGACTTACCTTAGGGGGGGAAAAAGGACATTGGGGGGGGGGGGGGGGGGGGTATTATTGGCACAGCTGAGACACATGATCAGCAAGGAGGGGATAGGGAAGTACTGGAAGCTTGGACCTGTTCTAAAATATGAGAACTGTTCAAAAAATTTTGGAGCATTTTTAATTTTGCGCCAACGGTGTGTCGGAGCGAAGTGTGGTTGCCATCTACGAACACGCCTGTGTTTAATGTGTAACCGTTGGTATTTTCAGTGTTGTACGTCTGTCAGTTATTGTTCAGTGCTGTATTAAGTAGAATGTTGTGTAACACGGTTTGCGAATTTCCAGATGGCAGAGTTAAGAAAGAGGACGAACACATCCGCATTAACTTGTGTGTGAAATTCAAGAAAACCTTTACAGAGATACACCAAATGATGCAGGAAGTGGTGATTAGTGCTTAAGCGGTACTCGGTGTTACGAATGTTTCACATGATTCAAAAATGGCCAGACGGAAGTTGAAAATGAAACTCGTTCAGGATGCCATTCAACGTCTACCGATGACACTCACATCAGGAACATCATAAAATTGTGTGTGCCAGTCAAAGACTCATTGCCAGGAGATTGTAGAAGAATGTAACATTTCAGTTGGATCACGTTATGAAATCCTAACACAGCCCCTTGGAATGCATCGTGTTATACACCCCCATCCCCCAAGTTCACCCATGGCTCATGAGTCAAGATCAGAAAGACCTTCACCTCAACATCAGTGAAGAGCTTTTGGATTGTGCAAATGAGAAAGAAGTGTTCCTTAAGAGAATCATAACTGGTGATGAGACATGGGTCTATGATCATTATGCTGAGAGTACGGTTCAGTCTTCACAATGGGTCAGGAAAGGTTCTCCAAGATCAAAAAAAGCTCGTCAGGTCAGGTTAAAGGGCAAAGCTATACTGATAGTTTTCCTTGACTTTGAAGGGTTAGCTCATCATGAATTCGTGCCACAAGGAAAAACTGTTAATTGATGGTACTATCGGGATGTCTTGTGAACCTGCCAGAAAATGAGAGAAGGAAATGGCTTGAAATGTGGTCAGTCAATTCATGGATCTTGCATCACAATAACAGACCTGCAAATTCATTCCTGTTGGTGTGTGACTTTTGCACAAAAAATGAAATCATTGTGCTGGCTCATCCTCCATACCCTCCGGACCTGGCCCCTGTGGACTATTTTTATTTTCGAAGTTGATAACCCTGTTGGAAGGATTAAGATTTGCAGCGATAGATGAGAAAATTCATAGACAGCATTACACGTGACCCAGCAAGAGGCATACCAAGACTGCTTCCAGAAGTGAAAACAGTATTGGGAGGGGCATTTCAACTGTGGAGGAGAGTATTTCAAAGGAGACAATGGACGGTAAGTGAAAGGCAGTGTAGAAAAACTTTGTGGGCAAAGTTCCAGAATTTTCTGAACAGATCTAGTAAGCTATGTCACATACCATGTGGGCTGTAATTACTGTAGAGTCTTCCTATGTGGTCATGGCAACTGGTCAGCTCTCTGCCGATGTGAATAGTCACAGGTAAGATGTCGCTAATTGCAAATTCGGTTACTAAACAAGGGCAAGAAGGTTTTCAGTACCACTGGCTGGAGGTAGATTAATTTTAGTAACAGTTAGCAATGGTGTTCATGGTGTATAATTTTCAGACAAGAAAAACGGGGTGCAATATGACGACAGAAGGGTAGAGTGAGGGCAAAGGAATGAAGATTGGGTAAAGAGGTAGAAAGGGTGTGGTCAATGACATGGAATAGCAGAGGTGAAGGGCAGGTGGATTGAGTGAAAGTTCACATCTATTTGGTTTGTGAGGAGCTGTTTCTAGAGGAAAATGCAAATGGCTCAAGCACTGTATGAGCTACTGAAGTAATTAGTGTTACTTGGTGCATGTTCAGCAAGTGACTAGTTGAATTTAAAGTTAGTGACAATTTAGTAATGTTAATTATCACAATTATACTGTTAATTAGTTGTCATATGTAAATAGAATTGTCTTTACCCGGATTTTGACTATCTGGTAATGATAATTAATGCAATCATATAGTTAATTAGTTGTCATATGTAAATAGAATTGTCTTTACCAGGATTTTAACTATCTCATGCTGTGTCCAGATATGAAAGATATTTCACCCAAATCTCTACTTACAGTCCCCAAAGAGGCACTCAGCTGGCCACGTGTCCTAAACCATCCCTAAATCACTCATATTCACAATCTTGCACACCTTGGAGCAATCCCATTTAACTACCATCTACCTGTCATTATCCCACCAAAGGTTGGACCATGTTTAAAATAAGCCATCATACACCAACTGGGTTACAATTACTTTGAGAGTTCTAAGTGGGAACGGCAACTAATTAGCAGTCTGTCCAAGTGAACAGTCACTGGTAAACTATGGTTAACAACCTATTAGGTTTCTAAACATACTGTACAAAATACTAATGACTTCAACAGTTGGTTCGACACCAGTACCGTTTTGGATGCTTACACCCCCTCCCTCTGGGCACATCTTCTGTTTCACTAATCCTGCAAATGGTAAAAGGGAGTGGGGGAGGGGGGGGGGGGGGGGAGAGAGAGAGAGAGAGAGAGAGAGAGAGAGAGAGAGAGAGAGAGAGAGAGAGAGAGAGAGAGACCAGGGAGTGGGGTGGGAGAGGCTGTTTAAGCAGATGTTGAAAAGGTAGTGCGACATTTTGATATTTAAAATGTACGGATTTTCTTTCTATCCTGGTATTTCCACAACTGAAAAATCATAAAATATGGAAAACAGTACAGTAGCGATCAATATAAGAAAAAAGGGCAGTGGATCATACCAGTGAAGGTGAGAAACTGAAATTAAATGTAAGAGAAACTAAATGATTTTGAGCAACATAGCAACAGAGACTGCAGTCCAACTGGTAAGGACACTAACTCTCTTCACAATAGAAATAAAAATTAATCTGAAACTATTATCACTGACTGCCAGTGGCAAGAGCTGCCAGGGAAAATAGTGTACAAGTGATCTCAAAGGTCTTCAATGTGTAATTCCCATTGTGACTGTGAATGAGGCAGCAACATTAAGTACTGAGAAAACATTATAAAGTTTGAAGATCACTATGTGTGACAATGGATGTTGCTGTACATCAACAGTCTAATATTAACAACAAGAATGGGAAAGAAGAGAAAAAAGAAAGTGTTAGTATTTTACGTCTTACTGATAAGGGCAATTTACGGCTGCATTTGTTTTAAAAAAGCTTTTTACTTACCACTGGAAAGCTAAAATTATAGATGAAAGACTTGCAACAGCAAAACTCCCTTTGTCCCTATGTCAAGCATCAAATCAACAAAGTTCTTAACTAACTCATATTACATAGTCCCACCTAAAGCTCTGCAAACGTCCACAGAACTACAGATGTAAGGAAACCAAGGATGAGGTTGAGTAATTTTCCCTGCAACAACAGGCTTTCCTAACCTTTCACCAACGAAAATTTAATAAAGTCAGTAAACCAAGACATAAAACCAACAAAGGATGGGTCAAGATATTTTTATCGTCTACAATTTTCCAGTCTGAGTTGCATACAAAACCTGCCTTTGTAGATTAGAGAACAGCATCAACTACTGAAAAGATCAAGGAAATTACCTGCTGCTTCCATAAGAAATTATTAACAGAATCCTACTCAAAATGATTGAAATGTGGCCGACAATTTATATGAATTCACCAAGTTTTTAAAATGAATTATTACATTATATGCAAAGGACCTCTCATCACACATTCAAGAAGATGAGATGGTTCTCTTCCCCAACAACGTGTTATAGAGCTGGTTAGTGAAGCTATTTCAACAGGAGAGCAAAATGAAATTTACTTACATTTATCACTCACATGAAACAGCTACAGCATTATAAGAGATCCTTGTATAGTGTCTGCTTTCACACTGCATCGATTATCTATTGAGTGCCATAACTGAGAGCACTTGTGGAGATTTCCTGATCATAATACGCAGCATGTTGCCAAATGTTTTCCAACGATTAACATCTTGCGCGATCCGAAAATATTCCCCTTCAATGTAAGGCAAATATTCAGATAGTGTAGCATCGTGGTTATCAATAATTTAGGTGACTATATGGCTGATCATGTAATGTTCAGATAGCATGCGTTCGTCCTATCAATGATTGCTAGTCGGTGGCTGAGAAAGTTCCACATGTCCAACGCTCCACCACAAACAAATCTGTGAGTCAATATTCCTGCATTTGTGGCAGGCGGCTGCTGCACTAAGGTGGATTCAGTGCTGTTTATCGACTGTGGGGATTTGGTCATCAATAATCAGATATCGCCATGAGTAAATCTGTGAAGCCATTAATGACACGTGACTGTTTCACCACAGCACTGTCAAATTCACCAGTGGCTCCTTTTCTTCAACGGTGTTTTTACATGCAGTCCTTGTCATGATTGTGTATATTGTCTTGTTGAGGAGCTGCGAGGTAACTAAATTTGAGGAAGTATTTCTGGATGTGTTGGTATTCTGGAGAAATTATCGCGAAATGTATTGGTGGCACTAAGCTCATTGGTCTCATTTAATTTATGGGGAGTGCTGCACTTTTGTGTCGGACATTGATTACCCCAAGGTCTTGCCGTGAGAGGGGCAGGGCGAGCAATGCAAACTGCACTTTAAAGATGTTGTCACAAAGAAGAAATCAGCTGAATGCCCGCTGAATATTCACCGCCAAAGCTGCAGGAAGCAGACGTAATTGGGCCGTGTAGTATATTTTGCTTGAGATGGATACACGAATTGTTTGCACCTTTTGCAGGAGGTTCAGGTGTCCATTGGAGTGCAGTGTCAAGTGTGGCCCTGATGCTGTTCAGGTCTGCACAGTTCTTAGTTATCATGCAGCCAGGTGTGCCTCTCAGTAATGCCCAGAAGAGAATGGTGCGAGGTATTTTGCTCAGCCCATGTCACTTCAGAAGTGTCGCCAAATCCACAACGAAGGGGAAGTACAGTCATCTTCCTGCTGTTGATCAGAGCACCACACGCCTTCATGTAGATTTTAATTACACCTTCCAGGAGGCCAGGTTCTGTTAGGAAGACACAACAACAGATATGTCGTCTGCATATGCTGTGCAACAGATCAGTGTGTTCTGAACCACTAGTTCTCTAATTCTGTTTTCAATGATATGTAGTAGTAATACAATGGCTATGGCATATAGAGCCATGCAGTGGGCATTCTTGGCAGGCAGAATGACGAATGCGGAGAGATTTTGTGAGGTGACCACAAAAGGAAGCATTTGATAACAGACAGAAGAGAATATCTGTAGTACCATTGCCATGTCCCACCTTCTTCAACGTTTCAATTAAAAACTCATGGCTCACACGATCTACATTTTTAGAAAAGTCTAAAAGTACAACTGTTCCATTAGTTCCGCCTGCTGCTGCAGAGCGTATCACGTCTTGCAGTTCACATGCTGCAATAAGGATCCGTCTACAAGGGATGGCACAATGTTGCTAGCTGCCTAAAGTGTTCTTCAAAAGTGTTTCCTTACGAGTACTGGTTGCACTTGTAATGATTTTGAAATCTGCATTAAGCAGCAAAACAGGCTGCAGGTTACTTACAGGCGTGCTTTGACCAGGTTTCAGAAGTACAACTATCCATCCTTTCAGAGGGTCAGGTACTGGTATGCCTTGCCGCACATCATTAGCAATAGCCTGAAGATACACCTGAGCATGTCCCAATAGCATTGGTAGAATTCTGCTCAGAGGCTATCAGGCTCTGGTGATCTTTCCTTAGCTGAGTGGAAGGTTGCTTCCTCAATTTCGTCAATCATGAATGGGGCTTCCAGAATGACTCTATTGACTTCTTGCAGGTGTTCTTGGATGGTGTTTAGCACTACGTGACAGGCCTGATCATCGGTATTTTGTCTTTCGTGTAGTGTACTATATGCATGGGCACAGTGCATAATCCCCCTCCGGGTATCTACTCACTGGCCAGAGTCATTCACAACTCCAATAATTAGTTGACCTTTCTGTCTGCATGCAAGGGGGGGGGGGGGGGGGGTATCAGCAATATCCTTTCTTTGGTCACTATGTCTTTTGGTCAGGACTGAACAAAGACTCGAGAGAGCTGTGCTCGTTGTGTGTCAGTGATCAGATTTAAAGAACTTGAGTTTTGCATACAGATGCAGTGTCTAGGACAATAGTTCTTTGATAAAGGTCTCTGATACATTGATAGTAAAACTCTATGCCTGATTTTTGCCAGAATCGTTTGTCATGTGCACTGTTTCACTATAGACTGAAGCCTAGGCTTTGTGTAGCAAATCCGCCATGTCAAAACGCCGGGACACAGTGTCTTTGAAGAAGAATTTGATACCAGCTGAGTCTTGTTTCATTTCTAAGCTCGGGGTCCTGCAGGAGGTTATTATTCAGCTTCCAGTAGCTGAAAAATTGAGAGACTTGTTGCTGTTGAAGATTTATAAAACAGGAATAGGCACAGAGGTCAGAAAAAACTGGCACTATGTCATCACTCATGACAGGTGGTTGCAGAGCAGGAGAAACATGTATCCAATCCAGACTGCTTGCTGCACAGTGGGACAGACAGGTAAATGCTACACGGGGGGCCATGTAACTTTTACCAAGTGTCAACGAGATGAAGACCGATGACCAGAGTTCCCAGTTTGTAACACTTACTGAATTTGGGTGATTGATCATTAGCACGGACGACACAGTTGAAGTCTCCAGCAATGAGCAGCAGACTGCCATGGGTACCAATAAGACTTGGTAACTCTTATTTAAAAAACAGGGAGCACTCGTGTCGTTTAGTTGAGCCTGATGGAGCATGTATGTTTATTATCTGTGTTTTGTCTATGGTACATCAGCTGCCTGGACCATTAAGATGATGCTGGACATTTGTGAGAGGAATGCCATCATGCATCAAGACAGCGGTTCCAGTAGAATATTCACTAATCACATTAAAAATGGCAGTATGACCCACGACAGCAATACTGGTAGTATTAACTACTTGAAGAAAAACAATATTGACTGCTGTGCCGTCCAGAAAGTCTGCGAACATGAATTTTATGACCAAATGTAATCTGGTTAATACTGAGTGCAGTAATGGTGTAATTCTGGCCCTACATTGGAAGGCTGCAGCTTCATTGCAGCAGGTGGAGGCATTCTCGTCTTGATTTCAGCCCACCAGGGCAATGTTTTGCAGCTGGGTCTTTTTCCTTGGCTGTAGTGCCAGCAGTGACACCATGTGTAGATTCTGACGCAGGTGCAGCACCATTAATGGACATGACTGTTCTCAATAAAGTAGGTTTTAGTTGTTCAGCTTCCTTCTGTGCTCCAGGATGCATGACACAAATATTCCTCTTTTTGGGTGACCACTGGAAGGTGTGTCCATTTCCTTTGCCAGTCGTGTTCTTGTTATGTTGCTGTTTGGGTTGCATTTCGTTGTTGGAACACTTAGTGGAACCTGTGGAGTTAAGGATGGCTGCGTCAATAATTCTAACTGGAATTACACTGCTTGATTTGCCAGCAATATTGACACCCGAATGAGTGGCAGATGTTACCATTTCAGCATCGAGGGTGCATGCAGTGAGCATCTTCCATGTTATGTGATGGCACCTTCTGCATCACCATAGCTTCCTCCAATTCAAGAGTATGGTCTTGGGTAAGAGAAAGTGCAGCTGCTTGCTCAGGCTGCTGAGCAACAGCAATGGGGTTGCCATTAGTGGCTGCACTGGCCATGTCAACCAAAACACTGCATGAGAGTGATGCAACGTAGTAGCTATTTCTCTGCTGGGGCAGCGGCTGGCTCACTTCACAGGGACGTTGCACCATTCTGCACTTACTACAGGATGCTCTCATGTGCTCAGTGAACCTGCTAAATGAGCAGGTGGGAGACTGTCCACTGTACGACATGAATGTGTGTATGCCACCAACGGAGAATTATGAAGGTATATGCTTCTTCAAACCAATTCAAACATTCCTAACACCGCTGTCAACTTGGCAGATGTAAGCAAACAACCACTTTTCGTTACTGATGCTACGGCCAGTTCCATAGGGACTCTGTCGTCTTGACAAATTCAAATGGGAGATTGAATATCATACATTATGGATCCCATAGCCAGCATGTACTATTTCTAAATCACTATTAGAGCCCTCAAAATGTTTAAATTTTTGTTTACCGCCAGTGGGAGTTACAATATTTTCACATAACTCCTAACTTTTCATTCTTATAAATAGAGAGTTCAAAATGAAATCCAATTGAAATCCCATATCATATTCATGAGCAATCTGTGCTGTTTGATGCGGTCAGTCATTGTCATCTATAAAAATAAAGTTGGGCCAAATACCCCTGAAAAAATGCACACAGGGAAGGAACACTGTGTCACAATAATGTTGACATGACAAGTGAGTGTACTGTGGTCAAAGATTTGGAGCACAGTACGCCTACATAATGTTATGTCTCCCCACAACATAACACCTTGACCACCAATACGATCTTATTCAACAACGTTCCTGGATGCATTACGTGTTCTCAGCTCCCGTCATGTGCTGGTTCGTTGTTGAATATGATTGTTTTGGGAATCCAGGTGTTAGGTGTGTGGAGGCATGATGTTGCATGGACATACTGACCTCCAGTTACACTCACTGGTCAATGTTCATGTGACACTGTACTCCCTCCTCACAGTCATTTTTTCAGGAGTGCATTTGGCCCTGGCTTCTTTTATGAATGACAATAGTGAATGTAGAGGAGCTCCTGGAATGTGAGGATAGTTGGTGAATGGACTGGTCTGCCTGTTTCCCCAGCTTAGATCTATCAAGCACATGTGGGATGTGTTTGGGAGACATATTGCAGCACACCCCCGTATACCAATCATCACTCACAGCTTGTCATTCATGCTGGAGGAGGAATGAAGGCCCTACAACCAGGACTCCTTACCAACTGTGTGGCTAGCATGGGAGCAAGTTGCAGAACTTATATTGTTGTTCATGGTGATCACACACACTCCTAAGGACCATGTTCCAACTTTTTCTATGCCCAGGGGGCCATCACAGATTTCAGTGTAATTATTTTCTTTGAATATATATATATATATATATATATATATATATATATATATATATATATATATATATATATACACCCCCCCTTTCGTCTAACTGCATATTTCTGCCTGTTACCTTCTGTAGTATACTGTAGCAGTTCTTTCTATGTATCGAGCTACGTGGTTAGGTAGTGACGCATCATACAATGTTACTTTCATTTGTAAGTTTAGCTTAAATATTATCAGGCAGCCAAAACAGTATGAATCTTGGTCAGCATCGTTCACACAGACGAGCAATTACAGTTTAAGCATTCGAGTAGCGTAGTACCAAGTATTTCTGTTTTCACTTAAGGTAAGACAAACACAGCAGCAGTTCCCTGGCACAAGTATCACCATTACAGAAGAGTAACAACTGAAGGGAGACAATTATGTTTTGAATACTACTTACACATTTCCACAACATTTAGTAGTTTAAATGCACCCATGACCAAATAAATGATCTGTAATTGAAATTTATAAATTTCTTTGTGTGTCATGTCATCTATTGGCAATCATACTGCCAACTGTTGCAAGAAAACAATATTAACTTACAGAACTGTACTTATTTCACAGATAGTACGCAATCTTTTACCATCCTTTCTAGATGAAGAAATTACATAATCGTAACTCATTTTTGGGAAAAGAAGTGTTGCATGGTTTTTGAGCTTCATTTCCAACGATACAAAGGTCTTCCTCCAGATAGGAGAACTGAGGCAGCACCTGCAAGTGCCTTATCTATTCTGCAGTTCTTTTATGCAAATCTGCGGATATTACATTTTCGGAAATCCTTTTAACCTAATTGGTACTTGAGAGATCTAGCATGATGACGGTTCCTGGCCTAAATATTTGTTTGCTGAAGTCAGATCTTTTAATTTACATTCCACTGACTAAAAACGTAAATGCCAGCTATAGCCACATTTTAATACAACACATCCAGTGTTATTCTGGACACATTCTTTCTATTGCAATTAGATGAAATGGATTTTGTGCATTTCTTGTGGAAAATAAGTCAAAACAAGGCGCGACAGGTGTACATGATATTCCATTGTAACTACCAATAGCCTTGGAGAGCCAGCATTCATCCTTTCACGATGAACTGGAGAGAGAGAGAGAGAGAGAGAGAGAGAGAGAGAGAGAGAGAGAGAGGGAGGGAGAGGGGGAGAGAGAGAGAGAGGGAGAGAGGGAGAGAGAGAGAGAGAGAGAGAGAGAGAGAGAGAGAGAGAGAGAGAGAGAGAGAGAGAGAGAGGGGGGGGGGGCAGGGAGAGGGGGGAGAGGGAGGAAGGGAGGGAGGGGGGGGGGAGGGAGGGGGAGAGAGAGAGGGGGGGGGGGGGGGAAGAGAGATTTGTTTCAGATGTGGTGTAACGCAAGGATATTTAAACATGAAGTGCACTAATATGAAATAAATGAGGTGGTTCTCAATAGAACTGGCAAGCAACTGAATAATTGGGAAGTGTGAACTAGAAGAAGGGATAGGATGATAACACAACATGAAATAACTGCTGTGGAGAGCAAAAACTGTAGGGGTAGACAAACATTAAAATGCATACAACAGATACTTGAGGATGTTGGGTGTAGGTGCTCCTCTGAAATTACGTAATTGGCACAAGAGATGAAATCATGGTGGGACTCTCCAAATCAGTGTGTGTGTGTGTGTGTGTGTGTGTGTGTGTGTGTGTGTGTGTGTGTGTGAGGGGGTGGAGTGAGGTGGGGGGGTCGGCATGCGCGCGCAAAAAGGCAAAAGTGATGTTTTAATAGGGTAGGAAATATAATCTTCATTGTCATAATCCAATGAAAATAGTTTGTCCTTTCAGTGTATTACAATAAAGCTGCATTCGCACGGAATATGGTTTTTGTTAATGCTGCACGAAACATTTAGTTCTATGCAGAATGTCTTTGGGTAATTTTTAATACACACAGTTAATAAAAACACGCATTTCATAAATAATTTCAATAGATCTGTGGATATTGGAACACATACAGGAGTGAAACAAAAATATGAAACACCAAAAACATAACACGGTATCATGCCTATTATAGTAAAGGAAAAGCCCTGGCATTCAAAACAGTTTCTAGTTGCCTCACCCTGAATTGTTTTTCAAGGGAATATTATACAATTCATACTGAAAAATAGTGGCAAGTTCAGGTAACGATGACTGAGGTGGAAAGCAATCGTGCACCCTTCTCTCCAAAGCAGACCACAAAGTCTCACAGAATAAGTCCTGGACAATGTGAGCTGTATGAACATGGACCCTGTCATCTTGGAAAATAGTGTGACCACTGGGGAACAAACACTGTACCATGGGATGGACTGGATCAGAAAGAAGGGTCACATAATCCTTGGCTGTAATGTGACCTTACAGAGTAACCATGGGGCCCGTGGAATACCACAATATGGCTGCCCAAATCATCACCCAACTCCCGTCACATTTCACTCTCAGGACATAAACTTAGCTGGAAGTTGGAAACGGTTCTTACTGAGATTCATCCGACCAAGAGACCAATTTATGGAGCTCCCATTGTGTTGTGTTGATGCTGATAGGGTTCATGAGTGCGGCATCAGTTCCACGATGACTTTTGCGTTCTCTTATTTTTTGCCACAATCCTCTACAATGACACTCTGCCACCACTGTTCAATGTACACATTTTCATCTACACTGTGATTTAGCATATTATAAATTTTCACTTTCCCTGTATGCTATACAAATGTTTCAAACAACACCTCTTGAAACACCAAACACTTCGGATACTTTGATTACAAAAGCATCCACCATAAGAGCACCGACAATTTGACCACGTTTGCATTCAGGCATTTTTCGCAGTGTTTCCACAGTTTCGTCCAATCCCTGTTTGCATAAACACAAACTTCTTTTAATGGTGAATGTTTTTACTGACCAGCACATGTCAGAAAATTGCTCCACACATTGCTCACACTGTAGTAAACGTAATTTCTGGAATACTTGTTACTGAGTTCTACAAACAAGTCAAAAAGGGAGTGGGCTGATAAATCTAGGTGATGTCATGACTACAGAAATCGGGTATATTTCTTCACTCTAGAAAAAAATTCTTTTCTTGTTTAACGATTGTCATTGTGTGTTAAAAACAAAAAGGGAATGAAGTCACACAGTATTTTGTCTGGACCGCTATTGTGTAATGTTAACAGTTTTCATTGTACATATACAACATTCCTAACCCCTCCCCCAGAAGCACACAAATATCATCCGGTACTTAGTTACTTTGTGAAACTTATGATAAGAAACGAAGGATGGAAGGGGAAGGAAAGATGATTAATAATGAAATCATTGTACACAGGGAACAAGCACAGATAGATAAAGGAAATTATACACAATGAACTAGCAAGGCCATCATTTCGAGTCCATATCAGGAACCATCACAGTAGACACCTAACAAATTCAAAGGTGTAGTGGCTTGTCCATATCACATGAACTATATCAGCATTTGACTTCAGTGATTTTGAAAAACCATGGGAAACCTAAACCTGTAGTATGGCTGGATAGATTTCAACCCTTTCCCTTCTGAATATGACTCCAGCGCCGTAAGTATATATATAAAGGGGAGGAAGGAGACAGATTTGTTTCAGATGTGACATAACAAAAGGGTATTACAGAAAAAGCTCACTACAGCAGATATATGTGGACTGCTGATCACCAAACTAAAAGTGGACAAGCCACCCACTTTGCAACACATCAAAATCTTCCAATTACACAGGGGCCCAGATATGTGTCTCTCTCACCTCAACAGGGGCCCACCCACACCCACACCCACCCACCCACCCACACACACCCACCCACCCACCCACACCCACACACACACACACACACACACACACACACAAACGCGCGCGCGCACACACACGCGCGCGCACACGCACCTATGCCCCGTATTGGGCAATACCCAGATCTTGCAGTTTTAGTTGGAGGTGACTTTAACCTACCAATATAGACTGGAACGTCTATGGCAATTAGTCTGACTTCTGAACGCATTTTCCAAAAACTAACTTGAACAACTAGTTAGGCAACTCACATGCAACAGGAATATTTTAGACCTTGTAGCCACAGTATCAACAGTATAGTAACAGGACTTAGAAATCACGTCATCGTCATAAAGATGATCGTTACCAAAGTTAATAAATTTGCCAAGAAGGCCAAGAGCGAGTTTATGTTAGAAAACAAATTAATGATATCAATATAATAGAGGGAAACATTCCACGTGGGAAAAAATATATATAAAAACAAAGATGAGGTGACTTATCGAACGAAAGCGCTGGCAGGTCGATAGACACACAAACAAACACAAACATACACACAAAATTCTAGCTTTCGCAACAAACTGTTGCCTCATCAGGAAAGAGGGAAGGAGAGGGAAAGACGAAAGGATGTGGGTTTTAAGGGAGAGGGTAAGGAGTCATTCCAATCCCAGGAGCGGAAAGACTTACCTTAGGGGGAAAAAAGGACAGGTATACACTCGCGCACACACACACACACACACACACACACACACACACACACACATATCCATCCACACATACAGACACAAGCAGACATATTTAAAGACCAAAGTCTGCTTGTGTCTGTATGTGTGGATGGATATGTGTGTGTGTGCGCGAGTGTATACCTGTCCTTTTTTCCCCCTAAGGTAAGTCTTTCCGCTCCCGGGATTGGAATGACTCCTTACCCTCTCCCTTAAAACCCACATCCTTTCGTCTTTCCCTCTCCTTCCCTCTTTCCTGATGAGGCAACCATTGGTTGCGAAAGCTAGAATTTTGTGTGTCTATCGACCTGCCAGCGCTTTCGTTCGGTAAGTCACCTCATCTTTGTTTTTATATATATTTATGTTAGAAAAATCAGATAAGAAGTTGTTAGCACCCCACTTAGAAAATGAATGGACATCATTTAGCTACTGTATAAGGGACACAGAGGGATTACGGGCAAAGTTTACACCGATTGTAAATCACACTCGGGTGGTGTATGTGCCTAGTGGATTAAGGATGGAACTGGCCCTCTGTGATCTAATAATCAAATTTGGAAAACGCTGAGGAATTTCCTTAAGACAGAAACTCTTCTGTCCACAAATCAGCACTGATTTAGAAAACATCGCTTGTGCAAAACTCGGCTTGCCCTTTTCTCAAATGGACAACAGGCTGATTCCATATTACTCTATTTCCGGAAAGCATTGGACGTGGCATCCCACTGTACATTGTAGACAAAGGTCTGAGCGTATGGTTTAGGTTCACAGATTTGCGAGTGGCTCCACCACCTTTAAAGTAATAGAACCCAGTATGCAATCCTCAATGACAAGTGTTCATCAAAGACGAGAGTATTGTCAGGGACAAGGGTATTGTTAGAAGTCTCTCTGGTAAGTGTGATAGGACCACTTTTATTCTCTGCATATACAAATGACCTGGTGGACAGGCAGAACAGCAATTTACGGCTGTTTTCTGATGATGCTGTGGTGTGCAGGTAAGTGTCACTGTTGAGTGACTGTAGGAATATGCAAGATGACAAAATTTCTAGTTGGTGGATGAATGTCAGCTCTAAATGTAGCAAAATCAAAGTAAATGCAGGTGTGTATGAAAAACAGCCCTGCACATTCAAATACAGCATTAGTAGGGCGCAACTTGACAGTCACTTCAATTAAATATTTAGGCATCACAATGCAAAGTGATATTTTAATGAGGTCAGGTTGGCAGTAGGGAAGACGAATGCCCAACTTAGTTTTATTGAGAGAATTTAGGGAAAGTGTAGCTCTTCCATGGAATCATCATCTGGTCAGATTAATGGAAGACACTGAAGCAATTCACAGGCAGGCTGCTAGGGTTACGTGATTTATTTTCTAAAATTTCTCACCTCAAAAACAACTGTTTTCTTCTAATTGACAAGATGGTGATTGACTGCAACTTTGGTGTAACGTATGACATTCACCTCACACATATCTAAAAAGACAGCTCTTAAGGATAAATCCCACATGATATTGCTGCTTATAAATGATTACTGAAAAAATGTTAGATGGGTTGAAGAACAATGATACAGTATGCAAGCACCTAGACTATATGTGTGCAGTACAGTTTGTAAGTTTGTGAACTGGAGACTCACTAACCCCAGTGCAGACAATCTTGGTCTGCTCTCATGTTCTATAAATTGCACATTTTAAAATACTAAATGCTTCGGGGACAACGTGCCTTGAGGAAGAAATAATAGATTCTAAGCAAAAACAAGGATTGAAAACTGAAGTTAATTTTTAAAATTTATAACAGGTCTTTCAAAGTTCAGGCAGGTTGTAAATAACACATTAAGAATATACGTAGGGGATAAGTGGCAGACTTTTCAATTGAAAACTGAAAACCAGTATTGTCTGGCCACTCCAACAAATGGTGTGGTCATGCTGCAAGGCATGAAGGACTAAACACTAAAAAAGTTGATGACAAGTAAAGAACACTAAAGAAGTCCACTTACCGTGGATGTAGTACTACTACTTGCAGCTATTGCAAACATCATCACACTACCTTGATGGGCACAGTTCTCTTGTTCGAAGCAGTCAGATGAGACATCACCAACTTGATAACTAAAATTATGTGAGAAGAGGAAGCTTGGTGAAATAAAAAACAACAAAAAACCTAACTAAAAATAAAAAATGGAAAAAATAAAAAAATTAAAGGAAGTCATCACCAGAGTTCCATACATCTGGCTGCCAGAGAACACTGTCTTCCAGTAGCAACTTTGATCTTCTCAAACGCAAAGAAAACACACATGTAGAAAAACTTCTTGTGCATTAATCGGCAAAGCGAACTGGTATCTCGTCTGTAGTCAGATCTAACTTGGTCATGTGACGAGGCACAGTTACTTTCTAATACAAAGTAGCACACATTGTTAATTCACAATGAGAGCGTGAATAGTAACAATAGGCGACTGTGGAAAAAACAGGAAGTTGCAACAACTTTCTGTTAACACCATTAGTTTTAGTGACAATGGAAATGAAAAAGGTGTGATAGGTGATGGAAGTTGCAAGTGAATGTTGGCAAGTAAGTCAATGGTGTGAAAATTACAGGAGGGGGGACACGATGCCAAGTGGAGCAGAATTTGAGGATAAGTAAGAGGCATAAAACACACATTTAGTTAAGGACGTAGAAAAATGTATTATCAGACAATTTCTGTGATATTATGAACATTATAAAGAAAAATGTATCTGCAAAAACTTCACAGGTCTTGTAACAGAGAACTGGACTTACAGGCTAACAAGGAAACACTAAAAAAGCTGCTCTTTTTATATAAGATCTGATTTTAAAAGGTGCCCCCAATAAACAAGTAATTAAATGTAGAATAACAGGAAAACTTTGAAGCTTTTCGCAAAGGAGCACCAACCTTCCCTACTTTATTTCACTGACAAACTTTTACAACAAAATGGCTCCTCACCTACTGCTGATATACCATCTAGATCTAAACCCTATACAACTGGTCTGGAATTTGGGGAGAATCAGATCAGTAGTTGTAATATGTCAAGCATCTTGCTCTCTAGCCCAAAACAATAATGGCTGACACTTTTGCTGCTTATAAATAAATATCATGTGTCAATCCACCTTGTGCAAGCCTTTCAACACACTGATACTTCGGTGACTTGTACATCAGCTTTGCTACTTTTATATTAACATAGCTTTTCAATTTCCCTCACAAGGGCACAACCTTTCCATCAGAAAAATATCTGCACTGGTTGCCGGGAACCGAACCTGGAATGCTGGAAATACTGGCGAAAAACACTAACCACTGCACCATGTAGTCACTTTGCTTTTGCTGATCTGATAATAGTTTTTACTGTTATTGTGGCATTAGAAGACTTGAAATACTATGTTATCACGCCAAAAAAGTGTGTGATCACTACTGGAGGGGAGATACTATGATGGACAACGGAACAAAACATTATATAAACGGTTGGCACAAATTCTAACAAGGAGTCAGCATTATCATTCGCAAACGAAACAGCAGACGAAGAATCAATAGACACTACTGCGAAAAACAGTGACATCATTGGGGAAGAAAGATTTACGGATACTGCAAGCGAAATGTCAACAGCAAAGGTGAGTACACTGTACGTTCCATTTTTGTTCTTCTAAACAAGCACTTCATCAACTGACGCATGAAGGCCTATAGTGCATTGTAGTAATCCACTTAGATGAGTACTGGAGTATACTCTATTGCTACCCCTTACCTCCCTGCTTTTTGGCGTAAACACGATACTGCTGCAACCCTGGCCAGATAACCAGTTCGCTTTGCCGTCTAATAACTATCTGCAGCGGTGTCCAATAATCAATGCAGGATTAATATTAGACAAGGAGAAATTCTCTTCACTTAGCAAAGAATGGTGATGGTACAAATGAAAATTTGTGTTGTAGATGTTATGTAACAGTCAAATGCCAAGTATCTATAACATAATTTTGTTGATATGGGTTTATAAAGTAATTTTGAGTGTTTTTTGTTCAGATGGATTACCTAGAATAATGAGCTTTCATAAAATACTTTGTGCCTGGTAGAAAACTTACAACCTTGCTCTTGCACTCCCCTTCATTCAATGTGAAACACAAAGTGACAAATACCGCTAATCATCAAACTAACATTGAAAATCCTTCTCACTAATACTGAAGGGATGGGGTGAGGGATGATGACTACTAAATTTGAGAAGTACTTCCTGGAAGGTAACAGTTCTCTTTTCTTGTAAATCATGGAGGATTACAGTACAATTTCCTACCAACGACGTCGTTTGAGACAGCAGAACTACTTCTGGCTTGTAAGCCATATGGCCATTACTCAAAGAGTTTTGGAATTTTACAAAGTAAAGTTACACGTACCTAAAAATTCGGAAAGGCAATCAGAAGGGTTATTTTCAATGGAATCATCTTTGCATCTGTTTAAGTAATTTATGGAAACAACAGAAAAATTAAATCTGTATTGCTGAATGGGGATTTAACCACTGCATTCCTGCCTGCATTTCTATTCACACTTGTTAAGTGAATATCTTCACACATCATTCTTACCTTGTCAGGGCCATTGTGACCTCGCTGCCAAATATCTTTAGCATATAGCTGTAGTGAGAGGGATGGGGAGGAAACTATGGAAGAAGAGAGTGTGTGAAGGAGAAGAGTTACTTTATAACGCAACAAAAAACTTACCAGCTTTGATACACTCCTGGTGAGTGGCCTTGCATTTAGGTTATCTCTGCCTTTCTTCTGCTTTTTTACAGGTGACTTGCGATCTGTAAATAAAATTTATTTTCAATTGAAACCTATTTGTTGATATATAATTTAACTTAAGGGGAGTTGGAACGCCCTATACCGACAATGTTAAATTTAGTGACTTTGCTTCTGTGTATTTCTGAATTACAATAATTGCATTTCTGCCACTACTTTGGGAAATACAATTTTTTAATTACACGGTTCAAATTTTGTGTACTTTTTTGTATGTTATCCTGAATAATTTTAATTATATATAACATTATGTTCTTCTTTTAGTTCAGTTGACTCAGGATATGTCATATTACTCCCTGAAAATTTGAATACTCTACTCGAAGTGGTTTCTGAGTTTAGGGAAAGTGCAACAAAAAATGTAAATTTTCAGGAGCGGCTTCTAAAGTTTCAAAAAACTGTAACTCAATATATG
The DNA here is from genome assembly GCF_023864345.2 of Schistocerca serialis cubense. Classification (NCBI taxonomy): domain Eukaryota; kingdom Metazoa; phylum Arthropoda; class Insecta; order Orthoptera; family Acrididae; genus Schistocerca; species Schistocerca serialis. The sequence continues at coordinate 259,936,142 of NC_064642.1, forward strand.
CTTAATTTTTTATTTTTAGACACTCAGAAGCACCCTGCACCATACTGTATATAATTCTCTTGATCTTTTTCCAAGTTTTTTCTTCTTTTCTTCCTTCTGGACTCCTTAGTGGCCAACTATGCTGCATACTCTGTTTTATCAATGCGAACTTTGTCCATCTGTTAAAAGTTCTCTGATGCAGTTTGCTCCAGGAGTAATTCCCATATGCTGTAGCTCTTTCACCCTACTAATGTTGCCATCACTGACACCACCCCCCCCCCCCCCCACTCTAGTGTCATCATTCCAACAAACATCACTGATCCCCCCCTCCCCCCACTCTAGTGTCATCATTCCAACAAAAACACTTTTTGGTAAGAGAATCCATGTAAGATTACTGAACGATTCATTGGAATTTTGAATCTGACCATGCAGACACTTCTTCAGTAATTCAGGATTTGCCATGTCTCTGTAAATAGGTTTTATGATATCCCTTACTGCTGTTGGGATAGCCTGTTTATATGTATGAACTGTTTGAGTACTGAGCATTGCAGTAATTGCACCCTGAATCAGGTCCAGAAGGGCAAAGGTGGTGTACTGGTTTTTCATCAGTTGACAGTATGTGGAAGAAGGTAGCCCATACTGCCTGCTTAACTTTCAACAAATCCTCAGTATTACTTCTAATGGACATCCCATAATACTGATGTGGTTCATCAGTCATTTTGCCTGTACCCTGCCTCTTATGGTTTTACCATCAGAAAGTTTCTTGTCCCTCAAACTTTGTTTCAACTTCCTCAACCTGGTGCCCACCCTCTTCTGGACATGGCCAACAGTGTTAACCTTTATAACACAGCAATCCACAGCCTTCTATATAAAAAATTACCAATTTTATTAGATCTTGAAGTAATGCAAGTGAAAATTTTAACATTTTCAACCGGTGTAGATTATATTTAAAATAAATAAATAAATAAAATACTTCCCATGTGAGTTTGTAAGTGATATATACATCATTTTATTCAGAAAATTGCAAATTTTATAATGAGATAAAAATCCGAAAATGTGGAAAGTTTTTTTTTCCTGTTCTAACTCCCATTAAGTTGCACATTACAAACGTATTTTACAGTACTCAAATATGAAACACATAGTTATTTAGAAACATGATCACTTCTGCCTATGGCTTGGAAGATTATTTAGCTTTGGATTTCAAATCACTGCCTTCAACAATTTAAAAAAATTTAATTGTGCTTATGATCTGGATATTGTGATTCTATGACTACTGACTATTCATAAATGAGTCAATATTCATCAGCAGGCTATTGTACGCAAGAATTAATTGACATTTGTTTTAATGGTCAAAATTTAAAACCATGTTACTTCAAAGATTTAGTTTATAACTGCAATAAATTTAAACAAACACACACACACACACACACACACACACACACACACACACACACCAATGCATTTGATCTATGAAGATTCCAGTTTTTTTATTCTCTTATTAATGAAACTCATTTCAAAGTCTGAATAAAACTTGTTTACAGCATAAAAGCATTTTCATTTGTAGATACTTTCATTCTTCTAAACCAATTTTTAGGTTAAAGAAAAGTCACATGGGGGCCAAATCTTGAGAGCAGGTCGATCAAGAACTGTTTTGAAACCTGAGTAATTAGCTTTTGGCACTGTTATGGCTGATGTGTTAATGGGTGCAATGTTATGAAGCAAGAACAAGTTTTTGCATGCTAATTTGCTCTCTTCTGTTTAAACACACTATACAAACAAATGAAAAGTTTTGTTTAAATCGATAAAGTTATCGTTTTACTATTTCCTAAAAAGTTAATAATGACGACACCCTATGGGCATAAAAAGCCTTCAATACTTTCTGCATGGACCATTTGCATAGTTTTGCTGTTATGGTTTCACTGATCCAATGTTGTGGGTGTAGTCTAGTCCCAAGGATGTAAAACTGAAAGCATGTGTAATCTACAGTAAAATAATGGTAGGAAAGGGTTTTAAGATTACACTTCATCTTATACACATCTAATTTTGAATTTTTTAAAGTGTTTTTAGCATCATCCAACAAATTTGACATTTACTGTGCTCTGTTTCTTCATAAACAGAATTCAATTCAGAATGATAGGTGCACCTATTTACATTTGTTCAATCCCGACATGATGGTTTTCTATCCTAAAACTATGCATTTTATTAACCATTTGTTCAGAAGAAACCTCATTACATGTCTACAACATGATAAATCTTCAGTGTTGGTGCACGGTCTTCCTCAACTTTTCCCAACTGAGTTTTTATCTGGTCTGCATCTGAAGTCACTTTGATACCCTAAGTTGTGGCAATGTTGAACGTTGCTTGGAGAAAGGGTCACATGGGCACCAAGGAGAATACTTCACAGAAGATTTTACTATCTCCTGTGAAGAAGAAAACATGATTGGGATTTAATGTCTTGTAAATGATCAGGTACTGAGAGACAGGGCACAAGCTCTGATTGGGAAAAGATGGAGAAGGAAATCTGCTGTCCTTCACAAATAAACAATCTCACATTTTTCCCAACATGATTTAGGGACACCATGGAAAATCTAAATTTTGATCAATGGATGGGTGTGTAACTCTACTCAGTCTTAATACAAATCTGGTGTCTTATAATTGCCCATAAGTGCCTGAATCACTCAATGAGCTTTTCTGCTCAAACTGTATCAGAATTAACAGCAGAGGCCAGTATTCATGAGGCAGAAGGGCATTCATTAGCTTTCACCAACTGTAAGAAGCACAAAATTTACTACAATGCTCCAACTATGATAATAGTATGTGACAGATCCATTTCCATGAGCTTGTTGTGAACTGAAAACCTGTGGTTGAGAGAGCTTTCATTGCATAGGGTCTTACACTCTAACAAAAACTCTGTGCCTCTTTACGAATATCATAATTTTTGCCTTTTCTGTATGCCTGTTGTCACACATAGTTTACCGATTGATTTGCATACAAAAGTAATGTTCAGAGAATATTCACATCAGTCTGGTCTCAAACAGATACAAATGGCAAATCCACTCAGACAGAAATCCCATTTGTTCCAGTAAATCCAACATGTATATGAAGTTTAAGAACATCCCATAGCTGCATGCAAAAGGTGGTTCACCTTAATAGTCATTCTCAACATTAGCAAATTCCTTACCTTGAAACAGGATTTTCTTATTGATTTTTGATATCGACAGATAGTCACAGATTCTATTACCTTCAGCATACTTCATTTCAGTGATATAGTGAACAATGGCTACTATATTTGGCCAGACTGACAGAGAAAGTATTTGCTATTCTGAGTATAAATTCTTCTCAAAAGTACGAACTACAAAGAAAAATAATGTTATTAAAAAATAAATGTATAACTATTTTAAAGGACTTACTGTTCTCTAACACTCTGCTCTGTCTTCTACACTTTGGTGGAGGCGGCCCTGGAATATTTGAAACACTTTACTAACACACTTTATTTTTTTACATAGTAATAGTTACTTTTACTGGGATACTGTGGTCAGTTGTTGAAAAAGAGAGACTAGTCAAATCAATGAACTACAGTGGAACCTAGCTTCATGAGCACCTCTCAAAACGCGCAATTCACATAAAGACTTGCTTCACGAATGATGTATCGCTTAAAGAGTGATGATAATTTATTGTGACATCACCAGCTGCTCATGCCCAGTGGGAGAAACGTTCAACAATATGAACATCTTTCATTATCGGCAGCAGCATATGAACAATGTCTTTAGTACGTACTGCAATCTGGGTTTAGCGCTCTTTTTGCTATAATCTTAGTGCAGCTTGTGATCACACATGTTTTTAAATCTTGTGTTCACTCGTCCCCGAAGGTAAAGCCGCGAGAATATGACCATAATAGAAAGAAAATTACCTTAGAAATGAAACGTAAAAGCATTGAAAAATGTGAATGTAGTGTGAGCTGATTTAGTGCAAACATACAACTGGTCTAGATCAACTATTTGCACGATCCTTCTCAAGAACATGGAGACAATTAAGGATACAGGTGCTTCAAAGGAAGTGACAAGAGTATGTAAACAAAGGTTTCATATTCTGGACAATGTCAAAAGGTTGCTCCTTATATGGATAAATGAAAAGCAATTGCAAGGTGACACTGCTAACGAGAAGATCATTTATGAGAAGGTGAGAATGATTTTCGCTGACCTCATTAAGACAACGCCAGGATCATCGCAGGCCGAAGAAGTGTTTAAGGGAAGCCGTGGGTGGTTTGAGAAGTTTAAGAGAAGAACTGGCATCTCCAGCATTTTGAGGCACAGGAGGCTGCCAGCTACGACTCAAAGGCAGCAGAAAACTTCATCAGCAACTTCAAGATGCTCGTAGATCCTGAGAGTTATCTGTCGCAACAGGTTTTTAGCTGTGACGAGATGAGTCTATCATGGAAAAAAATGCAGAAGCGTATCTTTATAACAGCGGAGGAGAATGCTTTGCCCGATCACAACCCAATGAATGACCGTCTCACACTGATATTCTGTGCCAACACATGTGGCGATCTGAAGATTGAACTGCTGCTCTGCTGCTTTTTTACCATTCAGGAACACCATGAGCCTTCAAGAAGTGTGAAATCCAGAAGAACAGGTTAAATTTGATGTAGTGGCCCAACATCAAGGCTTGGGTGACACATGATCTTTTTTTGTGATTGGATCAATGAAGTGTTTGGTCCTGCGGTGAAAAAATATTTGCTCGAGATGAATCTGCTACTCCCATGTCTTGCTTGTAATGGACAACATTCCTGCCCATTCTCCAGGCCTATAAGTCCACCTCCGTTACTGCAGCCTATGGACCAGTAGATTATTTCTAACTTTCAGAAGCTCTGCACTAAAGCACTCTCCGAGCAGTGCTTTGAGTCGACTGAAGCTACCAATCTCTATCTCAGAGAGTTTTGGAAATGTTACATCAACATTGTTGCCTGTGTCAATATGATTTAAAAGGCATGGGAAGAGGTCACCAAGAAGACTCTTACTTCTGTTTGGAGTGAACTGTGGAATGTGACTCTAAGGCATTTGAATCACTAAATGTAGAGCCTGTAGTCAACAAGATTGTGTCTTTGGCCAGGGGCATGGGATTAGAAGTGGATAACAATGATACTGATGAGTTTGTAGAAGGTCACAGACAAGAAGTGACCATCAAAGAGTTATGGAGTTTCAGTGTATTTCACAGCAAGAAGTTGTGGAGAGGAGTTCAGAGGAGGAGGAGGTAACAACAAAGCAGCAATCTTCAGGTGCAATAAGAGAAATTGTGAAAGCATGGGAATCATCACCCCAATAAAGCAGTGGCTACGCGTGCTATAAATATATTTCACGATCATGCTGTGTTCACATTTTTGCAAATGTTGAAGTGTCGGCAGAAACAAATGACTATAGATAGCTCCCTAGTAAAAAAGAATTAGTTATGTATTGTAATAAAATGCATAATACTGTACATATAATTTTCATTGAATAAATGGCCTGAATAGGATAAAACATGTAGTACTTTTTCTGTATGAAACACATTATCTTATTTTACATTAATTTATATGGGATAAACTGATTTGCTTAATGAATGTTTCAAACTATGAGTAAGATTCTGGAATGAATTACACTCGCTTCACGAAGTTCCACTGTATTGATGTTACAGAGATAGTAAGCAAAATAAATAAATAAAATAAAAATTAAGGTCATTTCTTTTTGTTTATTTCATTTCTCTTATATTATCAATATACAGACAATCAATAAATGAGATAAGATAGGTATAGTTATTGTGTTAACTTTCTTGGTCAGAAATTTGATATCAATAAAACAATTTGTAATTTTGATTAGTCAGATTATGTCAAAACAAAATTATCTCAAGGAACCTCTTAAAAGGATGGTCATCTTACAAACATGTAAATATGGTAATTAGGTCTGGGTTGATACCAATAGTGTAGAAAGTTCAGGCAGAAGCACTGTTCTTAGAAAAATATTCAAACTTTACTGTCTGTAAAAATCATGTGTACTTCAAAATTTGATCTCGCTTATTTTGGGATTGACAAATCTAATTGAAAGCCTTTTTTTTCATCTTTTCTGAAAATTGTTCAAAAGTTATATTTATTCAAGTTTATTAGCTTCTAAATTGACGTCCTTTCAAAATTTCAATGGTACTGTGTTGCACTCCTGAACTTTTTGATTCTAAAAATGCGTAACTTCCCTAGCATAACACATTACTTTATGAAATATAAAAATTTGAAAATTTGAGTTTTCAGAATATTCTTGATGGGCTTTTGCATACTTGAGTGCATGCCAATACTTCCACAACACAAAACATGAACATCAGTTGTAACTATTTAAGGATGTCCAACCAATGGTTAACCAAAATGACATATTTATCTAATCTGAATCTGTATTATATGTTTTTACCGTTTTCTATGTTAATATTTAGAAGGTAATGGCTTTATATGTTAAAATTTTGTAATATCTGTCCTATGCACATCTCAAAATAGGTGTAGCGCGCACAGCCATAATCAGTCTGTAACCAGTCATCAATGATTGCATACCCTATGTAATGTTTTGTGTCAATAAGTAATATTTTCAACTCAGTAGGCAGCATACATTAAACCTGTACAAATGTTCCGTTACTCAGTTGTTTAAAGCAAGTTTGCATCCATCGGCGACTGTAAAGAGTTCTACGTAATCATCATCGATTATTACCATTTGCATGTGAACTTGCCGACCGGTTACAGAAAAGTGTGAATATTAATCTACAGATGATCAGCACCATGAATCATAATATTACTAAACACGTATAAATGAGAGAGAGAGAGAGAGAGAGAGAGAGAGAGAGAAACTTTAATTTCTTTTTCAATCTGTGATTGGCTACTGATGTAAAGAAGACAAACAATGAGCACAAAAGCAGGTCAGTAAAGATCCACAATGAACAGCTTTAAAGTTTCCTGGCCAGAAGATAACTTGTATATTTTGCTACTAACATTTCTTCACAGTACAGTAAGTAATTTCAATGAAAAAGATCTGTTCAATTTGTGAGCAATAATGGATACAAAGACTTACATAAACTTGGCCTGCTTAGCATCAAACCACTGAACTTGAAGAAATGAAAAGCTCTTTCATTCCCGATGGTAAGTTCAGATGATTTTGTAGTATTGCGTGATGATAATCAAGATATTTTCATGCTGTGATAATGCATTGCAATGTCCTACAATAATTCTAAGTATTAGCATGATGCTAGATGACGGAATGAGAAGGTGAAATTCACATAGGTGATGGGTGTGGAACAATGAAATCTTGAAGTGAAATAGATTCTCTCAGTTCTGGCAATAAATCACAAGATTTGTTATTAAATGACAGGTCAGCAATGAAGTAATCTTACCCTATACTTGATGTTACATTACTTTTAGAGCACTAACTTGCTAGACATTGCATTATACAATATACAAAAATATGATTACACCATGTTCCTGAGGTCTTATACTAAGTTTAGAACTGTTGTACCACAAGCCTTGCAAAGGGCCTTCATCTTGCCTCATAACATCAAAAAGATTTATTTTCTGTGTGCAAGTGTTTCACAAATGCACTGACTGCCCCACCTGTTGACTTAATGATGACAACTTATGGTTTCCTGTCCCTGAATTTATTTCTGAAAAAATTCAGATCCATTATAAAAAGATGAAGCTGACTGATTGTCAACTTCCATCTTAAATGCGACCCTAGTCCACTACTGAAAAAATTATCAAACTCACCAGCCAAACTACGTTAAAAAATCACTGTCTTCAATCACAAATCTTTAGTTTTTCTATTTAAACAGCTCATGTAGATAGATCAGGATAAAAATAATAATACAATGGAACACAGATACAACTAGAAATTTAAGTAGCATTTGATGCTGATTATAAAAATGACCTGTGTTTTACTAGTGTAAACCCTTTAACTGCTCTGGACGCGTTAATACACGTGCCTTTGAACCTGTCCCTGTGTGCTCTGAACGTGTTTACACGTGCCACCAGTCCTTCTAAGCGTAGACACATTCAGAGTACCAGGTAGAAGGACTGGTACAAACGCGCACACGTTGACACGTAGAGAGCAGTTAAAGGGTTAATACATTTTACAGTGCAAAGTACTTTTGTTGTCAATCCATTTTCAGCCAAACTACACACATAAAACAGTATGCAATATATTTTTACCAGTTTATGGCAGTTACTAAGTGTTGATTCCCTTGCCAACTTAAAATACTGGTATACAATTATATAAAACAGCAGCAGTAAGAAACATATTTTGACTTTGTGCTTACCTTCATCTTCTTTAACAGCTCTACCAGGCGATTTCAAACAATATCTTGTTACCCGATTAACGGTAGTTGACTTCGAAGCTGGCCGTCCTCTACGACCTAGTATACAGTACAGTATAATTAATTTAATTTAAAGTCTTAAAAAATGTCGAGTAAGAGAGAACAATTATTCTGCCAATTACAACCAATGCTATTAACATAGTTACATAGTCAAATTTATAAGACTTTTTGTTTGTTTTTACAAACATACAACTTTTTATTTCTTCTGTTAATGTGTTACAAATACATGAAAAAACTGAAATCTTACCTCTGAGGTGTATTTCCTTTGCATGTTGGCAACTGTTCTTCCAGATTATGTCATAAAAATTTCAACTGGTTTGCAATAAAAATGCAACTGAAGCCAATTTCATAATTTAACGTTGCAAAGAAAATACACTATAATCTTTTGCTTTCTGTAAATTTTTCCGGTTCTTTTGAATTTCAGTTTACACAAATGCTTCTTTACTGATTTGATTCCTTTTAATAGTATGCATTACTATCTTTTGACATGATTGTAATATTTTAAGGTATACCTTTACATCTTTTCTGAACTCTTGAAACTCCTGCCTTCCTTCTGATATACTAAAAATCGGCACATACTGATGAAATGAATACTTTTGCATTTTTCATTAGCTTTTAGAAAAAGTATTTTATTTCTTTTTTAAATCTATTGCGCTCTACTTTTAAGATTTTTCTTTTTTCATTTTTTATTTGACTGATGATCATCATCCTTATTTGCAGGCTTATAATTAGTGGAGTCCTTTACAATACAACAGTTTCTTAACACAAACAAATTCTAGTTCAGATACCTTTACCAAGTCCTTTCTGTTTAGTAAATACCTACATATATACTTTCATTTGTCATCACTGAATGCACCATTTTGCATATTTAAACTCCATATTTAAATTAATTTTCAAATAAAAATGCAGATCAATGCCTCCATAATGTTGTTAAACTAGTCAGAGCAGCTGCTTATGCAAAATTAAAAGATTTACTCTAAAAGGATTTCTGTTTCTCTTGTTACATTTTTATGCAATGCTCGGTTTATTATAAACTCACACCACAGCCTTAGATTTCATACTTTTATATCAAAGTTAAAGGCTGGTACACATACACACTTTTGCCAGCTTTTGTTTCAATGTCTTTCTGCCTATGCTGTTATTAACTTTTTTATTCAAATCTTATACCTCAAAATTTTCAACAAGATGCTCCTTAAATCTAGTTCAACAGAAACAGTATGAGCTGATAAATTATATCACTGAAAGATAAATTATATCACTGAAAGAGTGTTTTATATTGACTAACATCTCTTCTGAAATTTTTTGATTCACAATTTTTTTTTTAATTTACTTTGTCCTATCCACCAAATCAGATGTATTTTGTATGCCACATTTTCATTTTCTTCCAAGTCTTCACATAACTTTGGCCTCTGTCGTGATGGGTTTTTCTTTGTTTGCTCTTCATAACTTTTTTATATATCTCAATGCTTGGTCCAAATGATTTGTGGTTTAGATATCAGGATGAAATGTCTACTACCAGTACTGTTTCTGCTGCTTTCACTTGATACCGCCCTATCACACTACTGAGATTTTAACTAATTTATGTCATAATGCAAGAATTCTTGACAATTACTCCTGTGACCCTAATACTTTATAATGGTTACTTCTCTGCCACAATTCAGAGTTAAATAGTTGTAGATTATGCAATCATGTTGAAATAACACTGCATCTGTTGTCGACTCTGTTCTCTTCATGTTCGGATGATACTTCTCTTTAGTGATCATATATGAAATTATGTATTACGTTTATGCCTGGAACAGCTGTAAAACTCTGGTCTTCTTGTTATGTTCTTCAATTTCTTCAGGTGCCATCCAATTCATTCCTCTCAACATTTTACAATTACAGACCCTTTAGTTCTCTGCTACGACCCAGAAGCCACATTGTTATAGAGTATGCAACCATGTTGAAGTAACCGTGTTCAATGTTCTGCATTTCATTAATCAATTTCTTCGATAATTTGCTTTCCTTTTAACTTCAAACTCTCCTTCTATAATCTCTGGAACGTTCCACAGGAATTCAATTTAGCTTGTATATGCTAGCACACTTTAACAACTGCTTTTAGAAAATGATATTAGTCTCTAAACAATATTTGCTGTCTCAGTTTTCTGTAAGTGTTCACACAATAGTCATTTATTATTGAAGGATTTGGAATATGTATTTATTTGATCTGTGTATTTTTCTATCCATTCTTTCCAATAAAAACCATTCTAATCTTGAGGATTATGTTATTTGCAAGTACAATCAACACATTTTATGGTAAGCATAGGAATTCTGTCATTCTCTTTGTATCGTTGTCGTTGCATGGGAATGGTTCCTGGTTAATTGCACTCTGACTAGTCTTAAACAGATTTAAATTAATTTATCAACAAATTCAATATAAATTTTTGCTCAAATTTCTGTAATATTTTCTTGTAAAAATCTCTACTTGAACCACAAAATTTAATTGATACACGAATGAGCAAACTATTGTACAGAAATATCAATAAGCCAGAATTTCTGCGTAACAACAAACTAATTGCTCAGTTATTATTGAAACTAAGGCAGAAATATTAACTAAGGAACATGCTTCACACTTAAATCTGTTGTCAATTTTTGTACAAATGAATGGCCACACAGAATACTGAGATGACATACAATTATAAACATTCCTGATTTACTAGAATATTTTACTGAGACGGAATCACCAACACAAAGAAATTTAATGCTTTCAATTATACCAATTGCTCAAAGAATGTTGAACCATTGTCTGGCTCAGCAACCTACGGCAAAATAGAACTTTTTTCATCTTCTGCATTACAGAATGACTCTCGTACATTCCCATATCTTGAGATATTTCTCTCAACTTTCATTCTTTACACTCAAAATATCTGCTATTATGTCTTCTATGTGACTTTTTATTTGAATTCATTTTATCGGTGCATTTCCTGATATCATGTGAGCCTCATGTTGTTATCCAGAGCACTGGATGCACAGATATCTTGGAATTTCTTGATTCGTATACTGCACATTTTGTACGACTATAATATTGTTTCATCCTGTAAGTAGTTGTGGTATTTTTCCTGTATTTCTCACTGTTTAATCAACATCTCTCACACACAGAACAGCTTAAAAATTTGAGCATGTACTGAAGAATGAACTCTTCAGTTTTTTAAATACTACAGAAACATGAAAAGAAATACTTTTCCTTTGCTATAACACACACAAATAAAATCAAGTTACGATAATCACAGCCACCAATAGTTTCACGCATAAATACTGTGTTTGCTCTTGAAAGTAATGCGAGTGAAAATAAATTGATCCCAGGTCTTTCCTACTGCTAAAAATATTTAAATATTTTGTAAAATCTGTCAACACTTCTTCACACCTTCCATTAGAAAAATATAATAGTTTGATCAGACTTTTCAATACATATGCAACTAAGCTATATAATAACTTTGAAATATCTAATGCGAGAAGTTAACCTAATAACAGTGAAATGCATAATTTATGGTAACAATAACATGACTAACTCCATATGCAAATGAAAACTGCTCAGTATGATAGTGAAAAAGTATCAGACGTATAGGTAGAATTTACAAAATAATCAGTCTTAATATACCAGAAACACTATCAAATTTATACCATGTAACACTTTCTATTCGAGGTATTTAACAATTTCTTTCCAGTTTAAAAAATACAAAACAGTTTATGATACAAATTCAACATTAAAACACCACATCAAATCGTTTCACAGTATTTACTGACTAGGGTTTGATTAACTTTTTGTGAAACATATCCCTGAGCTCATGGAATATGGTTTCCATTGCCTTAATGTAGTATACCTGAACTGTATTTACAAACCATATACATATATTAACACTTAGTTCTTACACCAACTAAGACCTGAATACTATAACACCCTGAATAGGATGATCTAAGTCTTTATTAACAATCTGCTATCTGTTTAAATTTTTGCGCTTCCTTTTATTTTCAAAAGACTTCATGAAATCATCAACAGTTTCAGCTTTCTGTATGACTGATTGATTCCTCGATCTACTTCTTTTACCTGAACTTTTTGAATGACTGTCTGAAGTGTGACACCTCTTTTTCCTTGAACTTTTGTGTGTTTTTGTTTCACTAACTGTATTTTCATCTTCAACAGATAAATCCAAAATACTATGCTTTGTTGTACTGTATCCTTCTCTTGAAGATAAATAGTCAGCTTCACATTTAGGAACTATGTATCTGTTGCTCTCTACAGCCCTCTCTGCATCAGGAGTCCGTTCACTATTCCTCTGGTCCAATAAAACAGAACTTTTGTCGTCTTCTTTCTTCATTGCAGAATAACTGATGTATGTTCCACTCTCTTCAGGTATTTCTTTCAACTGCGCAGGAGTTTTGAACTGTCGTCCTGAATACTCATAATTTACTTGAGAAGAATTGACACTTACAGCTCCGGTAGTATATTCAGATTGATATGACTGAGAATACCTTGGATCTTGACAGGGATTTAACACTTGTCGGTAAGCATATGGAGCTACACTTCTGTGCGAACTATGTTCTACTACAGATGGAGGAACCACACCACGTACATAATGATGCATTATATCTCTTGGAGGTTTTTTGTCTGGCACATCAACAACAATCTCTTCAGGGGGATAGTCTGCAGGAAGCACATTATAGTTTTCAATACGATAAAATTTATTGTTTCCTGGGTATTTGATATATTTTGCAAAACTGTGAACTTTTTCTAGCTCAGCAATACTCATCATTGGTTTTCTGGGATATGATGGAAAACCATCCAATTTTTTGGATTCTTCATGTTCCTCTTTTATTTTTGTTTCTGCTTGAACACGGGCCATAGTTAACCTCTTTTTCAAAGGCAGAGATGAATCTATGTCAGTTTTACATTTTGATTCATATTCATCATTCGGTTTTTCACATTTAACAGATTTGTCTGCTATCAGCGATTCTTCAATTTTTCTCAGCAGCTCCTGGTCCTCTGCTTTCAACTTCTCCATTTCCCTAACCGTATCTGAACTAGTGTATTGTAAAGGACTCTCATAACAATTTAAGCCTGCATTATAATTAGATAAACGTAAGTAGTAATTACTGTAACATTCACTACAGGCACATTCAGGATAGGCTGGCAAAAACTTACTCATTTGTACAGGTGCCGGATAGGTATAAGGATACAGTCCCTGCATAGACAGATTTGTATATGTTAACTTACCACGTGAATTGTTATTTTCCACAAACATACCTCTTTGAGATGGTTTTGGCAGTTCCTTTACAGGTTGTTCTGATACTTTACAAGAATCAGATTCAACACTTGGAAGGCACTCTGCCAATTCTGTATTATATTCAGAAACAGTAACCGTAACACTCTGATACTGGGTGTCTTCAACGCAGTTTTCTTTGATCGGTTCAACACAGTGTTCTTTAACCGTCTCAACACAGTGTTCTTTAACAGTCTCAACACAGTGTTCTCTAACTGTCTCAGTGTTTTCCAGGCTTCTGGGAAGAGCTTTTTCAGTTGATGATTTTTGAAGAGTTGCTACATCTTCTTCTCTTAGTTCAGGAACTTCTATTCTTTCAGCACAAGGCTGGGTCCTCGTCTCAACATTCACGACAGGTGTATAATTGTCAATGGTCTGAATCTGAGAATCTTCACTGGATGTACTACTAGCAGAACTCAGAGGTGTAGAATTAGCAGTGATGTGTGGCTGAGAAGGTGCTTCCCTAATACTACTAATTTCACAAGCATTACTCTTACTATTAGGGAATGAATCATCTGCTGTTGCACTTTGACGAGTATCATTTTCAATACCATTACATGAAGTATCATTTTCTATACCATTACATAAAGTATCATTTTCAATACCATTATGAGAAGTATCATTTTCAATACCACTATGAGAAGTACCATTTTCAATACGGTTACATGAAGTCTCATTTTCAATACCATTACATGAAGCATCATTTTCAATATTGTTACACGAAGTATCATTCTCAATACCATTACGTGAAGTATCACTTTCAATATCATTACGTGAAGTATCATTTTCAATATCATTACGTGATGGAGATTCTGCCGCCAATTCTTTATCTTTCACAGTCACACTGACGGAACCAGTGGAAGAAATTACAGCAGTTGGTATGACCTTCCCTCCTGCGCGAAGCCTATTTTTGTCAACATCATCACTCTGTGGTCGAGAATTTTGACATTCGTAATAGTTTTCAGTTTCTTCATCTGTTGAACCCCCATCTCCTTCCATAATCTTTTTGCTTGGTTCTTCTGTTTGTACATTCACAAATGCTGCCTTTGTTGCTGACGAAACTCCACGCAAAATGCATTCTTGTTTCTCCTGTGAAAAATCCTCTTTCGCATTGAAGAAATTATTCATCATGTTATTTAAATAAGCTGTCTCAAATGGATCCAGAGTTTCTCCATCTGAGGAATCATGACTTACATGGGGAGAGGAAGAGAGAGTCATATTGTGTTCAGGCAGATCGCCTAACAGTTCTATTACAAATGCTTCATTTCCAGTATTAAACAAATTGTTTCCATTATTAAACAAATTATTTCCAGTATTAAACAAATTATTTCCAGTATTAAACAAATTATCTATGTTGTCTCGTCTAATAAATTCATCTGGCAAAACTTCATCTTCTTCACCATCACATTTAACACCACCCCGTGATGCGAGATCTGACAACATCTGTTCATCAGCATCAATGTCCATTGGAGCTTCATTGTAGAGACTGACTCCTGGAGTACAAACATCAGTTGGCAAAGGAACCTCATTTTTTACAGAAGAGTCACAAACATATGAAACTGTATCTGGTACTTGTGAATTAGCAGTTTGACTTGACACCAAAACAGGGTCCCTAACAACCTTTGGCAATACAATGTCAGTATTTGTAATTTCTGTATGTTTGGTTGCTAATGCTTCATTTTCTGTAGTCACTGGAACCAACTGACTAGATCCTACAGATACATCTGGAAGCTGGATATGTGCTGTCACATCGACTGGTGGACTACTGCTGCTACTTGGTTGTACTACATCTGCCATATCAACAACCTTAACAATAACCCTACGCTGAGTTTCAAAAGCCTCCTCTGATCCAGCACTGTTAACAATATGCACCTGATTCATAGGACTTCGTTCATTTTCTGAGGACACTTTCTTGATTTTGTCTTTGGGCACTGATAAAATAGAAGTTTCATTTGAACTAGCACTATTTACAAGGTCAACCTGGTTCAATGGTTCATTTATTTGTACTATGCTGTCACCTTTTGTTACTGCTAATGAATTTTGCTTGACAATCAATGTTGTTCCTACACAAACATTCTCTTTCTGCAGAGCATCTGTATTTTCAAAACCCTCTTTCTTTCCACTATCAATTTCTTTAACACTGCTGACACTAGTTTCCACTTTAACTTCAACAGTTTCTTTTAAGAGCTGTTTCTCACTCTCTTTATCTGTACCTAATAAATTGTCACATTCATTTGTTTTTATATCTCCCACTGGCACAGGACAAACATTGGAATTCTCTTTTAGTATTTTTTTCTTTTTCGTCTTTTTTGCCTTATCCCCTTTGCAAAGTTTTTTCAGAAGAGAAATATTACTTGCAACACTACTGCCTAGTAACATTTCACCAAACCCCACAATTATTTTCTTTTTTAGTTTTTTCTTTTTCATTTTTTCAGGATTTTCTTCACTTGTGACCTTTTTGTCATCTTTTTTCTTCTTAACTTTCTTTTTAACAGACTTGTCCTTAATTTTCTTCTTTTTGACTACTTGTTCCGTGTTTTGTTTTTCTACTTCTAAATCTTTCAGCTGACTGTTGTTCTCCAATGCAGAACCCACATTGCATATACTTGACCATATGTCATTTATTAAGCTGCCACTTCCTCCACCAATCTGAAACGCACACAAAAAGCCAATTGAGAATTAACTGATCACATGACTCACCACACACTTTTCAATATGCTCAAACTTACGTCCTTTTCATCAAGACCCGTAGGTGAATTGGCACGACCATCCGCATAGAATACAGGTTTGTCAATACTTAAAGCTAATGCCTGTGAGAACCCAGGTTGCTGTGACTCTCTGCAAGTTTTCAGGAAAGCCTGAAACAGCATTCAGTAAAATTTGCAGAATCAAATAAATATGCAAGAAGTCTTGCTGACTTCACCACTTCTTGTTCTCAAACATGTTTCAAATTGTCACAACAACAACAATACTCAGGGAACTTAACTTTGCAGAACAATATACCACCATTACACTGCAATCAATTCCAAGGAATTCTGTTACTATGAATTTTCGGAAGAGCCTGCTGTAATGAAATACGCTGTGAGTATTTATGTTACATGGACGACCACCAGCTTGCCTTTTGAGTATAAATGGCACAAAAAGTTAAATTCTGAAATGCACTAGCAGATAAACTAAACAGTATAAGAGGAGGAGGAAAATAGTGTTTAACGTCCCATCGACAACAAGGTCATTAGAGACGGAGCACAAGCTTGGATTAGGGAAGGATGGGGAAGGAAATCGGCCGTGCCCTTTCAAAGGAACCATCCTGGCATTTGCCTGAAGTGATGTAGGGAAATCACAGAAAACCTAAATCAGGATGGCAGGACGTGGGATTGAACCGTCGTCCTCCCGAATGCGAGTCCAGTGTGCTAACCACTGCGCCACCTCGCTGAACAGTATAAGAGAGCCTACTGTTGAGATATGATGTCAGAATACAAAGCAAAGGGCAACAACCTACATATATACAAGCAACTATGCATTAGCAAATGCAGTGTGCTGTTTGTATAAAACCAGTTCCTTTACCATTACGTGTTTGGCTTTCACATTTCATACAGCAAGGTCATTAGAGACATACTCACATTCGCTCAGATCTGACAAATAGTGTCGAAGAAATTGTTTAGTCAAGGCACTGAGTCACTTGAACAGACACAAAGAAACTACTGAAATGTAAATAATGGTGGTCTTGCAAATTTTACCAGTTTATATGCCATCTATAAATCATTTT
Organism: Schistocerca serialis cubense; assembly: GCF_023864345.2. Taxonomy (NCBI): domain Eukaryota; kingdom Metazoa; phylum Arthropoda; class Insecta; order Orthoptera; family Acrididae; genus Schistocerca; species Schistocerca serialis. The sequence goes on from NC_064642.1 coordinate 259,953,554, forward strand.
GAAACAACACTATTTCATTCTTTGTGGAAAAAAGCAATGTGTACAAGGCCTAATGATACATCGCAATTAAATAATGTACAGAATACAATTTCATTCTGCATCACAGCAAGTTAGCACAGGACAGTACAACTCCTGCAAAGAAATCAGCAACTGCACAGAAATGAGGTAGCTAGACTTTTATGCTTGTGTCCTGAAAATATTTATAATGAGCAGTCAAATGAAAACATGTCAGATGGAAAAAAGGTAAACTGTTTATTATTTCAAAAGTAATTACCATAATTGTTAATACACGTATCTCACTGCGAGGCAAGGCGATCAATACCTTTATGGAAAAATATCAGAGGTTGCCTACAGTACCATGTTGTACCCATCTGTGCATGTCTTCATCCAAAGGAAATCAATGGGCACAAACGTCTTTCTTCAGGGCTCCAAAAATAAGGATATCACATGGGGAAGATTGAAATTGTGTGGAGGATATGTAGAGGCTTCCCTGTGAAACTTCTGCAGCATATTCAAATCAATCTCTGCAACACATGGGCAGGTTCATCTTGTCTCACAGTGGGATAATTGACTTAACTGTTACGGAGATTACTTCTGAAATAATAAACAGTTTACTTACTATTTTCCAAGTCTTATTTCCACATGACTGCCCCTTATATCATCTGGAAAAGAATAATAAAATGAAAAAATAAATAAAAATTAAATACCAGCAATGATTTCCTCCTTCGAAGTAAAACTAAATAAATAAATTCACCATCTCCTACACTTTACTGTGAATATCTCTTTGAAAATTGTTGATGCAACGTTTCCAAGATATTGCCACAGCAACATAAATACTTTAAGGAAATAAAAAAATTACACAGAACTGACATAAGTGTCGCATGTACCAGGATACCAGAAAGAGTAGAACACTGTAAATAAAACAGAATGCTACAAAAACCACTTTACAGAAACTTTTGTGTGTTATAACAGAAATTTCAACAGTATTTGCCTCAGTTACCAATATTTTGAAATTCAAGAGAAAACACACCAAAGTGCTGCGAAAGGGGGTATCAGGAGAAAACCAAAACAAACTAATGAAATCAGTGACCAACCAACAGATTTACCATAAAGAAAACATATTAAACTGCAGACAGGCACAACTAAAAAACACTTACATAAAGCTTTTGGCCACAGCCTTCGTCAGCAAAAGATAAACACACACCATTCATACATACAAGCAAACACCCCCCCCATGCACACATGACCGCCAACTACAGAATCTCAGGCTGGAATGCAACTATCATGTGGGATGCAAGCAGCAATCTGGAGAGGGCGAGAAAGGGGAAAGGATAATAGTATACGGGTGGGGAGAGAGATTAATGTCATCTGGCGAAGTGTTAGGTACTATAATGCCAACAGGCGCAGTGTCAGGAGGTTGTGGGGCAGTGAGGTGGGGAGAAATGGGAGTGAAAAGGAGAGGAGTGGTGGGAAATGTGCATTGGCAGAGGGCAGCAAACAAAGAGAGTGGGAGATGAGAACGAGGAGGAGATGATAGGACAGAGAGGATGGAAACTGTTGGGTAGAGGATATGGCAACAGTATGTATGTTACCATAGGTTGAGACCGAGATAATAACGACAATGGAGAACATGTTGTAAGGATATCTCCCGTATGTGCAGTTCAGAAAAGCTGGTTCGTTGGTTTAAGGGGGGGGGGGGGGCAAACTGTTGTGAGGTCATCAGTCTCTTGTTCCCAGCAGAACAATTACCCAAGGGAAAGAAGAAAACAAACAAGACATACAGCACAATAACAGGAGAAAGGAAGAACAAGAAAAACGACATGACAACAAAGAGTACAAAGGACAAAACAGGACAAGAAAACCAAAGAGAGACGCACGAAACAGGGAGAAGAGATTAAAAACAAGAAAGCAGATTACCATGGCTGGCTGACCATGAGAAAAAAAAAGGAGAGGCCAGCCAAAAACCTTCACTCTAAAAGACTGAGGGTGGAGGAGACAGAGGAACAAAGGACACACACTAAAACTCAGATCAAATGATAAAACCCACCCTCGCAAATAAAACTTAAAACTAAAGCTACTGCTGAGGCATTGTCACCCGGTGTTGTGCTGCGAAAGTTAAAAGTCCACCGCAGAGCAGCTAAAAGTGGGCAGTCCAGAAAGAGGTGGACAACTGTCATTTGGGAGCCACAGCAACACTGAGATGGGTCCTCGTGACGAAGGAGGTAACCATGTGTGAGCCACGTATGGCCAATGCGGAGCCAATGAAGGACAACTGATTCCCTGTGACAAGCCTGCACTTCCACACATTCGCAGTCTCCTTAATGACACGCAGTTTGTTGTGAATGCTGTTATGCCATTCCAACTCCAAAAGCCGAAAGACCTTGTGGCGTAAGACAGAACGCAGGTAAGTTTCAGAGGTGCCCATCTCCAGGAGCGGTTTCCTTGAAGACTGTTTTGCCAGCCTGTCAGCGAGTTTGTTGCCTGGGATTCCGACGTGTCCTGCGGTCCACACAAATGCCACTGAACGACAGGACCATTCCAGGGCAGAGATAAGACTCCTGGATGTTTGCTACCAAAGGATGGTCGATAGCCTGTAAGCTGCTCAGGGAGTCACAACAGAGAAGAACCAACTCACCAGAAGAAGAACGGATTTACTGAAGTGCACGAGATACGGCCACAAACTCTGAAGTGAATACATTGCAACCAGCGGGCAAAGAATGCTGTTCAATATGGCCTCTGTGGACATAGGCAAAGCTAACATTACCACCAGCCATTGAGCCGTCGGTGTAAACAACTTCAGAGCCCCGGAACACGTCAAGAATTGAGAGGAAGTGACAGCGGAGAGCAGCGGGGTTAACGGACTCCTTAGGACCATGAAAAAGGTCCAGACAAAGCTTCGGCCAAGGTGTACACCATGGAGGTGTACTTGAACGGACCTCAAGCAGAGGTGGTAAAGGGAAGGACTCCAGTTCGGAGGGAAGGGATCGCACGTGAACCAGAATCGTGAGCCCTGACCTGCGTCCCTGATGCGGGAGATGAACTGCCGCAGGTGGGAAAAGGTGACAGTAATTCGGATGCTCGGGAGAATTACGAATGTGCGAAACATAATTGGTGAGCAGTTGTGCACGTCGGATACGCATGGAGGGACCCGGCCTCCACCAGGACACTGGTCACCGGACTTGTTCTAAAAGCTCCTGTTGCTAGGCGAACGTCACAGAGGTGCACTGTGTTGAGTAAACCCAACACTGAGGGCGCCACCGAACTGTAAACCAGGCTCCCATTGTCAAGGAGGGATCGAGCAAGGGCTCTGTAGAGCTGCAGCAGCATAGAGTGATCTGCACCCCAGTTGGTGTTGCTCAGGCAGTAGAGATCATTGAGGTGCTGCCAGCACTCCTGCTTAAGCTGACAAAGGTGAGGTAGCCAATTCAACCGGGCATCGAAAACCAGTCCTAAGAATCGATACGTCTCCACAATAGTGAGTGGATCTTCATTAAGATAAAGTTCAGGTTCCGGACGAATGGTACGACGCCGACGGAAGTGCATGACACACGACTTCGCAGCTGAAAATTGGAAGCCGTGGGCTACAGCCCATGTCTGCGTCTTGTGAATGGCTCCCTGAAGGCGCCACTCAGCAACACCAGTACTGGAGGAGCAATACAAAATGCAGAAGTCATCTGCATACAGGGAATGGGGGACTGATGGTCCTATAGCTGCTGCTATGTCGTTAATGCCCACCAATAATAGAGATACACGCAATATGGATCCCTACAGAGTGCCATTCTCCTGAATACTGGGGGAACTATGGGAGGCACCAACTTGGACATGGAAAGTACAAAGCGACCGGAAGTTGTGGATAAAAATTGGGAGCGGTCCCTGGAGATCCCACTCATACAATGTGGTAAGCATATGATGTCGCCAGGTCGTGTTGTATGCTTTACATAAGTCAAAAAAGACGGCAACCAGGTGTTCGCGTCTGGAAAAGGCGTTCGGATGGCAGACTCAAGGGATACAAGATTATCAGTGGTAGAGCGACCCTGCCGAAAGCCACCCAGACATGGAGCCAGGAGGAAATGTGACTCCCGGACCCAACCCAACTACCGACACAGCATACATTCGAGCAGCTTACAGAGAACATCGGTGAGGCTGATGGACTGATAGCTATCCACATGAAGTGGATTTTTATTGGGTTTTAGCACCGGAATGATGGTGCTCTCCCGCCATTGCGATGGGAAGACACCATTGCACCAGATCTGGTTGAAGATGCCGAGGAAATGTCGCTTGTAGTCAGATGAGAGATGTTTAATCATCTGAATGTGGATCCGATCCGGCCCAAGAGCTGTGTTGGAACAATGTGCAAGAGTGCTGAGGAGCTTCCACTCTGTAAAAGGGGGATTATAGGGTTCACTGTAGTGTGTAGTGAACGAGAGGGCTTTCCTTTCCATCTGCCGTGTGAGGGTGCGAAAGGGTGGGGTGGGGGGTTGTTCTCTGAAGCAGAGGCTAGAGCATAGTGGTCAGCAAAGTGTTCGGCAATCACCTTTGTGTCAGCAGAAAACACTCCATTGATGTTAATGTCAGGGACACCTGTTGGGTTCTGATACCCAAAAAGATGTCCGATTTCTGTCCAGACTTGGGAAGGTGACGTATAGCACACAATGGTTGACACCCACCTCTCCCAACACTCCTGTTTCCATCATTTTATAAGCAGCTGAACGCGGGCATGGAGCCACTTAAAGGCTATTAGGTGCTCTAGGGAAGGATGCCACTTAAGTTTCTGTAGAGCTCGCCGACGGTCTTTAATTGCCTCAGCAACTTCCGCCGACCACCAAGGGACTGTCTTTCGCCGGGGGCACCCTAGAGAACGAGGGATCGCGTTGTAGTGACCTGCTCAATCACATCATCAATGGCACCACATGGGGAGACTCAACGGTGACAGGAGAGGTGAAGGCTACCCAGTCTACATTGTTTAAAGCCAATCTGGGCAGGTGTCCGTGGAAACGATGCCGGGGGAGTGACGGGAAGGTGGGGAAGTGGTCACTACCACACAGGTTGTCATGTGCTCTCCAGTGGATAGATGGGAGAAGTCCAGGGCTGCAAATCGATAAATCAATGGCCGAATAACTACCATGAGCCACACTGAAATGTGTGGCGGCTCCAGTATTTAAGAGGCAGAGACTGAGTTGGGACAGTGAATTTTCGACATCTCTGCCACAGCCAGTAAGCATGGTGCTACCCCACAAGGGGTTATGGGCATTAAAATCTCCCAAAAGCGCCAAAGGATTGTTGTTGTTGTTGTTGTTGTTGTTGTTGTGGTCTTCAGTCCTGAGACTGATTTGATGCAGCTCTCCATGCTACTCTATCCTGTGCAAGCTTCTTCATTTCCCAGTACCTACTGCAACCTACATCCTTCTGAATCTGCTTAGTGTATTCACCACTTGGTCTCCCTCTACGATTTTTACCTTCCGCACTGCCCTCCAATACTAAATTGGTGATCCCTTGATGTCTCAGAACATGTCCTACCAACCAATCCCTTCTTCTAGTCAAGTTGTGCCACAAGCTCCTCTTCTCCCCAATTCTATTCAATACCTCCTCATTAGTTATGTAATCTATCCATCTAACCATCTAATCTTCAGCATTCTTCTATAGCACCACATTTCGAAAGCTTCTATTCTCTTCTTGTCTAAACTATTTATTGTCCTCGTTTCACTTCCTTACATGGCTACACTCCATACAAATACTTTCAGAAAAGACTTCCTGACATTCAAATCTATACTCGATGTTAACAAATTTTTCTTCTTCAGAAATGCTTTCCTTGCCATTGCCAGTCTACATTTTATATCCTCTCTACTTCGACCATCATCAGTTATTTTGCTCCCCAAATAGCAAAACTCCTTTACTACTTTAAGTGTCTCATTTCCTAATCTAATCCCTTCAGCATCACCAGATTTAATTTGACTACATTCCATTATCCTCGTTTTGCTTTTGTTGATGTTCATCTTGTACCCTCCTTTCAAGACACTGTCCATTCCGTTCAACTGCTCTTCCAAGTCCTTTGCTGTCTCTGACAGAATTACAATGTCATCAGTGAACCTCAAAGTTTTTATTTCTTCTCCATGGATTTTAATACCTACTCCAAACTTTTCTTTTGTTTCCTTTATTGCTTGCTCAATATACAGATTGAATAACATCGGGGATAGGCGACAACCCTGTCTCACTCCCTTCCCAACCATTGCTTCCCTTTCATACCCCTCGACTCTTGTAACTGCCATCTGCTTTCTGTACAAATTGTAAATAGCCTTTCGCTCCCTGTATTTTACCCCTGCCACCTTCAGAATTCGAAAGAGAGTATCCCAGTCAACATTGCCAAAAGCTTTCTCCAAGTCTACAAATGCTAGAAACGTAGGTTTGCCTTTCCTTAATCTTTCTTCTAAGACAAGTCATAGGGTCAGTATTGCCTCACGTGTTCCAACATTTCTACGGAATCCAAACTGATCTTCCTCGAGGTCGGTTTCTATCAGTTTTTCCATTCGTCTGCAAAGAATTCGCGTTAGTATTTTGCAGCTGTGACTTATTAAACTGATAGTTCCATAATTTTCACATCTGTCGACACCTGCTTTCTTTGGGATTGGAATTATTATATTCTTCTTGAAGTCTGAGGGTATTTTGCCTGTCTCATACATCTTGCTCAACTGATGGTAGAGTTTTGTCAGGACTGGCTCTCCCAAGGCTGTCAGTAGTTCTGATGGAATGTTGTCTACTCCGGTGGCCTTGTTTCGACTCAGGTGTTTCAGTGCTCTGTCAAACTCTTCAACCTGTCAAACAAAGGTTTAGGGAGCTGATAAATCAGTGCAGCCAATACGTTCTGGGGTACCGCACCATCTGGAGGGAGATATACGTTGCCCAGTTATTTCCTGCATCGTCCATGTCCTGACAGCCACAGCTTCAAGAGGAGTTCAAAGGGGCACAGGTTCACTACATACCGAGTTCAGGACATAAACGCGAACTCCACCTGACACTCTATTATATTTGCTATGGTTCTTGTAATATCCGCTGTAGCCGTGAATGGCAGGCGTCCGCATTGCTGGAAACCAGGTTGCCTGGAGGGCAATGCAAAAAGCAGGTGTAAAGCTTAACAGTTGCCGTAGCTCAGCCAAGGCGTGGAAAAAACCGCTGCAATTCCACTGGAGGATGATGTGATCGTGACACTGTGAAGGCATGAAACACTCAACGAGGCAGTTTATGCCTCAGGGTCAACTGCTGCCACCAACTTATTTCCTGAACAGACCTTATTCATTGTGTCTGAGGTTCTGGCGAGATCTAGGCCCTCAGCTGATGCCAGAATCTTCACTTCATCCTCAGACACAGAGCTTGCAGGCATCGGTAGTGTGGGTGCAACCGCAATTCCCTTGGTCTTGGGGGGTCTTCTTTCTGGATTTCTCTCGCTGATCCTTGGAGTTTCTCTGGCTGGGATGGCTTCACTGATTCAGTCTCTGGGATGGAGGATGATCATGAAGCTTTATGACCAGCTGCTTTTGGGCACTTCAGCCACTGGCAGGTGTCCTCTTTCCCACCAGCAGAAACCTGGGAAGGGAGTGACCCAAGGGACTGCTTTCCTAGTGTGAGGAGCCGAAGAAGACTTACACTGCTCCGGCTGAGAAGTGGGCACTGGTGACCCCATGGTGGGGGGACAGTGCTCCTGAGGTAGGTGGTGCAGGAGCAACAGGGAGGGAAGTGCCCCCCCGCCATCAAGGGGGCAGGTGTAGTCTTCTGGCTCTGAGAGCCGACTGGAACTCATGGAAATGATGGGGCTACGACTGTTCTTGTAGCGGCAGCATAAGAGGAGGTCACAGCCATAGGATACAGGCGCTCAAATTTCCTCTTAGCCTCAGTGCAGGTCAGTCGGTCCAGGGTATTTTATTCCACGATTTTACTTTCTCATTGTAAAATCCTGCAGACTGATGAGCAAGGGGAATGATGCTCTCCACAGTTGACACAGATGGGAGGAGGGTCATATGGAGTATTGGGACGGGACGGACGTCCACAATCTCGACATGTGATGCTTGAAGTACAGCGGGAAGACATATGGCCGAACTTTCAGCACTTAAAGCACCGCATTGGGGGAGGGATATATATCTTGACTTCATGGCAGTAGACCGTGACTATGACCTTCTTGGGTAATGTGCCACCCTCGAAGGCCAAGATGAAGGCACCAGTGGCAAGCTGATTATCCCTCGGACCCTGATGAATGTGCCAGACTAAATGAACTCCTCAGCGCTCTAAGTTGGCACGCAGCTCATCGTCAGACTACAAAAGAAGGTCCCTGTGGAATATAACACCCTGGACCATATTTGAGGTCTTATGAGGCATGATGGTAACAGGAACATTCCCCAGCATGTCACAAGCGAGTAATGCCCGTGACTGGGCAGAGGATGCCGTTTTTATCAAGACTGACCCTGACCGCATTTTGGACAAGCCCTCCACCTCCCCAAACTTGTCCTCTAAATGCTCTACAAAAAACTGAGGCTTTATCGAGACAAATGAGTCCCCATCAGCTCTCCTACATACAAGGTACCAGGGCAAATAAGGTTTGTTGCCATCCTTAGCCTGGTGTGCCTCCCATGGTGTGGCCAGGGAGGGGAACGATTTAGGATCATACTTCCTTGCATTGTACTGAGACTTGGAACGCTTAGAGACTGCTGGCGTTTGATCATCAGCAAGTGATGACATGGTACGCTTCATCGCGCATCGTCTGCCCTGATGCCACCCACTTCAACCAGGGGCCCTCCCCATGGGTGCCACCAAGCAGCAGCAAAGGCCACATGGCAGGACGGTCATTGCCGGGAGTCCCAATGCCCCAGGATGACGGGCATATACTCCTTGGCACCTGTGGGGAGTTAACAGTGCAGGCATCAGCAGAGCGATCCCTGCGTAGTCAGGGGGCTACAACCAACAGTGTACATGGCGGTCCCACCAACAGACTGGCTACTGTGATGGATATAAGGTGCAAAAAATTCCATGGTCATTGTCGGCGCAGAAAACGACACTGCATAGTGGGTGGAGGAAAACGCATACAGGAAGGCATCCTCATCCAAGAGATGAAGGATGAGAAGGACTGCAATGCCTTGACGAGAAAGTGGGCTAAAGATCTCAATGCAGACGATGGACACGATGCACCATGCAAGGCGCCCTTCCCGAGTTGGCTTGCTCTTCAAGAAAATTTTGAAAAATGGAAGTAAAACCCTACAGGGGACAATCACATAAAGGCCGAAAGGTGTGAGACTCCTGGAGTCTCACACGCCTCTTACGACAAACAGGAATACCTCGGGCCTATTCTAACCCCTGACCCGCAGGGGGAACTGGTGGTAGAGGAAATAATCCGATTGCTTGGGTAGTGAAGCAGTCATTGAAATCAAGTTTGTATGTTCAGCTATTGCGCCACACGGTAGTCTGCTTTGCTCTTGGTCACAGTTTGGCAGTGGCTGTTCATCTTGGTGGACAGCTGGTTGGTAGTCATACAAACATAAAAATATGTGCAATGACTGCAGCATAGCCAGTAAATGATGTGGTATCTTTGAAAGCAGCCATGTCTTTTAGAAGCTGTGCTGCAATCATTGCACAGCTTTTTGTATTGGTATTGGCCCACCATTCACTGCTCCTCTCCTTTTTTGCTCCTTTTTACCCCACTGCACAACCTTCTGACACTGCGCCTGTTGGCGTTCTAGACCCTGCACACTCTACCAGACAGCATCATCTCTCTCCCCACCCATATACTACTATCCTTTTCTCTTTCCCTTCATCCACCCCATCCTGACTGCTGCTTGCATCCATCCCAAGTGATATTCGAATTTCGGCCTGCGATGCTGGAGTTGGCTGTCATGAGTGCACAAGGTGTGCTTGCTTGTGTGTATGAATGGCGTGTGTTAATTTTTTGCTGATGAAGACTATGGCCAAAAGGTTCATGAAGTGTATTTAATTGTGCCTGCCTGCAACATAATGTATCTTCTTTATGGTGTAGCCATCTATCTTTTCCTACATTGTTAACATTCCTATCTGGGGTTTCCATTGTTTGGTTCTATCAAATAGACTACTACTTCCCATCCAGTATTAGGTCTACTGGTCTGTTACACTCTCAACTCATCTCAATACATCTCTTCTACCTCTGGATTGGTATTTAGAGGATTTTTTGGGGAATCTTACTGGTCTTCATTTGTACTACATGGTCTTTTGTTCAAGACATTTTGTAGTTTTCTACTGTGTTGAGAATTGGTTTTACTTTGAGGTCCTTAAGGATGCCATCAGATATTTTCCTGTCCCACAATGTGTAGCCAGTTGTTCTTATGAAATGGTCTCGAGGTTCATTAGTCTCTGCTCGTCACATCTACAGAGTGTTTGACCTCTGCTGCCACACAAGAGGGTAAGTTTGGCCAGGGTGTCGTATTGTTTCAATCTGGTGTGCCACTGAATAAGAGATGGTCTGAAGGTGTTATTTATTACTCCAATGATTTTGTGTTGCATTTAATTTTCTTGAATATAGCTCAGGCTATACATTCAGAATCTGAATGTTGATACTTGCTCGAGGGTTGCGTTGTCTATTGAAATTTCAGTTCTCTTGCAATCTTTCCTGGTGAAGGCCATAACTATGGTTTTATTGAGGGAGATCTCCATGTTCAACAATCCTACTGCTGTGAGTGGGTTACACTGATCTCTTTATATCATCCTTGGATTCTGCATAAAGCAGCTGGTAATCTACAAACAGTAGTATGTCTATGTCAGTTTGTCTGTCTGCTTAGATTTTGCTATGAGGATTTTTCAGTCATTTATTGACAAGTTTATATATATATATTTCCTCCAATATTGGTTCCAGGAAGGAAAACCATGCGCACATGGCTACTTCAGAATCGGGATGGTAATTGAGGGGAAAAATAAAAAATCCAGTATGGATACACATCTAATTTTTATTGATCTTAAATAAACTTTCAATACAGTTGACAGAAGAAAACTTCAGAAAATCATGGCAGAAGATAACATAATGTCACCCATCATAAAAGCAATTCAGAACATTTACAGTCTAATATATTCAGCTGTTGTCCGAATCTGTCTACAATCTTATTTAGGTTGTAAACATTCTGAAATTGCTTTTATAATATGTGACAGTGCATCATCTTCTCCCATGGCTTTCCGAAGTTTTCTCGTGTCAACAGTATTGAAAATTTACTTAAGATCAAAAAAGGTAGGTGTCTATCGATACTGGATTCTTTATTTTATTCTCAGCTAGCATCCCGAGTCTGAAGTAGCTATGTGCACACGATTTTCCTTTCTTGAACCTACGTTGAAGTAAATTTTTTGTGTTGAGTAAGCTCATTTCTCTACAGGTACTGCTGTCTCTGACATCACTATTTTTTATGGATTGGGATAACAATTGCTCTCTGACATCTTCATGATGGAGTTTCTCCTTTTCTGATTCTGTTCATAAAGCTGAGCAACTTTTACTTGAATCTAGAGTCGCCAAGTTTAAGCAATTCCCTATTAATGGCATTCTCAGGGAATCTGTTATTTTTAGTGGATTTCAGCACAGATTCTAACCATTTACAGTGGATTACATCTACTGTGCTAGTTGTTGAAACAGGAGTAACTGTGGCATCTCAAGCATTCAGAACCTGAAAATACCTATGTCAGGAGGAAAAGGTTCTCACAGGGTGGGGATAAACTGTACATGAAGATGAAGGAAAACGAAAATTACTCCAGATTTTACACTAGAAGCACTAAGTAATGGACCTGAAGCAATTATAAAATGTAAAAACCAAAATTTAAATTTCAGAACTGCAGCAAATCACTGGGTTAGAGATGAGAGACAAAAATTGAAAAGAATGGTGCAAATATAAGAGGAAAGGGCTTTTCAAAATAATTTTAACCCCTCAAGCCAGGAGCCCGAGTACGTAATTGCGCGCTGCGAATGTCCGCACTGGCGGCATCCCGACCACATGCTCGCCAGTTGCAGTCTCAGAGGTAAAACTGTATTGCTCTTCCATCTGTTGACAACAGCCGATACTACTTCATCAGCTAACTACAGACGTATCTGTGCTGCTCTGCTTCGAAGATCTTTGTCACGAAGTGAGGCAGTCGGGAGGAAATAACGTGTGGTATCTTACAGTCCGAGCGACACTCTCGAACGCAAAACGATGCAGCCAAACACTTCGCGTGGTCTTACTTCAGAGCAAATTCTCACAATGGCTGACATCGAAAAAAGTGCCCAAGGAATAGGAAAGCAACTGAAATCACTCAACGGAGGAAAGTCCACTGGACCTGATGGGATACCAATTCGATTCTACACAGAGTACGCGAAAGAACTTGCTCCCCTTCTAACAGCCGTGTACCGCAAGTCTCTAGAGGAACGGAAGATTCCAAATGATTGGAAAAGAGCACAGGTAGTTCCAGTTTTCAAGAAGGGTCGTCGAGCAGATGCGCAAAACTATAGACCTATATCTCTGACATCGATCTGTTGTAGAATTTTAGAACATGTTTTTTGCTCGCGTATCATGTCATTTCAGGAAACCCAGAATCTACTCTGTAGGAATCAACATGGATTCCGGAAACAGCGATTGTGTGAGACCCAACTCGCTTCATTTGTTCAAGAGACCCAGAAAATATCAGATACAGGCTCTTAGGTAGATGCCATTTTCCTTGACTTCCGGAAAGCGTTCGATACAGTTCCACACTGTCGGCTGATAAACAAAGTAAGAGCCTACGGAATATCAGACCAGCTGTGTGGCTGGATTGAAGAGATTTTAGCAAACAGAACACAGCATGTTGTTCTCAATGGAGAGACGTCTACAGATGTTAAAGTAACCTCTGGCGTACCAAAGGGGAGTGTTATGGGACCATTGCTTTTCACTAGTAGATAGTGTCAGAAGTTCCATGCGGCTTTTTGCGGATGATGCTGTAGTATACAGAGAACTTGCAGCATTAGAAAATTGCAACAAAATGCAGGAAGATCTGCAGGGATAGGCACTTTGTGCAGGTAGTGGCAACTGACCCTTAACATAGACAAATGTAATGTATTGTGAATACATAGAAAGAAGGATCCTTTATTGTATGATTATATGATACCGGAACAAACACTGGTAGCAGTTACTTCTGTAAAATATCTGGGAGTATGCATACGGAATGAATTGAAGTGGAATGATCATATAAAATTAATTGTTGGTAAGGCGGGTGCCAGGTTGAGATTCATTGGGAGAGTCCTTAGAAAATGTAGTCCATCAACAAGGGAGGTGGCTTACAAAACACCTGTTCGGCCTATACTTGAATATTGCCCATCAGTGTGGGACCCATACCAGGTCGGGTTGACGGAGGAGATACAGAAGATCCAAAGAAGAGCGGCGCGTTTTGTCACAGGGTTATTTGGTAAGCGTGATAGCGTTACGGAGATGTTTAGCAAACTCAAGTGGCAGACTCTGCAAGAGAGGCGCTCTGCATCGTGGTGTAGCTTGCTGTCCAGGTTTCGAGAGGGTGCGTTTCTGGATGAGGTATCGAATATATTGCTTCCCCCTACTTATACCTCCCGAGGAGATCACGAATATAAAATTAGAGAGATTCGAGCACGCACGGAGGCTTTCTGGCAGTCGTTCTTCCCGCAAACCATATGAGAGTCGAACTGGAAAGGGAGGTAATGACAGTGGCATGTAAAGTGCCCTCTGCCACACACCGCTGGGTGGCTTGCGGAGTATAAATGTAGATGTAGAATTCTCAATTAACCAACGAATGGTTTAGATCAGGGGCGGGCAAATGTTGCACGCGGCTCATGAGCGCACAGCGCTGCATGTGTGCTGCTCGCGTGCAATCGTCGACCAGGGCAGTGGCGACAGCTGGCGGTGTAGTACCAGGGTAAGCTGCGGACATTGATGTGAAGCGACCACTACATAATGAACGTTGTATTTCAACAACCGGAAAATTCAGAGTGAATCAAGGAAACTGAGAAGTGGAGATTTGCTATCTTTTAAAAAGCAATGGGAGAATCATTTCTTCTTTGTGCAAAAATGTGAAAATTCCAAAGGTTTAATATGTGGCAGTATTCTCGCTGGTCAGCAGAAAAATGGTTCAGATGGCTCTGAGCACTATGGGACTTAACTGCCGAGGTAATCAGTCCCCTAGAACTTAAAACTACTTAAACCGAACTAACCTAAGGACATCACACACATCCATGCCCGAGGCAGGATTCGAACCTGTGACCGTAGCGGTCACGCGGTTCCAGACTGTAGCGCCTAGAACCACTCGGCCAACCCGACGGCGGTCAGTAAAAGTTTAGTTTTGAACGCCATTATCATAAATATCACAAGTACGAGTACAATTTATTGTCAGATTCTGAGCAGATAGGGAAATTAACTGAGCTTAAGAAGAGCGATCTGATGATACTAGATGAATCCGACGTAAGCTGCTGTTGTCACGAGAGATCTGCGCCTTTGTTTCGTCGTGTCACTTATCTAACTGATTTAACATTTTATGGAGCACCGTTTTCGATTTTTGAGGACAACAACAACAACGATAGCCCAGCAGAACGTGCAAGTCATAAGACTGTGCTTAATATAGCGAGAGCTGGAAAACCATTTGCTGAAGGTGAGTTTATAAAGGAGTGCATCAATGACGCTGCTGATTTACTTTGCGCACTGAATGCAAATCAGTTTCGAGCTACCACTCTTTCTCGGCGGACTGTAAGTTGTCGTATAAGTGACATGGCAGGTGACGTTTACCGTCAATTAAGGAGTGCAGTGCAGGAGTTTATTGCATTTTCCATCGCACTTGATGAGTTCACAGATATTTCAGGCACCGTGCAATTAGTGATTTATGTCCATGGTGTGGACACTGCTCTGCACACAACGGAGGATTTTTTTTTTAGATATGATATCTTTTAAAAGCACGTCACCAGCGCAGACATCCTAAAGCCATTGAAGAAGCTGTCGATTGAGCTGGCTTAAACTGGGAACATTTGGTGTCAGTGACAACAGACGGAGCACCTGCAATGAAAGGGGAACAAATGGGATTTGTTGGATTACTAAGAAAAAAGCTACAGCATACAGAAGAATCATTGTACAACGTCCACTGCATTTTGCACCGAGAAGCACTCTGTGCAAAAGCAGCAAAACTGGGGGCCGTCATACAAGTGGTTATTCGGCCAGTTAATTATTTGAGATCCCACGGGCTTACACATAGACAGTTTCACACACATGTAGCTGAAATTGGGGAAGAGTATGGTGACATACCATATGACAGTGAAGTCCGCTGGCTTAGCCGCAGTAATGTACTCAAAAGAGTTTTTGAGCTGAGCCAATAAATCAGATTTTAAAGGACAAAGGAAGGCACGACACCAAGTTAGAAGATCCAGAGTGAGTTGCCGACCTTGCATTTTTTGTGGACATTATCGGACATATGAATGCATTGAACACAAGTTTGCAAGGAGAAAATCAGCTAATTTGTGAAATGGCTGAAAAGGTGCAAGCTTTCACTAGCAAGCTTGAGCTGTGGGAACGATAGCTCTCGTCAGGGAATGCAGTGCATTTCCCTACTCTGTCTACTGCGTGAGAACAGAATTGCAAAGAATATGTTTCCGTACTTACAAGGGGAGGCCGCCAATTGTGAAATTCAGATTCGATTCATACTGCGCATAATAAAAGCTCATGGCCAGAGGTGTAATGTGGCAAAGCACGAAGATGCACTTCTCAGCTGTTGTCGAGAAAATCGACAGTTAAAAGAAACTGTTGCGGTGAAATACTCTCTACTATTAACAATTTTGTATAGCGTCGTGGCGCAGCGCTAAGCGCTTTGGTTTGTAATCCGAAGGTCTCCGGATCGAATCTCGCACCATGCAACTTTTTTTTTTTTTTAGTATTTGTTTCTTGTAATTCAAATGTGTGTGTGTGTGTGTGTGTGTGTGTGTGTGTGTGTGTGTGTGTGTGTCTATATATATATATATATGTGTGTGTGTGTGTGTGTGTGTGTGTGTGTGTGTGTGTGTGTGTGTGTGTGTGTTATTAATTGTCTTCATAATGTTAACCATGTATAGTTAACGGAAGACGTAGAAACGATATTCCAAAACGAATACGTATAGCGTAAGTCAAATGTTCGAATTGGAATAGAGACCCCACTAACACAAATTCGCTGTGGCAGGTATGAAATATAAACTCCGTTACTCGCTCGATACACTTGAAGGACAGATGAATGGGCCGAAACGAGCCGCCGCATAACAGCGTAGTTACGTGCTAACTTCGAAAGAAGGTAGATGCGGTCCCTAGTGCAACTTATAACATCGTCGAAAATCAGTGCGGATGGGAGAGCTTTGGTACACCCTGTTAAAAAAAAAAACGGAAAAATGGAGGCAGTACAATTGGAGAGCGATCCGCCTTCACCAACATGCATAGGCAATTCATTAATAGTTTATATATATATATATATATATATATATTTGAATTACAAAAAAACTAATAATAAAAGAAATTGCTCGGCGCGAGATTCGATCCGGCGACCTTCGGATTACGAACCCGAGCGCTTACCGCTGCGCCACGACGCTGTACCAAACTATTAATCGTAGGGAGTATTTCACCGCAACGGTTTCTTTTAACTGTCGATTTTCTCGACAACGGCTGAGAAGTGCATCTTGGTGCTTTGCCACATTACACCTCTGGCCATGAGCTTTTATTATGCGCAGTATGAATCGAATCTGAATTTCACAATTGGCGGCCTCCCCTTGTTAGTGCAATGAAAGAGGAATTTCTCAAGCGATTTGGGGATATATCATATTCATCCCAAGTTTTTGAATGGTTCTCGAGACATTTGCTGTTTCTGTAGATGATATTCATCCCAATTTGCAAACAAATTAATAGATCTCCAGTGTAATTCTCGTCTGAGTGACAATTTCCTTTTGGCAAGATGTGTAATAGACTTTTATCACGACTTTCCACAGCAAGAATTTCCTCGTCTCCATTGTGAAGCCGCGAAGATAATGTCAGTGTTTGGCTCGACATACGTTTTTGAGAGATTTTTTCTGTTATGAAAATTAATGTCTCTGTTAAGAGCAAACATCAGTGATGAAAATTTATGTAACTGTTTGCATTTGTCTGTATGTAGAAATTTTGTTCCAGACATTAAACGTATTGTAAACTCCACTTGTGATAATTAAATAAAACGTGTCGTAGGTAATAGGTACTCTTTCAAACCATGATTTCTTTCAAGCACTCCTACTGACCTTATTCCTTCATTCAATAAAGCAAGCTAGGAAACAAAACGCATTACAGAGGAAGGAGCGGTGAGATGGTATGGTGGGGAGGGGAGAGAAGCGGGAGGGGGGGTAAGCTTGCCCGTGTGCACGCAGAACACCTGTTAACTGCACGCGTGCAAGTGCACCGCACAAGTGCAGGATTCCTGCCCGCCCCTGGTTTAGACAGTATAAATGACAGTGGGAGTGATCTAGATGTTGACAAAGAAAGTTATTTTGACTGTTTGGAAGAAACACCCGAAAGAAGTGAAGAAGAAATGGCGAACAGTGATGATGACATCGAACAAGGCGCACCAGTGAAATGCGCACAGTATGAAGAAGACTGGAAATGGCAAGAAGTTGACAGCTCTTATGTCTCTTTGAAAACACCATTCATTGGTATATATGGACCTGTGATACAGGTAAATTCTGGAGCTGAAGCATCCAAGTTGTATTTCGACGAAACCATCATAGAAACAATTGTGTGTGACACTAACCGTTAGGCTGCAGATTGTATACCAAAACAGACTGTTCTACAACCTTGTTCTAGGCTACGAAACTGGGTAGATACTGACAAAGATGAGCTTTATGTGTTTTTCACACTGCAAATGTTGATGGGAATTATTCAGAAGCCATCCATAAAGTTGTATTTCAGCAAGCATCCGCTTTTGAACATGCCGATTTTTTACCAGAGTATGCAACAAGACAGGTTTGAGCTACTTTGCAGATCCCTTCATTTTGTAAACAATGAAGACCTGAATACATTTGAAGGCAATAAGAAATTGTTCAAGTTGGGTTCCATCATTCATCATTTAAATGATACATTTAGAAATACATACAACATGGGAGAAAACATTTCTGTTGATGAATTTCTTGCGCTATGGAAAGGAAGGCTGGCAATAAAGACCTATCTACCTCTAAAATCAGCAAAGTCTGGTATAAAGTCCTATGAGATCTGTGAATCTTCCATAGGTTATTTATGGCAATTTATTACTTATGCAGGAAGTTCCACAGAAATAGAAACAAAATTTCTTTCTGCAGATAACCTGAAAACCAGTCAGATTGTAATGAAGCTTGTTGAGCCTCTTTTCAACTTAGGCCATACGCTCGGGACGGACAATTATTATAACAGCGTCCTTTTGTGCCACTTTTGAAGGAAAGAGGTATGAATGTTGCTGGCACACTTCGACTGAATAGGAAGAATGTACCTGATGCCTTGAGACGTGCAAAACTAAAGAAAGGTGAACTCAGAGTGCATCATTTATAAGGCGTAATGGTACTGAAATGGATGGATAAAAAGCGGATGCCTTATTTCTACATTTCATAATGATGCAGTTGTTACAGCAACCAAAAGGGGCAAAGAGATAAGAAAGCCTCAGTGCATAAAAGAGTACAATAGTTTTATGGGCAGTGTAGATTTGAAGGATCAAAAACTACAACCTTTTCTCATGGAAAGGAAGAAAGGTGTAAAGTGGTATATGAAAATGTTTAGCAGGCTGATGAATGTTGCAGTGCAGAATGCTTTTATTGCTTACAATGCTAGCAAAAAAAACACCAATGGAAGAAATACAAATTAATTTCAGGCTTCAGCTCATAACACAATTTCTGGAAATTCACGGGAAGAATGTAACTTCACCTCAATGTGGACGACCTTCAAAAAATCCTGTGCCTGAACGGCTCACAGCAAGGCATTTTATTGAGAAGACAGAGAAGAAGAGTAAGCCTACAGAGAGATGTGCACAGTCTGCTGCAAGAAGACGAAGAAATGTAAGGAAACATCGTTCTGGCTCAAGGACTGTGGTGTAAGACTTTGTTTTGAAGATTGTTTCAAAATGTCACTCAAAATTCATTTGAAGTGACAATGTACGTTTTAATCGTAATAAATATGTATTGATACCAAGTCCTGAAATTTTCGTAACATTTGAACAAGCAATTCCCATCCTAGAGCAATTTCACTGAAACGCTGCATTCTGGAGCCAGCCAGCCACATAAACTACCGCCAGTAGGCTAGGCACGCGCCCAGAAACTATCGGCTTGAAGGGTTAACTTTCAGAGAATCCTTTCCAGTTTCAAATCTTCTCTCTGTCCCAATGATTGCTGTCAGCACATAATTAGTGCTGCGAACATTCATCTGGGATTTTACAGCTGACAGTCAACTCTATACGACAACGGTTGCATCTCCTACTCACCTTAATATCAGAACTGCATGAACAGTCAAATCAATCATTTTCAACATTTGTGATATTTATTTCTTTTGAGCTGAAAGTGTACTATATAAATTACAGACCTGTAGCTATAATCACTGCTTTTCTTTATCATTGGAGACCTAGAATTGTGTGTGTGTGTTTGGAGTTTACAGACACTTAACGAGGTATGAGGTTAACAGCATTCTTACAAATAATAACAAGAAACTAATTTGGACAAAAGGGATAACCATTTTGTAGCAACATGAGGACTAAATATATTAAATGATACTCACTCACTGTCATATCACTTGCACTGACACACCTAGAACTGCAGAAGCACTCACTTTTGACCAATGTTTTCTTCTATACCTGTATCACCTAGAGTAGAATCCAAAGCTTCTGAGCTAAATATTGGACCTTGCTATACCTAAGGTGCCTGGTTGTGTGTAAATCATAACACAAGATATAAAAAATGGATCATACATTTTCAGACAAGCAAGTAACGAAATGTTTACACAACCTGCAGCGAGTTCCAGAGCAAGAGTTTGGAGGTAAATATGTTGAAAACACAAAGAAACCAATATTGATGATTATATTCCAGATAATGTTGGATCAAATGAAAGTGTTGGCGAGATGTCACATGAAAAACTCTTATAGCAGAAGACAAACCATCAAAATCAGCATATCATTCAGGAACAGAAGACATTTGATACAAAAGAGAATGACAGGGAGGAATGTGTAGGTGCCAGTTACTGCTGTCATTTTGTGTTCACTGCTCAGAATTCAGAGGACAGGAGAGCACTGCAGATTTTGGTTCATATCTTGAATGCTCTTGTAAGACTTCAAAACCAAAATGTTTTATGAGAGCAGATTCAAGTACAATTGGAAAGAGAAACATTAACAAAATCCAGAGTTCTTTAGTGCTAAAACATATCAAAGTGTGCACAGTGACAACTCTGAAATTGCAGTTGGTGTGTTTTTCATTCTGATCTAGACTTAGTCATGGTAGTTTTGAATGCCTATAGTTTTTGAACTGAATTTGGGGGCTTATGCTAAAAAAAAAAAAAAAAAAAAAAAAAAAAAAAAAAAAAAAAAAAAAGGGGGGGGGGGGCACAGTTATTTTGCAAATCAAAATCAAAAGAGAGAATCAGACATTATAAAATTGTTATGCTTTGGTAACAGGGAACAATGTTCATTAATACTAAAAACAGGTAATTCTGTTTTGATGTCAGAAGTTAGGAAACATTTAACAGGAAATTGCTGAAGAAAAATCGTAACTTATTAACAGCTCTTTTCCGCTAATGCCACATAAGAATATACACAGTGCATTAAAGGTAAGCCAGACAGATTTCAGGTCAAATGTTAGTTAGCTGTGGGCAGCAAAAACCAAATATCTATTCAATTTCCACACCTATGAAAGGATGAACATAAACCAGAGAATCAAATGTGTTTTGAATATAGTGTCGCGCACTTCACAGCACTATTCCATAGATGCAGCAGAAGGAATGTGAAAACAACTTTCGCACGTCTTTGCACCTGGCTGAAATACTGAAAAGTTCAAGAAGAAAGATAACAATAATAGTAAGACTATATAAAGCAACACTGATTAAACAATCTATGGGTGTACTTTCGGTTCACAGGGGGCCCATGGCCGACTTACACTATGGTGACAAAAGTCATGGGACGGGAATTAACAGATTTTGAATGTGGAATGGTAGTTGGAGCAAGACACATGGAACATTCCACTTCATGAATCATTAGGGAAGTTGATATTCTCAGATCCACAGTGTCAAGTGTGTGGTGAGAATACCAAATTCCACACATTACCTCTCACTACGGACACCGCAATGGCCGATGGCCTTCACTTAACGATCCAGAGCAGTGACATTTCTATTGAGTTGTCAGTGCTAGGAGACAAGTAACACTGCGCAAAATAACTGCAGAATTCAGTAAGGAGCTTAATGTATCCTTTAGGAGAGTGCAGCGAAATTTGGCGTTAATGGGCTTTGGCAGCAGAAGACAAACGCAAGTGCCTTTGCTGTCAATGTAACATCATCTGCGGCACGTCTCCTGGGAAAGTGACCATATCACTCAGACCCTAAATGACGGGAAAACCTGCCCAGATGAGACCTGATTTCAGTTTGTAATAACAGATGGTAAGGTTCGAGTGCAGTGCAGATCCCATGAAGCCATGGAGAAAAGTGGGTAACAAGGCACTGCGTCTGGTAGTGACTCCCCAAGGGTGTGGACTGTGTTTACATGGAATGGACTGGGTCCTCTGGTCCATGGTATGTTTGTATTCGATTGTATGACATGATTCTTGGGCAAACAGCACTTTGTGACTGCTAACTTGGAAGTCATGGCACATGAAGTATTAGTTTTGTGAGAACATTGCTTTCCTGTCTACTTTTTTTGGTAGGTTATGGTAACCATTAGCACTTTTACTTATGCGGGTTCCTCCTATATGCTGATATGACGTGAAGATATTACCTCCAGTGTATGAAATCGGACGTCATACAGTGAAAACACAACAAACAGCTACTGCGGATTTAAACTTTCACTCAGTTTAATATAGATTACGTTCCCGTCTCTGATTTTAAATTGTTTGATTGTCATTTGTGTTATGTACTTCGATTTTTATGGTGTGCAAGGAACTTTTTCTCTTGACAACTTTCCTAGTACCTGTCTGAATCAAATGAAGTATCAGACTATTAAAATAATATTTTTGTCACAATAATCATGTCAAAACATTAATAAATATGTTTTACATTTCAGACACATATACCTAATAACCTCATTGCTGTAATTATATGAAGGAAATGTGTTAAGAAAAAAGGCCACACCTGTTATCACCAAACAATAATTACACCAGTCAACTAAAATCATCATCCACCATACTTAGACCAGACACATTTTCTTACCACACAAGCAGCTTTCAAATTGAACTTTGCTTGCATAAAAAACATGGTCACATTCTTCTTGGACTTTGGTATTTTTGGCAACACTGTGTTAAACAGTTTAGACTTCTCTACAAAATGTGGAGGTGGAATCAATTTGGCAACAGCCAATTTGTTTATACGGCGGCGTTCATCAGCATTAGCAACAACTTTCTTCCACAGTTTGAACACCAACAGATAACGTACATACAATGTTTCATACATATTGTATGTGTGACTCCTGTTAAGTATTTTCCTGAAAAATAAGGAAGTAAGAACATTATATTAGACAGGGAAGTAAGAACATTAAATCACACAGAAGGAATTAAAACAAAATGAGAAACTGTTGAAACAACAATTAATAAATTGAGTGAAATGAAAAAGTTCTAATTTACATTGAGATAATAAGTAGCTTTCAACTGAAAACTTACTAAACATGACATTCTAAAAGAAAACTCTAGGCATATAATTCTCTGCCTAATGTTTCATCCTCCAGTGCTGGAGACATCATCAAGGCTTTAACAACACTAAACGCAGTTACAGTTGCAAACAAGCTCATCAAGTCGAACTGTTTAAATGTATTCATGCAACAATTGGTTTGTGATGTCGTCATCAGACCTTTCTCTAAGATAATAGTGTCTATGGGGCTTACAGAGGGGAAAGAGTGGGCACCCTTTTTTTCACTTTTCCCATGGTGAACTTAATATGAGAATATATTTCCCAATGCAAGTTCCGTAACATACAGTGGCATTGTCCGAGATCTCAGGCAGTGATGTGATGATGTCACAAACCAACCCCTCTGCAGATACACAAATAGTTCAGCTAGCTGGGCTTGTTTGTGGCTTTAGCTGAGTCTCTGACGATGGCCCCAACATTGGAGGAAGAAACATTAGACAGAGAATTATAGCTTGGACCATGGCTTAATGCCCGTAAACAAACATCACCAATAATATATGATTTCAATACTCTAAGGGTAGAGTTGACCCTATGATTACTGCGAAAGGTTTCATCAAGACAGGATAGTGCAGGGTAATCAATTGTCCATCTCCCTTTGTGTCTGACATAGCGTATAACTGGAATCCAGTCACTGATAGATTAATTCCAGCACAGTATACAAGGTGTCAGACAATTCAAGGGAATTGTTTTTGCAAAACAGGAAAGACTTGAGGCTATCAGGGTTGGCCAATATCTTAACGCAATCAAGATTTTTGTTTGAAGTAAATGACACTTTATAAAAATCTGTTAAATACTGTAATAGCGAATGCAAAATATATATGCAAATGTTTAACTACTGAAAATCTCAAACAAGGATTGAGTATTTCATCTACTCTACTACATCCATACTCACCTGTACGTTCACAAATATTCACTTTAACGTATTACTTGGGTTCATACTTGTCCCATTTCAATTACTTTTCCTAGTTTCTACAGTGTGGTGTTTTACTGCTTATTTTAAGAGAAATTTAAGTGACAAGCAAGAGCAATATCCCTAAAGTTTGAAAACAATGGAAGTTTGGCATTTAATGTTGACACCAAAGCCATTCCATAACGGCGGGCAATGTGCAACATCAGGGCTGCAAGGTGGATGCAGTATACAAGTAATACTGAACTGAGTCAGAGACAGTACGACTGGAGTTGTGAAATGAGGATGCACATTGTCATGACGAAGTCACCACCTAGTCCGAAAAAGTTCTGTCATTTCCTTGGAATATGCTTCTTCTGTTTAGACAACACTGATGTTATGTATGCCACTGTAACAGTAATGTGACTGGGAACTGCATGCTGGTAAATTATTCCATGACAATAAAAAAATGTGATCACCATCACTTTTCTTGCAGATGCAACAACTTTCACCTTTTTTGGTGCCAGAGAACCTAGTGACTTCGAAACTCTTTCCTAGGATTATAATGATGCAGCTATGACTCACCACAAATGATAATTTCAGAAACGCATACCTGCTGTCGGCGAAGAGACACAGCATCTCACTGCTTGTATCCATTCAAACAGCCTTTTGCTCAGGAGTCAACAAACATGGTACCTGACAGGCACAAATGTGTGTCATGTGGGGATGATCATGCACAATTGCAAAGACACTGCCATAGTAAATTCTCAACACTTCACTGAAGTTATGTAATGTCATCCATTAATCTTCACTGACAATCACAGCAGCTGTGTTGACTGACTTCAGACACAGCAGGAGCTGATACATGAAGCCCATCTTCCTTACCACAAAATTGGTCTTCTGTGAAGTCCACGAACCACCTTAACACTTTTGGACAAGGTAGTGTATCTTCACTAAAAACTTGCTGCAATCTTCCGCAAGTTTCAGTGGCTGTATCATTGAAACGAACACAGAATCTCAAAGCATTGTATTGTTCCTCTCACATCGCCTCAGTTGTTTGGAATGTGGAATGCAATGAGAGTCTACATCATAGAGCATTACTACCAACCCATCGATATGAGAGTACTGCTGCCCGGAGAGTACACACAAATACAGGTAGGAAACTATCACAGAAGCTATATGAAAAGATCAACCTCAGTCTTTGTTAATCAGCCCTTGTATTTCTGACAGATTGTAGCGATGCAAGGGGTACCAAATGTTATAAGAGTCAGTACATTACTCAACAGATATTATTTTTCAGCACAGGTATTTTGTTCAAACCAAGTAAGTGTCGATTCATGAAGTCATCGTCCAGACACGAGTTGACTGTAATCTGAATCCATTTTAGCAAATACAAGTTTTTGAATTTTATACAGATTCGGAAATGTTTGGTTAGTAATTACATGCCATAATTTATTTGTTTAATATAAAGGTGTTTTGAATTTTGTATGCATAAAAAAAAGGGTGAATTTATGTGCAGCTTTTACTCTGAGACGAGTTATCAATTAAGAGTGCTAAAAGTGTGCATGTACAGTTCACTGATCTATGTGGTGAATTTTATTTTGTGATCTTGACCCGAATGGAGAGTAAATCCAGTTTCATTTAAACTTTATGTGAGAGAGACACATCACGTTATGACAAAAGAGTAGTTTAGCCCATTAGGGCTCTATGTGAGCATGCTCTATGTGAAATATGTTACACGCCAGTGCGTGTTCGAGCTGTCCAGTAAATCAAGTACAATAGTTGCAAATGCGTTTGGACTTAATGCACGAAGTTGGACATTAATTTTGAGACAATTGTTGATTTGGACAAAAAAATGAACTAAAGTTTATTCAAAATATTGACGTCCAGTTTTAATTGAGACACGCATCACCTTGTTGATTATGTTGCCTAGCAACACTGTAAAGCAGCTTAATTAATTCATTAGAATGATTTGCGACGTAGTAAGGCCCATTACACACATAAAATGTTACACGAAGTTTGCTGACCGCATGAGGGTATGAGAGTGTTTTCTTTCCATAAATGCGAATAAATCAGCAGTTTCAAAAGTTAAATTGTTAACTGTTGTGTAACTTCATTGATTGTCCTACACCACTATGGAACTTGTTGTATCGTGTCTTCACAAGAGATCTCAAGAAGCCGGGATAAACAAGAAGAAGAAAAAGACTAAAGAAGAGGCAACGGTATAAGATGTCGAGCAACTACTTACAGCCCAATGAACCAAAAATGATGTCAAAAATCTCGAACTTTATGGATAAAAATAAATTCCACATTCACAATGGGAAACAAAAAGTAACTAGTACAGAACAAACTCTAATCTTACAAAGATGGGGAAAGAAACTTGGCCTTGTTTAAGAAGCTCTTCTGGTATTTAGCTCAAGTGATTTACAGGAATCATAACAGTGGAAAGAGATTTTAGTTCCAACCTCTCATGTCGGATTTCAGTGAGCTAACCACTGTGCCCCTTTACGCAATTAAAGTTTACAGTGCAGTGATTTCACGTTATGTGAGGTTTTACATGTTACCCTTCAGCTAATGATACATGTTTTGTCATGGTGTGAATGGATTACACAATCAGAATGAGATTTTCACTCTGCAGCGGAGTGTGCGCTGATATGAAACTTCCTGGCATATTAAAACTGTGTGCCGAACCGAGACTCGAACTCGGGACCTTTGTCTTTCGCAGGCAAGTGCTCTACCTCATCTCCTACCTTCCAAACTTCAGGTACTCGCAGAAGTAAAGCTGTGAGGACGGGGTGTGAGTCGTGCTTGGGTAGCTCAGATGATACAGCACTTGCCGGCGAAAGACAAAGGTCTTGAGTTCGAGTCTCGGTCCGGCACACGGATTACACAATGTTTGCATGGTATGTGTGGTAAGTTTCACAGTGGACCGTTAAGAGCATGAGACAACTGCATAATAGGTATCAAAGCACAGGACTATAGAGAGATGTTGAACGAAATTTGTTTGACTGTCAAGAGTGCAACACGTGAAGCCTTCAATGACTACCACAGCAGAATACTGTCAAATGATCTTCCACAAAACCCAAAGAAATTCTGGCCATATGTACAGGCTGTTAGAGGCATCATAGTTAGTGTATAGTCACTTGAGAATGAGAAAGCAACTGAAACTCAGTAGTGAAGAAAATGCTGAAATGCTGAACTCTGTTTCTAACCATTCCTTTACAAAGCAAAAACCATGAGAAGCACCCCAATTTAATCCTCTTACCACTGAAACAATGAGTGAAATCAGTATTAGTATCAATGGTGTTGAGGCATAGCTGAAGTCATTAAATTGAACAAAGCTCCAAGACCTGATGGAATCCTCCTCAGGTTCTATACTGAATTTGCAGCTGAAATAGCCCCTATTCTAACTATAATCTGACGGAGATCCTTTGAACACAAAACCATGCCCAGTAGTTGGAAGAAAGCACAGGTAACAACCATCAACAAGAAGTGTAGTACTAGTGATCGACAAAACTACTGTCCAACATCTTTGTCATCAATTTGTTGTAGAATGTTAGAATATACTCTGAGGTATCTTGAACAAATGACCTCCCCTTCATGCCAACCAGCATGGATTCAGAAAACATTGATGTGAAATCGAACTCGTACTTTTCTCACATGACATACTAAAAGCTTTGGATCAAGGCAGTCAGATATATGCAGCATTTCTTGATTTCTGAAAAGCATTTGACACACTGCCAAGCCTATGCTTACTCTCAAAGGTACGATCATATAGTGTACCAAGTGAAACTTGTGACTGGACTAGAGACTTTTTGGTAGAGAACGCAGCATGTTATCTTGGATGGAGAGTCATAATCAGGTACTGAAGTAACTTCGTGTGTGCACTAGGGAAGTCTATTGGGACCCTTGCTGTTCATGTTAATGACCTTGCAGACAAAATTAACACCACTTCAGATTTTTCACACATGCTGCTATATACAATGAAGTACCATCTGAAACAAGCAGCTCAAATATTTAGTCAGATCTTGATAAGATTTCAAAGCATGGTAAAGACAAGCAACTTGCTTTAAATGTTCAGAAATGTAAAAGTGTGCACCTCACTAATTAAAAAAACATATTTACCCAAGTTGCTACTCACAATACAGCGGAGTTGCTGAGTCGCAGATAAGCACAACAAAAAAAACCTATCACAAATAAAGCTTTTGGCTAGAAAGACCTTCACAAAAATAGACGGCACACACACACACACACACACACACACACACACACACACACACACACACACAGACACACACACTTCTGCAGTCTCAGGCAACTGAAACCGCACTGCGAGCAGTAGCACCAATGCTTGATAGGAGTGGTGACTGGGTTGGGGTAAGCAGGAGGCTGGGGTGGGGTAGTAGGGTAGGGGTGGCGAACAGTCAAGTGCTGCAGGTTAGACCGAGGGCAGGGGAGAGGTGGAGACGGGGTGGTATAGCGGAAAAGGACAGAAGTAAAGACTGAGTGCGATGGTGGAATGGTGGCTGCACAGTACTGGAATGGGAACAGGGAAGGGAATGGATGGGTGAGGACAGTGACTAATGAAGGTTGAGGCCAGGAGGGTTATGGGGACGTAAGATGTATGGCAGGCTAAGTTCCCACCTGTGCTATTCGGAAAAGTTGGTGTTGGCGGGAAGGATCCATATGGTACAGGCTGTGAAGCAGTCACTGAAATGAAGGATGTTGTGTTTGGCAGCAGGGTGGTCCACTTGTGGGATGGATGAGAAAGATAGTGGACAGGACATTTATCATTTCAGGGCACGACGAGAGGTAGTCAAAGAACTGACGGAGAATGTAATTCAGTTGCTCCAGTCCTGGATGGTACTGAGTTACGAGGGGAATGCTCCTCTGTGGACCCAGACTTCTTGATATGGAACGGCTGTCAGCTGTCGAAGTGGAGGTTTAGCTGGTAGCTAGTAGGTCTCCCACCCCTCCCAAAGTCCCACCGTTCGGCCACAGAGGAGCATTCCCTCATAACTCAGTGCCACTCAGGACTGGAACAACTGAGCTACATTCTCTGCCAGGGTTTCAACTACCTCTTCTCGTGCCCTCATATGGGAAATTTTCTTCCCACTATCCTTCCCACCACTCCAACAGTGGTATTCTGCTATCCACGGAACATACACAATACAACCCCTTCTTCCAATCCCTTACCTCATGGCTCATATCCCTGTAATACACCTAGATGCAAGACCTGTCCCATACATCCTCCCACCACCAACTACTCCAGTCTAGTCACAAACATCATCTATCTCAACAAATGCAGGGCTACATGTGAAACAAATCATGTGATCTACAAGCTAAGCTTGAACCACTGTGCTGCATTCTGTGAGGGCATGACAACCAACAAGCTGTCTGTTTGCATGAATGGCCACCAGCAAACTGTGGCCACGAAACAAGTGGACCACCCTTTTGCTGAGCACGCTTACAAACATGACAACCTTCATTTAAACATTTGCTTCACAGCCTGTGCCATACGGATACTTCTCACCAACACCAGCATTTCTGAATTGCGCAGGTGGGAACTTTCTCTACAATACATCCTATGTTCTTGTAGCCCTCCTCACCTCAACCTTCATTAGTTACTGTCCTCACCAATCCAGTCCCTCCCCTGTTCCCATTCCAGCACTATGCAACTCTCATTCCACCATCACACCCAGTGTTCTTACTTCTCTCCTTTTCCACTACAGCCTACCCCCCTTCCCACCTCTCCACTGTGCCTATGTCACCGCTATCCTACTACCACTACCACTACACCACCCCCCTCCTTACACCACCCTCCTCCTTACCCCCAATCAGTCACCCCTCCCATCATGCAGTAGTGCTACTGCTCACAGTGTTTCAGTTGCCTGAGACTCCAGGTGTGTGTGTGTGTGTGTGTGTGTATTTTTGACAAAGGCCTTAGTAGCCAAACGCTTTATATGTGACAGTCTTTTCGATGTGCCTATCTGTGACACAGCATCTCCGCTATATGGTGAGCAGCAACTTTCCCTTTCATAATACTGTTACACCCCAAACCGGACTTTCCCTTGTTTGGTTTTTACATGATCGCTTTTCTTTGATCCTAACCCTGTGCAGTTTTCCTTTGTTGCTATTTTATAATGCATCATTATACTCAATGTCTGTCCTTGTTTCTTTTCTTTCCTAGGTTTCTCTTGTTGCCTTACAAACCGCACTGCACACCATATTGTCAAACTCTCAGCCGTGCACAACGGAAGGCTACAAGACCACGTTGATTGATGGTGCAGCCACTTATGTCCCGCATTACTCCCGCTAATTCAGGTGGTACACTGATCTTGACCGGGCCAAATATCTCACGAAATAAGCGTCAAATGAAAAAAAAATACAAAGAACGAAACTTGTCTAGCTTGAAGGGGGAAATCAGATGGTGCTATGGTTGGCCCGCTAGATGGCACTGCCATAGGTCAAACGGATATCAACTGTGTTTTTTTAAAGTAGGAATCCCCATTTTTATTACATATTCGTGTAGTGTGTAAAGAAATATGAATATTTTAGTTGCACCACTTTTTTCGCTTTGTGATAGATGGTGCTGTAATAGTGGCACACATATGGCTCAATTTTAGATGAACAGTTGGGAAAAGGCAGGTTTTTTAAATTAAAATACAGAACGTAGGTACATTTGAACATTTTATTTCGGTTGTTCCAATGTGATACATGTACCTTTGTGAACTTATCAGTTCTGAGAACGTATGCTGTTACAGCGTGATTAGCTGTAAATACCACATTAATGTAATAAATGCTCAAAATAATGTCTGTCAACCTCAATGCATTTGGCAATATGTGTAACGACATTCCTGTCAACAGCGAGTAGTTCGCCTTCTGTAATGTTCGCACATGTATTGACAATGCGCTGAAGCATTTTGTCAGGCATTGTCCGTGGATCACAATAGCAAATATCCTTCAACTTTCCCCACAGAAAGAAATCCGGGGACGTCAGATCCGGTGAATGTGCAGGCCATGGTATGGTGCTTCGACGACCAATCCACCTGTCATGAAATATGCTATTCAATACCACTTCAACCACATGCGAGCTATGTGCCGGACATCCATCATGTTGGAAGTAAATCGCCATTCTGTCATGCAGTGAAACATTTTGTATTAACACCGGTAGAACATTATGTAGGAAATTGGCATACATTGCACCATTTAGATTGCCATCGATAAAATGGGGGCCAATTATCCTTCCTCCCATAATGCCGCACCATACATTAACCCACCAGGGTCGCTGATGTTCCACTTGTCGCAGCCATCGTGGATTTTCCTTTGCCCAATAGTGCATATTATGCTGGTTTACATTACCGCTGTTGGTGAATGACGCTTCATCGCTAAATAGAACGTGCGCAAAAAATCTGTCATCGTCCAGTAATTTCTCCTGTGCCCAGTGGCAGAACTGTACACGAAGTTCAAAGTCATCGCCAGGCAATTCCTGGTGCATAGAAATATGGTACGGTTGCAATTGATGTTGATGTAGCATTCTCAACACAGACATTTTTGAGATTCCTGATTCTCATGCAATTTGTCTGCTACTGATATGCGGATTAGCCGCGACAGCAGCTAAAACACCTACTTGGGCATCATCATTTGTTGCAGGTCGT
This sequence comes from Schistocerca serialis cubense, assembly GCF_023864345.2. Lineage (NCBI taxonomy): Eukaryota > Metazoa > Arthropoda > Insecta > Orthoptera > Acrididae > Schistocerca > Schistocerca serialis. Next base: position 259,984,918 of record NC_064642.1, read on the forward strand.
GGTTGACGTTTCACATGTGGCTGAACACTTCCTGTTTTCTTAAATAACGTAACTATCCGGCAAACGGTTCGGGCACTTGGATGATGATGTCCAGGATACCGTGCACCATAAATAGCACATGCCCGTTGGGCATTTTGATCACAACAGCCATACATCAACACGATATCGACCTTTTCCGCATTGGTAAACGGTCCATTTTAACACTGGTAACGTATCATGAAGCAAATACCGTCCGCACTGGCAGACTGCTGTGATACCACATACTTATACGTTTGTGACTATTACAGCGCCACCTATCACAAAGCGAAAAAAGTGGTTCAACTAAAACATATTTATTTATGTACTATACGAATATGTAGGGTGAAGTGGGGTAAGTGTAACCATGTTTTGGCATAGTTCAACTTTGACACCAAATTGCCAACTTGTTATTGAAGATATGATTTTGAAATTTCTCATGTTTAAAGTTTGACTTTTAAACAATCTACATTTTGTTATTGAAAAAAGAAATTATATGGTCAATTAATTGTTTTCAAAATTTTGTGTTGTGAGGTTACACTTGCCCCATGGTTCGGGGCAAGTGTAACCCCGCATTGTTGTACCCGTACAGAGCATTGTAAAAGAGACTTCGGGTAAGTGACCTGATTACCCAATTTTTACTGAATTTGAGGATTTTTAAATTATTAAAATATCTTAAATTTTACTCAAGATATGAACTTTTCTGCACACGCCTCTTTGTATATTATGAAATACACAGAAAATGTTAGCTAAACTAAAAAATAAGTGTTAGCCTAAACCATAAAACACTGAAACAGAATGCTTCATAGATGATTTATTTTTGTTTTAGGCCAGTAATTGATTAGTTTAAATTCTACAAAAGTAATATTTTTTCTTTAGTAGGCAATTTAACAAAAATAATAAAATACCTAGTATCAAGAAAAAAGAAAAATTCACTTTATAAGTTCACTTTCTATTACTTTTCATGGTAACTGAACTAAAGTCGTTGGCAATTTGTGTTTAACGCTAAACTGCCCTAATTCAACTTATTATATTCACACTTAGGCCCTAACTATTATTTAGTCACTGAATGTTGTACGAATCAAATGTAACACCAAATGTCAGGTCTGCGACTCAAAGTAGGCTCAGGCAGCACTGAAATGACATCAGAGGATGGAACTTCCGTCTCATCTCTTCTATCAGGCCAGTAGAATGTGGTGCCATGCTTTGTCTTATTTTTGCATCTGAGGAAAATCACTTCTGGATCTCCTAAATCACTAATTTTTGAAACTTGGCCAATAAAATGAACTTTCTTACATTTTGTTGCAAAAGCTACCAGAACATAGTTTCCAACTGTAATTTTATCTTTGGCTTCAAAAAAGTCTGCCTCTTCTTCCTCACAGTTAATCATTTCTTTCCTGATATTGTCTCATTTTCTTCAACACTACTTATATTAAAGATAGGCCTTCAGTTTCACTTTCTTCACTTGTTGATTCAACTTCCAGTCTTTTTTTTCTTGATTCCCACATGAGCAATCAGGGATTTTTTTCCACAACATTCCGAGATGCCATTTCGAATAAAGTAACAGCACTTTGCTTGGATGATTTACTTTTCATTACCAAGCCCTTTTTTATGTCGATAATGCTTTTTCGTTTTGCTTTCTCCTTATTATTCTTGGTTCCTTTAAAATCTTTTTCTTTATAGATGGCATCTTGAAAAGTGACAACTTCAGCTCCTGGTGCAATCCTTTTCTTCTTTGTTTTACCAGTGGGACTACACTGTCGGGCAGTGTCATGTTTTATAAAAGGAAACGTGGTTTAAAAATACAGTAGACTTAAATAAAAAATAAAATATATTTCACACAAACTCAGTATGCCTACAAATCCAGCACATCAAGTATTCTGGTATCCATATGTACAGGAAGGCCAGTTCAGTTGATCTGGTGTGATAGCAAAAACAAAGTTACGGCTTAAATAAAAAATCTGTTCCGGTAAGTTAGTTTGGGGCAAGTGTAACCCCCCCTGGTTACACTTGCCCCAGCCTGTTGGTTACACTTGCCCCACATGGGAAAAAGTTGGGGTAAGTGTAACCATGCCTGGCATATCAAGAGCTTTATCAGTAGAGTAAAATGAATCTAATATTTGAAATTATTATGCAAAAGTTAGTTTGTAACCAAAAAATTGTGCAGTTATCTTTAAAACTGCAAAAACGACAGACCACCAAATTCTGAGCATGTCACTCACTCGCAGAGTGAAAATGTAGACGTCAATTCAAGTCCAAAAATTAATTACCAATTTATGTCAGATTTGACAACTTATGGTGAAATATAACAAAGAAAGGAGTAAATTAATATGTGTGATAGGTCAGAGGTAAAAATACAGCTTCTTTAAGGCACCATAAGCCGTGGTTACACTAACCCCATGGTTACACTTACCCCACTTCACCCTAATAAAAAATGGAGGTTCCTATTTTAAAAAATGCAGTTGATATCCGTTTGACCTATGGCAGTGCCGTCTAGCAGGCCATCTGGTTTCCCCCTTCACGCTAGACGAGTTTCGTTCTTTGTAGTTTTTTCGTTTGATGCTTATTTCATGAGATATTTGGCCTGGTCACTATCAATGGACCACTGTGTGTGTGTGTGTGTGTGTGTGTGTGTGTAGACTACACACACACACACACACACACACACACACACACACGCTTTGACCACCTTATTGTGACATCTCGCCAATTTTACTGTGTTTTCGCCTTTCGCTGTTGTTGACTCCCTCAGATTTAATCTTGTTTCCCTCTTTTGTATCCGTTTCACCTTTCTCGTGATTTTTTGCACATATTTGGGTGTATTTTCCGAAATTTTTCTGACATAATTCTATGTTATTTATGTAATTTTTCACATTTTTCCCACCACCATAGATCCTTGCTCCTCCCATCTGCGTCAATATGGAAAAGTTTCCTTATCCCTAGCCAGAACCCAGTCCCACATACTGTTCCTGCATTGTTGCTTGGCTCATGGAATCCCCCCAAATGGCCTTACCATCAAATTATCCATCTCCGTCTGCCACTCCTCCTTCCACAATGACCTCCTTTTTTCAGATTCCACCAATCCTTGGCCCTCACCAACAGTCCTGCAAAACCATATCAGCCACGCCAAACCTCCTTGCAGTACCTTCTCTCCATCCACAAAATTCTCTTGCTATGCAATCGCAAATTCCTGGAACCCGTAACACACATTGAAACACTTGCTTTCCAGAAACAGGAGCAACATGCACAACACCACCTCAAAAAGCTCTCCACCCTGGTCACTTTCTACTCCCACCTTGGAGTACCACTATCCACCACCTCTATAACAACCTCCAAACCTCCCCCAGGTCCCTCATAGCTGACAAACCCTGTCTCGCAGATTTACTACACTTACTCCACCCTCCAAAACAACTCCCACCACCACATAGAATCCAGAACCTAAACAGACCTGTATCACAATTATGAACCTTTCCTCCAAAAGCCTTACCAACCAGTCCTTTGCCCCACTTCCATATTCAACCATGCAGGACCTGTTAAAGACCATCTCTCCTTCTCCCAGTTCCTACATTATAAACACATTTTCACTACCAATCACACTCAACCAAAGACCAATGTTGAACCCAGCATCACTCAGTTCACTCCTCCATGCAACGGTGATCCACCCCCACTGTCCCCAAATCAGCCCCTGATAACTTTCCTGCATTCGTTAACCTCGAACCATGCCTCACCATCATACCCCAAATCCATCAACATGTAAACCAATCTTATGTCCGCAGAAAGAACTGTAGTCCAGCATCTAAAAGCTGATCCAAACCTTGTAATCCTACCTGCAGACAAATTTCCACCACTGTTGTTTTGAACCGCAAGGATTACCTGGCAGAAGGACTCCGTCAGCTGTCAGATACTTCCACCTAAGAACCATGTCACAGTGACCCTATTACAGAAATCTCGCAGAATCTCCAGTCACTCCTCAAATCCTTAGGCCCATCCCAGAACCTCTCCCTGAAGTCAATCTCTCTGCTCACCCCCACCACTCCTACCTTCTACAGGTTTGCTAAACTTCATAAACCCAACCATCCAGGACACCCTGTTGTGGCCAATTACTGTACTTCTACTGAGAGACTCTCTGGTCTTGTAGACTGACACCTTCAACTTATTACTCAGAACCTCCCCTTCTACATAAAAGATACCAATCACATCCTCAAACTCTCCTTTACCATGCGGTGCCCTGCTCATCACTACTGATGCCACCTCCCTTTACACTAACATCCCTAATGCCCATGACCTTACCGCTATTGAACAATATCTTTCCCAATGCCCGACAGATGCCAAACCAACAACCTCATTCCTAGTTGCCATGACCAACTATATTCTCACCCACAGTTACTTCTCCTTTGAAGGAACTTACCTATAAACAAATCTGGAGTACGGCTATGGGCACCCACATGGCACCATCCTATGCCACCTAGATGAATCCTAAGCCCCTCACCTAGTTCATATTCATCGATGATATCTTTGCGATCTGGATGCAGGGTGAGGATACCCTATTTACGTTCCTCCAGACCCTCAAGAACTTTTCTCCCCTTTGCTTCAACTGGTCCTGCTCAACCCAACAAGCCACCTTCCAGACGTTGACCTCCACCTCAAAGATGGTTACATCAGTATCTCCATCCATATCTAACCTACTAACCACCAGCAGTACCTCTACTCTAACAGGTTCCACCCGTTACATACCAAGAAGTCCCTTCTATATAGCCTAGCCACCCATAATCGTCGCATCTGCAGTGACAAGCTGTCCGTCTTGAAATATACAGTGTGTCTCACTGAAGCCTTCACAGACCGTAATATCTTCTCAACCTTGTACAATAACAAATCACCTCTTCCTTATCTTTCCAGACTTCCACCACCTCCCGAAGTCTCACCATTCGGCCACAGAGGAGCATTCCCCTTGTAACACATACCACTCAGGACTGGAGAAACTGAATTACATTTTTCGTCAGTGTTTCGACTACCTCTTGTTGTGTCCTGAAATGAGGAATGTCCTTCCCACTATCCTGCTCATCCCTCCAACAGTGGTATTTCACCTTTGACTGAACCTACACAATATGCTCGTCCATCCCTACACAACCCCTGCTCCCACCCCCTTACCTCATGGCCCACACCACTGTAATACACCTACATGCAAGACCTGTCCCATACATCCTGCCATCACCACCTATTCCAGTCTGGTCACAAACATCACTTATCCCATCAAAGACAGGGCTGCCTGTGAAACAAATCGTGATCTACAAGCTAAGTTGCAACCACTGTGCTGCATTCTATGTGGGTATGGCAACCAACAAGCTGCCTGTCTGCATGAATGGTCACTGACAAACAGTGGCCAAGAAACAAGCAGACCACCCTGTTGCTGAGCATGCTGCTAAACATGACATCCTATATTTCCATGACTGCTTCACAGACTGTGCCATAAGGATCCTTCCCATCAGCACTAACATTTCTGAATTGCGGAGGTGGAACTTTCCCTGCAATACATCCTACATTCCCATAACCCTCCTAGCCTCAACCTTCGTTAGTCACTGGCCTCACCCATCCAGCCCCCTTCCCTGTTCAGCACTATACAGCCCTCATTCCACCATTGTACTCAGTCTCTCTACTTCTCCCCTTTTCCACTACACACCGACCCCCTACCCATCTCTTCCCTGCCCTCTGTCTTACCTGCAGCACTTCACTGTCTGCCACCCCTACCCCTCTATCCCTCCTCCTCCCTGCCCCAGACTCCTCCTTAACCCCACCCAGTTACCACTCCCATCATGCACTGGTGCTGCTGCTTGCAGTAAAGTTTCAGTTGCCTGAGACTGTAGATGTGTGTGTGTGTGTGTGTGTGTGTGTGTGTGTGTGTGTGTGTGTGGGGGGGGGGGGGGGTATTTTTGACAAAGGCCTTACTGGCCAAAAGCTTTACTTGTGACAGTCTTTTTGTTGTGTCTATCTGCAACTCAGCATCTCTGGTATATCGCGAATAACAACTTTCCTTTTCAATATTGTTACATTCCACCCTTGATTTTGCATTGTTTGATTTGTACTTACCTGAGTGTAAGATGATACCCTCTTTTTTTAAGAGGCTCCATGAGGAAGATTTTTTTTTTTTTTTTAACTTATTCTGTCCAACCGAAATTAAAAACTTTCATTCACATATGGTACCCGCCTAACAAGTTATATTACACCTATTCCAAGCTTATGTCATTTATTCATTGTCTACATTTTACATTTTGATAATACACAGAGAAATAAAATCAACAAAAAGGAATTGTTTGTGGTGTCACCGCCAGACACCACACTTGCTAGGTGGTAGCTTTAAATTGGCCGCGGTCCATTAGTACATGTCGGACCCGCGTGTCGCCACTGTCAGGGATCGCAGACCGAGTGCCACCACAAGGCAGGTCTCGAGAGACTGACTAGCACTCGCCCCAGTTGTACGGACGACGTAGCTAGCGACTATAGTGACGAAGCCTCGCTCCTTTGCCGAGCCGATAGTTAGAATAGCCTTCAGCTAAGTCAATGGCTACGACCTAGCAAGGCGCCATTAGTAACATTGCATGTATCTAAAGAGTCTCACTTGTATCGCCACAATCTCCAGATGTACCAAAAGGATGGATTAAAGTTAAGTATTCCAGAAGCTACGTACTTTTCTTTATAGCATTCATTACGTATCCTGTTTCAGACCTCACGCCATCCTGCTTTAGCTTAGCGCGTGCCTTTCAGCTTCCTCTCATTGTGTCTAGGCTGTCTTGTCTAGACACAACATTGTTAACACTGATTTTTATCTCCACTGTCTATTTTGCAGCAGCTGACTAACACCCAATAGAATGACCTTGCCCCTTATCATCCTGGTCATAACTAATAGTGAGTGTCGACAACATTGCTGCATGAAATACGTCACTCATCCCGTCTAGATTTTTAGCATTTCCCACAGAAATGCATGCTATTATTGGGTGGTTGTCCAGTTTTAAAGTCAATTTCATTCTGAGTACAAATGGATTCTGGCAAACTGCAGTTTACACATGATAGATGCCCATAAAAAGCCAAAGTATGCAGTATACAATACAAGAGAAGGAAAGTTGCTACTCACCATATAGCGAAGATGCTGAGCCGCGATAGGCACAATAAAAAGATTCACACAATCTTTTTATTGTGCCTATCGTGGCTCAGCATCTATGCTATATGGTGAGTAGCAACTTTCCTTCACTCATATTGTTACATTCCATCTTGGATTTTCCATTGTTTGAAAGTATGCAGTATAGATTCTTTTGGTTTGCAGCACCACAAAGTTTGCAGTATGCTCACCTCTTCCCTCCCCTCACCTAACTCAACATAGTTCCCCCTCCAGCCCTTCCGTAGTGCTTTGCTTGAGCAATAATGAAACATAGATGGCAATGTCTTCTACAGTGTGGGTCGTATGCAACAACAGCAACTAATTCATAAATAAAAGATCGCAATCACGATTCAGTCCAGTTCTCAAACTTTCGCTCATCCCACTATACAGTGATGCCTGTTAGTGCTGCCTTCACAATGGGTCTTTTCACTTGAAATTATTCTAGCGATAACAATTGCTGTCAGTTTAACATGATTTATTTCATTTGTTAGACATTTAATTCTGGACTGACTTTCCTTCTTGTTTCATTTTACTGTCACTATTTGTTCTAAAACTGATTAAAACTTAGTGACATGAACAGCCACCAAATTTCTCTTTTGCAATCTGCTTAATAAATTATTACAGTTTCTCACAACCAAACAGAATACCGAGTTGAGTTCAGAATGAAGTAATGGTTTTTGAAAGAAGTTGAATGTTACCTTTATTTAAAAAGCCACATAAATGTATGTAGGGCCTATACAGTATGCAAGCAGGTAAGAGAACTTATTTGCAAACCTGGTGAAATACAACAAAAGTTTGTATGACGATAGAATTCAATGCTGTTTCCTCCTGTGTCTCACAAAATTGTCAATTTTTTAAGCAGAGCATTAAATTGTTGCAGTGGTTAGCTCATAGCTTCTCGCGTATCCTTTGTTCTAGCACTGCGAGACAAATGTCACGATGTCACGTGATTGATTGTGCAAGGTTGAAAATGCATCGAGCACTTTGGCGTATAAGGAAATCTTTAGTCTTTTAACAGGACAGCATTGTTTGCTCAGCCCTATCCTTCAGAACTCTTCAAAATAAATTTGTAAAAACCTCAAAGGCCAAAGCTTCACCTATAAGTGTAGGACAATCCCTATATTAATCTATTAAACAATGTAAACCCATTGACTTCAGCAGTAGTAATTCAGTCCACAAATATAAGATGACACCATTATGTTTGGAATGACAAATTTTGGGAAAAACCTCATCTTATAATTGGGTAAATATGGTAGTATCCTGAGACTATAACATTGAGGCACAGTTGGAATTGCACACTTCATACAAATACATGGGTGTAACATGTTGAAGAAATATGAAATGGAATGATCACATACACTCAATCATGGGTAAAAACAGATGGCACACTTCAGTTAATTGGTAGAATATTGGAGACATTCCATCAGTCTACAAAGGAGATTGCTTACAAATCACTTGTGTGATCCATTCAAAAATGTTGCTCAAGTGTGGGGTATCCATACAGAGAAGTGCAGCATGAATGGTCATAGGTTTGTTTAAGCCATGTGGTGATGTCACACAGATGCTGAAGAAACGGAACTGGCTGACACTCCAAGATAAAAGTAAACTACCCCAAGAAAACCTATTTCAAAATTTTAAGAACTGGCTTTAACTGATGACTCTAGGAATATATACAGCCACCAATGTATCGCTCACATACACATCGTGAGGACAAGATCAATTACAGCACACACAGAGGCATTTAAGCAATTACTCTTTCCACACTCCATACGTAAATGGAATGGTAAGAAACCCTAATAACTTGCACAAAGGGACATACTTTCTGCCACGCACTTCACAGTGGTTTGCAGAATATACATGTACATGAATATTAGGGCATATTATTAAAAGTGCATCTCATTATTAGCTTACTTCAGAATTTGAGCATGGCTGTTAGTGCTTTGTAACTACATAATAATTTTCTCTTACTTCTCTCTCTCTTCTGAATCAAGGGATCACCCATTTAGTATTGGAGGGCAGCATGGAGGGTAAAAATCGTAGAGGGAGACCAAGAGATGAATACACTAAGCAGGTTCAGAAGGATGTAGGCTGCAGTAGGTACTGGGAGATAAAGAAGCTTGCACAGGATAGAGTAGCATGCAGAGCTGCATCAAACCAGTCTCAGGACTGAAGACCACACAACAACAACAAATCACTCCTTGTTTGTTATTTTTGGGCCTAAAAATAGGATTTTTGAAAATTTGGATACCCAACTTTGGAGGTCATTTTGACTGGTTATTTTTGAATTTAGGGTATTTTGTGTAATAGACAATGTTGTAGAGGACACTTTTCTAAAAACAATCATTTCAATTGTAATGTTGTAACTTAACCCAGTGCAGAGATATTCAAACTGAAAAATCGCCGCATGCCTACAAATAAAAATGGCCACCATCCAGTAAAGGTGCAAGATACATTATTTTTTAAAAAAACTGTTTTGAACTTCTCAAACATAGGGCAATCACCAATAAAAAAATTAAAATATTTAAAAATGGTCAAGCAACCATCACTGGACCACTCCATATGGATTGACCCTCTGCACACCACCATGGGGAGCATACCAGAAGGTATGTACCATTGTACCAGTTATTAGGATTTCTTCCTGTTTATTCACGTATAGAGTGTGGGTAGAATGACTGACTGAATGCGCACGCGCACGTGTGTGTGTGTGTGCAGTAATTATTCTAATCTTATCCTTACAATCTCCAAGTGAGCAACACATAGGGGGTTGCATCGTATCCCTATAGTAATTATTTACAGCCAGTTCTTGAAACTTTGTTAACAGAATTTTTTGAGATAGTTTACGTCTGTCTTCTGTCTTTAACAGTCTGCGATTTCAGTTCGTTCAGTATCTCTGTGACAGTCTCCCATGGATTAAACAAACCTGTGATCTATCATTTGTACAGTACTCCTCTGTATATGTACAATATCCCCTGTTAGTCCTATCTGGCATGGGTACCACACACTTGAGCAATAGTCCAGGATGGGTCGCATGAGTGATTTGTAAGCAATCTCTTTTGAACACTGACTGCATTTCCACAGTATTCTACAAATAACCAAAGTCTATCACCTACTTTACCCATGACTGAACGTATGTGATCATTCCATATCCCTACAGAGTGCTACACCCACGTATTTGTATGAGATGTCCAATTCCAACAGTGACTCACCGATATTATACTTGTAAGATACTAAGTTTTGTTTTGTTTTGTGAAGTGTAAAATTTTACATTTCTGAGCATTCAGAGCAAATTGCCAATCTCTGCACCAATGTTGAAATTTTGTCAAGATCTGACTGAATACTTAAGCAGCTTCTCTGAAGTATTACTTCAGCATAGATAACTGCATCACCCGCAAAAAGCATGATTTCTCTATCAATATTGCCAGCAAGATTTTTAATATACAACATGAGCAGCACGGGTACCAAACACACTTCCCTGGGGCACACCCTAAGTTATTTCTACATCTGACGATGACTCTACATCCAAGGCAACATGCTGTGTCCTCCCTACCAAAAAGTCCTCAACCCAACCACAAATTTCACTTTATACTCTACAAGATAGTACTTTTGACAAAAAGTGTACATGCAATTCAGAGTTAAATGCTTTTCAGAAATCGTGAAATACTGCATCTATCTGACAGCCTTGATCCAAAGCTTTCAGTATGTCATGTGAGGAAAGTACAAGTTGGGTTTCACAATATCGATGTTTTCGACACCTATATTGCTTGGCATAGAGGAGGTCTTTCTGATCAAAGGTAGCTTATTATGTTTGAGCTCAGAATATGTTCAAAGATTGTACAACAAATCGATTTCAAGGATACTGGATGGCAGTTTTGTGGATCACTTCTACTACCTGCTTGTTGATGGTATGACCTGTGCCTTTGCCCCAGAACTAGACATGGCTTCTTGTTTGAGGGATCTGCGATAGATTATAGTGAGAAGAGGGGGCTAACTCTGCTGCAAATTCAGTATAGAATTCGACAGGGATTCTGTCGGGGCCAGGAGCTTTGTTCAATTTTAACAATTTCAGCTGCTTCTCAACACCAATGACACTAATATTTATTTCATTCACCTTTTCAGTGGCATGAGAATTGAATTGGAGCAATTCTCCTTGGGTTTCCTTCGTAAAGGAACATTTGAAAACGGAGTTAAGCATTTCAGCTTTTGCTTTGCTACCCTCAATTCCAATTACTGTCTCATCCATTAGGGACTGGACACTAACTTTGGTGCCACTAACAGCCTTTACATACAACCAGACTTTCTTCGGATTCTGTGAAATGTCGTTTGCCATTATTCTGCTACGGTAGTCACTGAAAGAATTACACATTGCTCTCTTGGCAGCCCGACACGTTTCACTCAGCATCTCTCTATCTACACATCTATGCTTCGTTTTACATCTATTATGCAGTAATCTCCGTCTTTTTTAGAAGTTTCTTTACAGTGACTTTATATCATGGAGGTTCCATCCCATTATGAAATGTTCTACTGGGTACATATCTACCCAATGCATGGTCACTTTCTTTTAAACTTGAGCCAGAGTTTCTCTACATCCTTCTGACCTGTGCTGAAAGTTTGAAGTTCCTCACTGAGATACGGCATTACTGATTTTTTATCTAGTTTACTTAACATATAACTTTCTTCTTGTTTCAGTTATCCTTTGTACTTTGGTGATCACTGCTGCCACAACCACATCATTGTCACCGATACCAGTTTTGATGTGGACATCCTCAAAGAGGTCAGGTCTATTTGTTGCCATCAGATCCAAAATATTTCTACCACGAGTAAGGTTCCTAACTACTTGTTCTATGTAGTTTTCAGAGAAGGCATTTAGTAAAGTTTCAGAACATGTTTTATCACATCCATTGCCAACAAAACTAATTTTCTGGACTTATTGTTGGATGATTAAAGTCTCCATCAAATCATCACAGTAGGTTTGGGGAACTTATGCACAAAGGAACTGAGGTTTTCTCTAAAGTTTTTGGTTACATCAGTAGAAGAATCTGATGTGTGACAGAAGGATCTAATTATTTTATGCCCTCAGGTACTGGGTCTTGCGCAAACAATCACACATGCAGCTTCAATTTCTATCTTGGTGGATTTAAGTTTTTTGTCTACTGCAACAAATACACCATCTCCATTTCCCAAAAACCTCACTGCCATCAATTCCATGTTTCAACCAGCTTTCTGTACCTAGTATTATGTGAGCTTCACTGATTTTCATGAGTGCTTCAATCTCTGGCATTTGTTGCGAATGCTTCGGCAGTTTACATTTTAATACTGTCACTGTAGGAAGCATTTCTCTTGATCTTACACTGATATTTCTGGGTTCCCTACAGTTTTCCTCGTCTGGACTGGATGGAGAGTCGTCTAATCAAAAACCCTTATGTGCACCCCACACAGAGTCAGCTACCTGAGTAGCAGCCTCTGATGTGTAGTGCACCCCTGACCTATTTGGGGCGCTCTGCAGTTCTCACAACCTTTTGGAGCAAATCCAGGAAGCAGCAGCCTAGACTGTCACAGAACTTTGTAAGTCTCTGGTTCAGTCCTTCCAGTACACTCGGAACAAAAGGGCCACGATCAGTTCTGAGGACAATGCTGCAAATTGTGAGCTTTGTTGAAACTCCAAGATTGGTCTTCTCAACCTTCTCTGCCTGTCACCATAATGACCCTAGATTGACTTCGGAGCCCAAAGGACAGGCATCATTTGTTCCAATGTGGGCCACAATCTGCAGTTGGTTGCACCCTGTTCCCTCAATGGCTGCTGAAATAGCCTCTTCAATGTACTGAATGAGGTCTCCAGCCATACACATTGAGTGCACCTGGCCTCCTTTCCTCTCCATTGCTACCATTTCCCTAAGGGTAACACCATTTGCAGTATGTTTGAACTGTGGATGATTAACAGATCCATACCCTTTTGTGTTTGCCCCCTCCTGACATAGAAAAGAGGATTCCCCACAACAGGTGAAGTGAGTCCCACCGGGTCAGATTCAGTTTCAGTGAAATGAACTTGTTGGTTATGGGGATAGGTACGACACCCTGAGTCCTCCCTGGTCCCTGTGAATCCCGTGTAGGACACCTAGATCTACCACTACATGCCACTCACAGTCAAGCGGACAGGTAATGACAGGTCCTGTACTTTCTGCAGACGAGACAGGATCCACAGGAGATGATAGTACCTGAACACCTCTGGTACAGGTATCACAGCTACCTGACTCTCGGGAGCTCTTCCAACACACCAAATCGCAGCAGCTGTCGATTTTTAGACAGTAGTCAGGGCGATTTCCAGCTGCTTACGAACATCAACCAACTCATCCTGTCTTTGAGAACAGAGTTTACGTTGGGGCTGCATTTTCTCTAGTGCAATGTACTACAAGGCAGTGAACAAAGGACTTTAAATCAAACCTGCTGATTATCGTTTAATCCGTAAAGCTAAAAAGTTGCTAATTCCTTATAAGAATCGAAATAGGTACACAAAATGAGATTTCTATTAAGGCAACACAAAAACCTATCGTAAAAATTACTAGTTTCCTAAAATGTTTTGATGTTAAAGTTGTTAGCAAACTCGAAAACCAAGTCAATTTATGATAAATGCAGATAATATATAGAGCTACTCCTCTTTAAGGGAAAACTTGATGCAACACAATATGTTAGTTCGAAAATCTGCTACAACAACTACATCACAAACACCAATTTGGTACCAACTGCTGGTAGATAATGCAGAGGACAATGGTAGCTTTCGAACATTCTCAAAACGCACATTTATTTGAGTTGATATACAATGAAATTGAGGGGTGATGAATGCTTTGGCTGAACTGTGAACCATAAAACTGATTTGCTACAAAGTGAATTATGTATCCAGAACACTCATAGCAGTAACTTGCGAAAGTATTGACTTGTAAGTGTCGGAAAATTCTGAAGCTAACCTATTTCCGGTAACTGCGCAATGAAATTAAAGAGTATGATTGTTTTGAATGAGGATAGGCCTACTGTCCTTAAAAATTTTACAAGAGCGCAATTTAGTTTAAGCCTACAACTGACAATACCAATACTAGTTTATCATGGCACTCACGAATGATCGAAATTTCACAATACAAATGGATATTGATACAATCGATGAAAGATTACACAGAAGAAGCGAGTCAAACAGTAAAATATGTGAATATAGACCTTTAAATCAACACACGATCTTGTACAAGTGATCTCAAACGAGAAAATTCGGAAGATGCCTTTTATATATAAATAAACGTGCATATTGCACAGATTTTTCACTTGGCTGATTCTGTGCATTTCTACACTGGTGTGCCAAAAGAGGACACTGCAGCGTAAGTTTTATCTCGATGAAAATCGGTAAAATTTGCAGCAGCAACAAAGCATGTCTTCTGCCTGTTTTGAGCTAACAATGCACAATACTGCATACTTTATTATTATTTATTATGGTATTATTAGTATTATGGTAATGCTCCACAAACTGAAATGGGAATCCCAGAAGGGAAGAAGACTTTCTTTTCATAAAACACTATTGAGAAAGTTTACAGAACTGGCACTTGCAACAGACTGCAGAATGATGCTATGGCCACACACATACAACATGCGCGAAGACCACAAAGACAAGATAAATCCGGGCTCATTTAGAAGCAGGTAACATTCCTTTTACCCTAACTTCATTTTTAAGTACAACAGGGAAGGAATCATTAGCAGTGGTATAAGGTACCCTCTGTCATGCACCATGTGGTAGCTTTCAGAGTGTGCATACAGATGTAGAACAGGACTTGGCAACTAATACCTTCATATATGCAAGTCATCCTGTGAACTAAGGATGGTACAAGATATAGAACATTTAACAAATATGTGAGATTTATGTCAATATGGCCCTTGCATGCTAACCAAAATAAACAAGACAGAACATTTGAAAACAATTTTGAAGAGGAACAAGAATTAAATAATAATAATAATAATAATAATAATAATAATAATAATAATAATAACCACATAGATGAGGAAGTGTGGCAGCTGCATACCAGTTTGAAATGTAAGTGCTGCCACTGCGCAATACTGACAAAAGTTTCTATCATTTATTATGTGGAGAAGAACAAGAGAAACCTGAATATTTTTTGAGGCATTATGCTATAGCCAATTACATGCAAAAATATTGTTTCCAAAACAGAAAGAACACTGAGTAGTACTTATCCCATAGCAAAAAGGAGCCAATGAAGGTGAAAAGCATCAACCGCTGGAAAAAAACAATGCTAACAATTTCCTGGTGTTCTAGTGATGTGCACATGAGAAGGCAAGAATTGGAGCAATGCAGAGCAACAAGGGCAGCATATCACATTATGCTCCATTCAATAATGTCATTCAGCTACATCTATCTGTAACGTGAGTGTCGGGAGCCAGTGCAGAACATTTAACATTTATTTTCATGTTAGTTTCAGTATGGTTAAGATATTTAGCTACCCTCATGTTTATCATGGGTGGTATAATGCACATACATCAAGTATTACTTTAAAAAGTGACAGTAATAGGTTGCCCAAACACACAACTTTTCTAGGGTGAGCCAGGAGCAGAAACAGTGGCCTAATGTGGCACTTGTCCCAGTGTTGCCAGTTAATAGTGAGGACAAAATCTGTTTCCCCCCCCCCCTCCATGCACACCACTATAGCATGATATTATACTTAAAAGATTAATAAATCTCTATTACGCACTTTAATTTACATAATTTTTACAAATAACTGATATTAAACAAACCTATTTATCTAACTAAAATAGTTATTTTACACGAAACAGGATACCTGCTCACAATCTACCACTACTGTTGCCACACTGTCAATATCTGAATACAAAATATTACCATATTTACTTGAGTATAAGACGAGTTTTCCCAGTTCACCATTTCCAAAATGCAGGGTTGTCGTATATTAGCAGATTAAAACTATTTCCACTGAAGTGAAAATTTTTACGTTGTTTAATAATGTAGAGGGTTGTCTTAAATTTACAGATGAAGTTTTGGCTATTGAGGTCATGTGCAGATTTGTTTTGATGAATTCAGAATGGTAAAGCTGGTCAAATGATACTAATCTTTGAACCGGCTCAATATTTTCCAATATGCTGAAGCATACAATACTGTATCGATATTGCTCGAACAATCACATTACATTTGACTCTTGCAGCACTGGTGCAAGTAGTACGTGAGAAACTATGAACCGGCCACTACAACAATCTATTTCTCTGCTTAAAATGTGACAATTTTGTGAAACACGGGTGAAAACAGTACCAAATTCTATTACTTTACAAACTCTTGTTGTATTTGAACACGTTTGCAATGAAAGTTCCCATACCTGTATGGATGTTGCATACAAACATTACGCTGCTTTTTTAAAGTAACGGTAAAATTAAGAAGTGGAATGTTGTCCTTCAAAAACGTTACTTATTTTGAATTCAGATTAATATTTTATTTGATTATGACACATTGTAATGGTTTACTAAGTGGATTGCAATTTAGTTGCTATTTGTGTATTTGAATACTGGGCGAAAATGTTGCCTGCTTTAAATCAGCTGACATGCAGATGAAACAAGATGGAAAATTCATAGAGAATGAAATGCCTTAACAAACTAAAAATCATATTAAACTGACTGTAGTTGTTGTTATGAGAATAAATTACAGCTGCCTGTCATGGAAATAGTACCAATAGACATAATTATATGGTGGGACGAGAGCTGTTGTTAATGTGTGTTTCGTGCTGCAATGTTGTCGACACTCACCGTGAAGTATGCCGGGAGTAAAAGGGAGTGTGTCCGCTAGTTATATGTTTAGAAGATAGACACACTGTAACATTTTCACGTCAGTATATAAAAAAAATCCAAAACGTATTCAGATAAAAACAGCTGTTTTCCCACCTTGTCAGACACTATACCCACCCACATTCCTACCAAGACCATATCCTACCTGACCTTCCCTACCCCCAAAAGGCCTATCACTCCTCCGAGAATCCCATATTATGTACCGCTCCCTCTTGAAGTGTTGTCACCCGGATACATTCACATGCCACGGGCAAATACAGAGACATATCAGGAATTTATTAAATGCAAAAAAGCGCTGGGACTGGTGCCAGATATACTACAAACTCAACGCTACACTCCCCATTAACTGTTCCAGATATTAGAAAACATTCCACTGACACTATACCTTACTACCCACTTCTCCACGATAACCATCCCTTACTTGACAGTCCGCAGCTCGTGGTTGTGCGGTAGCATTCTCGCTTCCCACGCCCGGGTTCGATTCCCGGCGGGGTCAGGGATTTTCTCTGCCTCGTGATGACTGGGTTTTGTGTGATGTCCTTAGGTTAGTTAGGTTTAAGTAGTTCTAAGTTCTAGGGGACTGATGACCATAGATGTTAAGTCCCATAGTGCTCAGAGCCATTTGAACCTTACTTGACAACCTGAGGAAAGCTAACCACTTTGCATCCTATCTGTCTGATATCATCTCCATCCCCGATAAGCCACATTTTGAGTACTCTCTTTTCCCTACTGTCCATGAAGTTACCAATACCACTGTCCCACCCCTGGCTCCTAGCTTCCAGTAATTGGACAACATACCAAACACAGAATTAAGTATACCAATTACAGCAAGCTACATAAAACAAGTACTCCACAAAAAAATGTAACATTTCCCCCCATCATGAGAGCATTATTTATCGACACCTCAAAGAATGCCCCTCTCCTTTCTCATTACTCTTGCAACCCTTTACACCACTATCCTCTCCACAGGTTATCATCCTCAACAATGCAAAACACCTAAAATTCTACTTTTCCACAAAACCCCAAAAACTTCCTGCTGATATCTTCTCCTACTGACCCATCTGCCTCACCTCAGTATTTTGCAAGGACTTCAAACCCATCCTCTCCCAGCATCTCCATCAACAACTGAACCAGTACCACTTTCTTCCAGTTAACTAGTGTGGCTTCTGTCCCAATTTATCCTCTGATGACCAGCTCCTGCACTTCACCCATTTCCTATCTCACCAACTCAACTATCATAAATCCACTATTTTTGTCTACATTGACCTATAAAAAGCCTATGACCATGTATGGCATTCCAGTCTCCTTTTCAAACTCAAGGCCTACACTTTCCGCCTCCACTTCTTCTACCTTACCATTTACAACCATCCTACCCAGAACTAACACACTAAAATATCTTTGACTGACCCTTGACTGGCAACTAATATGAAATCCTCACCTACTAACCATCCTACCTAGACTAAAACTATTAATATGCTGGGATTACACCCCTCCACCGTTCTCCACACCTAAAAAAGCACTGATTCGACCCATCCTTTTTTATGCAAATGTTGTGTTGATCTGCACCCCACCAAAGTTCTACAAATCCCTCCAAATTCTTGAACACCACACACTCCATCTCACTTTCTACATCCATTTACATTCCCCGACATGAGTTACCTACTATCTCAACAAATACCCATCCCTCCTAACCCACATTGGACACCTTCACATCTCATATACCCACCGCAAACTAGTTTCCAGTAACCCCATTGTCTCCCCTTTGATCGTCAACCCTTTTATGCTGCGTGGCCGTCACAAACACTTCCCTCCGCCTCTGTAGGTACACACACTCCATATCCTATTCCAATGCAACTTCAACCAACTCCCTTTCCCAGACAACGAGATCTCCCCTGATAGTTATCCCTCCCACTCCACAACAGGGTTCCTCTCTCTCCTTTATTTCTCCATCCATTCCCATCTCTTTCCTCTTGCAACTACTGCCCTACCCACATAACACACTACTCTTCACCCTCTGTCTTTCCTGCCAACTGTATTTTCCCCTATCCACCTCAGCTCCTCCCTCTCATCTTCACAGTTTTTGTTTCTAACGGACCCCTACTTTCCTACCTACATCCCTCAATCCTATGGGATATACTTTCGTCTCCAGCAATACCTCTCACCCTTATGCAGGTCCTTCAGAATTTACCCTGAAACTGCAGAGCTTCAGTGTTTTTATCCGAAGGTTTTCACCTTCCTCCGAAGTGTTTTAAAATGCATAAATATTTCTGTTGTTTTCAACTGTCCATCTTTTATTTTTAATTTAAAACAGAAAACAGTCTAACATTTTCTTTGTATTTTTCATCATAAATTTTTTAATTTGCTTGGCTCAAGAGCGGAGAATTGCACCGCTGACAGCCCCCCCCCCCCCCCATATGCAGTGAGGGGCATGGAGGGGGGAAGAAAAGAAAAAAAGAAGCTGTTTTTTTTTTTCAGGTCCCACAGTAACTACAACCTTGGAAATCACAACATATTCAAAAGAAATATGTGTGACAATGAAGATATAAATTTCACAGCTGCACCATGAGGATCATGATGATTAAAAATAGTGAAACTACAGATGATCGTGTTAGTAAGTGAAAAATGAAGAAAAGAAAATGGTTTGTAAATTAATATAAACCATTTGTTTTTGTTTATTTTATTTTTACTTATATAATCAAAATGCAGACAATCAATAAACGGCATAAATGTAGAATAGGTATAATGTTAATTTTTTAAGCAGGTAATTTATGTCAATAAAACAGTTTGTAATTTTGATTAGTCAGAATATTAAAAAAAAAAATTAAAAAAAAAAAAAATTGTTCTCCAGAATTCTCTTGGACAAAAGAGAATCGTCTTATAATCAAGGTCATCTTAATACTCTGGTAAATATGGCACCTTATTCTCAAAATATTGCGCTTTGCATCTACTTTCTCTGAACAAGAAATAGCTTACTAACAAGAAATACACAGTGAATGAAGAATGCCTGAGAAATTTTTATTTCTGAAAGATACTGATAACTTAAGAGAAAAATTACACAGAGTGGATGGGGCTAAAGACAGATTATGTTGAGAACAAAACTTACAATTTTTCTTCTATTCAACTATAACTGACTTCTCCTATCATATGTACATACAAAATAATTTAAAATATTGTGATTATACTTACCCTAAAAGAGGAGCACACAATTCTCTATGGTGTTTGTTTATAAATTTTGCTTTCAGGATTGCATCCAACATGTGTTCTTCAGAATTATCTGAAAATTATTTTCAGGATTAATGCCAGGAAGAAATAAATTAACAATCAAACAACATTACCTTTGTGTGTTTCTATGAACTACTTTCCAACATTAGAACAAAAATGATAACATTACAATTGGTCCAATGACTTATTTCCTCTCTAAAACATGCTTTCATGAACTTATCTGGAGCTGCGAAATTCTTTAGATGAAACTACAAGAGACTAGAAGAGGCTAATTAAAGAATGTTACAAAACTGAAATGTTATAATGTACTAATTTTGGAATCATTATATAAATTTCCACTGGTATACTCTAGACTACAGCTACCAAAACCTGGATTTGACACCCTGCACTGAGTGTCTGACTGAGGTTTTAGCAGCTATCATCTGGAGCATATCAATGGAAAAATGTGTATCCACGCTATTTTGTTGAAGGAGTTTAGAGTTGACTGCTGAGATGAATGGACCCTTGTGCGAAAAGGTGCAATAATATTGAGTGTTAACGCCCAAACTATAGATAAAATTAAATAAATAGGTGGATATAGATGAAGACTGGACTTTGATTACCCCAAAAGATTTTATTTCCTCCCCTTTAACTTCCGAAGTTCCCCTTTGTTTCCTTCACAACTTGCTCAGTTACAAACTGTACAGCATGGGGAATAGTTTCTGACAATCTCCCACTCCCTTGTCAAGTACTAATCCCATTTCATATGCTTTGACTCTTTAACTGTAGTCTGGTTTCTGTACGAGTTGCAAATAACCTTTTGCTCACTGTATTTTATTCCTGCTACCATCTGAATCTCATTGTGTATTTTCATCACCACTGTCAAACTTCTTTATAAATTTACAAATGATATGAACATTTTCCTCAGCCTATCTTCTAAGACAGGTCGTCATGTACACTGCGAGTTTCACAACTTGTTCAGAACCCAAACTGATCTTCCCTGAAGTCTCCTTCTACCAATATCCCCAATTTTTCTGTAAATAACTTGAGTCAGTATCTTACAACTACAAATTTGCCTTATCACTCCTAGAACATATCAGAGTTGCTAAGTGGATAACAGTATGAACACGAATCTATAATTGGACGTGTACTCTCTCCACGATACAGGATCTGCTGTGCATAAGAGCAACTGGAAGTTATGATGACAGATAATTAATTTATAAGTAACAAACTACATATGAGACAATTAAATGTGATTAGATGAATAAAAAATTCTACTCACCAAGCGGCAGCAGGAGAACACACACACACACACACACACACACACACACACACACACACACACACAAAAGGTTTCACTTATGCCAGTTTCAGAGCCAGTGGCTCCTTCTCCCAGCAAAAGAGTTGAAGGGGAATGAGGAGGGGAGAAAATAAAGAACATGAGACGTTTTTCGCTGTTACAAACTAAATATGTGGTAACAACGCCCAAGGCTAGTAGTCAAAGTCAAACACATTATACTGCATTCCATGTCACATGAAACAGTCAGTGTTTCTTTTTCAGATGATGGTTCACATCATGTTCTCAAATTAGTTGGTCATTTATCAATGTAAAACTACCAATCACAGTAAATCACTATAGCTTGTACACCTGTTTTTTGCAAAGCACAAAATTGTGAAATTTTTACAAAATTTTACAGATTTTGATCAGAGAGCAAAATAATTGACGAAATTGTGTGGAATCGGATAATTTGTAGTCGATGGTGAAAATTTGATCTGAGTTATGCAATGATATGCAAAAATCGATGACAACTGATTCTAAACAAACTTCAGTATACATCAATATCTTATATGGTATGATGTAATGCTAACTTCATTTCCTCTGCAGGGAAGTAAGACATCCAACGAAGTCCAGCGCATTCTTTGATCTGGCAGTGTATTGTGTGTTGGAAATTGGTGCTCATCACTGGTGCCCACTCTTATATTTTGAGATTTGTTTTTGTCCTGCAATTTCTTAATATAGTAGTGACAGTTTTCGCTTGAGAAAAATAATTTTCACCAGAAGGATTTTACATGTTAGACACAACTAGAAAGATACTTATGTGCAAATACTGCAAAGTGCAAACTGAATGGCCGCGAAAGGACATGTGCCTAAAACATATTAGTAACAGTTTTCCCCATAAGAAGAAAAAGGAGAAGATGCTAACAATGACAGGCGTCAAAAGAAATGTTACTCCGTCAGACATCAGTGTGGCAACAAAAACGAGCTTTTGTTGAGGCTAATATTCCATTGGAAACATTCGATCATCCAAAGCAGAGAGAGTGAATGAACAAATATGTACCAGGTTTGTGTAATATTACACACTGGAGTCGATTCGATTGTGGGGCATCGGAGCAATAATTTTCCTAGTGTTATTAAAAATAGACAGACATGGTTTTATGTAGTGAAATGTAGCTAGCAGGGAAGATAATTCCTTCATGTTTGCCTACAACCCACCATTCTACCCCACCCCAAAAAGTATCTTATTTTTTATGGTAAGAATGAAACAGAGACCTTGTCAATCAGCAAAATTTGGACTTTTCTGTGCTGACAACTGTCATGCTTCTGGATTTTATAACATTTACATCATGACGTTTTGGGATGATGTATCGAAAGTGGTATGCCTCTATTTAAATGTGCGCGAGTCAGCTGCAACAACGCGTGATTGCTGCGCAGTTGCGTGTTAGCAATGAGAACTCCCGAGTCAAACCAATACCCATATTTTTCACAATATTACTTACTATGTTTACATGGTACCTGGAATTGAATACACTTTCTGTACTCAGTACGTTAATTATTATTCCGATATCAGGCATAGCAAAATATGAAGACTAATGAGCTGAAACCATTGAACACAAATGCAATTGCAGGTGGAACACATTCGGCACATATGATGATCAAACATCCATAGGAACATTTTCAAATCGATTTCAGTACCCCTGGATAATTACTAACCGTATGGTTGTGCTCTTTCTCTCATTCAATGATATTTACACTTAAGTAATACATGCTGGAACCCTCACTCATTTCAAAGACATGGAAATTAATAATTTAATTCCATAAATGGTGTTCAGTAGTACTCTAATATTAGACCTGTTGATATTTTTAAGGTATTAAGGGACTTTTCCTCAGCTGGAAGCTTTCATGGAGATTCTGAACCTTCATCAAAGAGGAGAAGAAAGATTAAAAGAAGCCGGGAGAGGTTAGAGTGTTTCAGTTCTTTGTGATGAAATGACAGAAAGATAAGAGAAGTGTGTTTTCATAGTTCTGATGAAAGTGCTTTGTTGCAGCGATTGAGCACCACAGAAGTTGTTTGTTGGGGGAATGAACGTTGTTGCAAATGCAAATGCTTCAGAATGTTCACAAGCAATTACACGTGTAATTCAGAAACTTGATATTCAGACCCAAAATGTACTTTCTGTAACTTCGGATTCAGGCTGTTATATGTGCAAGTGTTTAAATGCAACCCTTTCAGAAGTGTTAGTACACAAGCAGTGCTGAGCTCATAAATTGAATTTGGTGGGCAGTGTGTGGACCTCGTGATTTGAACCGTAGTGTTGTGCAGACAAAACACACCTTCCTCAGTACCCGAAAGAGAAAGTATGCTATTACATTCAAATCTTAAATCAGGAAGATGAAGGTAAATCCACATAAGCTAAGCTTTTTTCTATTCTTATAACCACCACATGGAACTCATGGTTTATAAGTGTCAAGTACCTTGGAGAATACAGCAATGATAAGAAGAATATACTTGAAAGTGTTGAAGATGTGTGTGTTGCTGTGAACTATTTTAAAGTCTTGACCTCCAATGAAAATTAGGTGCCTAGCTGTTTTTCTTTTTTAGCACTGCTCAAAATGTTGTGATTTGCTGCTGATATTAGAGAGCATCAAGACACCACTAATTCATGTTCTACAATCTTAGTGACCTTTCAAAGAGCATTAAACCACTAGAGGATACTTTTTTTGGTCTCAGAGAATCTCTCCATAAGCTGCCAAGCAGCCCGATGAAACTGAACCACTTCATGGAGTGTGACACTGGGAAGATTGTCACTTCTTCCATCAGTAAATCGTTTGATCTGAGAAACATAATGAAAGGTTACTTAGACATTGTTGAAATCTCTCATCTAATAAAGCGAATTCCCATCCTACAAGAACTTTCAACATCAGAATATCCTGAACCATACACAGTGTTCTTGCAGAGAAGGTAAATACAGGGTGTCTACGTGGACAAAGAAAAAAAAATTCCCAGATTTTTCCCAGATTACCCGGTAAAAATACACTTTCTCCCAGGCGAAAATACACTTTTTCCGTGTTAAGTGACCGTATACTATGCCTTGGCACTGTAAAACTCATCAATCCTTTGAATGTTTATGGTTTTATATACCGAAGTAGAATTTCCTGCCATTTTAGAAAACGAAACTCAGGGGAAAAAAAGAGACGTTTTGAAACACCTTCGATGTGCAGCAATATGTACACTGCGTATTTTCGTATTACAAAGGTATAAATTCAAATTCTACCAAATACCGCATGTTACTTTCTGAAGCATTGAAATTGAGACTGTGATGCGCTTTTGTAGGCCACTCATCACTCATGTCACGTGATCTCGCCAGCTGATGACAGCATAGGACACGTGATGTAGTCAGCGAATAGCAAGGTCACTCTAAGTAGCGCGAAAACACAAATAAGAAAAGTTAAGGTTTAAATTAATATACATAGCGTTCACATATAATATTGGTCTCCAAGATTAATAAGCTGGAAAAGAAGCTAAGCTTCCACATATAACGTTTTCTGCGCGTGATACACTTTAATATACATCACACAAATGTGCCAGTAAAATTTTTAATAATGACGTAAATGTGTGATCTGCTGAGCTCGAAATTCTTCTAAATGGCCGTCCCCAAAGAGTTGATTTTTAACTGAGAGTCAAAACGCTTTGTTATTTAAGAAATTCGTCATTCATTCTTGCACATAGTTCATCTTGCATAAAAGGAAATTTGCTTTTAATGTATGTAATGCTGATCAAACCACCGTTCGCAATATTTTCCCGCTATCTGTTAGAAATACCGTAGTTTCGTTTCAGCAGTTGCAAGAGAGCACCAGATAAAAGTCGTCACCGCGCGATAACGCAGGAAGGCCATATGTTCGTACGTGTAAAACATTAAAAGATCTTACATTAGGTCATAAAAGAAACAAGACATCAAGGGATACTTCAAGAGCATCGGAATTTCGTGAACCATACTAAAATGCATAACTCGGCTTACAGTGCACATTCGTATGTCCAGATTCGGATGTAAATTTTCTTCAAGTACCAGTATTGTATTATCTCATGTTTGGTACTTTATTATGGCATAATGTCATACGAGCACTTGTAATTAGCGAACAATTGAAACCAGCCAACAGTGTGAAATTAAACAGTTCGTTTCAAATAAACTGACTGCCTCAGCAGAAAAGATTAATAAAATCCAAATCTCTTTAGCAAACCGACAAAAATAACTTCATTGTTCTGCAAGGCTATTAATGCTTGACTGTCAGAAAGGTGGAAATAAAATCTGAAACTAATGACATATTTTAGCCATCTGTGATTATGCGAACGTATTTTAATTCATTTGATATCTCCCGGTCACAAATATCCGTTTTATCATTTAACGTGAGAGCAATAAACAAAGAGGAAACAACAAAATTACTGAACGTAAACACAGGTCATGTGGAGACGACCCACCTCCCCATCGCAACTCAGACTGCTCTGTGCATCAGGCCTGGATTTACTATATTTCTGAACTGGTGCAATACTACGTAGTGGCGCCAAGCCACACTTCTGTAACAAGAAGCGGGAGAAGATACGCGTCTCAACTATGCATGCACAAGAGCCCGCCCGCAACTGCTCCAAGGAATCTAATTTAAACCGTTGTGACGTCATGCTCATCGAAGGCAATTTGTTGGTTATGAAACATTGCATACCGTATTTACTCGAATCTAAGCCGCACTTTTTTCCGGTTTTTGTAATCCAAAAAACCGCCTGCGGCTTAGAATCGAGTGCAAAGTAAGCGGAAATGCTGAAAAATGTTGGTAGGTGCCGCCACAACTAACTTCTGTTGTCGAATATATGCAGCGCTACGCAGGCATGCTTCGCCGGCACAAAGACAAATACTGGCACCAAAACCTCTGCGTCAGTAAATAAATAATAAAAAGGTGGAAGACGAGCTTTTTTTTCTCCGCCCCGAGTTTCGACCACTGCATTTTCATACATTATCCAACGAAGTAAATACAAATTCCGTATTGTTCCTCTTCGAACGTAGCAGCATTTCAATGTACTATGAAAATCCGACTGGCAAGACTGTTTGGGATATTTGTCATTATGGCCAACTCTGCTTTCTGAATTTTTTCCTAACTGTGAGAAGAAATGGTTGCTAATAGGAACTTTTATGAATTGTGAATCACATGCAGTATTCTCTTCACCATAAGAATAACACGAATATAAACATTTTGCCATGTATTCTTTCGTGTTTGCTGCTATCTCATTTAAATCCTGTCCGCCTAATAAACTACGAAACTAGAGTGAGACAACAGCAGACGCGGAAGAATATACATACCATGTCATGTTTATATTCGTATTATTCTTATGTCTAATAGTGATACAGTCAGAAATGAAGCACGGCAATTGACTAGATTTTTAAATCTAAGATGACTCTAATTTCTGTGCACAATGTAATGTACTAAAGAGGCGTCTGCAAAGATTTTCAAACGGAAAAAATTTTCGCTAAATTCTCGTTCAGAACATATTCTATCATACGCAGTTTATTATTTGATTCTTGTTGATCATTATCAAAGAAAGCAGCAGTGTAAGTAGCAACGAATAGCAGTTTCATGCCATTGTTTCGCTAATGAGACGATTCCTCTCTCTCTCTCTTTTTTTTTTTTTAAAGAATTGTAGCGGCGGTAGTATGCACAAAAGCCAGCCATGCCGCGAGCGGCGACAGGCCGTAAACCCTCATTTTCAGAATGCGACAAGCAATGCATGACACAGTACAGTAATGCATTTTCAGCTTTGAGTGACGGAAACACCTATAACAAAGAGAACTGCACTTGTCAGGTCAAAGAAAAATAAGCAATCAATTCAAACCCGACAAAGCACGTGAAAAAGGAAGGGTACCCGTATAAATACGGATGGAGCGCCTGACGCATAACAACGGCTACCTGGTAAAGCTTAACTGCTAAGCTTACGACTCGAACCAAACTACTACAGCTGTATCGTCATTCATTCAACCTAAATTGTGTCTCATATTACAATGGACCAAGTTTGTTTCAATTTGGAAGCGCGGCCTAAAACTTCTCTCTCCCCTTGAATTTCGAGTCTCATTTTTCAGGTGCGGCTTAAATTCGAGTAAATACGGTAGTCTTCCTAAAGTCTTTGACACATTTTGCTGTTGGCAGACGCTTGTATGAGCACTGTGTTTTGTTGTTGTATACGGCGCATTTCCTTTGCAACGTAAGTTTATTTTACTCCCCCCCCCCCCCCCCCCCCCCCCGTTCATGTTTCGTTGCTGCAGTGTTATTCTGCAGTAGCGGGGGTACAGTAATATCCTTTGTTAAGAGTATTGGTTCTTACCACTCCAAATCACAAAAATTTAATTGAAAACTAAAACAATGAAAAATTCCCAGAATTGTAAACAATTCCAGGGTTTTTCCCAGTTTTCTCCCAGATGAAAAAATTCCCGGGTTTTTCCCGGATCTCCCAGTTGTCCCGGGTCGTATACACCCTGTAAATATGTTGATGTGATTGCTACTCTTCTTTTTCTGAAACCAGAGTATGGGCATTTCATGGAAGCTGCAGTGAAGGCTCTGAGGATCTCAGTCAGCAATGGTGATAAGGAGAGGTGATTTTCAACAGATTGTGATAAAATGTCTGACAGGAAAACATTACGAGTCTCCTTGTAATGTGGAAGTCATGGTGTCCCTGTCTTTCTCATAATGATTTGTAGATTATGTACATAGGTTAGCATCTACTTATTAAAATGGCACGATAAATTTTATCCAACATTCATGCTTTGATGTGTGTGTTTTGATCAGATTTATAATTCTCATGATTTTTGAATTTATGTAAAAATAAAAGCTGTTCCACTGCAAATATGCTACCAATGATTTTTGCTTTAGCCTTTACTGTTGAAAAGAGGAAACAAAATTTAGCAGAATTATTGACAAAATGATATAAAAATAGCAAAAAATATACCAAAATAGCTTTTAAAAAAAAGTAACAAAATCAAGCAAAAATTTTCAACACTAACAGGTTCCTCTAACTGTTGCTCTTTCACATTGACAGAAGCAAGTGAAATACTTGTTTGCCCTCCATACATTCTACACGTCCATCGGGCATGTTGTGGTCCACCAGTTCAAATTCGATAACCAGCAAATACTTGTTTGGAGTTTATCATTTCTGGAAGTTTCTTGGTGTTCCTTATATCTATAATGTTTCTTTATTCTACAATATTCTATGTTCATATAGCAGCTCTTTCAGTCCAGCAGTGTGTTCAGTTCTGTCTGTACATTGGTGTCCATAATAAACACACTTTCAGTGCTAAGTGTTGTATTTCATTGTTGATGTTTTCGGATTTGGACTAGATTGTTGTTACGATGCCTAGTGGAGATGTCAGGTATTCAAAACACCTGTATCATCATGGCTCCAATTGGTTGATGTAAAAGCCACTGCCTATGGGATAGGACTCCGAAAACAAGCAGGACATTGGTCCCAAGGTTTTTATATTCAGGAGATCAATGGATTCCAGAACAGCAGTACTTCAGCTGCCCATAAGGCAACCATCAGGTTTTTGTTCGGAGATGCTGTTCAGGACTGAAGAAATGGCTGAAGGAATTCTGCAGAGAAAATAAATTAGGTGACAATCAGCAGCAAGTCTTACTTACAGAATGTTTTGGCGTCAAGCCACATTGTGCATCCAAATATAACTGAAGCTGATAAAATCTCTCACAAGGCATGTACCAAACTCTTCTGGTAAAGGGTGTCATGACAACTGAGGGATTTATCAAAGAGTGCCAGCACACTGAGGAAATACAACAGAAAAGAATAGAATGAAAGATGTATGATGAACTCCCAAATGTGGTCCCTATGGCAGTTGTGGAAGATCACCATTACCTCATCTGTCTCATACAACAGTTTGTAAGACAAATGATACAGACGTGTCGAACAAAGTACACACGAGTCATTAATGTCAATCCCATACGTTAGGAGGTAATACAGAATGTTGAAGAAGAGGTGCATTGATCTTTAGCATCAATCTCTCTCAACAGTTGAACACACCATGTAGAACGAACTCTGCAATGCCACAGCCATCAAACAGCAACTGAGCATCCAACCAATCAAGGTACAAACCAATTGACTGCCAAGTGTAAAGCGGGTATTACATGACAATCCATCGTGAAAGGTACTGGTCTAGTGCGACATCTATCTAGTGGCAGAAAGGGTTAAGCTACAAAAATTACCAGACACATTATCCGCGCTCCAGAATAGAGAGCAGTTCTAAACTGCCACCAATCTGCGCATGCGCACTAGGCAGCAATAACTTGCGCATGCACTAAAGGGGATACTGCAAGTACTTTCTGTTTGTTATTTTTTTATTGTTAGATGGATAGTGGCTAATTTCAGACTTTCGTGTTAGGGATTTTCCCGCATTTTTCTCAGTACTAGGTTTCATAAATGCAGAAAGAAATTTTTTTTTGCCAGTAGACTCTTCTATATTAGTTGTTTGTGAAAGCATTTTTTCTGTTGATTGCTTCATATTCTAGAAATGAAATGATGCAAAGAGGCGTTAAGTGTATTAATTTGGGATATAGTGAGGAAAGGTGTATGTATGGCTCGTTGTATCATAATAAAGTATGCCAGCATTCGTTTCTTTCTGAGTCATATGCATAACATTATACGGTGATTTTCAATTTGTATCATAATGCCTTACTTATGAAAGTTCATGTTTGATTTGATTGCATCTCTTGCCTTATTTCAGCACGCCCCAAAGGGAAATGCAGTGATAGGGGAGAAAGTTGCCAGGAAACTTAATGTTACAACCAGTCTGCAACATAACAAGGCTTTTACCGGTTATTTTATTCGTAATCTGGGCTGGTATGATCACAAAACGTATAAACATATGACCTAATTCTTACTTTTGAGAATGTGAGACAGCCTCCCTCATGACTGTGTCACACTTGTTACTTCCATCTTCTATCAAAGACAGCAGCTTCTCGAAACAGACCATGTCCATCCTCCTGAAGTTTCAAAATACTTGTGGCTCTTCGAGCCTCAGTTCTTTCATAAGCAGTGAACATAAACCCCTCCCTTCATCCCTTCTTTCCGGCCAGGGTCAAACTCAAATAACTCAGGCTTTTCGTTTCCATCGCCCTTCTGCCTTAATCTGAAGATTTACTGTCACTGTCAGGGCAATAGCTCCAAAAATAAGTGGGTTCTCCATGTGCAAAATGCTGTATAAATACATATATCCTTGTAACCAAGTGTCGTAATATAAAACTAACGGTTGAATCTGTAATTCAGAACAGTAGCAACCTGCATAAGAGAATAACAATTACTTAACAAATACTGATAAAAACAATTTCTTATTAAATAGGAACCTTGAGCTTACATAAATAATTTGAACGAATGACGTTCCAATATGTCCCACAGTCCCCCTTGTGTTTCGCGCGACAGAACTAACAACTTTACAAGAGATTAGACAGTTCTATCTGTGTTTTGCATGTTATTACTGTCTATTGCACATGTGAGTCAGTTATATCCTGCGTGGATGGTGTAATAGGTCTACGTGAAACAGCCTGTAGTTACAGATAGGCACACTTGGGGCACTGGTGCATAGGTGTATGGTTTAGGTGCATCATGCAATAGAGGCTTAATGCCCCACAGAAGGGCAGACATAAGGTGCCACGTGTAATGCCCAGCAGAAGAGCAGACATCAGGCATACAGAGGACACCACGCCAGTATGTTTCCATTGTGGACACCCTCAGTACAATGTAGGCTACTGCAGAGGAAGAAGACGAGGAGGAGGAGGAGCAGTAGGAGAAGGAGAAGAAGAAGAGTGTTCGATGACTATTATGGTGCAAGACAACACCTATTACAACATTCCTATTCATGCTAGTCGATTGTGCATGATTACAGTCTGGCTGTTGAAAGAGTGCAGAAAATCTGAGAGTTGAATTTACCATTAAAGACACTGTTATCCCGTTGTTCTTGTTGTCTAGATGCACAGCTAAATGGTGAACTTTTGTAGATTGCAAAAAACTGCTCAGGCTCACAAAAGAAATCTCCATACCAGTAACAATCAGAAGCATTGTAGGTGGTGAAGAAGAGCATTGGATCACTGTTACATGCAGCCACAACTCATCCCTGTAGTAGTATGTATGTAAAACAGTCAAAACAGCCCATGATGGACATCTTGGTGCCATTAATGAAGACTCATGCTCTGTCATCACTAAAGTGCACGTCTTTTATGTTGGCGGCCGAGTTTAGGTTCGTTCTGCGCATCTGACGTCACAAAACACAGTCAGCCAATGAACAGAGAACAACGTTGCCAGATCTCGACTGCAGTGCAGAGCACGGACGAGTGTCTTCAGTTTTAGAAACGTTCAATCATAAATAACGTAATCGAACAAAAGCAATGTCTTGATAGCAGACTTTCTTTTATAGAAAGTTTGGAAAAAGCATTCTTTATACCAATTGCTTCATATTCTATTAATTAATTATACCAAACAAGCAATAAGACTCCTAATTCAGGCGATAGCAAGGAAAGGTGTTTGTATCAATCTCACGAACCGCTTTTTTGCAATGAAGAACAGCGGTAATTGTTTATTTCCTATTGTACTTCGACAAAGCGTGAGTAATTCATAGTAATACCAACAGTGTTTGTCAGTATTTTGCGTGACGTGTTAGAACCCTCATGGAGTTACCTTCTGAGATGAGCTGCGGTAGCGTAACGGTTAAGCTGTTGGGCTACCAAGTGAAAGGTTGTGAGTTCCAACCTTGCTTAGTGTTTAATATTTCCTTTATTTAAAAACAATATCGTAGCGTCTTACTTCACGAATTTTATTCATTTGAATGCAATTTTTTGAAATTTCTAGTGCTTTGTCTCTTCATTAACCCTTTCGCTGCTGCAGACACGTGCTCCCCGCATTCCGCGCTGTGCGCGATTTTGTCATCACTGCATTGCTCGCCTGTGCAGACACATGGTGTTCCCACTGCTTTGACACACTTGTCATTCGATTTCACAAAAACTATTTGGCCCAAAAATTTGATTTTTACACATCTTCTTGACTGATACCTTCCCCCCGTAAATGACTTAATTTTGTTTCGATATTCAACGCAGTTATTGTGCAGCATTAAATGTAGTAAACCATTGCACGAAATTTTGAAGAGTTTGCAGAGGTAAAAGTCCATAGCGTATACTTTCCGTATGGTCGATTTTAGTTGCCACAATGTTGAGAATGAACTGTGGACAAGATACCTAAATTTCATATAAAATTTATTGTATAACAATATCTCATTTAATTTAAGTACCACATAGGTGTCGTATGTAATAATGAGAAATATTCCGTCTTTCGCGACTGTAATAAAAGTTTTATTTACATCGGGCACGTTTGGCTTTATTTTAAAGCACTTCAATCAATGAAAGCTATGGCACATACACAATGGTAATCAAGTTCTCTTTCTTGTTTTTGTTCCACAGTCGCAGTTTTACCAATGGTATTGAAATATATTCCTCTTCTGCAACTGTAATAAGCGACTTATTTAGACCAGACGCGTTTCTCTCTTTTGAAGCATCTTCAGTGGACAGTATTTTGTCTCCTCCATTGCCAAGTCACCTTTCGTAGTTTTGTGCTGCGGTAACACAGTATTCAACGTTTGTGTCGGCTGATCAGTATTTTAGCAAATAAATGCTGTTTGTGTGTGCCACACACAAAAATTATATTTGACATAGCTCAGAGCATTTCACTGATAGATGGTATATTCAAGTCCTAATGTTTTTGTAAGTCCACAGTTTTGTTTAATGTATTTTGTCTACTTCCTTTTGATCGACTGAAGTGCTTTAAAATAAAGCCAAACGTGCCCAGTGTAAATAAAACTTTTGCTACAGTCGCGAAAGATGGAATATTTCTCAATATTACATACGACACTTATGTGGTACTTAAATTAAATGAGATATTGTTATACAGTAAATTTTATATGAAATTTAGGTATCTTGTCCACATTTCATTCTCAACATTGTGGCAACTAAAATCAACCACACGGAAAGTATACTCTATGGACTTTTACCTCTGCAAACTCTTCAAAATTTCGTGCAATGGTTTACTATGTTTAATGCTGCATAATAACTGTGTTGAACATCGAAACAAAATTACGTCATTTATGGGGGGAAGGTATCAGTCAAGAAAATGTGTAAAAACCTAATTTTTGGGCCATATAGTTTTTGTGAAATCAAATGATAAGTGTGTCAAAGCAGTCGGAACACCATGTGTCTGCACAGGCGAGCAGTGCAGTGACAAAATCGCGCACAGTGCGGCATGCAGGGAGCACGTCTTTGTAGCAGCGAGAGGGTTAATGTGGCCGTGGTAGCTTTACTTCATGAACTGCGCACTCCCCCCTAAACGTAAGCTTGCGAACTACGCTATACTATGGCGCGAGCCGCCAAGATAAAATAATTGAACTATAGAGACCCAGGAAGCTACTATTGAAGTACCAATAGAAACTGGCCTGATCAGGGAACAACAAGGGCGAGCGTCAGATGTTTGCTGTGGCACTGTACGATTTCATGATTTGAATCTAATGTCATACAATCAATGACACCAACAATCCTTAGTTGCAGGCTAAGCAAACACAGCTGTTTATATCAATGATAGTCCTCCTCCTCCTCCTCTCTGGTGAACTCTGTCAACTACTAAACATTGGCTATAATGAAGAAGGTTTGTTCCACTAAGAAATTATGTCATTTAAACATTATTTATTTATATAAATCAACTTTTCATAGTGAAACTTTTCAAAACACACATCCACTGTCAATACTGCAAGCCACCAAATCAAAGGCAAAAACCATTTTTCTACATTGCTGCTCATGTGTCTTCGTAGACAGACACTTTCATTTGCCGAGCCTGCTGCTAAGCACTGTTGGCATCAGCAATTATACTATATTAGATTCAAAGCATCCAATGGTATGGCGCCTTTACACAGCCTTATTAAAATTGAAAACTTCAATTTCTTCGTTTGTGCCTAAATGTTCTGTATACAAAGATGTCTGACAAAGTATGAGGTCTATCCCCAAAGCTGTGAAATATAATTTTTTACCACACCCCAACCAGCCACAACATGTTTGAGCCATTTAAGATAGACTGGGAGGAGGGGGAAGCACCCTCAGCCTTTGCACTGCAACATGCATTGTTGGCATCAGAATTGCTGATTTAGGACACCTTATTTGATTCAATGTCATGGCGGATACTTTCGAACGATGTTGGGTGATCAAGTTCTGCACACAAGACAACAAAAAAGCTGCAGAAACTTGCACTGCTTAACAAGCCTAAACCATCAAAAGGAAAAACTGATGAAAATGTGATACGTGTGTGGGCTATTGCTTGTTGAGTGTTGATGGGACCTTCTACATGGGCATTTCAGAAAGATCGAGGAAAAGGATCTCTGGAAGTGAAAAGACACCACCGCTACCTCGCTCTTGCGTCACAATAATGTGCCTGGCCACATGCCTCTCTGTGTCCATGAGTTCCTGATGAAGCATAACATTGCAATCCAGCCAACTTACAGTTCCGATTTCACTATGAGCAACTTCTTTCTGTTCTCAAAGGACGTGCTTTTGACAGCACTGAGTCAATTCATGCAGCTGTGACAGCAGCTTTACAGGAAATTACTGTCTCACACACACACACACACACACACACACACACACACACACACACACACACACACTCACTCACTCACTCTAAAGATTTTTATCAGTCCTATTTATTTTTTTACAGTAACAGACATGTAATAAAAATAAACTCACCCAACAACACATTGAGACTCGATGATAACCTCCAAGCGATTTTCTTCACACTTTCTTTTCTTCGCCTGAAACATTTTGCTATGTTTAAGAGCAGTAACAAACAAATCAATGGAACTGATATTAAATATACTCACCATGAGAAGGCAGGAGAACACACATATAAAAGGTATTACACGAACTGTAATATGTTTTATATGTGTGTTCTCCTACTGGCTCTTGGTAAGTAGACCCTTTACCTATCCAATTACATTATATTTTCAAACCTTGATTATTTTCATTGATAAATTCAATGGAACTGTAAGTCTTAACATTTAATTACATAAAAATGAGTCCTTTGCTGTTTTAAATTGCTATAAAATGTTGGTTGGTTGGATGGATGATTAAAAGGACCAAACTACTAGGTCATCAGTCCCTTTTCCCTTGAACAGACAGATCTACATGACTGTACATCAGAGATGGTCTACTGTGCCAAGATCCAGAGGAAGAAAACCCCAAGATCTACCAAAGATCAACAAAGGTAAGATAAGGGGCAAAAAAGAAGAAAGTGAGACATAGGAAAAAAGGCAGGAAAGGTGCCCCATCTCGGGAGCAGATGGAAGTCCCCAAAAGCAAAGTGCAATGAGAGAACACACATCCCCCAATTACTGCCACTTGCCAGAGGTACCTTGCTCAGAAACTGCCTAGGAAAGACTAGCAACACTGACAGGGCAAGAGAAAAAGACGAACTAGTCGAACAGACCTTGCGAGAGGGGAGAAGAAGAGTAAAAGAGCAGGTAACTGGATC
Source organism: Schistocerca serialis cubense (assembly GCF_023864345.2). Taxonomy (NCBI): domain Eukaryota; kingdom Metazoa; phylum Arthropoda; class Insecta; order Orthoptera; family Acrididae; genus Schistocerca; species Schistocerca serialis. The sequence goes on from NC_064642.1 coordinate 260,020,993, forward strand.
ACCAAGCCCAGACAGCTGCAACCCAGTCCGGGCAGAGAAGGCAATAGAGTCTTCTGCCAACCCCTTAATGGGCTGATAACATAAGTGGGCCTCCCTTAGCATGAGTGGTAAAAGCCCCCTTCGAGCGTAAAACTTAAAACATATTCAGCCACTGAGGCATCGTCTCGTAACACCGGGGGCAGCAAGTCAGGGAGGAGTCCGCTGCAGGGCAGCTGGTTTGGGACAGTCCTGCAAAATGTGGAGCACCTTCAAATGGGAGCTACAACAATAGTGAGGCGGGTCCTTGCGACAGAGGAGATGACCATGAGATAGCCAAGTATGGCCGATGCGGAGCCAGCAAAGGACCGTAGTCTTTGCAAGAGATCTGCAGTCAGGGCCTCCACAGATTCAAATTCTCCTTAATCACCTGTCATTAGTTTGGTGGAGTCATAGTGAGCCATTCTGTATTCCAGATTCCTAGAACTTGATGGCATAATACCGACCAGATGTCTGTTTCCAGAATAACAATCTCAAGGGTCAGCTTACTGGTAGCCAGTTCGGCCTGGCTATCAGGGAGTTCATTTTCCAGGATCTTTATGTGGCCCGGAGTCCAGATGAAGGTCAATCGAGGATCCACATTGTTCAACGGCATATAGTAAATCCTGGATAGCAATGACAAGGTGTATAAGCAGGCAAGAAGAAAGACGAAATTCCCCGATCTCCTAGTTAAAAACGCATGTTTCCCCCCACATGAAAATACACTTTTTCCATGATAAGCAACCACTTGCTTTCCTTTGGAGCTGTAACAGGGTGTATACGGTCCGCGACATCTGGGAAAAACCTGGGAATTTTTTCATCCAGGAGAAAATTGGGAAAAACCCAGCAATTTATTAGAATTCCGGGAACTTTTCATTATTTTAGATACCAGTTAATTTTTTGTGATTTTGACTCGTAAGAACAAATACTCTAACGAAGGATATTACTGTATCCCGCTTCTACAGAATAATACTGCAGCAACAAAACATGAACGAGAGGGGGGGGGGGGGGGGGGGGGGGGGGGGGGGGGGGACTTGAGTCGCAAAGGAAATGTGCCATATACAACCACAAAACACAGTGTCAATACAAGCGTCTGCCAACCAAAGGCTTCAGGAAGAATATGCAGTGCTTCCTAGCAACAAATTGCCTCCAATGAGTGTGACGTGACAGCTGTTTACATTAGATTCATTTGAGCAGTTGCGGGCGGACTCTTGCGCATGCGCAGTTGAGTCGCATATGAGTAGTACCTTCTCCCACTTCTGGCTACAGATGTGTGGCTGGGCAACACTATCTAAATTGCTATGGTTCGGAAATATCGTACATCCGGGGCTGATGCACAGACAGGGTGTATACGTGGACAAGGAAAAAAATTCCCAGATTTTTCCCAGATCTCCCAGTTAAAAATACATTTTCTCCCAGGTGAAAATACACTTTCTCCGTGTTAAGTAACAGTATACTTTCCGTCTGAACTGTTATACTTATCAACCCTTTGAATGGATATGGTTTTATACAGCAGCGTAGAATTTCTCGGCACTTTAGGAAAAGAAACTCAGGGGAAAAAACAGGTCGTGGAAAGATCTTTGATGCACAGCAATATGTACGCTGCATACTTTCGTATTACGAAAGTATATATTTGAATTCCACCAACAGGAAAAGATAATTGTTTAAGTTAATATACGTAGTGTTGCTACAAGAAAAGAAAAGCTTTTGCACATAATATTTGCCTCTAAGATTAAAAGCTACAAGAGAAACTAAGTTTTCACATATAATGTTGATCTGTTTAATGCATGTTACACTTTAAGATACATCACACAAATACGCCAGTAAAATTTTTAATACCGACATAAATCTCTTATCTTCTGGGCTTGAAATTCTTCTAAATGGCTCGTCATCAAAGAGTTGATTTTTAAAAAAGAGCAAACTCTCTGTGATTTAAGAAATTCAACGTACATTCTCGCACATAGTTGATCTTGCGTAAAAGAAAATTTACTTTGAAAATAACGCTTTTCGAACCACAATTCGCAATATTTCCTGTAACCTGTTAGGAATAGACTCATTTCAGCAGTTGCCTGAGAGCGCCAGATAAGAGGCGTCACCGCACTTGCGCAGCTACGGTGACGTAGGAAGCCCTATGTTTGCGTGTAAAACATTAAAAAGATCTTTCTTACATTGTGTCATAAAAGAAACAAGACATCAGAGAAGACTCCAAGAGCGTCGGAATTTCGTGAACCATACTAAAATGCAAATTCGCCTTAAAGCGCACATTCTTATCTCCAGATTTCCAATGATGTAGGCCTCGATCGGTGTGGTTTTCGGGACGTAAATTTTCTTGAAGTGCCAGTACTGTATTCTCTCATGTTTGGTTCTTTATTATGGAATAATGCCATACGCGCTAGAAGATGACTTTAAATGCAGCGAACAGCTGAAACTAGCCAATAGCGTGGAATTTACTGCCTCAGCAGGAAACCCTAATAAAAGCAAAATTTCTTTAGCAAACCGACAAAATTAACTTTATTGTTCTGCAAGGCGATTAAAGCTTGACTGTCAGAAAGGTGGAAATAAAATAAAATCTGAAACCAGTAAAATATTTTAGCCTTTCGTAATTATGTGAATGTATTTTAATTCACTTGATAGCGCCCAGCCACAGAAATCCGCCTTGTTTTCATTGGACGTGAGAGCAATAAACGAAGAGGAAACAGAAAAACACTAAATGTAAACACGGGTCACATGGAGACTAACCCCCCCTTCTCCACTGTAAGTCAGACTGCTCTGCGCATCAGAACGTCAAAAATTAAAAAAGAAAAGACTTTTCAAAAATAAGTTCATTTTGTAGCGCACATCTTTCTGAATAGTCTGATACATAAAACAATCATTATCGAGGAAATGTAAGACACGTTATTTGGTCTTAAGTGTGCCGAAGTGCAGTGCTGCAATCGGAATTAATACTGGATGGGATTATTTGCAACCGGCAGAACAAGAATGCTTCAGAAAATCTGGACTCTCTATTGCCTATTAGCTAATGACTTGCTTTTCTGTGTGACATAAAATTAAATATAGGATACCTAAAACCAGTAAAGACAAGAGACAGGCAAGACAGTACACATTTATTCAATCTTTAGGTCCTAGCGATTTTTCTCTCTAACCTTGCTACAGCTTTCCTTTCTGTGAAAGAACTATTACCTTATCAAAGTTCGTCAAACGTTTTGCTACACGAAAAATCGAAATGTCGTCGTCTAATAGTGAAAAAGCTGTTAATACAAATAGTACCCAATACTGGTGTGGTTTCTCAATATGATTACGTCTATTCTGTCACTGTGTGCTGGATAAAACAAAATAAGCCTTTCTAATATTGCAGCAATTGTAACACACGCCAAATAAGCTAGACTGTTTCGCCAATAATGATAATTTTTATAGTACGATAATATAATTCATGAAGTACCAATATGAAATACCTGTCTGGTCTACTACAGTCAAAAAGCTTCATGTTAGGAAATAGTTTCTTATGCACTAGACTGAAAAGTAGTAGAACGAAATTTTTGTATAAATTTGGAATCATCATATTCTTCCATAATTTGTGTGATGTCCCCTTTTCTTCTCCTCCCTCGTTCTAATAAACAATCTTATCAGTAATTCTGTAACTATTCCTACCACTGTCAAAATTCATTCTCCGGTTAACTTTAGTAACCCTGCCACAATCACCGTTTTAATTATCCAGCAATTATTCTCCGGTTAGGCGTGGTCGTACAATGCATTTTCCGTGAAACTCCCAGAATGGAACTTAAGCAGCTGCTAGCTGGAGACTACAACTGGTCCTGTCTAATGTAGCGATCAGGACAAAAATTTTCTGTCAGAATTTCACTTTCTTTGATACACCAAGAAGATAATACATAATCATCCTTGCCTGTTATTCCTGTTAGTTGTTTATTTCCACTCTGATAGTCTGAATGTATGGATTTCGCTAGTAATTATAACAACGCTAAACATTTGCAAACCGAATCAAACACATCAACAAGCAGCAGTTGGCATTCACCGGTTCGGCTTTATTCCACTCAGCTCGTATAGCCCCGTCCCGTTTTGTCTGCAGGGAAGTTAATCTCTAGATGCGACAAGCATTCCCCTGGCAGAGACATCACGTACACTATGCACGCATTCAAAAATCAACTTGTAATTCATTCACAAATCAACTTAGAAAGTGTTCAAAAATGTCCAATTACCAGCGGGGGTGCGTTTCAAAATTAGATGAATAATCGATAGACTGATGTGCACTGGATGCTAGGTGCTTTGCGAAACAAGGTTTTTTCCCTCAACAATATGACTTTGCCACCTCCCACCGAAATTTCCGCCCAGTTCAGTTACCCCTGTTTGCCCCTCCCAGATCCGGGCCTGCAGCACACGCGTGAATCTAGCAGCGTGGGCGCGCCAGTAAAATTTTTCCTGGTTCCCATGTTGCTGGTTGTTGCTACTGCTGCTTACACAGCCAACAGCCACATTTCTGTAGCCAGCAGCGGGAGAAGGTATTACTCATACACGACTCAACTGCGCGTGTGCATGAGCGCGCTCGTAACTGCTTAAATGAATCTAATGTAAACAGTTGTGACTTCACGCTCATCGGAGGCAATTTGTTGTTACGAAGCATTGCTTAGTCCTCCTAAAGCCTTTGACACATTTTGCTGTTGGCAAACGCTTGTACGTGCACAGTGTTTTTTTATATGGCGCATTTCCTTTGCAATTTAAGTTTTATTTTCATTTTTTTCTCTCGTTCATGTTTTAATGCTGTAGTATTATTCTGCAGTAGCGGGATACAATAATACACTTTGTTAGAGTATCAGTTCTTACCAGTCAAAATTACAAAAATTTAACTGAAAACTAAAACAGCGAAAAATTCCCAGAATTCTAAAAAATTCCCGGGTTTTTCCCAGTTTTCTCCCGGATGAAAAAATTCCCCGGTTTTTCCCGGATCTCCCGGGTCATATACACCCTGACAGAGCAGTCTGAGTTGTAGTGGGTAGTCTCCACGTGACCTGTGTTTACATTTAGTGATTTTGCTGTTTCTTCTTCATTTATTGCTCTCACATTAAATGAAAACAAAACGGATTTCTGTGGCCGGGAGCTACCAAATGAATTAAAATTCGTTCACATAATTACGGAGGGCTAAAATATGTTGTAAGTTTCAGGTTTTATATCCACCTTTCTGACAGTCAAGCATTAATTGCCTTGCAGAACAATGAAGTTATTTTTGTCCGTTTGCTAAAGAGATTTGGCTTTTATTAATCTTTTGCAATGAGGCAGTCAATTTATTTGAAACGAAGTGTTTAATTTCACACTGTTGGCTAGTTTCAACTGTTCGCTGCACTTCAAGAGTAAGTTTTCCATCTTCTAGCTCATATGGCATTATGCTATAATAAAGAACCAAACATGAGATAATACAGTAATGGTACTCAAGAAAATTTACATCTGAATCTGGACATACGAATGTGCACTTTAAGCCGAATTATGCATTTTAGTATGGTTCACGAAATTCCGATGCTCCTGAAGTATCCTTTGATGTTGTGTTTCTTTTATGACATAGTGCAAGATCTTTTATGTTTTACACGTACAAGCATGCGGGCTTCCAGCATCATTGTGCACGCCTGTTATCTGGTGTTCTCTGGCAACTGCTGAAATGAACCAATTTCTAACAGGTCATAGGAAAATATTGCGAATGGTGGTTTGAAAGTGTTACTTTCAAAGAAAATTTCCTTAACTATGTGCGAGAATGTACGATGAATTTCTTAAATCACAGAGCGTTTGACTCTCATTTAAAAACCAACTCTCTGAGGGCAACACTATGTATATTAATTTAAAGCATTATCTTTTCTTTTTTGTGTGTTCACGCTACTTAAGAGTGATTTTGCTATTGGCTGATTACATCACGTGTCCTGTGCTGTCATCAGCTGGCGGGATCACGTGACACTGGCTTACAAAAGCGCGTCGCAATCTCGATTTCATTGCATCGGAAAGTAACATGCAGTGTTTGGTGGAATTCGAATTTATACCTCCATAACACTAAAAATGCAGCATACATGTTGCTCCACGTCAAAGAGCTTTCGAAAACATCCCCCCCTGCTTGGGTTCGTTTCCTAAAGTGACGACAAATTCTCCATCTGTGTAGAAAACCATAAACATTCTAAGGATTGATAAGTTTTACAGTGTCGAGGAAAAGTATAGTGTACTTTCACTTGGGAGAAAGTGAATTTTTAACCGGGAATTTTTTTTTCCTTGTCCATCTATACACCCTGTGTAAAAATACCAATCCTTTGACTGGTAAAGGTCTTCCCAGCACTTTAGAAAATGAAACTCAGCATGAGGGGTGGGAGGAAGAGAAATGCCTTTCAGAAAGGCCATTGACATGCAGTAACATGTACGCTGCATATTTTCATATTACGAATATATAAATTCGAATTCCACCAAACACAGCACATTACTTTCCGAAGCACTGTGATAGAGATCGGAATGCACATTTGTAAGCCAATCATAGCTAGCTCATGTCACGTGATCTCGCCAGCCAATGACAAGAGATATTCAGAGTGGCACTGTAAGTAGTGTGAACACACAAATATGAAAAGTTAATGGTTTAAATTAATATACGTAGTGTAGCTAAAAGAAAAGCTAAGCTTTAATGTACATTCTGGTCTTGAAGACTAATAAGCTACAAGAAAAGTTAAGCTTTCACATATAACATTGGCCTTTTTAGTGAGTGTTACACTTTGAGATACATCACACAAATGTGCTCGTAAATTTTAAATAATGACAATGTCTCGTCTTCTAGGCTCCAAATTATTCTAAGTTGCTGGTTCTGAAAGTGTTAAGTTTAAAATGAGAACCAAATGCTCTTGTGATTTAAGAAATTCATTGCACTTTCTCACATGTACCGTAGTCCATCTTGCGTAAAAGAAAATTTCCTATGAAAAGAATGCTTATCGAAGAACCATTCACAATATTTTTCCGCGATCTCTGACACATGGGTTCGTTTCAGCAACTGCCAGAGAGCGTCAGAAAATAGGCGTTACTGCGCATGGGCAGATGTGACGACTTAGGAAGCCCATATGTTCATACGCATATAGCAGTAAGAGATCTTACATAACGTCATAAAAGAAATAGGACATCAGAGGAGACCGTAGGAATTTTTTTAAACCATTCTAAAATGCCTAATTTGGCTTATAGGACACATTCATATGTCCAGATCACAATGAAGTAGGCCCCAACCTGATATTGAGCTTTAGAAAGCACTTTTTGGGATGCAAATTTTCTTGGAATACCAGTACTATATTGCCTCATGTTTGAGTCTTTATTATGGCATAATGCTATAGGTGCCATACGATGAAAATGTGCACCTGAAATTCAGTGAACAGTTGAAACTAGCCAGTAGTTTGGAATGAAACACTTTGTTTCTTATAAATTGACTGCATCTGTAAAAAAGATTAATAAAAGCCACATTTATTTAGCAAACCGACAAAAATAACTTCATTGTTGTGCAGGATGATTAATGCTTGACTGCCAAAAATGTAGCAATAAAATAAAATTACCAAAACTAATAACAGCCTTCCGTAATTATGTGAATGTATTTTAATTCACTTGACAGCTTCCAGCCACAGAAATCCATTTTGTTTTCATTTGACATGCAAACTGTAAACGAAGAGGAGATAGGACATCACGAAACAGCAAAATCACTAAATGTAAAACGGGTCACTATCCCCCTCCCCACTAAAACCTGGACTGCTCTGCGCATGTGCGAATCTGACAGCTTGGGCATGCCAGAAAAATTTTTCTGTGTAACATAACTGCTTCTTGCTACTGCTGCAGCCACACTTGAAGTAGCCAGAAGCAGGAGAAAGCACAACTCATATGCAACTCAACTGGACATGTGCATCAGCCCACTGGCAACAGCTCAAAACAAACTTAAAGTTAACAGTTGTGATGTCACGAACATCAGAAGCAGTCTGCTGTTATGAAGTATTCTACAGTCTTTGTCCTAAAGCTTTTGACACATGTTGCTGTTTACCCGTTCTTACCAGTAAAAATTACAAAAATTTAAATGAAGACTACAACAATGAAAAATGCCAAGAATTATAAAAAAATTCCCATGTTATTCACCTGTATTAGTTGGCAGACTCCAGCATGAAGCCGCTTAAAGGCAATGAGGTGCTCCATTGATGGATGGCGCTCATGGTATTGGAGAGCTTGCCTATGATCTCTAAAGGTTTTTGTGATTTTTGATGACCACCAAGGTACTGTCTTCAATAGGGGCAAGCCTGAGGAATAGGAGTCGTTAAATCAGCTGCCAAAAGAATGGCTGCAGTTGTACTCTGGACTGCCTCACCAATATCTCCATGCAGCGGAGACCCAAGAGCAACAGCAGAGGCAAAATTGCCCCCGTCAACACTGTTGACAGCCCGCCATCCACAGGAGTGGCGTTGGGGGAGGGACACAAAAATTGGGAAGTTGTCACTACCACACAGGTCATCGCAGACTCTCCAGTGGGTGGATAGGAGGAGACAAAAGCTGAAAATTGAAAAGTCAATGGCCAAGACAATTCCGTGGGCCACACTGAAGTGTGTGGGGACGCCAGTATTCAAGATGCAAAGGTCAAGTTGAGCCACTAAGTTTTCGAGGTTTTTACAGCAGCCAGTGACTGTGGTTCCACCCAACAAAGGGTTATGGGCTTTGAAATCATCCAAGATCAAAAAAGGTGGGAGGAAGCTGAGGAACCAATGCAAACAATATGTACTGAGACACTTAGCCATTGGGAGGGAGATAAACATTGCAATGGTAATATCCTGAAATGCCCGTACTCAAACAGCCATGGCCTCAAAAGACATATTAAGAGGCACAAAATTCGCAATATAGTGTGTCCAGACCATATGTACAAATTCTGGCCAACACCCTGTCATACGTAGCACGATTCTTATAATATTCTCGGTATCCACAAAGGGGTATGGTCTTCACTGCTTGAAACCAAGCCTCCTGAAGGGCAACACAGAAGACAGGGGAAGTGCTAGAAAGATGCTGTAGTTTGGCCAAGTTATGGAAAAAACCACTAAAATTCCACTGGAGGATAATATTGTAGATGTACTATGATGGTGCAAAGGGACCAAGGAGGCAGGTTATGCCCTAGGGTTACCTGCTGCAACTGGCTGAGGGCTTATGGTATCAATACATACAGGTTCTGGGTTGCGTTGAGCGGTACAAACTGGGATCGCCGGAATCTCAGGCAATGAACTGCCCTCAAAGGTCAAGATGAAGGTTCCAGTAGCAACCCAATTGTTCTTTGGCCCCTGGGTATGCAATGGACATAGTGTAGACCCCCCTTCGCTCCAAGTTGACTTGCAGCTCATCATCAGACTGCAAGAAAATTATGCCCTGAATCATACGCTACTGGCTATTAAAATTGCTACACCAAGAAGAAATGCAGATGATAAACGGGTATTCATTAGACAAATATATTATACTAGATCTGACATGTGATTACATTTTCACGCAATTTGGGTGCATAGATCCTGAGAAATCAGTACCCAGAACAACCGCCTCTGGCCGTAGTAACGGCCTTGATACACCTGGGCATTGAATCGAACAGAGCTTGGATGGCATGTACAGTACAGCTGCCCATACAGCTTCAACACGATACCACAGTTCATCTAGAGTAGTGACTGGCGTATTGTGGCGAGCCAGTTTCTTGGCCACCATTGACCAGACGTTTTCAATTGGTGAGAGATCTGGAGAATGTGCTGACCAGGGCAGCAGTCGAACATTTTCTGTATCGAGAAAGCCCCATACAGGACCTGCAACATGTGGTCGTGCATTATCCTGCTGAAATGTAGGGTTTCGCAGGGATAGATTGAAGGGTAGAGCCATGGGTCGTAACACATTTGAAATGTAACGTCCACTGTTCAAAGTGCCGTCAATGCGAACAAGAGGTGACCGAGACGTATAACCAATGGCACCCCATGCCATCACACCGGGTGATACGCCAGTACGGCGATGACGAATACACGCTTCCAATGTGCGTTCACCGCGATGTCGCCTAACACGGATGCGACCATCATGATGCTGTAAACAGAACCTGGATTCATCTGGTTCGTCATTGAGTACACCATCGCAGGCGCTCCTGTCTGTGATGCAGCGTCAAGTGTAACCGCAGCCACGGTCTCCGAGCTGATAGTCCATGCTGTTGCAAATGTCGTCGAACTATTCGTGCAGATGGTTGTTGTCTTGCAAACGTTCCCATCCGTAGACTCGTGGATCGAGACTTGGCTGCACAATCCGTTACAGCCATGCAGAAAAGATGCCTGTCATCTCTACTGCTAGTGATACGAGGCCGTTGGGATCCAGCATGGCGTTCCGTATTACCCTCCTGAACCCACCGATTCCACATTCTGCTAACAGTCACTGGATCTCGACCAACGTGAACAGCAATGTCGTGATACGAAAAACCGCAATCACAATAGGCTACAATCCGACCTTTATCAAAGTCGGAAACGTGATGGTACGCTTTCTCCTCCTTACACGAGGCATCACAACATAGTTTCACCAGGCAACGCCGGTCAACTGCTGTTTGTGTATGAGAAATCGGTTGGAAACTTTCCTCATGTCAGCACGTTGTAGGTGTCGCCACTGGCGCCAACCTTGTGTGAATGCTCTGAAAAGCTAATCATTTGCATATCACAGCATCTTCTTCCTGTCAGTTAAATTTTGCATCTGTAGCACATCATCTTAGTGGTGTAGCAATTTTAATGGCCAGTAGTGTATTTACACAACTATGGGGAGTGGCAGTTACTGGTATGTCTCTCAGGTTGTTAAAAGCGAGTAATGCCCATGACTGGGCAGGGAATGCTGTTTTGATCAAAATTGACCACCAACTTTTCATTTTAGAGATGGCTGTCAATTCCCAGAACTTCTCTTCTATGTTCTCCATAAAGAATAACGGTTTTGTGATTGAGAAGAAATCCCCCTCAGTCACCACGCAAAATAAGTATTTGGGGTGAGGGGGGGGGTGGATTATTTCTCTGCTTGCCACTTAGCCTTATGTTCCTCCCACAGCCTAGCCAGGGAAGGGAACATTTTAGGGTTTTATCTCTCTGCATTAAACTAGGACTTTCCTTCCACAGAGACTGCTGGGGCTGTATCACCACCAGCAGGAGATAACTTCATCTTCTTCATTTGCTGCTCACATGCCATGTTGCCACCCACTCTGAATGGGGTGTCTCCCCGTGGGTGCCACTCAGCCTCAGCAATAGCTACCTGGCCACTAATCTGTTGCTCAGTGTCCCCGTGCCTCAGTCACGATGGGCGCATACTCCTTGGCATACATGGGGAGGGATGAATGCAAAGATGAAAGGCACAAAGGTGGAGCACACACCACATAGGCAACCTTCCCTGCACGAAACGCACTTCTGGTGAATTTTGAAAATTGGTAGCAGGTGAAATTCAACAACGGGGACCATGTGTTTATTTAAAGAAAGTTGAAGAAATCGCTGCAAGTGGAAACTTGAGTTCCGTATCATAAACCAGGTCCATGCAGGGTCTGCACCAAGGAAACCATCCGATGGATATGCAGAGGGGGAAAGGAATTTTGGATGCACAAGCTTGTAGCACAAAAAGGAAGTAATGTTAGTAATGTTGCAAAGACTGAGTGCCAGTCGTAGCCAAGCATTGTGAGCCACGGGGTGAGGGAGGGGGATATAAAATGGGAAAAGTTTTATTTGTAACTCAGCTGCCTCTGTTGCTAATACTAGTTCCCACAAACCAAATGATCTGTCTTTCTGGAGAAAATATGCACCAACAGTTATTGTGTCCTCAATTTTTATGTATATCTTCCAGAGGGAACAACTAAATTACAGATACAGTTTAAAATAATCTCCTAGCTGCGAGTTGACATAGTACATATTATAGTCAGGCAGAACCAGTGGGAAAAATGTAGCAAAAACATAAATAAATTAGTTTTAAAAAATTAGGAAATTATGTCACTGCTTACCTAAGAAAGATTGTTGCAGGTTGTTTTAATAACATGGACATGCACAAACCACCTTTTCTATTTTGGAATTAAAAATCTGAAACTGAAACTTGCTTCTCTTACTAGTATGTTTTACTTATCTATTTTTTTTTCCTATCAGCTCAATACAGATCTGTCTTTTAAGACTGTCATAATGTTAAGAGGTAGTATTTTCATTTCAGATATACCAGTCACAGTTATTGCTTAATTTCTGGAAATGAACAGTAATTTACTTCTGAAAGCTATTCACTGCTAAAAACAAAACTGACATTTTATTTACTTCTTTACCTAATTAGTTCAAAGACAAGTAGCAAAAACTGGGCAGCACTGGAAGTAACAGATCGAAGTGATCAAAATGATTATGCTGCACTGTGTGGTGTGCTTTTTTTATTTTCTTGGGGGGGGGGGGGGGGGGGGGGTGTTAGTAATAAACAGAGCAAGGCATCACCAAAGTATTAAATGCTTATTGTACAATTTAAACTAAATGCAAACAGAACAAAAGCTAACATCCAGACTGCTCGTCAATATAATTTCATTTGCAACAAAAGAAAAAGGCAGCTTACAGTTGCTTATAGCTGCAGAAACTCCCTACATCTACATCGATACTCTGCAAATCACACTTAAGTGCCTGGCAGAGGGTTTATCGAACCACTTTCACAATAACTAACTATTATTCCAACTTTTAACAGAGTGTGGAAAAAACACCTATATCTTTCCATGTGAGCTCTGATTTCCCTTGTTTTATTATGATGATCGTTTCTCCCTATGCAGGTCAACGTCAATGAAATATTTTTGCATTTGAAGGAGAAAGTTTGCAATTGAAATCTCATAAGAAGATTCCACCACAACAAAACATGCCTTTGTTTTAATGATGTCCACCCAAATCCCGTATCATATCAGTCACACCCTCTCCCCTATTTTGCGATAATACCGAATGTGTTGTTCTTTTCTGAACTTTCATGAAGTACTCTGTTAATCCTATGTAGTAAGGATCACAGACCCTGCAGCAGTACTCCAAAAAAGGATAGACAAGCATAGTGTATGCACTCTCTTTAGTAGATCTGTTACATTTTCTGAATGCTCTGCCAATAAAACGCAGTCTTTGTTTTGCCTTCCCCACAACATTTTCTGTATGTTCTTTTCAATTTAAGTTGTTAGTAAAGAATTTTATGACTGATCCAGTCAAAGGCCTTTGATAGGTCAAGGCACAGACCCACTACCTTGCAACAAGAGGGTGAGTTTGTCTAGTCCTATTTACAAACATCTCATTACTGACCAAACGGGAAAGTAGTGAAACCTTAAGTCCACACTGTCAGAAACTATTATGCCAATTAATAGCTAGCTGAAATAGTAATAAAAGGACACATTAAAAGTTGGGTCAATTTCAAACCTGCTAACTAAAAGTCGATAACTAATAGAGGCTTACATAAGATCCAAACTGAGACGAATTTTACATCATGAAAAAGGACAGGTAAATTTTAAATTAGTGAGGACACACAATGATGCAGAACAATAATGCACATAGTCATAGGACAAAAAATAAATAACATGCAAACTTCTATTAAAAGAGGACATTTTCCATCTATGTAAAATGAACTGGATGGATGCTTGTAAATAGGAGTGGCACATGTGTATGTTCTTTTAACTGATGACTGTGGTGTGTTTTTACGTCTAGCCACATATACATCCCCACTAAATTAAGAACTTGAATACCACTTGGGTAAAGGAAAAAATTTCACTGCATTTTATGGTTTGTACATGAATTTTATGTCGCCAGCTTCCACTCAGTTTTACTGCAGTTCTGTACCACTCCTTTACGACATATAATGAACTTTCTGTATAATGTTTCCTTTTTTCATTTTAAATGTAAATCAGTAATTCAACTGAACATCTGGGCTAGTGACACAGCATTCTTATTCCTGTCAACAGATGACAGTACTTTTGCCATTCTGGTTTACCAGTTGGCTCCCTCCTTCATGAATGCTAGTCTGCGCTCTGGACTCGCTGGTAGCACACCGCATCTTGCACTCATCCACCGCCGCACTCGGAGTCACAGCACCAAGTGTAGGTGTCCTGGTATTCTTGGCATATTTCTTTACTCAGGCAATCTTCTGCAGTACTGTCTGGTGTTACTTTGGCATTGACTTACATTTTAGAGGACCTAGCCCAACTAGTGGTTTTTAAATTTTAAGAAATTTTTTGTTTGTGTATTACTGAATGGAAAAATTATCTCCTATCTCTTGCTATTTTCAGTACGACATTTGAAGATGGCCGGATAGGAGCCCAAAACTGGTCGTGTCCTAAATAAAAGAACTTTACAACCGTAACGGTATTTTCAAGCTCTGGTATAAAGTTCGGTTGCGGATGTTCCTCAAACAGGATTGTTTGTGTATATATTCAGTTTTTGCTCGTTTATAACTATCTTTGTGCAACCCATTTGCACTATTTACAAAGAAGTCACACACACATTAACAGTGTTGGCTATTCACATCACCATATAAGAAAACCTAAATAACTATGGTCAAATTGCAACAATGAAAACCTACAACATGTAAGTATGAATGATTACCTCATTGGCAGCAAAGATTTTGACTGATTGTAGGGCTTAACATAGATACTATTTTGAGGAGGTAATGACTCACAGATTGTACGAATTATTGAAAAATCATGGTTGCACACAGCTGTATCAATCACGTTATAAAACAAACAGTTTCGATCATAAACAGACCATCTTCAGGAGTATTGTATCCTAATTAGACGGGTTACAACACATAACAACTAATAAGAAATGTGCTGCAAACCAACATCTCCATTCAATTATAAATCTGGGGCACATACACCTTACCGCAAATCTGTGGGGAAACAAAATAACAATAATCATGTCGTGTGCTTGCCTGATATTTATTATACACTGCATGTGCTTCTGATTTACAGTTGAATGGAGATGTTGATTTGTAGCATGAAATTTGATAGTGGTTATAAGTTGTCACATTCCTGAACATTATCTGTTTATGAATAAATTGATTAACACAGCTGTGTACAA
Organism: Schistocerca serialis cubense; assembly: GCF_023864345.2. Taxonomy (NCBI): domain Eukaryota; kingdom Metazoa; phylum Arthropoda; class Insecta; order Orthoptera; family Acrididae; genus Schistocerca; species Schistocerca serialis. Next base: position 260,036,079 of record NC_064642.1, read on the forward strand.
CCATGACTTAAAAACTAGATACATTGAAAAGCAGCATTTGAAGAATGTAACATCACTATATTATCTAGAACTAAGTGGCAACTTTCCATTTTGTATTCAGTCAAATACACAGCCTACTTTTTGGAAAACAAGACACACTGTGGAGGATTACAATACCTTGAAGCCTTTATTTCCATGTCCAAATACATAGAAACCAACTCAGTCATTCGGTCAAGATAGGTGGAATGTTCCATAGACTGAAAACAAACAGAAAATATGTTTTACATTACAGAATGATTATTGATGATACACAAAAGTCTAGAGGTTAACAGGGATTTTTAAAATTATCTAAATGATTTTAAAAAATTAAACTGAACTACACGATAAGGACACAAATTACGGATACAATCAAATAATATTCAAGGAAGCATTCTGGAATCAGCCTCTAGAGAGGAAGCAGCTGAAAACTAATTTGAAAGTGGGTAAACAGGGAACTAACCCCACTACTCCTGAATATAATTTTTTTGTCTTACTGTCATACCAGCCTACACAGTTTTAAATTTGATGGATAGAATTATCTACTTTTATATGCATTTACCAGCAGTCAGAATCTCACTTCTAAAAGTAGATTCTCCCTTCTTGACAGTGTGAAGCAGGCAGCAATACAGTCTCCTTTTAATTGCATTTAAAAATTAAAGAATTAGTGTGAAATGCTCTGCAGTAGCTAGTGAGCAAGTCAGGTAACTAAAATTAAACAAAGCATTTAAAAACCACAACTTTTATTGCAATGGATGAATGAATGAAATGGCAGACAAGTCATCACCAACTGGCATATTTTCTTATTATTCCTCAGTTCACTGTAGTATTTAACAAATTATGACAGTATTTTTGGTTCATATGGTTCCGTGTTACAAAGGATCTTACAAGAGGAACTTACAGAATAGCCCTTTTCAATTTTCTTCATATTTATAGGGTTTGAAGGTGTCTGGATATAGATTTCCTAAAACAATAAGACACAAGGCTTTAAAAATAATAATAATTGTAATAATAATAATAATAATAATGGCTTTTGGAGATTAACCCTCTGTGACGATGTGGTTTCATTTGAAGCCACCAATGACGTTTTGATTCTGCGCTGTCATCTAGCGATGAAAATTTGAACTACGTCAATATTTCTCACGTGGTTGCAGTTAGCTATTCAAGTATAAGTGCCATTATTGTCTGTGGTGTGCTGCTTCTCTTTTTCTTGATTTGTGATTGAATTTGGCTTTGAAATGTAAGTTTCACACATGGAACAAATTCATAATACTTTGTATATAAATACATGCGATATGTATTGCAACAATAATGAAAATCATGTACTTTTTCCGTATTTACTCTGGTGGTTTTGTTTGAAACCACTGCGGCTGCAGAGGTAGTATTAGAAGCTTATCTCTCTCTCTTTTTTAATTTCAGTTTTGCGAAATGTTTTCTCGCAAATTAAAGGATGAGGAAGTTCTGACGTGTCTTTTAGAAGAAATTACTTCTGTCATGGACTCTGAGACTGGCAGTACCAGTGATAATGAAAGTGATATTTTGGCTGAAGACAGTGATCTTGATTCACAAGTGCGAAGACCAGTAATATCTAATGTTGTTTCTGAAAGTGAAAATCATTCTGAAAATGACAGTGATTACAGTTTCAGTTCTGAAGATAACGTGCCACTAGTAAGGTCTTAGAGGAAGTTGGTGTCAAAGGAAAACTGAAAGTGAAGGTATGCTGCCAGTTGATTTCTTTTTATAGCTGTTTGGGGAAAATTTGCTCAGGTGTTTTTGGCTATAAATATTCTAATGGGTAACAAACAACCCTGCGCATATCGTGATTGCTGGTCATCGCACAACGAACTCAGAGATCAGTACATTTCTTCACTTGTGTCATTGAAAAGATTTTGCTGGATTTTATCTCATATACATGTAAATGACAACACCCTTATGCCACAAAAAGGGAATAAAGTTACTACAAATTGTATAAAATTTGACTACTAATAAATCAATTACTGACAAGTTTCAAAGAATGTTATGCTCCAACTAAGGAGCAATCTGTTGCTGAATGCATGGTGAAATTCAAAGGGCAAATATCATTCAAACAGTATATGCCTCAAAAGCCCATCAAGAGGGGGTACAAAATATGGGTCAGAGCTGACAAAATGGGATATACCTGCGATTTTGGGGTATATACTGGGAAATCAGATGGTGCAGTGGAGAAATGTTTGGGAGAGAGGATTGTTAAGAGATTTGTGTAAAGGCTTAGAAGGCAAAGGATGTCACATATATTTTGACTTTTTTTAAACTAGTGTTCCACTTTTGCAGACACTAAAACTTGATGGTATGGCCTGTGGTACCATTAGAGTCCACAGAAAAGGACTTCCTCCTCTGAAACCGGACAAAGAGTTGCGAACAGGAGAAAGTGACTGGTCAGTTCGTTCTGATGGGATTGCATGCATGAAATGGAAACATAAACGTCCTGTCACAAATTACTATCAACAATTGGCTCACATGTAACTTTGAAAGAAGTCGGTAGGAAAGAAAAGGATGGCACAATTACAAAAATACCTTGCCCACAGATAGTGAAATCTTGTAATTCGAACATGGCATGTGTAGATAAAGCGGACATGATGAATAGTTTCTATGCAATTGACAGAAAATCTAGACGCTGGTGGCTCAGACTGTTTTGGTATATGATTGATATTTCTGTTGGAAATGCATTTATATTGTTTCGACTAACCAAGCCAAATGAAAAGAAAAAGCTAAAGGAATTTCGGCAGTGTGTTGTTGCTGGCCTTGTGGGATCCAGTGTTTTCAAAGACAGTCCTGGTCACCCAAGTGCATCATCTGAACCATCCATCCGATGTCACCGGCGTGCACACAATCGAGGGAAACACAGTCTTTTGAATGAGATGTCTAACTTAAAGATGTCACTATGTTTTTGAACGCATTACGCTACCCTAACACATTACGTTTCTCCACGGTAGACTGTCAATGCACAATGTTATTGTTTGTTTTTGGGGCATCACCTGCAACCAGCTTTGTGAAAGAAGTGGCGATACTTTCTGCGCAACCCACCCATCATTTTGCACAACAATGCGATGCCGCATACAGCGCAAGCTGGGGCTGCTCTGTTCAGTCGATGGGACTGGCAAGTATTGAACCATCCACCATACTTCCCGGCCTTAAGTCCTTGTGACTTTGATTTTATTCCAAAGATGAAGGAATCACTTTGTGGCATTCGCTTCAGAACTGTTCCATAGATTCGACAGGCAGTAAACTGTTCCATTCGCGCCATCAACAGAACAGGCTATGCTAACGGTATACTATGCCTTCCACATTGCTGGCAATGGGTTCTACACAATGCTGGTGACTACTTTGAAGGACAGTAACAGGTCCAAACATGCAACTCTTTTGTATCAGTTGCAAATAAGTAGTGGCCACTATTTAAATTCCATCCCCCGTATTTTAATTCACTTGATAGTTCCCGGCCACAGAATCCGTTTTATCATCATTTGACGTGAGAGCTGTAAACAAAGAGGAAACAGCAAAATCATTAAAAGTAAACAAGGGTCACGTGGAGATTACCCCCTCACCGCTAGAACTCAGACTGCTCTGCGCATGTGCGAATCTGGCAACTTGGGCGCAACAGAAAAATTTTTGCAGGTAGCATCTGTCTGTTTGCTGCTATTGCTGATATCAGCTACACTTCATGTGGGCAGAAGTGTTGCTCATATGTGGCTTAACTGTGCATGCACATGAGCTTGCTGTAAATTGCTCAAATGAATCTAATGTTAACAGCTGTGATGTCACGATCATTGGAAGCAGCTTGCTATGAAGCGTCCTACAGCATTTGACACATTTTGCTGTTGACAGACACTTGTGTGAACACCCCTGTTTAGTTTTCTACTTTATTTTTTCCCCCTCTCAGTTATGTTTTATTGCTGCAGTATTATTCAGCAGTTGCAGAATACAGTAATATTCTTTGTTAGAGTACAGGTTCTTACCACTCAAAATTACAAAAATTTAACTGAAAACTAAAACAATGAAAAATTCCCAGGTTTCTCCAAATGAAAAAATTCTTGGGTTTTTCCAGTATTTCCTGGGCCTTATACACCCTGTTCTTTAACCGTTTTTGGAAATTCAGGTGTTAAGGGGTGAAATAGGGACTAAGAATTTGAGAAAATATTTCAGTATATCAAAAACATTTAAAGCTAAATCTATGAAAATTGCTACTACACTTCTGGGTTGGAGAGAAAGAAATGTGTCTTCAGTAAAGAAAGTTTCTATGGAAATATTACAAGAATGCAATATGCACGATAAATAAAATCCTTGGACTCAAACTACCAGAACTGCTTTTTGGTCAGGAGCACATGTGGAAAAGACCACAGTTCTATGGACTTAATTAGCATGGAAGTTTAGAAAGTGTTGCAATTTGAGAACAACATAATTTTTTTTCTTAAAAATAGAGAGATTGAACAGTACTACTGATGTACATAATTTTTTTAATTTGTCAGTAAGGCACTTTGCATGCCTGTATCATATTTTACTTTATATATGGCCCATACATTTTCATTAAAAATTTGTGATTCAACATTTGTTTACAGATACGGAATTCGATTAATAATAATAATTTACGTAAATAAAAAAATAGTTCTCTAAGTGAGCTTCAAACCAGCAAATTCATGATTACAACAATTCAATGCTATGCACACAGTTATCAGCAACTATGTTAAAAATCTTATATATCTTCAAAGAAGCCCCCCAACCCGCACCCTTTTCGGAAAACTGTGCTGTACTGATTGAAGAAATTAATGTCTGGGCAGTGATCCTCAAATCTCACAAATATGAAGAAAATCTGAAGAGTGCCAGTGCCTAGGGTCCCCTTGTTAATTTACACTAAGGTGACTAAAGTCACAGAACACCTCCTACTATTGTATTGGATCTAGTTTTGTTTTGTGTACTGCTGCAACCTGATGTGGCATGGATTCATCAAGTCGTTGGAAGTTTCATGCAGAAACACTGAGCCATACTGCCTCTATAGCTAGCCACAAATGTGAAAGTGCTGCCAGTGCAGGATTTTGTGTACAAATTGACCTCTCAATTACGTCCCACCGATTTTCAAAGGAATTCAGGTTGGGTGATCTAGACAGCCAAGTTGTTTGCTCAAAATGTCCAGAGTGTTCTTCAAACCAATCACGAACAATTGTGGCCTGGTGACATGGCGCAATATCATCCATAAAGATTCCATCGTTGTTTGGGAACATGAAGTCCATGAATGGCTGCAAACAGTCTCAAAGTAGCCCAACATGACCATTTCTAGTCAATGATTGGTTCAGTTGGACCAGAGAACCCAGTCAATTCTATATAAACACAGCCCACACCGTTATAGACACACCACCAGCTTGCACGGTGCCTTGTTGACAACCTGGGCCCGTGGATTTGTAGTCTTTGTGAAACACTTGAACCCTACTGTCAGCTCTTACCAACTGAAATTGGGACTCAAATGACCAGGCCACAGTTTTTCCAGTCTTCTAGGGTCCAATCAACATGGTCATGAGCCCAGGAGACGCACTGCAGGTGATGTCATGCCGTTAGCAAAGGCCCATGTGTCAGTTGTCTGCTGCTATAGCCCATTAATGCCAAATTTTGGCACACTGTCCAAATGGGTATGATCGTTGTACATCCCATATTGATTTCTACCCAAATGTGGCAGCTCTCAGTTATCAAGTGATCAAGTGACGGCTGTCGGTTATTTCATTGTCCATGACGAGAAGTGAAGTCTGAAACTTGGAATTTTCAGGCTCCAAAATGTTATGTTCCATACGTCTAGCTCCAATTACAATTCTGTATTCAAAGTCTGCTAATTGCTATCATAATCACATTGGAAACCTTTTCACATGAATCACCTGAGCACAAATGATAGCTCTGCCAATGCAATGCCCTTTTATATCCCATGTATGTGAAACTACACCACCTGTGTATGTACATATTGCTAGCCCATGACTTTTGTCACCTCAGTGTAATTTATATTATTTTTCATATTAATTGTGTTGTATTTATTTTAGTCGTATGACTAACTACTACTACTAATAATAATAATAATAATAATAATAATAATAATAATAAGTAATAATTCTTTTTTCAGCTATTTAATGTTTGCTTCACTTTGGTTACTAAACTGCCACTAAAGTTCAGCAGCATATTTGCTTCACTACATTAGTTTTCAGTCAACTTTATGTTCATAAAGATGAACAACTTTGCTATTATAGAACTATAACTGTCATCTATGAATTTGCTTCCTCAAGATTACAAAGTAACATCACACACACGCACTCGCACACAAAATTGTTAATTACACAGTATGTCAAATGCAGTTGCGAATACTGAAATAAAACATGGCAGCAGTTGCTCTGTATCAATAAATAAACACACAAAATAATATCTCCCATCTGTGAATCTGAAACACTATATGATGTGGCTACCAGGGTAGTATTTCACACATTTACAATTATATTTTTGGATGAACTACAATGGAATACACATTTCCCTCACATAAAAAACTACTTGTTTCACTGAATGAAAAGTTTTATGCTGAGCAATGAGGAGTAATCCTACTATTGGTTTTACACTTTATGTCTTATCTAATACTATTTTAGCCTGTGAGAGAAGTTTCGTAGGGATTTATGCAGGACATGTATAGTCTCTGTACTACATGTTAGTATTTTTGTTGTTGATGTACTATGTAACTGACATGGAATGGCGAATTTGCAAGAAATTTGCTAGCATGAATGCAGAAAACAGACAACAAATAGCATACGGCTTGTCAACCAATCTTGTAGGTGAATATTTAGTACATTATCAAAATCAGCTAAATTTAACAACATACCACATAATATTCCTAAAGATCAAATGCCCCATATCAAATCAAGTACAAGTAGTCACAGGCATTTTGCTTTTAACACCACTATCTAACTATAACTGTAAGATTAACAGGAAAACGAAGATATAATAATAAATAACAATAATTTTTATTTATGCTAATATTAATCCTGAATAAACAAAGAATATTCTCTCTCCTTAAATCTGCAAGTTAATATATTTTGGTCTTGCTGATCTCGTGTTTTTCAATTTGTTTGCAGACTATGGCCCAATTAAAATTACTTGTTAGTTGACATCTGTCACTTGCCATTACAGTGTTGCCACAACAGTTGCTGGCTATTGCACGGTTTGTAGGTGACACACAAAAAATACGGCGGGTCACTTCACAAGTTTGAAGCTATGTTTGAAGTGGCCACCATAATGTCTGATGGGAACATGAGATGCTCAGCTGATAGCTCATTTTAAGTGACCAACGAATGAACTTGAGCAGATGATGCTTTTTGTAGCCTTGAATTTAAATGTGTCTCCTTAACCTAACCAACGCGATTAAACCTAACCTCTATGAGCAGACAGAAAAATTTCATTTCGAGCACTAAAAGCAAACTGTAATTTCCTGCTGACCTGAAACTATCCTTACATTGGCTACACGAGCTGGCATATTACCAATCGATGAGAGTCCTGGTTAAAGGTTATAGGTGACACATGCGGACACCAAAGGAAAAACGAATGACAAGAAGCAAAATAAGAGCAAATAAAAAAGTCAATATGATGATGAAAATAGTGCAGCAAATATTAGAAATAAAAAATATGCTTACTTCAACTTACTGAATAAAAATAATAATCAAAGTCATTTTGATAAGATTTAGAAATAAATTTCCAAGTACATGTCGAGTTTTGAACACTCGACCACTATGCTACACCACCATCCTGTATTACACCGTTATATTTGAAGCTTTACAAGGCCAGTATCAGCCATGATTTGCTGCCTTCAAAAGGTTTGGTCTCAGATACAAAGCTAATCTAATGTAGGCTGATCTGTAGGCTGATCTCTGTGCTGATGATGATAACTGTATGTGTGATGATGAATTGCATCTTGTGCAAAAGAATCCCGTAGTGTTTGGTTAGTGTTGTACATGATAGGTGTGTATTTCATTAGCACCATCATAAGCATGCTATTATGTCTGATGAAATGCAACATAAAAGTGGCAGGCTCTGGAATCAAGAAACAAAACTCCAAACACTCAAGACAGCCGGAAAAGGAGTTGGAAGTGAACTGATCAATTGCTTGGGCAGTTTGGCAAAAGCAAACAGTTCGATCATAATGTTAAGCATTCTTGATTGGAGGACACCAGCTCCAACATTTGACGTCTCAACCAACAAGTAATTTTAATCACACTATAGGATCACAGTGAGAGCAAGCTTCTAATATGAGTGCATGGAATACCACCCTCTTCTCTTTACAATCTGTGACTGATGCAGAATGAAGGCAAAGAAGCTAATTAACACATTAAACTTATTCATGGCAATGTTGGCCACTAAACATTTTTAGGGGTAATTCGGGATTCGTGATAAATGATGTGTGACCAACAAACAGCACATAAGAGCAAAGCATTACATACGGAACTGAAATTGATTTAGTTTTCTCCTGCACCCAAAATAGTTAGGCAGTAACATGCCATGACAACAGTGATAATTCTTTCTTTCTTAAATATGCTAAACACGATTTGAATCCTTTTTTATGCAAAAATAGCAAACTAGTTTCCTGCTCTCCTCCCCCAACCATGATTTTTATAAACTAATACAAAATGCAAACATCTTCTCTCAGCAACTACTGTAACACCAAACAAAAAAACTTATTACATATCAACTCAATTACAAACTGATAACATGAAATGTACATGTAGAGAACTTCCTATTGATTGACACAATGCTGTACTGCACATGCTGACAAATAGGTGTGTACAACGATACATCAAATAAAACTATGGAGGCTTTTTGCATGCTGTCTTGTATAAGTAGCGTGAGATACTGACAGGAGTAGCCAAAGTTGCAACACTGGCCAACAAAATTTTGGTGCCGGGGGTGGGGTTGGCACAGATTAGGCAACCCCCACTGTCAGGTGTTGGCTATAAGGAAGCCACAGCCTTACTGTCTCTCTACACGGTACTGGGACTGGCTAGAGCACAGAACAGAGAAATAAGTGCTTGTCATTGTCAACTTTTCATGGTACTCAGTCTGAAGCCAGGAAAGAACTCATGGCTTTGAAAGCTATGACAGACAAGGTGTGGTAGGCATCTTGAGGCAAAGGAAAAAATAAGACAATTCTGATTGGCTGGGAAGATCCATTATGGTGCGGGTCTGACTATGTGAGAGGTGGGTCAACAACGGTGTCTGTCAGCAGGTGAATCAAGATGGACATGGTACAAGATCTTCTGACAGGCCAGGAAGGTCCACCATGGCAGGGGTTCAATTTTGCAGCAGTGATTCGGCAGTGAGACATGGCACCGCTCTGTTTCACAGGGAGGCGGCATGATCAGTCAATGGGTGGGTCACACTTATGATAGTAGGAAGTTGGTAATGTAATAGGAGGTGCGTGGCTAGCTGGCAGTGAGGGCCATGTGGCTTAGAGGTGAAGTGGTTGCAGAGAGGAGGCAGCATAGTTGCAGACACACTTAAGTAAGGTGAGAAAGGGGTATAACATGCCACAAAATGAGGAGGGAGAAGGAAATGATAGTAATGTTGCATAACTGTCACCGATCAAGCAGGATATTATTTTAAGTGATACATTAAAGTTACTGCCAAAACCTTTTAAATGCAACAAAGGGTAGTTAAATGAGGCTTTGGATAACTATGATACTGCAATTAAAGTTAGTGGTCCCAGGTCAGCACTATGTCTTGCTTAAGCTTGTTAAGGCATGAACAGTACGAGCTGATGGAGAAAATTGTTTGTCAGGGATTCGACAGGCACCTGGTCTGCTGTATGTGCTATCTTAGTGGCTTTTACAGAACAAAAAGTCAAAAGACCCGTTTAACAATTCCAAAGACAATATTACAACTGAAGATTGTATGTAAGTGCATTGTATCTTAGTCCAGAATTAACTTAGTATTAAGAAAACAGTCTTAATTGCGATTTTTTATTTATTAAGTGCCGACCGGTTTTAACCCATCGCAGGGGCCATCTTCAGGGCGAACATACTGTGAAATTACAATATATATCTCAGACAAAACTAATGACAACCATCTTATAAGAGTGGATTATGTAAATATAATGTTTTACCCATTGGTCGACTGCTGGTGGCGTCACGTCTACCAAGGTGTGACAGGAGACTAAAGAATTTGCCTTATGCCTGGTTTTTCCTTCCCCCATAGTATATTACAAATGAAGATAAGGTAACTTACTAATGTTCTTTTATAAGTTTGACACTGGAAAGTTTTTCACATACTTTTTTTATGTTTATTTATATAACAGTGTTTTTTAAAATGAACATTGTTTCTTTAAATTGTAAACTTAACACAAATTGTATTTATACTTCAATTTTTAAGCCTAGACATCTACCATTGGTCACCGCTGGAGACGTTCGTTGCTTACGCTCACAAACTCATAGCTTGCTATATAAACCCAGGCGTAAGGCAAATTCTTTACAGTCTCCTGCCACACCTTGGTAGATGTGACGCCACCAGCAGTCGACCAGCGGGTGAAATATTATATTTATGTAATCCACTCTTATAAGATGGTTGTCATTAGTTCTGTCCAAGATATATATAGTAACTTCACAGTATGTTCACCCTGAAGATGACCCCCTGCGATGGGCTGAAACCGGCCGGCACTAAATAAATTTAAAAAAACGTGATTAAGACTGTTTTCTAAATACCAAGTTAATTTTACATCAATCGCTGTTACTCCACAACCATGCTGTCCAAACAGCTTAGTCCAGAACGTTTGGTTCATAAAAAAACACTCTCCTTGTAAACAATAGCCAGTAGTTATCTGAAGATGGCCTAATGAGCCGAAAACTAGTTCATACAAATAAAAATCAGTAGAAGAAAAAACCGCCTAACTGTTATTCAACCCTCAATATGGAAGTGTTCTATCAAGAAGCGACAGAAGAATCCATAAATAAAACATTTCCTGCCAGTTCATCTACTAAATAATGTTCATCTTAATATTCATCTGTCTATATTTTAAATGTTAAGTAGCCTACATATATTTACGGCTACTACATGGCACTCATGGTATGATGTTCACCTGCCCGCAATTGCTAACGCGGTAAACCTCTGTCTGATGCTACCTGTGGGTTGATATGTATGAGCAGCCCATAGTGGCTTGCCTTCCATGTATTCTTTTTTAAATTTTAATTTCAATTTTTATGACTAAAGCTTTATTGCTTGATCTTAAACGTGGCATATAAGCACTGTTTCTTACTTGGACTGTTAGTCAGTACTTACACTTTTATATAAAAAGGTTTCCCATAATTTTTTACTTGTGTTATAGGCCAATTTGAAAGTTTAATTCCTGATGAAGGCACTCACAGAAGTGTCGAAACCAGGTGAAAAGACTTTAATTTTTGTGACCGAGGGCTGCAATAGTAAATATGAACGAAGAACCACATAAACATGAATCATACGAGCAACATAACGCTGCTGGTAAGAACAAAGGTATGACCTACAGAATACCATAGAAGCAAACAGCCTGTAACCATATAACTTCACTGACAAAACTGTCAATATAGCTCTCAAGTAACACCATTATGAAATGAACTTTTGTCATTCAATAATTTCACAAATAACTGCTCCAGCAAAGGTTTAACACTTATTATAGCTCCACCGATATCAAAGGAACAAACTTATACTTTAGTGTGATGGCAACATAGACACCAACATCATATGGTTATCAAGACCATCTGATGTGCGTAGCAAACAACAGTTCTATAGTAAGTTAAATTATCTGCTTCAGACTTTGAAATATTGTGCCAAACTATGTAATTTCCAGAGATAACTTGAAGAAGACAATCATGGCAAAATAGGCCTTTTATAACAAACAATACAATCGAACACAGCAATATCTTGGTCTCATAGAACGACATATAAAAATGATGTGTTAGAGAAGAACAAAAATGCTGTTAAGTTTAACTAGAGAAGAAGTCACAATAGTAAAAGGTAAACTAACAAGTTTTAATCAGACATGAAGTTCCACAGCAAGAAACAAACAGATTACACAAGGAATGAGAAGGCTTAGTCTGTTTGAGAATAGCACTGATAGAAGGCTACAGAGAGCTGCTATATTGACAATCATGAATAAGCAACTAATTTCCATCTTTAATGAGCTTGAATGGGAATATGATTTGCTAATAAGAACAATTAAATGTGCAGAAAAGTATCTTGGAACCACACCTAATTAATTCTGTGGAAGTAGTTAAATATCTGGAGTTGATAAAACGTGACATTAAAGGTAGATTCCCAATAGCAGTTACAGGGGCAAAGATTATATACTGCTTAAAGTAGTTCATCCTGATGTATTCGTAACTGGCAATATTTTAAGTTATGTATTAAATATTCCCTAGAAGACAGTAGCAGGTTTGATATGTATAAAATTTGGCCGCTTTCTGTTGAAGTAGATGCGAGGAAACATTTATTTAAATGAGGGAAATATCTACATCTACATCTATACTCTGCAAACCAGCATGTGGTGCGTGGCAGAGGGTATGTCCCTTTGTACCAGTTATTGGGGTTTCTTCCTGTTCCATTCATATATGGAGTGTGGGCAGGAGATTGATTGAATGCCTCTGTGCGAGCAGTAACCATCCTAATCTTATCCTCACAATTCCTTTGTGAGTCATATGTAAGGGGTTGTAGTACATTCCTACAGTCGTCGTTTAAAGCAGGTACTCAAAACTTCGGGGTCTTCAAGAGTCTTCCAGTTCAGTTCCTTCAGTATCTCTGTGACATTCTCCCATGTGTGATGAAGCAAGCTAGGATCTCTTTACTTCCTCTATTGTTTTGCCATCTGCCTCCCGAAATTCATTTTATTTTCACTTTTGCCTAATTACCATTAACATGCATGAGTATAATATGCATTTCCGTAAAAGAGAAAGGTTGGCCCTCAGTCTTAAGGAATATATCACCAGGTCTAATTCTGTGCTTAGTTTTGTGTATGTAATTAATTTCCTAATTAATATCTTTCGTTATAGGGAGAAATCAGGAATTGTTTTGTGACAGATCCTATTTTTGACTTATAAACAAATATAAATTTTGTACTAATTATAAACTTTTGAAAGAAGAACTACTAGGATTCTTAAAGTATTTATTGGCTCTATTCGAAAACATATCAGCAAAGCCAGCACTTAATTAATTCCAAAATACTTAGGAGGTTTGTCAAAAGTGTTGTTTGTATAAATATATCTGTTAATTTCATTATTTAAACAAATAATTAGGCCTAACCTTTGTGGTAAAAGGGACTGTTAAAAAGGAGGAGTTTTTCGATGTATTCAGTTAATTGAGTTAGTTATGTTCTAATTGTAATTTCTGTAACTTAAACATAAATTAATGTATAGTCTCAGTGCTTATTATTGTGGAGATATATAAACAACCGATTTTTGGTCCCGAGACAGTCGTCCATGGTCAATTTTCAGATGGGAATTACGTGTTGGTTAAATTAACAACAATGCATCAATTTAACTGTGGAATAAGCGTACACAAATAGGCCGTGTGTTAGAACAATTAATGACAATGTCTGTTCAATTTATTTGAGAAATAGTGTCACATGTACCATATTGTTCTGCAAGAACTGTGAACTGTGTGGTTGGGTTTTTACTGCTCATACATGTTCAACAGCAAACTTTGTAGCAGCATACTGATGTTGCATGCATGATGCTTATCAACATTTACCAACAGTGAACTGGCCATATAATTTTATAATATTGGGGGGGGGGGGGGTTTTGTAAGCAGTGGAAGTAAAGAACTGTGAAACGCAATTGTGTAACTGTCAGCTACATCATTTACAGTATTCAGTGTTGAACTTCCACTTCCCATTTTTCAGCCACTATAACAATGCAGTACGTTGACACGAAGGACTATCAACAAAGAAATGGATTAAACAAACCTGTGACCATTCGTACTGCCCTTGTCTGCATACGTCCAATATCCCCTGTTAGTCCTATCTGGTACGGGCCCCACACACTTGAGCAATATTCCAGGATGGGTAGCATGAGTGATTTGTAAGTGATATCTTTTGAAGACTAATTGCACTTCCCCAATGTTCCACCAACAAACCAAAGTCTACCACCTGCATTACCCACGACAGAACCTATCTGATCATTCCATTTCATATCCCTAAAAAGTGTTACACGCAGCTATTTATAAGAGTTGACTGATTCCAATGGTGACTCATTAACATTATAGTCATATGGTACTACATTTTACATTTCTGAGCACTTAGAGCATGTTGCCTATCTCTGCTCCATGCTGGAACAAAACAAAGATCTAACTGAATATTTATGCAGTTTATTTCGGCTAGTACTTCATTACAGATAACTGCATCATCTGCAAAAAGCCTGGTTTTACTATTAATATTGTTTGCACGGTCATTAATATATAGCATGAACAACAAGTTTCAACAGACTTTCCTAGGGTAGTTACTTCTGCATATAATGATGACTCTACATCCAAGACAACGTGTAGTGTCCTCTCTACAAAAAAGTCCTCAATCCAATCACAAATTTCACTTCATACCCATATGATTGTAGTTTTGACAATAAGCATAGGTGCGGTATAGACTCAAATGCTTTTCAGAAATCAAGAAACTGCATCTATGTGACTGCTTGATGAAAAGCTTTCAGTATGTCATGTGAAAAAAGTACAAGCTGGGTTCCACGTGATTGATGTTTTCGGAATCCATGCTGGTTGGCATGCAGGGGAGGTCATTTGTTCAAGAAATCTCATTATGCTTGAGCTCACAGTATGTTCTAACATTCTACAACAAAGTGACGTCAAAGATGTTGGACAGTAGTTATGTGGATCACTTCTACTACTTTTCTTGTTGAAGGTTGTTGCCTGTGCTTTCTTCCAAATAGTGGGCATGGTTCTTTGTTCAAAGGATCTCTAACGGATTATAGTTAGTAGAGGGGCCAACTCAGCTGCAAAATCTGATAAGGATTGCCTCAGGCCTTGGAGCTTTGTTCAATTTAATGATTTCATCAGTTTCTTACCACCACTGACACTAATAGTTAATTCATTCATCTTTTCTGTGGTATGAGGATTAAACTGGGACAATTCTTCTGGGTTTACCTTTGTAAAGGAACATCTGAAAACAGAGTTAAGCATTTCAGCTCTCGCTGAAACTGTGCTGAAACTTTCAAATTCTTCATTGAGATATGACACTATTGATTTTTTATCTAGTTTACTGAACACATACACTCCTGGAAATGGAAAAAAGAACACATTGACACCGGTGTGTCAGACCCACCATACTTGCTCCGGACACTGCGAGAAGGCTGTACAAGCAATGATCACACGCACGGCACAGCGGACACACCAGGAACCGCGGTGTTGGCCGTCGAATGGCGCTAGCTGCGCAGCATTTGTGCACCGCCGCTGTCAGTGTCAGCCAGTTTGCCGTGGCATACGGAGCTCCATCGCAGTCTTTAACACTGGTAGCATGCCGAGACAGCGTGGACGTGAACCGTATGTGCAGTTGACGGACTTTGAGCGAGGGCGTATAGTGGCCATGCGGGAGGCCGGGTGGACGTACCGCCGAATTGCTCAACACGTGGGGCGTGAGGTCTCCACAGTACATCGATGTTGTCGCCAGTGGTCGGCGGAAGGTGCACGTGCCCGTCGACCTGGGACCGGACCGCACGGATGCACGCCAAGACCGTAGGATCCTACGCAGTGCCGTATGGGACCGCACCGCCACTTCCCAGCAAATTAGGGACACTGTTGCTCCTGGGGTATCGGCGAGGACCATTCGCAACCGTCTCCATGAAGCTGGGCTACGGTCCCGCACACCGTTAGGCCGTCTTCCGCTCACGCCCCAACATCGTGCAGCCCGCCTCCAGTGGTGTCGCGACAGGCGTGAATGGAGGGACGAATGGAGACGTGTCGTCTTCAGCGATGAGAGTCGCTTCTGCCTTGGTGCCAATGATGGTCGTACGCGTGTTTGGCGCCGTGCAGGTGAGCGCCACAATCAGGACTGCATACGACCGAGGCACACGGGGCCAACACCCAGCATCATGGTGTGGGGAGCGATCCCCTACACTGGCCGTACACCACTGGTGATCGTCGAGGGGACACTGAATAGTGCACGGTACATCCAAACCGTCATCGAACCCATCGTTCTACCATTCCTAGACCGGCAAGGGAACTTGCTGTTCCAACAGGACAATGCACGTCCGCATGTATCCCGTGCCACCCAACGTGCTCTAGAAGGTGTAAGTCAGCTACCCTGGCCAGAAAGATCTCCGGATCTGTCCCCCATTGAGCATGTTTGGGACTGGATGAAGCGTCGTCTCACGCGGTCTGCACGTCCAGCACGAACGCTGGTCCAACTGAGGCGCCAGGTGGAAATGGCATGGCAAGCCGTTCCACAGGACTACATCCAGCATCTCTACGATCGTCTCCATGGGAGAATAGCAGCCTGCATTGCTGCGAAAGGTGGATATACACTGTACTAGTGCCGACATTGTGCATGCTCTGTTGCCTGTGTCTAGGTGCCTGTGGTTCTGTCAGTGTGATCATGTGATGTATCTGACCCCAGGAATGTGTCAAAAAAGTTTCCCCTTCCTGGGACAATGAATTCACGGTGTTCTTATTTCAATTTCCAGGAGTGTATATCTTTCTGCTTGTTTTAATTGACCTTTGTACTTCCGTAATCATTGTTGCCACAAACACGTCATGGTCACTGATACCAGTTTTGATGTGGACATCCCCAAAGAGGTCACTGTTGGCATTGCATCCAATGTATCTCTGTCACAAGTGGGGTTCCTAACTACCTGTTCTACGTAGTTTTCAGAGAAGGCATTTTGCCATGTTTCACACGATGTCTAATCACATCCACCACTGACAAAATTGTAATTTTCACAATTAATTGTTGGAGATTAAAGTCTCCACCAATCATTACAGTATGCTTAGGGAACTTATAAACAATGAACTGGGGTTTTCTCTAAGTTTTTGGTTACATCAGGAGACGAGTCAGGTGGGCGACAGAAGGATCCAACTATCATTTTATGTCCACAGTTACTGAGTCTTGCCCAAACAATCTCACAAGCAGCTTCAATTTCTATTTTGGTGGATTTAAGTTTTTTGTCTACTGCGACAAATATACACCACCTCCATTTCCCATTTGCCTATCCTTTCAACATACACTTAAATTTCCCCCCAAAATCTCACTGCTTTCAGTTTCAGGGTTCAACCACCTTTCTGTACCTTGTATTATGTGAGCTTCAGTGCTTTCCATGAATGCTTCAAACTCTGACATTTGTTGCGTTATGTGGATTGGGTGGAGAGTTGCCTAATCTAAAATCCCTTATGTGCACCCTACACACAATCAGATACTTGAACTGTATCCTCTGATGCATGGTGCACACTTGGCCTATTTAGGGGGACCCAACAATCCTCAAACCTATGGCACAAGTCCAAGAAGTCAGAGGCTAAATTGCCAAAGAATGATCTCAGTCTTTGGTTCAGTTCTTCCACTCAACTCAGAACCAATGGGCCACGATCAGTTCTGGGGACAATGCTGCAAATTATGAGCTTCACTGATACTCCACATGTAAGGCTGGTCTTCTCGACCTCCTCTCCCAGTTGCTGAAATGATCTAAGTATAACCTCGGAGCACAGAAAACAGGCATCATTTGTTGCAACGTGCACCACGATCTGCAGTTGATTGCACCCTGTGTTCCCTCAATGGCTCCTGAAATAGCCTCTTCAACGTGTTGAATGAGGCCCCCAGGCATACACACTGTGTGCACTTGGCGTCCTTTCCTGTCCACTGCTACCATTTCCCTAAGGGGTACCAACATTCGCCCTATGTTTGAACTGCGGACGATTAATAGACCCCTACCCCTTTGCATTTGCCGTCTTCTGACATCAGACAAAACAAGTTTCCTCAAAACAGGTGAAGTGACTCCCAGTGGCTCAGTTTCAGTTTAAGTGGAAGACAGCACCTCAAACATGTTTATTAGAGAGATCAGTTCAACAGCCTGTGTCCTCCCTGGTCCCCATCCACCACGTGCCACAAGCCTAGATCTACCACTGGCACACCACTCGCAGTCAAGTGGACGGGTAATGACAGATCCTGTGCTTTGTGGTCAGATCCACAGGATAGGATAGTACTTTAGGTATATCCGGTACAGGTACGACAAGCACATGACTCTCAGGATCTCTTCCAACACACTGATTCGCAGCAGCTGCCAATCAGTAGAAAGTAGTCATGGTGATTTCCAGCTGCTTATGAACGTCAACCAACTCATCCTGTCTTTGAGAACAGCAATTGCAGTGGGGCTGCATTTTGGTTGGTGAAATGTATTACAAGGCCGTGATTAAATAACTTTAAATTAACCCTGCTGATTATCTCTTAATCTGTTGAGCTAAGAGGTTGTTAATTCCCTATAAGAGTTCAAGCAGATGCACAAAATGAGATTTCTATCAAGGCAGCACAAAAACCTGTGGTAAAAATAACTTGTTTCCTAAAATGTTTTAATGTTAATTATTGCTGTTAGCAAACTCGAAAACAGAGTTAATTTACAATAAATGCAGGTAATATATACGACTACTACTCTTTAAGGGAAAAGTAGTTGATATACAATGAAATTCAGGTGTTATGTATTCTTTGGCTGAACTGTGAATCATGAATGGTGATCTGCTATGAAATAAAGTGCGTGTCCAAAACACTTGTAGTGGTAATGTAAAAAATATAGTTTTCTAAGCATCCATAAATTCTCAAACTAATCTATTTCTCGCATAATCGTACACGAAAATTAGAGAATGATTGTTCTAGTGAGAACAGGCCTACTGCTCTCAAAAATATTTAAACAGCACAATTTACTTTAAGCATACAATTGACGATAACACTGCTAGTTTATCGTGGCACTTGTGAATGTTAGAAATTTCACAGCACAACACAACAAAATGGGCACCGATACAAGCAATGAAAAATTATGCAAAGGAGATGTGAACAGTAAAATATATGGATCCAGAACTTTAAACAGGCACATGACCTTGTACATGTAGTCTCACACAAGGGAAATTTCCTTAAGTCAGCTACCAACCTGCTTGGAGAGATTTAGAAGAAAATGAAGGAATCATGCCTGAGAGAATGCCCATTAGACAAGAGGCTAGAGATAGTGGTAATGTTAATGTATGAAAGAAGCATTGTACCAACAACATGTTGGGAACATCTAGAGCAAAGACAGCTCTAACTGCTAATGACAAGAACAGATAAAAGATAAACCGGAGAAATGACATGGTAATACACAAGGAGAGTTTACTTGTACAGTAATTTTAATGAAAGTACAGCCAATTGTTGTGTGCCCTTGGAAGGAAAAAAATAAAAAAATAAATAAATAAAATAAAATAAATAAAAAAATACAGATCATGTTTAGGATAAGAGTTGCTTGAGCAGACATACACAAGGTGAGTCACTAACTATTGCCACCAAGAATAACTCCGAAAGTATGATAGGAGCTGCAAAGTTTGTGGGACAAATGTTGCATGGGACAACGGGCACTATAATATGATGGTTTTTTGCTGCTAGGTGGGGTTGCATCAGAGATATGGAGGTCAACTTTGTTTTTTAAATAGGATGCTATAGTTTGGTACTTATTTTCTGATAGCGGCTATAAAGACAAATCTAACAATGTGTAACAGTACGGTCTCTGAAGATCAACAAAGATCATGAAGGCAGTATGAATGTCCATTTACAGAAGGTATTTGAAGTAATGACCAATGGCATCAATGCAGTGTTGCAATCTTCTTCTCTTGGACTGAGTGGTGTTCCTTACCACATCGGCACTTATCGAAGCACACACTCTGACAATTCTCTCTCGCATATTTTCAGGTGTTGTTGAAACGTCTTTATAAACAATGTCTCTTACGAATCCCCACCAGAAAAAATCCAGAAGCATGAAGTTGGGCGAACGAGCCAGCCACAACGCATCTTCTCTGCGTCCAATTCAACAATGTGGGAACTGTCCCTGCAACTCATTTCTAGATGGTTCAAATGGCTCTGAGCAATATGGGATCTGAGGTCATGAGTCCTCTAGACTTAGAACTACTTAAACATAACTAACCTAAAGAGGCCTTGAGCAGCCACTGGTGAAGTATCAGTACAGTAACGAGTCGCATATTTAGCTTTCATATTTGTTTTGTAGTTTGATTCCTAATTTCTTTCTCAGTGTTTGTGTGCTTGCATGTTTAATTACATAAAATCCTTACATTTTCTCGTATTTGAGAGGAGTAAAATTGCTTATCGACAGCTGTAGAGTATAAATTCGCGGAGTCGTTAGATATTAGCAGTAGGATGGATAGGGTGTGTGTGTGCTGTGCGGGCGCAGGAGGAACTGGCCGCGGTTCGCGAGCAGCTGAGCGTGCTGTTGGCCGCGGTCAGCCACCTTCAGGCTGCTGCCTCGAGGTACAGCGACGGCGGAGGGTCTGATGCGTCACTTGAGACACCCCAGGTGTCACTTGCAGCGTCCGCTGACTCAGAAGCCGAGGCACCTTCTACTGTGCCCGGCGCGTTGGGGTCGCCCTCACCTCAGGGTGAGTGGTGGACTGCAACGCACTTGCGTCGCTCAAGGTGGAGGGCCGATGTGGAGGCTGGTCGGCTGGCCTCGCCCGTTCATCCTGTCAGTGGGCAGGTGGCCGCTCCTTCAGCAGGGCCCGAGCAGGCACACGGGGGCAAAGGCTTGCTGGTTATTGGGAGCCCCTTAGGGAAATATCGTACAGGACTGGGAAGAATTCCAACGTGCACTCGGTTTGTCTGCCGGGGGGCCTCATCCAAGATGTGGAGGCGGCCTTGCCTGCGGCTATCGAGCGTACAGGGTACAGTCGTCTGCAAGTAGTTGCTCACGTCGGCACCAATGATGCCTGTCGCTTGGGTTCTGAGGCGATCCTCAGTTCGTACAGGCGGCTGGCGGATTTGGTGAAGACTGCCGGCCTCGCACGCGGGGTGCAAGCAGAGCTCTCTATTTGCAGCATCATTCCCAGAGTGGGCTGGGGTCCTTTGGTTTGGAGTTGAGTGGAGGGTCTCAACCAGAGGCTTCGTCGACTCTGTGACAGTCTTGGCTGCAGATTTCTAGACTTGCACTATTGGGTGGGGAATTGTAGGACGCCCATAGATAGTTCAGGGGTGCACTACACAAAGGAAGCGGCTACTCGGGTAGCAGAGTACATGTGGCATGCACATGGTTTTTTTTTTTAGGCTAGGCAGTAGTGCGAGGTGTCCTGATGAACACTCACCAGTCGACGTGCAGGCAGGGAAATCAGGATGCGCTCAGTGTAAAGACACTTCAGCTATCAAGATATTAGCAGTAAATTTTCAGAGTGTTAGGAATAAAGTTCCTGAATTTACTGCCCTCCAGAAAGTGTGTGGCACGCAAATTATTCTCGGGACTGAGACCTGGCTGAACCCTGAGATAGGAAGTTCTGAAATATTTAGTGAGGGTTGGAATGTGTATCGGAAAGACAGATTGGACACCGTAGGAGGTGGTGTCTTCATTGCAGTTGACAAAAATATTGTGTCTACTGAGGTCGAAGTAGAGTGTGCTAGTGAAGTTATCTGGACACATTCAACAGGGATAGGAGAAATAAAGTTAATTGATGGGTGTTATTACCGGGCACCAGGTTCCACCGTGACAGTTCTAGAATCATTCAAAGAGAGTCTACATTCTGTATCGCAGAAGTACCCGGAACATGCTATATTAGTCGGAGGCGACTTCAACCTACCTAGTATAGACTGGGATGTCTATGGATTCATTACAGGTGGTACAGACAAGCCGTCGTGTGAATTACTTTTGGACACATTATCTGAAATCTGTCTTGAGCAGCTAAATCGACAGCCAACACATAATGGAAATATTTTAGATCTGGTAGCCATGAACAGACCAGACCTCATCGACAGTGTCAGTGTTGGGACATGGATTAGTCATCATGATGTTGTCATTAAGACTATGGTTACGTAAGTTAAAAAGTCAGTCAAGAAGGCTAGGAGAGTATTCATACTAGAAAGAGCAAATAAGCAGTTGTTAGCGTCCCACTTAGTAAATGAATCGACTTCATTTACTTCCGGTACGATGGACGTGGAAGAATTATGGGCAAATTTTAAACACATTGTATATCACGCACTGGACAAGTATGTGCCGAAAAAGTGGGTTACGGACGGAAATGACCCACCGTGGTTTAATAGCGCAATTCGGAGAATGCTCAGGAAGCAAAGGCAGCTGCACTCGCGGTACAAGAGAGATCGGGAGAATGAGGACAGGCAAAAGTTAGTAGAGATTAGTGCTGCTGTAAAAAGAGCGATGTGCAAAGCATTCAACCACTACACCGTCATACCTTAGCAAAAGATCTTGCTGAAAACCAAAGGAAATTACGGTCTTACGTAAAACTGGTAAGCGGGTCGAAGGCTTCCATCCAGTCACTCACTGATCAGTCTGGCCTGGCAACGGAAGACAGCAGAACGAAAGCTGATTTTAAATTTAGCATTTGAGAAATCTTTCACGCAGGAGGATCGTACAAACATACTGCCATTTGAGTCTCATACAGATTCCTTTATGGAGGACATTAGTGATAGACATCACCGGGGTTGTGAAGCAGCTGAATGGGTTGAAAATAAATAAATCGCCAGGTCCTGATGGGATTCCAATTCAGTTTTACAGAGAGTACTCTACTGCATTGGCTCCTTACTTAGCTTGCATTTATCGCTTATCTCTTGCCCAACGTAAAGTCCCGAGCGACTGGAAAAAAGCGCAGGTGACGCCTGTATATAAGAAAGGTAGGACGGATTCTCAAAATTACAGACCAATATCCTTAACTTCGGTTTGTTGCAGGATTCTCGAACATATTCTCAGTCCGAATATAATGAATTGCCTTGAGACAGAGAAGTTGCTGTCCATGCATCAGCACGGCTTTAGAAAGCATCGCTCCTGCGAAACGCAACTCGCCATTTTTTCAAATGATATCCTGCGAACCATGGATGAAGGGTATCAGAAGGATGCCATATTCCTTGACTTCCGGAAAGCGTTTGACTCAGTTCCCCACTGCAGACTCCTAACTAAGGTACAAGCATATGGGATTGGTTCCCAAGTATGTGAGTGGCTCAAAGACTTCTTAAGTAATAGAAGTGTGATAGGTCCACTGTTGTTTTCTATCTATATAAATGATCCTTTGGATAGGGTAGACAGCAATGTGCAGCTGTTTGCTGATGCTGCTGTGGTGTATGGGAAGGTGTCGTCGTCGAATGACTGTAGGAGGATACAAGATGACTTGGACAGGATTTGTGATTGGTGTAAAGAATGGCAGCTAACTCTAAATATAGATAAATGAAAATAAATGCAGATGAATAGGAAAAAGAATCCTGTAATGTTTTAATACTCCATTAGTAGAGAGCACTTGACACAGTCACGTCGATTAAATATTTGGACGTAACATTGCAGAGTGATATGAAGTGGGACAAGCATGTAATGGCAGTTGTGGGGAAGGCGGACAGTCGTCTTCGGTTCATTGGTAGAACTTTGGGAAGATGTGGTTCATCTGTAAAGGAGACTGCTTATAGAACGCTGGTGCGACCTATTATTGAGTACTGCTCGAGCGTTTGGGATCCCTATCAGGTCGGATTGAAGGAGGACATAGAAGCAATTCAGAGGCGGGCTGCTAGATTTGTTACTGGTAGGTTTGATCATCACGCGAGTGTTATGGAAATGCTTCAGGAAATTGGGTGGGAGTCTCTAGAGGAAAGGAGGCATTCTTTTCGTGAATCGCTACTGAGGAAATTTAGAGAACCAGCATTTGAGGCTGACTGCAGTACAATTTTACGGCCGCCAACTTACGTTTCGCGGAAAGACCACAAAGATAATATATCTACATCTACATCCATACTCCGCAAGCCACCTGATGGTGTGTGGCGGAGGGTACCCTGAGTACCTCTATCGGTTCTCCCTTCTATTCCAGTCTCGTATTGTTCGTGGAAAGAAGGATTGTCGGTATGCTTCTGTGTGGGCTCTAATCTCTCTGGTTTTATCCTCACGGTCTCTTCACGAGATATACGTAGGAGGGAGCAATATACTGCTTGACTCTTCGGTGAAGGTTTCCTTAGGATTCTTCCAATGAATCTCAGTCTGGCATCTGCTTTACCGATGATCAACTTTATATGATCATTCCATTTTAAATCAATCCTAATGCGTACTCCCAGATAATTTATGGAATTAACTGTTACCCGTTGCTGACCTGCTATTTTGTAGCTAAATGACAAGGGATCTATCTTCCTATGTATTCGCAGCACATTACACTTGTCTACATTGAGATTCAATTGCCATTCCCTGCACCATGCGTCAATTCGCTGCAGATCCTCCTGCATTTCAGTACAATTTTCCATTGTTACAACCTCTCGATACACCACAGCATCATCTGCAAAAAGCCTCAGTGAACTTCTGATGTTATCCACAAGGTCATTTATGTACATTGTGAATAGCAACGGTCCTATGACACTCCCCTGCGGCACACCTGAAACCACTCTTACTTCGGAAGACTTCTCTCCATTGAGAATGACAAGCTGCGTTCTGTTATCTAGGAACTCTTCAATCCAATCACACAATTGGTCTGATAGTCCATATGCTCTTGCTTTGTTCATTAAACGACTGTGGGGAACTGTATCGAACGCCTTGCGGAATTCAAGAAACACGGCATCTACCTGGGAACCCGTGTCTACGGCCCTCTGAGTCTCGTGGACGAATAGCGCGAGCTGGGTTTCACACGACAGTCTTTTTCGAAACCCATGCTGATTCCTACAGAGTAGATTTCTAGTCTCCAGAAAAGTCATTATACACGAACATAATACGTGTTCCAAAATTCTACAACTGATCGACGTTAGAGATATGGGTCTATAGTTCTGCACATCTGTTTGACGTCCCTTCTTGAAGATGGGGATGACCTGTGCCCTTTTCCAATCCTTTGGAACACTATGCTCTTCTAGAGACCTATGGTACACCGCTGCAAGAAGGGGGACAAGTTCCTTCGCGTACTCTGTGTAAAATCGAACTGGTATCCCATCAGGTCCAGCGTCCTTTCCTCTTTTGAGCGATTTTAATTGTTTCTCTATCCCTCTGTCGTCTATTTCGATATCTACCATTTTGTCATCTGTGCGACAATCTAGAGAAGGAACTACAGTGCAGTCTTCCTCTGTAAAACAGCTTTGGAAAAAGACATTTAGTACTTCGGCCTTTAGTCTGTCATTCTCTGTTTCAGTACCATTTTGGTCACAGAGTGTCTGGACATTTTGTTTTGATCTACCTACTGCTTTGACATAAGACCAAAATTTCTTAGGATTTTCTGCCAAGTCAGTACATAGAACTTTACTTTCGAATTCATTGATCGCCTCTCGCATAGCCCTCCTCACACTACATTTCACTTCGCGTCATTTTTGTTTGTTTGCAAGGCTTTGGCTACGTTTATGTTTGCTGTGAAGTTCCCTTTGCTTCCGCAGCAGTTTTCTAACTCTGTTGTTGTACCACCGTGGCCCTTTTCCATCTCTTACGATCTTGCTTGGCACATACTCATTTAACGCATATTGTATGATGGTTTTGAAGTTTGTCCACTGATCCTCAACACTATCTGTACTTGAGACAAAACTTTTGTGTTGAGCTGTCAGGTACTCTGTAATCTGCTTTTTGTCACTTTTGCTAAACAGAAAAATCTTCCTACCTTTTTTAACATTTCTATTTACGGCTGAAATCATCGATGCAGTAAGCGCTTCATGATCGCTGATTCCCTGTTCTGCGTTAACTGTTTCAAATAGTTCGGGTCTGTTTGTCACCAGAAGGTCTAATACGTTATCGCCACGAGTCAGTTCTCTGTTTAACTGCTCAAGGTAGTTTTCAGATAAAACACTTACAAAAATTTCACTGGATTCTTTGTTCCTGCCACCCGCTATAAACGTTTGAGTCTCCCAGTCTATATCGGGCAAATTAAAATCTCCACCCAGAACTATAACATGATGGCGAAATCTACTCAAAATATTATCCAAATTATCCTTCAGGTCCTCAGCCACAACAGCTGCTGAGCCAGGGGGCCTATAGAGACATCCAATTACCATGTCTGAGCCTGCTTTAACCGTGACCTTCACCCAAATTATTTCACATTTTGGATCTCCGTCAATTTCCTTTGATACTATTGCACTTCTTATCGCTATAAACACGCCTTCCCCTTCACTGTCCAGCCTGTCTCTGCGGTATACATTCCAATCTGAGTTTAGGATTTCGTTACTGTTTACGTCTGGTTTCAGCCAACTTTCTGTCCGCAGTACTATGTGGGCGTTGTGACCGTTTATTAATGAGAGCAGTTCTGGGACCTTTCTATAGATGCTCCTGCAGTTTACTATTAGCATATAAGAGAGATTAGGGCTCGTACAGAGGCATATAGGCAGTCAATTTTCCCTCGTTCTGTTTGGGAGTGGAACAGGGAGAGAAGATGCTAGCTGTGGTACGACGAGGTACTCTCCGCCACGCACCGTATGGTGAATTGCGGAGTATGTATGTAGATGTAGACATCACACACATCCATGCCCAAGGCAGGATTCGAACCTGCAAGTGTAGCAGCAATGTGGTTCTGGACTAAAGTGCCTATAACTGCTCGGCCACAACGGCCAGCACCTCTTTTCTAGCCCGACACCCATCACGTTGATACCACATTCTGTTCCTTGTAACTAATGGTATTTCTTCCAGTAACAGACCTAACGTTTCTGGCAGGAATGTGGTGTACTTCTACCTTTAAAATTTCCTTTGATGAAATAAGGGCCTAGAATTTTGTCCTCCAGAATTCCACAACATCCATTCACTGACCATGGCTTTTGGTGGGCAACTTGCCGCAACCAACATGAATTTTCAGTTGTCCAATAATGCTTGTTATGCACATTAACATTTCCATGGTTCGTGAATGTGTCATCCCTCTGAATCTGGAGTTGAGCCCACAGGCAGAATTCAATGTGATGCATACAATCCGTACCAGTTAATTCTTGGTGGAGACTGATACAGTAAAGATGATATTTATGGCGATGCAGAACTCGAACAACTCTACTCTGGCTCATGCCAGATTCCCTTGCGATTTGACGCGAACTAACACAAGGATCTCGAACCACAGTAGCAAGAGTACCAATTTCAGTTTCCTCGTTAGTAACTTTCCTTTGTCTGATATGTTTCTGATGCGTTAAAAGATCCAGTTGTTTTCAATTTGTCATGCACATATTTAAATCACATTCTCTTGATTTGACGATCTGGTCTTACCATACCTATTAGTGTTGTGTTGCGAAACCGTCGAATGGTGTTTACATATAAATGGCACATTAGATGGACCTGCCGTATCTGGTGAATATTTACTATTTGCACGATATACGAGAGAGAATTTCCAGAGCATGTGCTTCGATAAGTGCTGATGTGATGAGGAATACCGCTCAATCCATGATAAGAAGATTGCAGCACTGCAATGATACCAATGCTCATCACTTCGAATACCTTCTGTAAATGGACATTCATGCCACCTTCTTGACCTTACTGTTACACATCATTGGATTCATCTCGCGAGATGAATCCAATGATATATATATATATATATATATCTAAAAAGAAAGATGATGAAACTTACCAAAAAAAAGCGCTGGCAGGTCGATAGACACACAAACAAACACAAACATACACACAAAATTCTAGCTTTCGCAACCAATGGTTGCCTCGTCAGGTCTGCCTCGTCAGGTCTGCTTGTGTCTGTGTATTTGTGGATGGATATGTGTGTGTGTGCGAGTGTATACCTGTCCTTTTTTCCCCCTAAGGTAAGTCTTTCCGCTCCCGGGATTGGAATGACTCCTTACCCTCTCCCTTAAAACCCATATCCTTTTGTCTTTCCTTCTCCTTCCCTCTTTCCTGACGAGGCAACCATTGGTTGCGAAAGCTAGAATTTTGTGTGTATGTTTGTGTTTGTTTGTGTGTCTATCGACCTGCCAGCGCTTTTGTTTGGTAAGTTTCATCATCTTTCTTTTTAGATATATTTTTCCCACGTGGAATGTTTCCCTCTATTTTTATATATATATATATATATATATATATATATATATATAAAAAACAAAGATGATGTGACTTACCAAACGAAAGCGCTGGCAGGTCGATAGACACACAAACAAACACAAACATATACACAAAATTCAAGCTTTCGCAACAAACTGTTGCCTCATCAGGAAAGAGGGAAGGAGAGGGAAAGACGAAAGGATGTGGGTTTTAAGGGAGAGGGTAAGGAGTCATTCCAATCCCGGGAACGGAAAGACTTACCTTAGAGGGAAAAAAGGACGGGTATACACTCGCGCACACATACACACATCCATCCACACACACACACACACACACACACACACACACACACACACACACACATCCATCCACACATATACAGACACAAGCAGACATTAGTAAAGGCAAAGAGTTTGGGCAGAGATCTCTGATATTAAGGTTTTCGGTGTGGTTTTTGGGATGTAAATTTTCTTGGAGTACCAGTACTGTGTTATTTCATGTTTGGTTCTTTATTATGGCATAATGCCATACATGCTAGAAGATGAAAACGTGCACTTGAAAACTAAGTCAACAGTTGAAACTAGTCAACAGTGTGGAACACTTCGTTTCAAATATATTGACTGCCTCAGCAGAAAAGAATAATAGAAGAAAATTTCTTTAGCAAACTGACAAAAATAACTTCATTGTTCTGAAAAGCAAATTAATGCTTGACTTTCAGAAAGACGGAAATGAAATAAAATCTGAAACTAATAACATATATTAGCCTTCCGTAACTATGTGAGTGTATTTTAATTCACGCAATAGCTTCTGGCCACAGAAATCCATTTTGTTTTCATTTGACATGAGAGCAGTAAATGAAGAGGAAAAGAGGAAACAGCAAAATCACTAAACGTAAACATGGGTCACGTGGAGACTACCCACTTCCCCACTGTAACTCAGACTACTCTGCACATCAGCCCCGGATCACGGATCAATGATATTTCCGAACCGGCGCAATACTAGATAGTGCGCATGCCTGATTCTGGCAGCTTGGGCGAGCCAGTAAATTTTTTCCCGGCAGCATCTAGCTGCTTGCTGCAACTGCTACATTTCTGTAGCCAGAAGCGGGAGAAGGTACTACTAAACTGTGCATGCACATGATCCAGCTTGTAACTGCTAAAACAAATTTAATGTAAACAGTTGTGACGTCATGCTCATCAGAGACAATTTGTTATTACGAAGCATTGCATAGTCTTCCTAAAGCCTTTGACACATTTTGCTGTTGGCAGACACTTGTATGCACACTGTGTTTTGTTGTTGTATATGGTGCACTTCCTTTGAAATTTAAGTTTTATTTTTGTTTCTTTTCTCTCGTTCATGTTTTATTGCTGCAGTATTGTTCTGCAGTAGCAGGGTACAGAAATATCCTTTGTTACAATATCGGTTCTTACAAGTCAAAATTACAAAAATGTAACTGAAAACAAAAACAATGAAAAATTCCTTGAATTCTAAAAAATTCCCGGTTTTCTCCCGGATGAAAAAATTCCCGAGTTTTTCACAGATCTCCCAGGTCGTATACACCCTGAAATAATATCTTTGAGCAAAGTAGGCTTATATTATGTCTTCACATGAATATCTTTGTAACAAGCAACAACTGTACAGCACATGCTGGATGCTGGCAAAGTTTCGTTACTTTGCGTATATACATACATATTCCGTAAAAGTGAGTGATGTATTATCAACTGCCATTGCAATGGAAGCAGATATATGGATACCGAAACAAAGCTGTCCATACTGTCGCAATAAGAACAATATTCAAATTTGGATCCAAATTCGTGCACAAACAATACTCATGGTGATGCATTAAAGCATGTTCCATCTTCTTGTCGGAGCATTATGCATTATGCTTTGAAATAGCTATTGTGACAGCCAGAGCAAGAGCACCAGCAGCAGCGAGTACTGTTTGTATAAAGCGTTTATTTTGCATTTTGTTTACGACCTTCCACTAAGGAAGGGATTCTATTTGTGTTTATCTGCTCTGCATAGTAACTAACAGTTCTTGATAAAACTTTACGTAGTTTTCGTGTTAGATTTCTTAGTGTTTTCTTGATCGTTTAGAACAGAAAGCGCCCTAAAACCGTCTTTTGTTTGTTTCGCGGCCGTTAGCCTCTAGTCACTTGAATCAGCAGTTGTCTTGTGACAGCCAGAGCGAGAGCACCAGCAGCAGCGAGTACTGTTTGTATAAAGCGTTTTTGTACTTATTTGCTGCGCTTAGCTTTTAAATAGTTTTTCTGGGAAAACCTAGCGTAGTTTTTGCGTCTCGTATTTCAGTGAGTGTTTCTTGATTATCAGAGTAGCTCATCAGAAGATTACCTTGGGAATTTGTCACCGTATAGAGTAGGGTAAACATAGTCATGTGTAGGGACTGTGGTTGTTGTGAGCGGACGCAAGGAGAATTGGCCACTCTTCGGGGGCAGGTGGAGGCTTTGTCTGTTAGGCTCATCGAGCTCGAGGCGCAGGCGTTGGCTCGTAGTGGCGTTGGGGCAACTGTGGTGAGACCTATGCCTACTTCGGTGGCCTTGGAATCACATGGAACCCCTGATGTCGCTGCGTCTTCCGGCAGTGAGCATCTTACCGGTCAGCCATCACTCCAGGGTGAATGGCGGACAGTGGTGGGCTCGCGCGTGCCTGGCCGAAAGGCGAAGGTGGGATCTGGCCGCGTGGCAGCTGCCTTACCCCTTTCCAACAGGTACGGGGTGCTTCCTAGTGGTGATGACATCGTTTCCGAGCCACCACAGGATGCCTCGCCTGTTGGGACAGTGGCCGATTCTCCGGCAAGGTCCCGACAGTCACAGAGGGCGGGCCTATTAGTTATAGGGAGCTCCAACGTTAGGCGGGTTATGGAGCCCCTCAGGAAAATAGCGGGTAGGTCGGGGAAGAATGCCAGTGTGCACTCGGTGTGCTTGCCGGGGGGTCTCGTCCGTAATGTGGAGGAGGCCCTTCCGGCAGCTATTGAACGCACTGGGTGTGACCGGCTGCAGATAGTAGCACATGTCGGAACGAATGACGCCTGCCGCTTGGGTTCTGAGGCCATCCTTGGTTCCTTCCGGCGGCTGGCTGATTTGGTGAAGACAACCAGCATCGCACGCGGAGTGCAAGCTGAGCTTAATATCTGCAGCATAGTGCCCAGAGTCGATCGCGGTCCTCTGGTTTGGAGCCGTGTGAAGGGTCTAAACCAGAGGCTCAGACGACTCTGCGACTATAATGGTTGCAAATTCATCGACCTCCGTTATTGGGTGGAGAACTGTAGGGCCCCCCTAGACAGGTCAGGCGTGCACTACACACCGGAAGCAGCTACTAGGGTAGCAGAGTACGTGTGGCGTGCACACGGGGGTTTTTTAGGTTAGAGGGACCCCCCCTCGGGCGAAACGATAAAATACCTGACGGCTTACCAGAGAGGACATTATCATCGTTGATAAAGAACGTCCGTCCTCAGAGACCAAAAACAGGAAAAGTCAAAGTAATATTGGTAAACTGCAGGAGTATCCAGGGCAAGGTTCCTGAATTAGTATCTCTTATTGAAGGAAATAGTGCGCATATAGTATTAGGAACGGAAAGTTGGTTAAAACCGGAAGTGAACAGTAACGAAATCCTAGACACAGAATGGAATATATACCGCAAGGATAGGATAAACGCCAATGGTGGAGGAGTATTTATAGCAGTAAAGAATTCAATAATATCCAGTGAAGTTATTAGCGAATGCGAATGTGAAATAATCTGGGTTAAGTTAAGTATCAAAGGTGGGTCAGATATGATAGTCGGATGCTTCTATAGACCACCTGCATCAGCAACCGTAGTAGTTGAGCGCCTCAGAGAGAACCTGCAGAACGTCGTGAAGAAGTTTCGTGATCATACTACTGTAATAGGGGGAGACTTCAATCTACCAGGTATAGAATGGGATAGTCACACAATCAGAACTGGAGCCAGGGACAGAGACTCTTGTGACATTATCCTGACTGCCTTGTCCGAGAATTACTTCGAGCAGATAGTTAGAGAACCAACTCGTGAAGCTAACGTTTTAGACCTCATAGCAACAAATAGACCGGAACTTTTCGACTCCGTGAATGTAGAAGAGGGTATCAGTGATCATAAGTCAGTGGTTGCATCAATGACTACAAGTGTAATAAGAAATGCCAAGAAAGGAAGGAAAATATATTTGCTTAACAAGAGTGATAGGGCACAAATCGCAGAATATCTGAGTGACCACCATCAAACGTTCATTTCTGAGGAAGAGGATGTGGAACAAAAATGGAAAAAGTTCAGAAACATCGTCCAGTACGCCTTAGATAAGTTAGTACCGACTAAGGTCCAAAGCGAGGGGAAAGATCCACCGTGGTATAACAATCATGTACGAAAGGTACTACGGAAACAAAGAAAGCTTCATCATAGGTTTAAGAGTAGTCGAATCATAGCTGATAAGGAAAAGCTGAACGAAGCAAAAAAGAGCGTAAAGAGAGCAATGAGAGAAGCATTCAACGAATTCGAACATAAAACATTGGCAAACAATCTAAACAAGAACCCTAAAAAGTTTTGGTCATATGTAAAATCGGTAAGCGGATCTAAATCCCCTATTCAGTCACTCGTTGACCACGATGGCACCGAAACAGAGGACGACCGAAGAAAGGCAGAAATACTGAATTCAGTGTTCCGAAACTGTTTCACTGCGGAAAATCGTAACACGGTCCCTGACTTCAGCCGTCGCACGGACGCCAAAATGGAAAATATTGAAATAAACGATATCGGTATTGAAAAACAACTGCTATCACTTAGTAGCGGAAAAGCATCCGGACCAGACGAGATACCCTTAAGATTCTACAGTGATTATGCTAAAGAACTTGCCCCCTTTCTATCAGCAATTTATCGTAGATCGCTGGAAGAACGTAAAGTACCTAGCGACTGGAAGAAAGCGCAGGTCGTTCCCATTTTCAAGAAGGGTCATAAATCAGATGCGAATAATCATAGGCCTATTTCGCTTACGTCAATCTGTTGTAGAATAATGGAACATGTTTTGTGTTCTCGTATTATGACGTTCTTAGATAATACAAATCTCCTTCATCATAACCAACATGGATTCCGCAAACAGAGATCATGTGAAACTCAGCTCGCCCTATTTGCCCAAGAAATTCACAGTGCCGTAGACACTGGCGAGCAGATTGATGCCGTATTCCTGGGCTTCAGGAAGGCATTTGATACGGTTCCGCACTTACGTTTAGTGAAAAAAATACGAGCTTACGGAATATCGGACCAGGTTTGTGATTGGATTCAGGATTTCCTAGAAGAAAGAACACAACATGTCATTCTTAACGGTTCAAAATCTGCAGATGTAGAGGTAATTTCGGGAGTACCGCAGGGAAGCGTGATAGGACCTTTATTGTTTACAATATACATAAATGACTTAGTTGACAACATCGGTAGCTCCGTGAGGCTATTTGCAGATGACACGGTTGTCTACAAGAAAGTAGCAACATCAGAAGACTCGTACGTACTCCAGGAGGACCTGCAGAGGATTAATGCATGGTGCGACAGCTGGCAGCTTTCCCTAAACGTAGATAAATGTAATATAATGCGCATACATAGGGGCAGAAATCCATTCCAGTACGATTATGCCATAGGTGGTAAATCATTGGAAGCGGTAACGACCGTAAAATACTTAGGAGTTACTATCCGGAGCGATCTGAAGTGGAATGATCACATAAAACAAATAGTGGGAAAAGCAGGCGCCAGGTTGAGATTCATAGGAAGAATTCTAAGAAAATGTGACTCATCGACGAAAGAAGTAGCTTACAAAACGCTTGTTCGTCCGATTCTTGAGTATTGCTCATCAGTATGGGACCCTTACCAGGTTGGATTAATAGAAGAGATAGACATGATCCAGCGAAAAGCAGCGCGATTCGTCATGGGGACATTTAGTCAGCGCGAGAGCGTTACGGAGATGCTGAACAAGCTCCAGTGGCGGACACTTCAAGAAAGGCGTTACGCAATACGGAGAGGTTTATTATCGAAATTACGAGAGAGCACATTCCGGGAAGAGATGGGCAACATATTACTACCGCCCACATATATCTCGCGTAATGATCACAACGAAAAGATCCGAGAAATTAGAGCAAATACGGAGACTTACAAGCAGTCGTTCTTCCCACGCACAATTCGTGAATGGAACAGGGAAGGGGGGTCAGATAGTGGTACAATAAGTACCCTCCGCCACACACCGTAAGGTGGCTCACGGAGTATAGATGTAGATGTAGATGTAGATGTAACCTCTCATGCACCATCTGAAGCAGAGCCTGAAAATGTTTGAAAACTGATTCATGGAATAAATAACTGTTTCAAAAAAAGTGACTGGTCGTAGTTTTCTGTTTTTATATCAGATATTCAGGGAATTGGACACATGATGTAGTCAAGCTAAGCTTTTACATATAATGTTTATCTTTTTCGCGTGTGTAACACTTTAAGATACACCACACAAATGTGCCAGTAAAATGTTCAATAATGACATAAATGTCCAATCGTCTAGGTTCGAAATTCTTCAACAAAGGCTTGTCATCAAAGAGTTGAATTTTAACCATGAGTCAAATGCTCTGTGATCTTGCGTAAAAGGAAATTTTCTTTGAAAGTAACACTTTTCAAACCGCAATTCGTAATATTTTCCCACAGACTGTTAGAAATAAGTTTGTTTCAGCAGCTGCGAGAGAGCGCCAGATAAGAGCCGTCACTGTGCTTGCGCAGCTAAGACGATGTAGGAAGCCCGTATGTTCGTATGTGTAAAACATCAAAATAGCTTACTTTATGTCATAAAAGAAACATCAGAGGATACTCCAAGAGCATTGGAATTTCGTGAACCATACTAAAATGCATAATTCGGCTTAAAGTGCACATTTGTATGCCCATGTTCCCAATGAAGTAGGCCTCGATCTGATATTAAGGTTTTCAGTGTGGCTTTTGGGATGTAAATTTTGCTTGGAGTACCAGTACTGTATTATCATATGTTTGGTTCTTTATTGTGGCATAATGCCTAATGTACTAGAAGATGAAAACCTGCACTTTAAATGTAGCAAACAGTTGGAACTAGCCAATAGTGCAGAAATAAAAACACTTCGTTTCAAATAAATTAATATAAATAATATAAATTAATATAAATATTAATAAAAGCCAAATTTCTTTAGCAAAATGACAAAAATAAATTCATTGTCCTTCAAGGCGATTAATGCTTGACTGTCAGAAAGGTGCAAGTAAGATAAACTCTGAAACTAACAACATATTTTAGCCTTCCGTAATTATGTCAATGTATTTAATTCACTTGATAGCTCCCGGCCACAGAAATCCGTTCCCCTCCAGCCATTCGACGTGAGAGCAGTAAACATAGAGGAAACAGCAAAATCACTAAATGCAAACACGGGTCACGTGGAGACTACCCACCTCCCCACTATAACTCAGACTGCTCTGTGCATCAGCCCCAAATCTACAATATTTCCCAACTGTGGCAATACTAGATAGTGATTGCCCCCCAACCAACAACAACCACCACCACCACCACCACCACCACCACCACAAGCATTTGAGATAGGACGTAAAAAGAAAAAGAGACTTTACAAAAATATGTTGATTTTGTACCTCACACCTTTCCGAGGAGACTGATACATAAAAATGTTCAAGGAAATGTGACATGTTGTTTGGTCTTAAGTGTGCCAAGGTGCAGTGTCACACCTCTTCACACATTATTCTTCTACTGCAAATCACTGTGTGTAACTCAAATGTATATATTTTGTAATGGATGCCATCAAACTATATTCAGGACAGAGGAAATTAAAATGTCCTGTTGTGCCCCTCTTGTTCTGTCAGCCGGTTTGACATCCTCCCCTCCTCCTTTTAAAAAACCGTCATAATTAACACTGGATGGGATTATTTATAGGATACATAAAACCAGACAAGTAACAAGCAAGACAATCCACATTTCTTTAATCAGGTCCTAGCATTTTTTTCTCTCTAATCTTGCTACAGCGTTACATGGCATGCTTTTTTTCTGTGAAAAAATTTATTACCTCTTCAAAGTTCGTCAAACAATTTGCTACATGAAAAATCTAAATGTTGTTGTCTAATACCGAAAAAGCCATTAATACAAATAGTATCCAAGACTGGTGTGGTTTGTTGATCTGATTAAGTTGTTTTATCACTGTCTACTAGATAAAACAAAATAAGCCTTTCTAATATTGCAGCAATTGTAACACACAAAAAAGCGAGTCTGTTTCGGCAATAATGGTCATTTTTGTAACACGACAGAATACAATTCACTAATACCAATATCAAATGCCTATTTGGCTTACTACAAGCGAAAAGCTTTATGTTATGAAAGAGTTTTACATTTCATATTCTACGGTTAACCTTGCCCAGACTGCCAGAACCACCGGTTTAGTTACCCACCTTTATTCTTCGCTAAGCCATTATTACTAATTCGTACAACGCATTTCCATGCTATTCCCAGAATAGAATTTAGCAGCTGCTAACTGCAGACTGTACAACTGGCCTTTAAGAGTGTAGCAAAAATTTTTCATCAAAATTTCATTTTCTTAGATACACTTACTTTATTACCTGTTATTTCTGTTAGTCGTTTATTTCCACTCTGGTAGTCTCAATCTATGGATTTCGCTAATAATTTTAACAATGCAGATCATTCGCAATATTATTAGAGGCATTTTTTATAAAAAGAACTCTGTAGATCTGAATTTATAGAGATGTCTTAAAAAACAAAAAAGACTACTTATTTCCCATTTTTCTGGCTCAAGCTCATTTCTTGCTCACCAGAACTTTTGATATTGCCTTCCCTAGAGAGTATTAAACATCTGTAGAACACAATAAGAGATGTCAGATTTGAGTAACAGCTGACTATGGGCCCATTTTCAATGCACTTCCACCTTGCCATTGTTTTTAGGGTCTTATATGGTCACACTGCAAAACCAAATATAGTTTTCAAGTGGTTTACGACAGGGTCCTTCTCATAAAAATAGTTTGAAAGAGTTTGCAGGTGATTTTTTCTTTGTAAAAGTGGCCCAAAAATTACCATTTTTTAGAAACACTGTCAACTTTTTCCTCAAATTGTAAACTACTGGAAAGCAATAGGAGAATGAAATTTTATAAGACCCTGCATTGGTAAGTTATGGCGTGCAAGGTTTCACGTTTATCCTGCAGTTACTTCTAGAGATATAAAAAGCTAACTTTTGCATTTTTTGAGCACCTATTTTTTCAGCTTACTTTGCTTCTATTAACTGTATTAAAATTGCTCTAGAAATCACTTTTTATTATTTCTCATAAGAGGGTGCAAAGAGTTGTACAAGATGGAATATCACCACCACCCCCCCCCCCCCCACCCCCTCCAAGAAAATACCGCTACTGCACTGCTGACAGCTGTGCTATGGAGTCAAACAAATGACTATATCTCTGGAAATATGGAATTAGTGATTGTGAAACATTACCAATTTTTACTGGGATCATGTCTGAAAGTTCACACAAAATTTCACCAAAATCCATGTTTGGTCATAGGAGACTTTTTCCAAAATTAGACGACTTGGCATGGAAAAGACCAATTTTAAGCATAAAATTATCCATGAATCATGGTTGCAAAGGTGAAACCTGGGAGAAAATGGTGTTACTTTGGTTCATTTTGTCACACAGTACATGAAATACCCTGACACTTGTCAACAAATGTGTACAACAAGCTGTTCTATCTCTGCCCCATAGAGCAGAGGCTGTCACAGATAGCCTGCCAGCAGATGCAGGTGAGCAGGCTATTTGCCATTGCATCAAATTCACCCCTCATTCTGGTGTGAATGAGAACCATTTATCAACCTTTGCCTGTTTGCACTTAGCCGAGATATACAATCGTCTATGCTGATCATGTGACTGCATAAGTGTCAGCTGTTTGCCCATGCCTATCCATCTCTGTCCACAGGCAAGTACGTGAGGTGCAGCTGGTTGTATACCAATATTTTGGGCAGCCCTATTATGAAAATGGAAACACAAAACTGATTGTCAACATACCTCTTGCATGTCATGGTAGCACAGATGAAAGAATACCAGCACATCATTCATAGACTTCTTGAGCTTAGCTGCACGATTAGGTTTCATGTAGCAATCTTTTACACTGCCACTGACTTTCCTGTAACACATGTTTTACAATTTTTACTTATTTTGTGTCGAAGTAAACTTAGTTATAAAAACACTCTAACAGAAATAATACTAAAATAAGATTTGGACAACTGAAAAATAGTTACTATTACGTAAAATAAACAGACAAGAATAAGAGCACTAATCGGATGGAAAAGATTGGGTACTTTAGATTGAATGAACACACAGCAGACAAGGTAGGAAATACTAAGTTTGTGTAACACATTGTTCAACATTTGGAGTAAACAGCATACCAAGAAAAGTGCAAAGAGATTAACAGCTTATGAACCAGCTGGTTGCACATAGTAACTTAGAGGATCCACATGAATGCATAATGAAGGAACCAGCTAGTATTCAATCACAAGCTTGGAATAAAAAATTCCTGGAGAATTTCAGGTAAGAGGAGGAAGATGGTATCAAAAAGCAACACAAAATTCCACGAATTTTCATGAAATTTCTGAAATTCCCTGAGAGTTCTCTGATTTTTTCAGGTAAATTTTAATTCCCTGAGAATTCCAGGTTCTCACTAATGCACACACTGATTCATGAGCAAGGCTTTGTCTACAATTTCTAAATACTTCAAGCTCTACTTGGTGGGGTAGCTGATAGGAGTAACTCATTTGAATGAAAATATCACACCAATCATATCCACTTCCAAACTGTCTCTACTGCGCAAACACAGTTTTGTGATTGTTGAGATCATCGTGACACCTTTGTTGAACCATATTTAGCATGTTTCAGCATATGGTCACTTGGAGCACTAGTTGACACTGTCATTCACATTGTGTTGCTGAAATGTTATTAGTTTGCAAATAGCACCAGCTATGTATTTTATTCATGCTGAGCAAAATCTGTTTCGAGAATTTATTCTCGATGTCAAGTGCAGTATTTACGTATGAATTTTTTCTGATGTTACACAAACAAACAATGTTAGTTATAGTTTGCATGTGTGTGTGGTTTTCTACATAACTGATGAGGCACGGTACTGGATAACGTCAAAAAGACGACTACAGTGCAGGAGACGCAGAATAACACATATTCAAACACCATACGAAATACATATTTGCATTTGACAATGAGGAAAAATTCTCAAATGTGTCGTAAAGCATAAAAAATACATAACTAGTGCAGTATTTCATTATTTAGATAATGAATGACAGCTGCAGGCTTTCAAAAACATTGATTACGACATACGAAATTGAGCCAAACGTTCCTACGTCCCACACAATTATCAGTTCCAGTTACATCAGTGGTTTTTATTAAATAATAAACCTTCATTAGATAATAAACAAGTCTCTGACAAGTCTTTTGATGCCTGTTATGTACAGTCAGACATAAAAGCTGACCGCCGGCCGGCCGCCACAGAGACTAAGTCCAAGTCGAAATTTTAAGGTGGACAATAAAACAGACCACCTCTGACAACGCTTAGTCTGGCCGTCTGCACAATATGGCAATGCTGTAAGATGCGGAAGTGTCAGGAGGAAGCGTTGTGTACTTACAAGATATTGTGGGGTTGTGTTAGCCCATGGTGTAGTGGTAATTGTGCATTCTAACCTTATAGTCATGTGTTCGCGTCCAACTGTATCACTCTTTCATTTTAACCACATTTCAGCCCTCCTCTAAAGTTATGAGTCTGATTGAACATCGAAGATAATTCGCTTCACATTCTACCCACCAGTAATAACAAATGCTTTCAGAAACAATTCTGCAGCACAGCTCGTGGTTGCGTCGCGATCAGTACACCTTATGCTCGAGCGTTTCGTCGCAATGCAGTGGCCACCCTCCATCTACAAGATGTCACCCACTACCTGAAATTGGGTGCCACCCAGGTGAACAAGGCGCTACGCTGTCAGTGTATGTATTAACTGTCACTTTCGAATTTGAAGTTCTAGTTATCGTCTTCCAGTTAAGCATTGGATTTTGCATACTTGAAAATCATGAACTACAGTTAAACATTGTAAAATTGGGTTGTAAGTGGGAAAAAAGTGTAACATCTGCAACATAATATTTACTTCTGGTATAACAGAGGGGTGAATGCACAGGAGGTAGCTTGAAAGATCTGAACCGTGAGTGGAGCGAATGCTTTAGGGAAATATACGCCACAAAAAGATATTCTTGTTTCAAAGAAGATCTTTCTAGCATGAATGATTTTCCACATTAAGAAAGTCTCAACTACTGATGTAAGCAATGGATTACCATTTAACCATCATGCAACATTTGCATTCAACAGGCAAGGTTCAGAAGTCTGGTGTAGGAGTCCTGCATGCTCTAATTTGAAACAACAAAAACCAATGGAGTGACTATTAATGCAGTTTTGCTTGAACATCATCAGGTCGCTCATTGAGCATTCCTATGCAATACTATTACTGGTGACTAGTTATGAAGCCTTTATTGTTAACTTCCTAACAAGAAATGAAAGGCTGAGTGCCCCCCCCCCCCCCCCCCCAAAAAGAGTAGCGTGAACATAATATTTTAAATGTGATAGCTCCAAAAGTGTGTTTTGCACTACAAATTCTTCCCCAAAGATGTGTCTATCACAGCTGGAATTTGTTGCCAACAATTGAGACACCTTTCGGTCACAGTGTAAGAAAATCGACCGACATAGCTACATCAAGTGTGCTAATGCATGATAACACACTCTGATGATTGTGAAACAAAACTATCCAGGAGATTTGATAGGGAAGTCATCTCTCAGGCAAACGTCGTTCTGATCGTGTACTCGTAAAATTTTACCTTTCCCACTCTTGATCGATCAACCATCAAGGCAATTCATTTCTAGATGAAAATGCTCTTCAAACTACACTGGTTTAATGACATTTTGCTGCAGTGTTGTCTTATGATACCCTTATTGAGTTTCTATCTGCCTGTTTGTAGCTGTGGTACAAAAGCATTAAAAATATGGCTTTCACCAAGTCTCAAAAGGGGAACAAAAGCAACTTGCAACGGGTAGGCAAGCATGTTACCTTGGAGTTACGGTATTCAGCCTAGCAGCAACTGCCTTGTGGTCGCTAATCCCTGTATTCATCACAATACTCACTATTTGTCCAGGATTATTTGTTGCTAAAAGGTCAAGTATGCTTTCGCAACCATTTACGCTTCAAGTGGGCTTATGAACTAATTGTTCAAAATAATTTTATGAGAAAGCATACAGTACAAGCCAGGGCTGCATATCGAGGGTAGATTAAAGTCACCACCAACTATAAGTGGGGTACCTATTTGAAATGGGACTCAAGTTTTCTTTGAACTGTTCAGCAACTATACCTTCCGAGTCGGGGTTGGTAAAACAATCCAATTAATAGTTTAATCTGATTCTCAAGTATAACCTCTACCCATACT
Source organism: Schistocerca serialis cubense (assembly GCF_023864345.2). Taxonomy (NCBI): domain Eukaryota; kingdom Metazoa; phylum Arthropoda; class Insecta; order Orthoptera; family Acrididae; genus Schistocerca; species Schistocerca serialis. The sequence continues at coordinate 260,077,754 of NC_064642.1, forward strand.
ATTTCACAGGAACTATCTACTTCAATTTCACTACAAGGCAAACTACTTCTGACAGCAATAAATACTCCACCACCAATTGTATTTAATCTATCCTTTCTGAACACTGTTAGGTTATTAGAAAAAATTTCTGCTGAGCTTATTTCCGGCTTTAGCCAGCTTTCTGTACCTATAACTATTTGAGCTTTATTGCTTTCTATTAGGGCTTGGAGCTCTGGTTCTTTCCCAACACAGCTACGACAATTTACAACTACAATACCAATCGTTTCTACAACTAACTTACTGTGTTTTACCCGCCCCTTTTAGACAGCCACCCTTTCTGTGGTCCCGAGGCTCTCTAAAACACACCACCCAGTCCCTTCCACACAGCCCCCACTACCACCTGTGTAGCCACTTCCTGTACGTAGTGGACTCCTGATCTATTAAGCAGAACCCAAAAACTCTCCACTCAAAGGCACAAGTCAAGGAATCTGCAGCCTACACAGTCACAGAATTGCCTGAGCCTCTGATTCAGACCCTCCACTTGGCTCTGCACCAAAGGACCACAGTCGGTTCTACCAACGATGCTGCAGATGGTGATATCCACCTCAATCTCGGGAGCAAGACTGGTAGTCTCTACCATGTCCACTAGGCGCCCAAAATCAGAGAGAATCTCCTCCGATCCATTGCGACATACATGACTGGTACCAACATGAGCCACAACCTGCTGTTGGCTGCACCCTGTACTCCTCATGGCATCTGGAAGCAGCCTTTCCACATCCAGAATGACCCCCCACCCACCCACCCACCCCCACCCAGTATGCACACTGGCTTTCTTCCCCTCCTTGGCAGCCGTGTTCCTAAGGGGGCCCATTACATGCCTAATGCTGGAGCTCCCTACAACCAGCAAACCCACCCTCTGTGAACGCCCAGACCTTGCGGGCCGCAAAGTTTCCTCTAGAACAGGGTGGACGTCTGCATCTGGCTCAGAGACATTGTCAGCCACAGATAACAATCGAAAACTGTTGTTCAAACGAAATTGGGGATGCCTAATATCGGCCCCTCGGAAAGGGGGCTGCCTGCCAGACTTTGGAATGATCTCCCATTCGACCATGGGTGAGGGGTCAACCTCAGTGCAGGCAGTACCTGGGGCGGCCACAGCAGTGCACCAAACGGGGGACAGGTGGGATGTGTCCTACGTCTCTCGCATCCCCGCAGCTGAGACCCCCCCCCCCCACAAGTGATGCCTCTTGGCAGAAACCTCAAGCTGTGTGATGGAAGCCAACATAGCCTGGAGCTGTGAGCGAAGGATCACCAACTCAGCTCGCGTTTATACACAGTAATCACAATACCTATCCGTTACTGCGGTTGCTCCCATTTGAAGGCCGTAAAAATACACAACAAACAAATGGTGTACTCGCCTTCTTAGCAGCAGGAATGCGAGGTGCTCTGCCACTGATGGTCTAACCGACACTGAACTGTACTAACCAAAACAAACAAAAGCCTGTACGATATGGTGGTACAGTACGCTACACTGTAATTAAAATAAAAGCTTGTGCGTAGCAAGCACTCGAACACGCAAAAAATTACTAAAATAATCTAGTAGTATATAAGTCGCTCATGCTGGAAGCTCACAAAAATGTACAACAAACAAACAGTGTACTCGCCTTCTTAGCAGCAGGAACACGATGTGCACTGTCACTGACGCTCAATCCACTCTATTTGGATCCCAAGAAAATAGGAACCTTCTCACAAAGTAATGTGAGGTGATATCAAAATTTATCCAACACAAAAAAATTAACTGCAGCGCTTTCATACACGCAGTAGTCGCACACAAGGATATATTATGACTTAGAAGCGTACATTTCAGTTCCTCCTCTCATATCCACACCCTTGTTTTAGTATGAAGGGTTCTGAAGCACAATATGACACCAGGTTCTTATCGTAGGCCCTATCGGAAATGCAAAAAGCAGGGAGCTCTCCATTCTCTTGTCCAACAGTCTGTTTCCTTTCATGCATTACTACCGCTTGCAGATTCTTATATAAGGACTTGCAGGATTAAAATTCTTCAGCAGAATGAGCTTTATGCTGTTGTGTTAATTACAGTATGGAAAAAATGCACCAAAGACGAGATCCCCTAGATCAGTGAAGATATTTGCACATGTCTGTATTCTGCAATGACTGCGGGCTGCCACAATACTTTATAGAATTCATGCGGCAGGCAACAAAACTGAGAGTGCACTTCAGACTTCATTCGCAAGTCAGCAGGAGAAGGACGGAAACATCAAATTAACATCGCTTTTCTAGTCGTATTCAATCCAAAATGAGGTGTTATTAAGGTAGTTGAGCGTTCTAGGAATTACACTTCGATAATTCCCATATGAGTATTCCGATAGCCTAAAGAACCAGTCAGTGTGAAACCTTCGGGAACTACATTAATATTAAACTGCAATAACTTGAGACAATACGTGGACTATTCCCTTCTCTGGGTAACCTCCTACTGTTAATTAGGATTCTCTCTGTCCTACATGTAATGCAAATGGAACTTAACATTCATGAGGCGCTTTCTGCTGTTCTTGACAAACATCAGCAACTTGTAATCACAGCGAGTAACAACTGCGTGATGATAATGGTCCGGGTTGCAGTGGATGTGGTAGTGTTATGTTGTCAAACTGCTTACAGTAACGTTAATGGTGGTGCACATAATCTAGCGCTGATTACCTATGTAAATGAAGAAAGTGTGGTGGCATCACTGCTTCTCTTTATTTGGCATCAGCTTGAGTAACCTGATTCAATGAACATATTACTCCATTCACAAGCTGCTAATGATACAGTATGACTATAGAGATAATCGCGCAGGTATTACATTACTTCTACAGTATATTGCTTGACAAATATTATCAGCAGCTATGCAGCTGAAATGATTAACTGTATAGGTACTCTATGTTGCACTTGGTTAAGTGAGCAGCTGCTTCCTGCTTCTATTGTTCGTAAATGCTTGTATACTGACCATTCATTACTTGACTAAATATGCGCTACAATCTGATTCGCGTGTGTATGACATGGGTTAGCGCCATCACAAAGCAATGACTAAAGAATGGATGCCATTGAAGTACCGTTAATTGATGGCAAGACAAACATTTGCAAATCACTTGTAGTGCCTCAAAAAACAATTGCATCTTAAAAATTGAAGGACAGAATTGCATCTTAAATATTGAAGGACAGACGTCCACACCGTAACAGGGTGTTGAAATACAGCAACAACGGCAGATAAAAATTCGTGACCGCCCAGGGTTTGAACTGGACCTCCTGCTGACAAGGCAGACGCACTGACCATTGCACTAGCGGGACACAACGTCCAAGCTGCCTGCAGGACCTAGCTATACATGCTCCTCGTCAGATGAAAATTCCCATCTTTTCCACATACGCGATACCCCTCCCATCGATTATTGCACTCGCTGCCACACTGTACTCTTGCGAAGGTTCGGACGATGTCATGCGTCTAGCACTGAAAACCTTCAATGGCCTGTCAAGACCTAATAATTATACAGGATGTTTCACGAGAATAGTAAATATTGTAGGAGGAGGCGGTAGTACAGATAAATTGCAGAAAAATGCCATACAACATGTGTCCAATATTTATTGGGTACATACAGCTGGGTTCAATGCATTTTTGTTTCATTTGTTGGTCCTTACAGGACCCCACTGTCTACACTTCCTTGAAAATGAGATTCCAGCATTACTGGAAGAGGTTCCTTTTGCTACAAGAATGCGTATGTTCCTCCAGTGTGACCGGGCTCCTGCTTTTTCTACTCATCATGAGACACATTGTCCAAACCTAACATTTCCTGGATGAGGGATCAGTAGATACGGGCACTTTTCTTGGCCACTGAGGTCCCCGGACCTTATCTCTTTGGATTTTTGCCTGTGGGGATGGTTGAAAGGCGAAATCTGCACAGAAAAAGTAAACTCAAGAGCCAATTTGATCCGTTTGGGTTTGAATAGTGCAGCCCTCATAAAAGAACACAAAGACGAACTCAGAAGAGCTACACGTGGTATTATCAAGAGAAGTCAAAAGTGGATTGAAGTTGGTGGGGGATTTTTGAAACTCAACTTTCAACGTCATCATTTGCCTTTGCTTTGAGTTTGATAGGGTTATGTACTAACAGCTGTATCTCTGCACTCAATAAAAAGTGGACACATTTATATGAAATTTTTTTATGCAACCCCCCCCCCCCCTTCCCATCCCCCACACACACACTTCTATTTTAAGTGCTATTGGGAAAATGTTTGCCAACTCAGTGATATTGGGAAAATGTTTGCCAACTCAGTGATAGTGACGGACTGGAGCTGCATTAATCTACTCATTTCAGTAGTAGTAGTAGTTGTTATTGCTTTTGCTTTTGTCTTCAGTCCTGAGACTGGTTTGATTACTGCAACCTACATCCTTCTGAATCTGCTTAGTGTATTCATCTCTTGGTCTCCCTCTATGATTTTTACCCTCCGCACTGCCCTCCAATGCTAAATTTGTGATCCCTTGATGCCTCAGAACATGTCCTACCAACTGGTCCTTTCTTCTTGTCAAGTTGTGCCACAAACTCTTCTTCTCCCCAATTCTATTCAATACCTCCTCATTAGTTATGTGATCTACCCATCTAATCTTCAGCAATCTTCTGTAGCACCACATTTCGGAAGCTTCTATTCTCTTCTTGTCCAAACTATTTATCATCCATGTTCCACTTCTATGCATGGCTACACTCCATACAAACACTTTCAGAAACGACTTCCTGACACTTAAATCTATACTCGATGTTAACAAATTTCTCTTCTTCAGAAACGCTTTCCTTGCCATTGCCAGTCTACATTTTATATCCTCACTACTTCGACCATCATCAGTTATTTTGCTTCCCAAGTAGCAAAACTCCTTTACTACTTGAGGTGTCTCATTTCCTAATCTAATTCCCTCAGCATCACCCGACTTAATTTGACTACATTCCATTATCCTCGTTTTGCTTTTGTTGATGTTCATCTTACACCCTCCTTTCAAGAAACTGTCCATTCTGTTCAACTGCTCTTCCAAGTCCTTTGCTGTCTCCGACAGAATTACGATGTCATCGGCAAACCTCAAAGTTTTTATTTCTTCTCCATGGACTTTAATACCCACTCCGAATTTTTCTTTTGTTTGCTTTACTGCTTGTTCAATATACAGATTGAATAACATCGGGGACAGGCTACAACCCTGTCCCACTCCCTTCCCAACCACTGCTTCCCTTTCAAGCCCCTCGACTCTTATAACTGCCATCTGGTTTCTGTGCAAATTGTAAATAGCCTTTCGCTCCCTGTATTTTACCCCTGCCACCTTCAGAATTTGGAAGAGAGTATTCCAGTCAACATTGCCAAAAGCTTTCTCTAAGTCTACAAATGCTAGAAATGTAGGTTCGCCTTTCCTTAATCTATTTTCCAAGATAAGTCGTAGGGTCAGTATTGCCTCACGTGTTCCAACATTTCTGTGGAATCCAAACTGATCTTCATCGAGGTCGGCTTCTACCAGTTTTTCCATTCGTCTGTAAAGAATACGCGTTAGTATTTTGCAGCTGGGGCTTATTAAACTGATAGTTCAGTAATTTTCACATCTTTCAACACCTGCTTTCTTTGGGATTGGAATTATTATACTCTTCTTGAAGTCTGAGGGTATTTTGCGGGTCTCATACCAGATGGTAGAGTTTTGTCAGGACTGGCTCTCCCAAGGCCGTCAGTAGTTCCAATGGAATGTAGTCTACTCCCGGGGCCTGTTTTGACTCAGGTCTTTCAGTGCTCTGTCAAACTCTTCACGCAGTATCTCCCATTTCATCTTCTTCTACATCCTCTTCCATTTCCATAATATTGTTCTCAAGTACATCGCCCTTGTCCCTTGTATAGACCCTCTATATACTCCTTCCACCTTTCTGCTTTCCCTTCTTTGCTTAGAACTGGGTTTCCATCTGAGCTCTTGATATTCATACAAATTGCTCTCTTTTCTCCAAAGGTCTCTTTAATTTTCCTGTAGGCAGTATCTATCTTACCCCTAGTGAGATAAGCCTCTACATCCGTTACATTTGTCCTCTGGCCATCCCTGCTTAGCCATTTTGCACTTCCTGTCGATCTCATTTTTGAGACGTTTGTGCTCCCTTTTGCCTGCTTCATTCACTGCGTTTTTATATTTTCTCCTTTCATCAATTAAATTCAATATTTCTCCTGTTACCCAAGGATTTCTACTAGCCCTCGTCTTTTTACCTACTTGATCCTCTGCTGCCTTCACTACTTTATCCCTCAGAGCTACCCATTCTTCTTCTACTGTATTTCTTTCCCCCATTCCTGTCACTTGTTCCCTTGTGCTCTCCCTGAAACTCTGTACAACCTCTGGTTTAGTCATTTTATCCAGGTCCCATCTCATTAAATTCCCACCTTTTTGCAGTTTCTTCAGCTTTAATCTACAGTTCATAACCAATAGATTGTGGTCAGAGTCCACATCTGCCCCTGGAAATGTCTTACAATTTAAAACCTGGTTCCTAAATCTCTGTCTTACCATTATATAATCTATCTGTTACCTTCTAGTATCTCCAGGATTCTTCCATGTATACAACCTTCTTTTATGATTCTTGAAACAAGTGTTGGCTATGATTAAGTTACGCTCTGTGCAAAATTCTACCAGACAGCTTCCTCTTTCATTTCTTTCCCCCAATCCATATTCACTTACTATGTTTTCTTCTCTCCCTTTTCTTACTCTCCAGTCACCCATGAGTATTAAATTTTCTTCTCCCTTTACTACCTGAATAATTTCTTTTATCTCATAATACATTTCATCAATTTCTTCATCATCTGCAGAGCTAGTTGGCATACAAACGTGTACTACTGTAGTAGGCATGGGTTTCGTGTCTATCTTGGCCACAATAATGCGTTCACTATGCTGTTGGTAGTAGCTCACCCGCACTCCAATTTTTTTTATTCATTATTAAACCCACTCCTGCATTACCCTTATTTGATTTTGTATTTATAACCCTGTATTTCAGTAGATGTAGTTGTAATTTTCTGAACCATTCATGTTTAATAAGTGACAGTGTCTCTCATCGTATACTTTGTGGGAAACCTGCTTCTTTCTTTCCTTGCCTATACCACAGTGTAGAGTGACCGCTCACACTCTTGATACCTTACTGGATGTACTACAGCAACTAAAGATTGCACTCCCGCTGGAAAAGTATATGTCAAGTCAGATGGTTTTGCTCCTCCTCTACTGTCGTTGAAAATGATCACAACGAAATTAAGTATAGGAATCCTACGAAATCCTGGAGTTCACACTGTGGTGCTGAGCAGATGAAAAAAGTAGTTTTCACAATTATCAGATGACACATGGAGTTTGTCAGATTCCACTAATTATGACTGCATTATTAATTGTTCATTCACAATCGCTTTCCTGATGCTTATTGCAAGTGTCTTTTGAATGTTAGAGCTGGAGGAATAGAAACACCAGATTTTCGTCATATGGAATATTCAAATTCATTTCAATTTAACAATGTAAGGAATTTTCTCTTGAGAAGAGATATAAGGATATCAGTTAATGCTTTTGAGTCCACGAAAGTCGTTCCACACAAGAAATACAACTACATTCATCTCTTATGTTGCAATTTATCTGTCATAGCAACTACTGCGCCAATAAGTAACTCGCAGATGCCGCACCTTTTCGCTAGCTCCGAGGTAACATGCTTGCCTGCCAGTTACAAGCTGCTTATGTTCACCTTTTGAGACTCGCTGAAAGCCGTATTTTTAATTCTTCTGCAGCAGAGCTACAAGCAGGCAGATAGAAACTCAATACGGAAATCGTAAGGCAACGCTCAAGAAAATTCATCTTGATACTTTCAGTAACCCTTAGTGTCAGAGCAAAAACCTTATGGTACTGCAAAATTCATAATGCCACTTTTGTTTTCTGCTGACATATTTTTTGTTGCTGTGAATACATATTTTCATCAATGAACCGGCGCATTTGCATAATACTTGAATATTATACACAACATGAAGTAAATAGAGACCTTTTTGAAGTAATTTGTGTTGAAATACGTACAGTCTTCTTACAGACGCTTAATGCTTTATTAAGATAGACTGCCGCAGTGATGTTTCCATAGTAAGTTGAATTTAATTTGTATTAGTAAAGTGAATGTTTAAATTCTCTTTGATGATTACGGTTGTGTTCAATAAACTAATGGAAAATGCAATTATATCAGCAACAGTATATTCTTTCACTATCTCTAGAACAATCTGACAACACTAAAGTAGTTTACAAATTATACACCTGTAGAAACCTACTGGCTCTAACACAGTAATTAAAACAGTGTAGTTTAAACGGCATTTTCGTCTAGAAATGAATTGCCTTGACAGTTGATCGATCAAGAGTGAGAAAGGTAAAATTTTACGAGTACACAATCACAAGGACTTCACTATCAATCTCCTGGATAGTTTTGTTTCCCAAATCAACAGAGTACGTTATCATGCATTAGCACACTTGACATAGTTTTGTCAGATGGTTTTCTTACAAACGACCAAAAGGTGTCTCAATTTTGGCAACAAATTCCAGCTGTGATACACACACCCTTGGGGAAGAATTCGTAGTGCAAAACACACTTTCGGAACATCAGATGGAAAATATTGTGTTCACACTAATCTTTTCTCAAGCTTATGTGTTTTGGGGGGCCTCAGCCTTTCATTTCTTGTTAGGAGGTTAACAATAAAGGCACCATAACTAGTCACCAGTAATAGTATTGCATAGGAATGCTCAATGAGTGACCCGATGACGTTCAAGCAAAACCGCAATAATAGTCACTCCATTGGCTTTTGTTGTTTCAAATTAGAGCATGCAGGACTCCTACACGAGACTTCTGAACCTTGCCTGTTGAATGCAAATGTCGAATGATGGTTGAATGGTAATCCATCACTTACATCAGTAGTTGAGACTTTCTTAATGTGGAAAATCATTCATGCTAGAAAGATCTTCTTTGAAACAAGAATATCTTTTGTGGCGTATATTTAACAAAAGCATTCGCTCCACACACAGTTCAGATCCTTCAAGCTACCTCCTGTGCATTCACCCCTTTGTTATACCAAAAGTAAATACTGTGTAGCAGAGTTATTTCCCACATTTTACACCATTTTGCTGAAGTCTCTTGGAAAGTGTAAAAGTGGGATTTCACTGTAGTTTTCTACACTTCAGATAATTGGGCCATAATACTGCTTGCATTATCCATAAATGTAGTCAAGTTTTTGGGATAACAGTTCTTTTCTCTACACTGGAGACAGTGCATGGTGTATACTGTCACTTCAGTCTGATGTTATATGGACGATATATTAAACTCTTGCTGTACATACATCAGAATACTGGTTGCAAACCACCCCCCTCACCTTGCAAGATAAGTTCTAGTTTTTCCTCTCAGCCAAAAACAATCCTACAAAAGTGAAACATATTGTACATATTATTTATAGTCTCCTGAGTGAGAGCACAAAGTTTCTGTCACTTCCGACAGATAGCATAGCTGCAGGACAGTTTCAAAATGGCGTCTGTAGGTGATGTACATTACAAGCAACGTGCCGCCATTGAATTTCTCACTGCAGAGAAAGAAACTGTGGGGAATATTCACAAACACTTGTGCAAAGTGTATGGAGCATCTGCTGTTGACAGAAGTACAGTTAGCCGCTGGGCGTGGAGAGTGAGATCATCAGAAGGTGGTTCGTCAGAGCTCCACGTCTTGTAATGGTCAGGGAGACTATCCATGGCTGCTACACCTGACATGTTGCAGCGAGCTGATGCTGTCATTTGCGAGGACAGATGCATTACAACTCGGCAGTTGGCACTGCATCTGTCAATCAGTAAAGGAAGTGTGGGTGCAAATATTTCCACTTTTGGGAATGCCTTTGTGTCCCAGACTGTGACAGGTGATGAAACCTGGGTTCACCATTTTGAGCCCGAAACAAAACAACAGTCAATGGAATGGCACATCCCCACTCCTCACAGAAGAAAAAAATCAAGCAACTGCTTCCGCAGGTAAGAGCATGATCACCATGTTCTGGGACTGTAAAGGTATGAACACATCACAAAACAGTGTCTCAGGGTTTAACACCATCCATCCTACTTACCTATTACAAATTGTAATTACTCTCAATCATTGTACCCAGTTTTCAATTTAATCTGTTTTATGGGGTAGTCGGCATTCATCTACTGCTCTTCAATTTCACTATGTGTATAGAATCTTCATGCCCCTTTTACATATAGCTGTCAATAGACCGCCAGCATGCAAAATACAGTGAACACACAACACTTGACCCACCCATGACACGCAATATGAACTCCAAATCATATAGCACCATGCATAAAATATGCCCCTCATCAGGAGACCACAACTCAAACGTAAATTCCCAAAAACAGTCCAATGCAACTCTAAAAAATTCTCGAGAAAATCGACTTTGAAGTTTTCTGAGCAATTTGGGAGGGAGGGGCTGGTGATGGTGATGACGACAACGACGACTACAATGATGATGATGATAATCAAGAACTTTTACATTTAACAGTTTAGTTTTGAATAAATATAAAAAATACAAAAATTCAGTTGCCATGCTGAATCCTTTTTGGTCTGCCACAGCAAGGAATGTCTGGTTTAAACCCTGCATTATACTCCCAAATGACCCTGTAAATAATGCTGTAAATGGCACTTATGTAGCATACATACTGGTGATGCTCTGCAAACCTCTGAAAGAAAGTGAAGATACTTTCATATCTTCATGATAAAAAACAGCATTGACATTCACATGAGAAACAGGTGGTTGCTTATTGCACCATATACTCTGAATTGTTCCTCGGATAGCTTCTTCCTGCTGGAGGAGAACTTCTCCCAGTATTGGACTCCTTTCCTTACAACAAATACATATACCTACATTGTAACTACCGGTTGATGAAGGAGAAACTGTTGGTCAAAAAGGAGAGGAATGAAGGCAGACTCTGACTAAAATGAAGACAATTACACTTACTTACTTATTTTTATTTGAATTCATATCAGGCCACTAATAACGACAAACTATGTTGGATTAAAGAAACTTTTATAAACTCAATGTTATTCAGAGGGAAGCATAGGGACACAAGCTGTTAATATGTGGAGAGATAGCTAATTAGTTACTTAAATTGCAGGCATAGAAGAAGGGTAATGTACACACACACACACACACACACACACACACACACACACACACACACAGAGAGAGAGAGAGAGAGAGAGAGAGAGAGAGAGAGAGAGAGAGAGAGAGAGAGAGAGGAAACAAAATGGAAATGAGAGAATTGTGTGTGTGTGTGTGTGTGAGAGAGAGAGAGAGAGAGAGAGAGAGAGAGAGAGAGAGAGAGAGAGAGAGTTTTGAGCGCAAAACCACGAAAAAATAAAACTAGAGACGAGTATTCCTGTGTCTTTGGACAGTCAAGCATTGGTTTACAGATTCAGCCATGATAACTGTGTGGTTTATATTTATGCTGGACAATAATTTATTTAGTGGATATACTTTTTCATGATCAGTTATTTTACTGAATTCCTATAAAAACCAAGTTATTGTGGTCAAGTCTTAGAGCTAACTTTATTTATTGACATGGTCTTCCAAAGAGGCCAGAAAACTTGGGCCACTTTTCTTGATTTAACTACTGCCTACAACACTGTATGACTACATGGACTACTGCTTAAGCCGAAGTAAAACACATGATGTGCTAAGCTCACTAAACTATTGGAGACTATCCTCAAAAGTCACTCATCCAGAGAGAGAGAGAGAGAGAGAAAGAGAGAGAGAGAGAGAGAGAGAGAGAGAGAGAGAGAGAGAGAGAGAGAGAAAATTGACCAAATAAAATAAGATAAAATTTATTTCCCAAAGGGTCAGTGGTTATTGCTTACCTCTTTCTTTAACCTATATCTAACTGAAATGCCAGTATCATCATCTAAGACAATCTATGATATACATGATATTGCTCCTTCAACACAAGGAAGGAAGAAAAGCCTTCTTGGAGGATCTACATTAGCTAAATACATATAAACAGTTGATGCTCCATCCCAACCCCAGCAAAACGTGTGTGTATTCCATTGAATTAACAAGCTTGCTGACATAAAACTTTATATCAACTTATGTGGAGCACTGTTAAGCCACAACCCCCATGAGAAATATCTAGGTATTATACTTAAATTGTCATCTTAAATTTAGGAAACGTCTTGAAATAACCAAACATAAGTTAAAACTACAAAGAACATTATCAGGAACTTCACCGAAAGAAACTGGGAAGCCCAAGCAGACTCTTTACATACAGCAGCACAAATGAATGTGTCTACTGCTGTCAAATGATATGCTTCTGTGTGGACTAGAAGCAACAATGTCAACAAGATTAATGTCCGGCTTAACAATACAATGAGAATTGTAACTAAAATTAACACCAGTTCTTTGGATTCATTTCTTGTCTAATACAGCAACACCAGAACTCACGCGACGACACAAAGCGGACCTAGAGTGGCATTAGAATGAAAAGGATCAATTCTCAGGAAGTCACCAATCAACAAAATTCTTTCTTATCTTCCACATACTAGACTTTATCTAGATAACCTGTGTAGGATCTCAGGAATCCCACCAACCTACTTCTTAGGATTTAGAGGAGTGCTTGAGAGGTAACTGAACACAGCTAGACAAGTCCTGGCAATTGGTTGAAACAGCCCTCTCACCTACGGTCACGAAGCTGTGAAGAAAATTCAGGAGTTGCTCAACCGTATCGGATGCTAAAACACAAAACATCCGATAAAAATGGGTGACTGTACACAGCCCCAAATGTGATTGTAGCACAATGGAGCAAACAGTAGACCATATTACTTGTGAATTCCCAATAAGAAGATTTCAGAGACTGTAACTACTTCACAAAGTCCTCTCCAGAGGCTTCTGTTGGGTTAAATTCCATAGACTAATGATTTTAAAAGTAATAATTCCTCTAAATGTTCACATACAATAATTTTATACAAGTTTAATAATATTTTAATTTATATCTTTTTTACTGTTTCGCATGTGTCACACATTTAATTCTGCCATTAAAAAAAGTTACTGACACATTTGGTACTCAAAATTTGGAAATTGTTTTAAAAATTGGGAGGTATAAATGATCGAGAAACTGTGGCTCATTTTCAGTATAATATTGAGACAACTGATGTGAGTCTCTACCATGTTTCAACGCTATACAGTGGCTACAAAAATGCAAATGAAAACATCGGATCTTTCACAGACTCAATAATGTACAGAAACTGTTCCAAAAAAAAACAGTGTTTTACTTTCCTACCTCAAGGAGAAATAAAGCACGAAATCAAACACTATCATTATGATGAATAAGATACACATGAAATAAAATGTATCACACAAAAACAAAGGCTTTCAGGGATTCAGTAACACAATAGCACAATCATCCATTCTAAAGACTTATACCAATTGAAAAAAATGAATAACACGTTTTTCACGTAATAACAATGATAATACACGAACCCAAGGCCAAACAGAACACAACACTGAGAAATACAAGTATACATTTTGCAAACTGTGTAGGAATGAAGACAAATAACAATCAATATACAGATCACTTCCTGATTTCTATAAACTTTGATACATATATTGATTAAAAACTACTACTGAGCGAAGTACTTCCCACCATAGGTAAAAAAGAAATAGAAACTTTTAAAATTAATGTATTAGATTTCATAATAATTAGCTAAAAATTGGAAGAAATAATCGAATAATTGGGAGGTGAAAGAAAAAGGGGGGAATCAAAGACTCCTGCATAAATTGGGAGAGTTAGCAGGTATGCAATATTATTGAACCTGGAACTGAGGGCACTTTGGTCAATTTATCGTGATATTTCACAAGGACATTGTGAACCACTTGATAAAGTCAAACAACAGAAGATCCAGGTTGGAATATCAATAACATAAGGAAAACATAAGACTGCTACTCACCATAAGGATGACACTTTGAGTTGCAGGCAGTTACATACAAACTTTCAGCCACCACCACCACCTTTAGGAAAGGAAGCATGAACACATTCATTTACAAAAGCAAGCACACGTCATGCACACATGACCGCCATCTTCAGCAGCTCCGTCCGAGGTGTCTGTACCATAACCTTAAGGCCGTGGGACTAATATGTTAAACATCCCTTTTTTAAAGCTGAAGAGCATTACATGAAATTCTGAATATTTTTTTCCATCAATTACTCATAAATGAGGACCCCATCAGGATAAATAGCTGAGCTGCATGGTGTGAAACTTGGGTTCTTAACCTATATCACCGTGTAGACAATTTCAAAATGTCGATCCCACCACTAGGGATATCTCATTGTTTATAAGGCACGGGAAATGCCTAAAAACAACACCCAGGTTGACATGCACACCAGCCCTCGTCGTTAACCCTCAGGACAGATTCGAGCCGAGTCCAACACGCCTCCCAAAATGCTGGAAATGGTATGCTACCTAACACGAACAGGTATCTAGACAGGTTCATGACTGGAATTGTCTCTCTAATGTAAGTCATTAGAGAAGATACATCATATTGCCTGTTTTTCTAAATGGACTACACCAGCAGAAAGAGAACCAGCTATTTCCAACACGCAAGTGACACAATAAAAATTGTCAGAAATCATGTACATACAAGCGTGTAAGAATACTAGTTAGATATAGAGAACTATGGTACAACTGCTTGTTAACTCCATGGAACAAAACATTGTAGATTACAGGCAGTAAATGAAGACAGAAACAAATCCTAAGACCATTAGTTTGAAGATGTCTGTCTGACAAACCAGAATTTGTATGTATTCTTGAAACAACCAAATGCTGGTTTCACTGGAGTGAACAAAAAGGAAACAACCAACTGAAATAAGCATTCCCTAAAGTATAAACAGCAGATAGATAGGCGTTAGCTCATGTTCCAAAGATTCTTGGCCATTCAATGATTCATCACAGAAAATTTACAAGCCCTCTGCTGGTAATAACATATCAGCTGCCAACAGGTGACACATGTCCCAATGCGTCAGAGCAAAACACTAATATACGATATGGGCATGCATGTGACTGACAGAAAACTAAGGTCTTTGTTAACATCATCAGAATCAGCATGGACATACGCTGTCAAGGGCCTGTGGTACCTTCTATTGGACTATACATTGGAAACCATTTTCAGTTCAGTATTTTTTAAAACACATTTTTTGTAATAAAACCATAACTGATTGATCTTAAAAATGTATGCACACAGGGTTTACATATTCATAAAATGTATGATTCATGAAAACGGCGAGCCATGTTTTACATGTGAGTACAGGCATAAATAAGGACATGCAACGTCCTTTATAGAAATCAGTTTACAACAAATGTGTGATGCATTTAATAATAAGACTAATGGATTAGAATCTATTCACAAAAATTCATGCAACAAGAGATTTAAATTATATGAAGTTGCTTAAAACCATGTACGTCCATACCAACTGCAATGATGTAAGCACAGGCTTCAGTTCTCTGTCAGTCACAGGCATGCCCATATCATGTATTAATGTTTATACTCCGACACATTAGGACCTATGTTAATTGTTGGCAACTGGTAAGTTATTGCCATATCCTTACTCATGGATTCCTGTACCTGCTGTATTTCATACATATCTGTTGTTGATTTCATCTTTCCTTGTATTTATTTAGCACTGATGTTGACTGTGTAATAGTCAAAATCTCAATCTGCTTCAATAAACGACAGATCCTGTGACTGACTCCTGTCTTTCCTTACACTGAAATTCTCAATGGCTGCTGCACATGCAGGGATTCTGGTGGATTCCAATTTAGCTTTATTTCTTTTTTTAATTTTTTTGCTTTCATTACTGAACATGAATTCTGTTAGTGATACCACAGGCTTAAGAGAAATTGAGTGTTTGTAATCAGATGTCGTAAGTGCTTGTGGCATCTAATAGTAGATACAGAGCATAAAATGCCTCAAAAGTAAAAGGCTTGGAAGAAAATTGCCAAATCATTCAAAGGTCTGATTGGAGATGTAAGGAAGAAGGTAATCACAAGCTTTTGTTGGGTTGGGTTGTTTGGGGGAAAGAGACCAAACTGCGAGGCATCGGTCTCATCGGATTAGGGAAGGATGGGGAAGGAAGTCGGCCGTGCCCTTTCAAAGGAACCATCCCGGCATTTGCCTGGAGCAATTTAGGGAAATCACGGAAAACCTAAATCAGGATGGCCGGACATGGGATTCAACTGTCGTCCTCCCGAATGCAAGTCCAGTGTGCTAACCACTGCGCCACCTCGCTCGGTCAAGCTTTTGTATTTATTTTCATTAAGATGGAACATTCTGAATGTTATATATACAAATACGTATCAACACTACTGGCCCTTAAGACGAAGAAGGATAGCAGACACTTACGCTTAGTGTCTTGTATTATCTATTGTTCCCACAAGTGCAAACATTTGTTTGCAAGTACACAAGAATAGTAGTAAACATAGCAAATAGGTCTGTGAATGCTCATTTGCTACTTTGTTTCTATTTGCTCCCATGTAACTGAGGCTAAAATGTAGTAGTTTGAGAAATTACATGAATGTGTTTGCAATGCAACTACTTAAAAACATTTAACATAGAAAAACAGTTTCTTTATTGGTTCAGAAACAACGCATTACACCTAAGTACGGCATCATCAGGAAATACAATAGAAAATGGATATAATAAATGACATGGCAAGGTCTTATCTGGAGCTACTGAACTCCAGATGAATACCAAAAACATAAATAAGCAAGTCCAAAAGAACTGGAAAGCAAGCATAATATATTATAATTACCGTCAAAACTGTTCATCAATTACACCTAAAACACTCAGAAACCAAACATGAACACCACTAAGAATAAAACTATAGGAGGATACTTGTAAACATGACCCTGGAACAAAGTGCCATGAGTGTTTTCGCACTCACACAGTGTATATACAGTAGTGATGGAATCATAGGCAACTCGTAGTGTTAGTAAAGATAACAAGTACTAGGGGCACCAAATGGAGGTAAGAAGCTATCAATAAAAAAAAAAAGGTAATATAGCAGAGAAACAAATTCTCAAAACTGAGGTACATACAGGTAAAAATAAGATATAAATAGTATAATTATTATAACGGAATGCTGTTCAAGAACAGAGGGGGGAGGGGTGTTCCAGTATGCAAATGTTGTACAATTAAAATAAGTGCTGGAGGTATGTAACATTATACAATAAACAGAGTCGAAAATTATGTGAAGGATAGACTGCTACTCAAGGTCAAGATGAAACACTGAAATTCAGAGAGGCACAATGAACAAACTGTTACACATTAGGCTTATGGCCAAAGCCTTCCTCAGAAAAAATACATAGGCACGCACACCTCACACACACTGCTAACTCTGGCTCCTCAGGCCAGACAAACTACGACACATCACGTGGGAGCAACAATTCACAGTGGAGTGGGAAAGGGCATGGGATAGAATAGTATGGGTGGGGAGTGGAGGGTGGCGGGGAGGGAACAGTGCTGCCTGGCTCTATGTGTTGGGACTAGAGGAGGCAGACAAGGCTACCCGTTGCAGCACTGGGAGGCTGTGGGAACAAGAGGAGAGGGAAAGAAGGGAGTGAAGACACGATGAGCAGAGATGGGGAAAAATCAGCTGGTGCAATGGCAGAGCAGTACACAATGAGGGTGGGGGCATGAGTCAGGAGAAGGTGTAGGACAGAGTGGGTGGAAGCAGGATACCTTCAGCCACAAGCTGTGCAACAGAATGGTACACTTTGCTCTTGGTCACAGTTTAATGGTGGCCATTGATCCTGATTGATAGCTAGTTTGGAGATGGGGACAGGAGTTGGGAGGTGTAGGACAGAGGGACTGTAAGCACAATATGTTCAAGCTGCATGTTGTGCAACATGGTGGTCCACTTTGCTCTTGGTCACAACTTGGTGGTGGCCGTTCATCCTGGTGGCTGGTTGGTATTCATACCAAGAAAGGAAGCTGAGTAATTTTTGCAGCAGAGCTGTTACATGACATGGGTGCTTTCGCAGATGGTCTGGCCTCAGATGGGTGGATAAACCTCTGACAGGACTGGAATAGGAAGTGCTACGTGTGCAGATTTGGTACGCCTTGCACCTGGGTCATCCACAGGGATATGGTCCCTGTGACAAGGCTTTGTGATTGGGAGTGGGGTAGGGATGGACTAGGATGTAGTGGAATATTCTTTGCAGTGCATCAGTCTTGCAACATAAATTTGCTTTAATTTGACTCTCACTCTCTCTCTCTCTCTCTCTCTCTCTGTGTGTGTGTGTGTGAGTGTGTGTGTGTGTGTGTGTGTGTGTGTGTGTGTGTGTGTGTGCAAAAAAGAGAGAGAGAGAGAGAGAGAGAGAGAGAGAGAGAGAGATTCAAAATTTCCGGTTACTCAGGCTGTTTGAAATGTTTCTCACATTTTCTTACCCAAACCATTTCGGACTTTACGCAATACTTTCACTGTATATTTGAAAATATTACTCATCAATAAAAATTAACACAAAAAATTACTTTAAATTTAGTAATTAATCAGTTCTAACATACGCTAGGTATTCCAGTATAAGATTTTCCAACACTTTAACGTTCTTCGTTCCGACAGAGCTCCGACAAGTTTCCCAGAAGTCAGACAGCCAAGGGAATGTTTCTTGAGTTTTTCTTGCATCCAAGTTATTGGTTGCTGATAAATCACCTTTACGGCGTTCATTGCAACCATCGGCACCAATGGCAGAACACGAATTCAATTTGCTGACTAAAGCTGATACACCTGTAAGAAAAACAAATAAACAAATTAAACATAACACATTAAGATGCTTTAAATCCAAGGACAACTGAAAGTGATGATGTATTTTAATCATATATATATATCTAAAAACGAAGATGATGTGACTTACCAAACGAAAGCGCTGGCACGTCGATAGACACACAAACACACAAAATTCAAGCTTTCGCAACAAACTGTTGCCTCATCAGGAAAGAGGGAAGGAGAGGGAAAGACGAAAGGATGTAGGTTTTAAGGGAGAGGGTAAGGAGTCATTCCAATCCCGGGAGCGGAAAGACTTACCTTAGGGGGAAAAAAGGACAGGTATACACTCGCGCGCACACACACACACACACACACACACACATATATATATATATATATATATATATATATATATATATATATATATATATATATAAACAAAGATGATGTGACTTACAAAACGAAAGTGCTGGCAGGTCGATAGACAAACAAACAAACAAACACAGACACACACACACAAAATTCAAGCTTTCGCAAACCACGGTTGCTTCTTCAGGAAAGAGGGAAAGATGAAAGGATGTGGGTTTTAAGGGAGAGGGTAAGGAGTCATTCCAAGCCCGGGAGTGGAAAGACTTACCTTAGGGGGAAAAAAGGACAGGTATACACTCGCACACACACCCATATCCAACTGCACATACACAGACACAAGCCATATATATATATATATGGGGGGGGGGGGGGGGGGGGGGGGCGAAAAGTTCAAGAGAAAGGATACTTCAAACCAGTATTAGTGAGTTCAAATGGCTCTGAGCACTATGGGACTCAACTGCTGAGGTCATTAGTCCCCTAGAACTTAGAACTAGTTAAACCTAACTAACCTAAGGACATCACAAACATCCATGCCCGAGGCAGGATTCGAACCTGCGACCGTAGCTGTCCTGCGGTTCCAGACTGCAGCGCCTTTAACCGCACGGCCACTTCGGCCGGCTAGTATTAGTGACTTTCTGCCCTATTACAACTGCAGAGGCATGCAGCAAGGGAAAAACGACTGCTTCAGTACACATTTTAATTGCTATTTTCTGTTTCCCATGGTCCACATGTGAGATACATGAATGAGGAAACAGAATTGTTGCACTGACTTTAATGAAAAACAGTTCTCCAAATTTATCCAACAGAATATGGTGGAAGTTTCACTAGTTTTCCTTTACAGACAATTGCATTTTCCAAGATTACTCCATATACATCAAAGTCTTTCATTTGCTGTCACCACTACTGACAACCTTACACCTCTCTTGAGAACTGTTTACCTCCCATCTCTGTCAGTGGTTGACACTTTGCCTTCAACTTTTTGGTCTGAGGAGGCTTTTGAGCCGCAATCACAGCAGTGGTAGTGACGGCACTGGATGGTAGACCAGATTAAACCTTTGAAGGGGCAAGGAGCACTGCAACATTGGCAACCACGGCTTTTTCCTGGTGTTCTGGTGTGGGTGGGTGTGGGGTTCCTGCTTCGAAATAACTGCTGCAGCACAAGTGCATTGACAAATTCAGGTACTAGTGCTGACACTTGCAACCTTCGGTTTTCTGAACTAACTGTTTAAGAACTGAAGCAGAGGCGGCATCCACTGTGCGAGCTGCATGGCCTTGTAGATCTTTTTGGCTAGAATCCAAGCCTGAATTACTGTAATCTGTGACAATTCTACACAATGTGTCACTCTTATTCTCACATTAGTTGTATTTTAGCAGACTGTGAACCACATAGCAGCTCCATTGTAGATCTGCACCAAGGAGGAAATGACAGCTGTGATTTGCTTTTTGTTTGCAGACAGTGTTAAAACTGTGGAAATTATTTGTTGAATCAAAAGTGCAATATGGTGACAGCTGTTTATCACAATGCAAGATGTATGAATGGGCAGAGTTCTTCAAATGGGGAAGAGTTTCTCTATGTGATGAAGAAAGGGCGGGTAGGCCATCGACATCAAGTGAGGACACTTTGGAAGTCGTTCAGGGATGGAAAACAGACAAATCACAGTGGATGAAATGCCTATGCTTTACATATCAGTCATAGTTCAGCACATTCCATCTTATACGACAGGTTAAATTTTCAGAAAGTGTGTGCAAGGTGGGTACCAAAAGAATTGTCAGTACAGTATAAAATGCAAAGGACAGACATCTCTCATAAACATTTGGGCCATTACCATTGCAGGGAAGATGGATTTTTACAGCAAATCGTTACTGTAGACCAAACACGGGTGCATCATCAGGAACTGAAAAGTAACGCTGAGACCGTGGTTTGCAGACACCCATCATCACTAGAAATTAAGAAATTTACATTTCAACCATCTGCTGGTAAGGTTATGCTAACACTATTCTGGGACATGGAAGGTGTGGTAGCCATTCATTTCAACCAAAGAGCCGAAACTGTTAACAGAGAACTATTGCAATGTGTTGCAAACTAAGCTGAAATCTGCAATAGAATGCAATCATCATGGAAAACCGAGAAAAGCTGTCATCCTGCGGCCACATTCTGATAAAGTGATGGCTGAAACAATAAAGGAGTTGGGATTCAAACTGCTAGAACAGCCCCCATACAGTCCAGACCTGGCTCCAACAATTGACATATGTTTGGACCATTGAAGGAAGTGCTCAGGGGAGAAGATTTGCAACCGATGAAGAAGTCATTGATTTAGTGTAAAACTGGTTATAGGTACAATGAAAAAACTTATTTTTCCACAGAATCAAAAAAGTTGTGAAACACTGAACAAAGCACATTGACGTACAGGGAGGTTATGTACAAAAATAATGTATATTTCAGTTGGGGAAAAAAATACAGTAGAAGAAGAATGGGTAGCTCTGAGGGATGAAATAGTGAAGGCAGCAGAGGATCAAGTACGTAAAAAGACGAGGGCTAGTAGAAATCCTTGGGTAACAGGAGAAATATTGAATTTAATTGATGAAAGGAGAAAATATAAAAATGCAGTGAATGAAGCAGGCAAAAGGGAGTACAAACGTCTCAAAAACAAGATCGACAGGAAGTGCAAAATGGCTAAGCAGGGATGGCTAGATGACAAATGTAAGGGATGGCGTATCTCACTAGGGGTAAGATCCTACAGGAAAATTAAAGAGACCTTTGGAGAAAAGAGAGCCACTTGTATGAATATCAAGAGCTCAGATGGAAACCCAGTTCTAAGCAAAGAAGGGAAAGCAGAAAGGTGGAAGGAGTATATAGAGGGTCTATACAAGGGCGATGTACTTGAGGACAGTATTATGGAAATGGAAGAGGATGTAGATGAAGATGAAATGGGAGATATGATACTGCATGAAGAGTTTGACAGAGCTCTGAAAGACCTGAGTTGAAACAAGGACCTGCGAGTAGACAACATTCCACTGGAACTACTGACAGCATTGGGAGAGGAGCCAGTCCTGACAAAACTCTACCATCTGGTGAGCAAGATGTATGAGACCGGCGAAATACCATCAGACTTCAAGAAGAATATAATAATTCCAATCCCAAAGAAAGCAGGTGTTGAAAGATGTGAAAATTACTGAACTATCAGTTTAATAAGCCCCAGCTGCAAAATACTAACGCGTATTCTTTACAGACGAATTGAAAAACTAGTAGAAGCCGACCTCGATGAAGATCAGTTTGGATTCCACAGAAATATTGGAACACAATAGGCAATACTGACCTTACGACTCACCTTAGAAGAAAAATTAAGGATAGGCAAACCTATGTTCCTAGCATTTGTAGACTTATAGAAAGCTTTTGACAATGTTGACTGGAATATTCTATTCCAAATTCTGAAGGTTGTAGGAGTAAAATACAAGGAGCGAAAGGCTATTTACAATTTGTACAGAAAGCAGATGGCAGTTACAAGAGTCGAGGGGTATGAAATGGAAGCAGTGGTTGGGAAGGGAGTGAGACAGGGTTGTCGCCTATCCCCGATGTTATTCAATCTGTATACTGAGCAAGCAATAAAGGAAACAAAAGAAAAATTTGGAGTAGGAATTAAAATTCATGGAGAAGAAATAAAAACTTTGAGGTTCGCCGATGACATTGTAATTCAGTCAGAGACAGCAAAGGACCTGGAAGCGCAGTTGAATGGAATGGATGGTGTCTTGAAGGGAGGATATAAGATGAACATCAGCAAAAGCAAAACGAGGATAATGGAATGTAATCGAATTAAGTCGGGTGATGTTGAGGGTATTAGATTAGAAAATGAGACACTTAAAGTAGTAACGGAGTTTTGCTATTTGGGGAGCAAAATAACTGATGATGGTCGAAGTAGAGAGGATATAAAATGTAGACTGGCAATGGCAAGGAAAGCGTTTCTCAAGAAGAGAAATTTGTTAACATCGAGTATAGATTTAAGTGTCAGGAAGTCGTTTCTGAAAGTATTTGTTTGGAATGTAGCCATGTATGGAAGTGAAACATGGACGATAAATAGTTTGGACAAGAAGAGAATAGAAGCTTTCGAAATGTGGTGCTACAGAAGAATGCTGAAGATTGGATGGATAGATCACATAACTAATGAGGAGGTATTGAATAGAATTGGGCAGAAGATGAGTTTGTGGCACAACTTGACTAAAAGAAGGGATCAGTTGGTAGGACATGTTCTGAGGCATCAAGGGATCACCAATTTAGTATTGGAGGGCAGCGTGGAGGGTAAAAATCGTAGAGGGAGACCAAGAGATGAATACACTAAACAGATTCTGAAGGATGTAGGTTGCAGCAGGTACTGGGAGATGAAGAACCTTGCACAGGATAGAGTAGCACGGAGAGCTGCATCAAACCAGTCTCTGGACTGAATACCACAACAACAACAACAACAACATCATTATAATAAATATTCCTTTTCTCAGAGTACCATTTACTTTTTTAATTCCTCTTGTAAATTAGAAAGTTGAGTCACTTTGAGGTTAATCTCTGGCACAGCATGGTCAAAAATGAAGTGCGGTGGGATAGGAAACACAACTGTGATCCAGCAAAGTAAGGTCTGGAATGACGCAAAAGGATCACCTGCTGTTCTCAAAAGAGAATTGTACCTGACGAATGTGGGTCCCTTAGCTCCAATTGTCTTTTACGCATTTGAAATCCACTTTTCATTTACTTCTGAATTCTTTTGTTGACACACTTTCTTTACATAAACAATGTCATACTCTGCTACCTGCAACGAGGAACACTTGACAAGAAACATACATGCTTGGGGACCGGTCTGCCAACATGGTATTTAATAAAACCAATGACATAGACGAGTGATCCCAAAGTGAACAGGATATTTTTGAAAGAGATCAACTCTGTTCCTCTTGGGAGTTCAGCTGCTGCTTCTGGTAAGTTGTGGCCTATATTACCTCAGCCTATAGCTACACCTATGCTTGCAAACCACTATGAAATGAATGGCAGAGCGTACGTCCCCTAGTACCAGTAAATTTTCTCTCATTCCTGTTCAATTCACCTATAAATCAAGGGAAAAATAATTGATTGAATGCCTCTGTGTGTGCTGTAATTATTCTAATCTAGTCCTCATGATCCCCAAGCGAGCGATATGTAGGGGGTTGTAGTATATTCCAAGGCAGTGCTTGAAACTTTGCTAGTACCATTCCCTGGGTTAGTTTACCCTGTCATCAAGAGTCTGCTAGTTCAATTTCATCAGCATCACCATTAACAGTCTCCTGTGGTCAAACAAACCTGTGACCATTCGTGCTGCCCTTCTCTATATACATTAAATACTGCTTTTAGTCATGTTTGGGATGGGTCACGCACACTTGAGCAATATTCTAGTATGCACTGTACAAGTCATTTGTAAGCAATCTTTCTTGTAGACTGATGGCATTTCCCCAGCATTCTACTAATAAAATTAAATCTACCACCTACTTTTCCCATGTCGGAGCCTGTGTTATCATTCCATTACCTATCCCTTCAAAGGGTTACATCTATGCATTTGTATGAGGTGGTAGATTCCAGTTGTGACTCACTGATATTATAGCTTTAAAAGATACTACGTTTTTTGGTTTTATGAAGAATACAATTTTACATTTCTGAACATTTAAAGCAAGTTGTCAATCTCGCCCACACTTTGAAATCTTATCAAGATCTGACTGAATATCTGTGCAGCTTCTTTCAGACAGTACTTTATTATATGTAACTGCATCATCTACAAAAACTCTAAAGTTACTATTAATATTGTCCACAAGGTTATTAACATACAACATGAACAGCAAGGTTCCCAACACACTTCCCTGGGGCACACTCAAAGTTAGTTCTAGTGTCCATCACACCAAAAAAATCTCAATCCAGTCACAAATTTCACTTGATACTGCATATAATCGTACTTTAGATAATAAGCATGTATGTGGTACAGAGTCAAATGCTTTTTGGAAATCATGAAACACTGGCTCTAACTGACAGCCTCGATCCAAAGCTTAGAGTTTCACACGATCGATGTTTTTGGAAGCCATACCGGTTGGCATGGACGTCATTCACAATATGTTCTAAGATTCTGCAACAAATCAATGTCATGGATACTAAACGATAGTTTTGTGAATCACTTCTACTACCCTTCTTGTAGACAGGTGTGACCCACAATTTCTTCCAACAACTGGGCACAGTTTTCTGTTCAAGGGACCTACCACAGATTATAATTGAAAGAAGGGCTAATTGAACTGCAAATTCAGTATAGTATCTGATAGGGATTTCATCAGACCCTAGAGCTTTGATCATTTTTAACAATTTCAGCCTTTTCTAAACACCACTGACACTAATAGTTATTTCACTCATCTTTTCAGCAGTACAAGGATTAAATTGGGACAGTTCTCCTAGGCTTTCCTTTGTACAGGAACATTTGAAAATGGAGTTATGCATTTCAGCTTTTGTTTGTTACTCTCAATTTCAGGACTGGACACAAACTTTGGTACCACTAACAACCTTTACATATGAATAGAATTTTTTTGAGTTTTGTAAAAGATCATTTGACAATATTCTGTTGTGGTAGTCACTTAGTCACTTAAGGCTTCACGCATTGTCCTCTTGAGAGCCAAATACCCTTTCATTCATCATCTATCAACCTTTAATCCTATGGTTTTTTTTTAACACCTATTATGCAGTAGTCTCCGTTTCTTTAGAAGTTTTTTATGGTGACTCAAGCATAGCAGGTCGTCCTCATTATGAACTGTTCTACTGGGTACATATCTATCCACTGCATAGTTAACTATTCTTTTAAACTTGAGCCATAGTTCCTCTACATGCTCCTGGCCTGTGCTGAAACTTTCAAGTTTCCCATTGAGATATGAACTACTGATTTTTATCATCAGCTTTACTGAACATACATACCTTTCTGCTTGTTTCAGATGTCCTTTGTACTTTGGTAGTCGTCGTTGCCACAACCATGTCATGATCATTGACACCAGTTTGAATG
Organism: Schistocerca serialis cubense; assembly: GCF_023864345.2. Lineage (NCBI taxonomy): Eukaryota > Metazoa > Arthropoda > Insecta > Orthoptera > Acrididae > Schistocerca > Schistocerca serialis. Next base: position 260,103,980 of record NC_064642.1, read on the forward strand.
TGGACATCCTCCAAGATCATGTGTCGGTTTCCATTCAATGTATTTTTCAGAGAAGGAATTCTGTAATGTTGCACAGGGTATCTTATGATGCCCATCACTAACAGAAATTTAATTTTCCAAATTAATGATCAGTGGAGATGTAAATCATCCAAGCATCAAGTACGGTTGGGGAACTTACAAGCAAATTGAGGTTTTCTCTAAAGTTTTCAGTTACGTCAGAAGATTAGTGTGGTGCACAATGGAAGGCTCGAATTATCATTTTATGCCCACTCCTGACAATGAGTCTCGCTCAATCACACATTCAGTTTCAATTTCTCACTTGGAGGATTTGATTTTCTTGTGTACTGCAACAAATACACCACCTCCACATCTCACTGGCCTATCCTTACAACCTACATTTAAATATTCCCCAAAAATCGCACTGCTATCAATTTCAGGTTTCAACCAGCTTTCTGTACCTAGTATTAAGTGAGCTTCACTGTTTTTCAGTAGCACTCTGAATTCTGGCACTCTGTTGCGAATGCTTCGGCAGTTAACCACAAGAATTTTAATACTCTCATGCAGGGAGGCATTTCTTCCAATCTTGCACCAATACTTCTGGGTTTCCTATATGTCACGAATGGGTCGCAGATGTGAGTAGAAATGCATGAGATGAACATGTAGGAGAGCAACCTAACGTCAGCCAGGGCACTGGGAAGCGGGAGAGGTTGCATTTTTGTGGCAAGGGACACTGGAGCTACATGACCAGCTACGACAGAATGTTCTGGAAGGACGACAAGACAAAGGAGAACGCGTGTGATCACGGGGGATTGCATCAGACGAGCCAATATAAGCAGGACCACTGGTGTTGCTAGATATTCCTTCAACAGTTGCCTCAGACGCTGGACCCGAGTTACTCTATCCTCGGGACAGGACTTAGTTTCTCGGGGCACTTAGCTGCACAGGGTACATGCAGGATTGCACAACTTACATTCAATGCGTTGGTGCCTCTTACGGTTCAACAGTGGTCTTATCCTACCTCGTATTTCATCTCAGTTATTTCATCAGAAGTATATGTCCTTTATCCCACCAAGTTCCCTTATCTGCAAAGAATTTCCAGCTTGTTTTCCAGCACCAGGACTTTGAGTTGGTAGAGCCACCTCATTACTGGATTTAGCATCTAGCTCCCACATCCTGATCCGCTCCAAGGAAACTACAGACGCAACAGACGATCAAACTTTTTTTTGGTGCCAGGTGTGGGGTTGGCACAAATCAGGCACCCCTTCTAACAGGTGTTGGCTTTTTGTGGAAGCCTTAGCCTTACTATTCTTCCACACAGTACCAGGATTAGCCAGGCCACGAATTTGAGGAATAGGTGTAGGACGACTTTAACTTTTGACAGAACTCAACCCAAAGTCAGGAAAAGACTGAACAGCTTTGAGCATTCAATCTGAGACAAGGAGCGTACTAAGGCGAAGAAAGAAGACGACAACTTTGATGGGCTGGGAAGGTTTGTCATGGCGTGGGTTCGACACGTGGGAAATGGTTAACAGCGAGGCGTAAACAGTATGCAGCTCCAGAGAGGGAGGCAGCATTATCGGTCTTCGGGAGGGCCACAGAGGTCCGTCAGCTGCTGGAGGCAGATAATGAGGTGCATGGCTGCCGAGCGAGGCAGGCAGCAAAGGAGGTGTGGCTGAGAGCCGACGATAGCAACGAGAAGCGGTGCACACATCAGTGCAGACCACAAAGACTAAGTAAGACAAATCTTGTTGGTACAAAATGCCGCAGTCAGGGTAGGCAGAATCAACCAGTAATAATATTGCGCAATCATTACCAATCAGGCAACACATTAGTTTGAGTGATGTGTTAAAGTTGTTGCCTCAGTCTTTTAATGGTAATAAATTTCAGCTGAACAAGTTTCTAGGCAACTGTGATACGTGTGTTTGAGCTAGTGGCCCAACATGACGTGGCATGAACCAGATTCATGTTTGAAGTATTGCTGGAGGGAACTGACACCATGAATCCCGCAGGGCTGTCCATAAATCTGTAAGAGTACAAGGGAGCAGAGATCTCTTCTGAACAGCACTTTGCAAGGCATCCCAGATATGCTCAATTATGTTAATGTTTGGGGAGCCCTCAGAAGAGTGCTCCTGGAGCCACTCTGTAGCGATTCCGGACTTGTGGGGTATTATACTGTCCTGCTGGAATTGCCCAAATTCATCGGAATGCACAACGGACATGAAAGGATGCAGGTGATCAGACAGAATGCTCATGTACATGTCACCTGTAAGAGTTGTATCTAGATGTATCAGAGGTCCCATATCACTCAAATTTCACATGCTCCACATCATTACAGAGCCTCCACCAGCTTCAACAGTCCCCTGAGGACATGCCGGGTCCATGGATTCACGAGCTTGTCTCCATACCCGTACACGTCCATCCGCTCAATACAATTTGAAAGGAGACTGGTTTGACCAAGCAACATGTTTCCATACATCAATAGTCCAATGCCTGTGCTGACGAGCCCAGGCAAGGCAAAAAGCTTTGTGTTGTGCAGTCATCAAGGGTACACGAGCGGGTCTTCGGCTCTCAAAGCCCATATCCATGAAGTTTTATTAAATGGTTCGCACGCTGACAGTTGCTGATAGCCCAGCACTGAAATCTGCAGAAGAGTTGCACTTCTGTCATGCTGAACGATTCTCTTCAGTCTTCATTGCTCTCGTTCTTGCAGGATCTTTTTCTGGCCACAGCAATGTTGGAAATTTGACATTTTCTCAGATTCCTGATATTCACGGTACACTCATGAAATAGTCACATGGGAAAATCCCCACTTCATCGCTACCTCAGAGGTGGCAAGTCCCATCGCTCAGGCGTCAACAATAACACCATGTTCAAACTCACTTAAATCTTGATAACCTGCCATTGTAGCAGCAGTAACCAATCTAACAACTGAGCCAGACACTTGTTGTCTTATATAGGCATTGATGACCGAAATGCCGTATTCTGCGTGTTTATATATCTCTGTATGTGAATATGCATGCGTATACCATTTTCTTCAGCACTTCAGTGTATATCACAATACAAATGGGTACTGATACCATCAGTGAAAAACTATGGAGAAGTGACGCAAATATTAAAATATGTGAATATAGAATTTCAAATTGGCACACAAACCTTCACATGCAGTCTCACACAGAGAAAAATTCTAAAGTAAACTTTTAAATATAAATAAGTGTGCGAATTGCATGGATTTGTTACTTAGCAGTTTCTGTGCGAAATTCTACACTAGTGTGCTGGGTAACAACACTGTAGTGTGAGTTTATCTCAGTCAAAATATAGAAAATGTAGAGCATCAACAAAGCATATATTCTGCCTGTTGCAGCTAACAATGATGCCTTAAAAGAAAGTATTTCTACAACTCTCGGAACACTGGGTGGTCAGCTGGTTGGGGGTTAAGAGACTAAACACAGATGTTATCAGTCTCTCAGGAGGTAGCTCATCTGGAGTTAGTGACACATGCCAGAAATTTGATCAGATTACTTAAGTATGTACGAGTGGTAAAATCGAGGCATTGAACGCAATAAGGATACCAGAGCTGAGGAACAATTTAGGAAGTAAAACTATATGGGTTTGATTGGTACCTATGCTGCACTGTGCAGGGGGTCTCACAGGGCTCATCTGTGTCAAGAGAAACCCAACTGCACCCCCCCCCCCCCCCTCCCCAAACAACCCAATTAAAGGTAAAGACAGTAAAAGAGCAAAGAATGCCTTCTAGTCAAGAAAGTCATAATAGTAAAGGTGACAATCCTAAAAACAGAATGGATGTCAGTTGGATCAACAATAATAAAAGAACGTGGGAGAAATAATTAGATTGGTAGGTGGGTGGGACCAAGCGAGTGCCCCCCTTCCTGGGACTGCATGCAATGGGATCACTCCTCCTATAGCCATCCCACCCAAGATCTGTTATGGTCAGAGCAATGAACAGAGAGCAGCATCTGCTATTCACTAGAATTCTCTCCTAAGATGGAAAACAGGTTGTAATCAAACAATGGAAAATCCAGGATGGAATGTAACAACACCAGAGAAGGGAAGTTGCTACTCACCATATAGCGGAAATATTGAGTGGTGATAGGCACAATAAAAAGATTCACACAATCATACCTTTCGGACATTAAGGCCTTTGTCAGCAGTACACACACACACACACACACACACACACACACACACACACACACACACACCACATGCACGCAAAAGCAACTTGCACACACATCTGCAGCCTCAGAGAGCTGGAACTACACTGTGAGCAGCAGCACCAGTGCATGATGGGAGTGGCAACTAGGTGGGGGTAAGGAGGAGGCTGAGGTGGGGAGGGGGAGGGATAGTGTGGTGGGAATGGTGGACAGTGAAGTGTTGCAGTTTAGACGGAGGGCAGGAGAGAAGGTGTGGAGGGGGGAGGGGGTAAGTAGGGGAAAGGAGAGAAATAAAAATACAAAGAAATTAAAAGACTGGGTGTGGCAGTGAAATGACAGCTGTGTAGTGCTGGAATGGGAACAGGGAGGGGGCTGGATGGATGAGGACAGTGACTAACGAAGGTTGAGGCCACCTCCCTGTAGACTAACATTCCTAATGCCCATGGCCTTACTGCTATAAAACACTAACTTTCCAGACGCCCTATGGATTCCAAACCAACAACCTCCTTCATAGTCTCCATGACCAACTATATCCTCACCCCCAATTATTTCTCCTTTGAAGGCATTACCTACAAACAAATTCGCAGTAAGGCTATGGGCACCTGCATGGCACCATCCTATGCTAACCTATTCATGGGCCATCTAGAGGAATCGTTCCTAAAACCCCAGAATCCTAAACCCCTCACCTGGTTCTGGTTCACTGATGACATCTTTGCTATCTGGACTGAAGGTGAGGACATCTTATTTCCATTCCTCCAGAAGCTCAACAACTTCTCCCCCATTTGCTTCACCTGGTCCTACTCAACCAACAAGCCACCTTCCTAGATGTTGACCTCCACCTCGTAGATGACTACATCAGTACCTCCGTCCATATCAAACCAACTAACCACCAGCAATACCACCACTTCGACAGCTGCCACCCATTCCATACCAAGATGTCCCTTTCGTACAGCCAAGCCACCCGTGGTCATCGCATCTGCAGCGTCGAGCAGTGCTCCTCTAAATATACTGAGGGTCTCACTGAAGTCTTCACTGGCTGCAATTATCCTCCCATCTTTGTACAAAGACAATTCGCCCGTGCCTCATCTTTCCAGTTTCCCACCACCTCCCAAAGTCCCACAGCCCGGCCACAGAGGAGCATTCCCCTCTTACTCAGTACCATCCAGGACTGAAGAAACTGAATTATATTTTCCGCCAGGGTTTCGATTACCCCTCGTCATGCCCTGAAATGAGAAATGTCCTGCCCACAATCCTTCCCACCCCTCCTACGGCGGTATTCCGCTGTCCACTGAACCTACACAATACATTCACCCATTCTTACACAAACCCTGCTCCCAATCCCTTACCTCATGGCTCATACCCCTGCAATAGACCTAGAAGCAAGACCTGCCCCCTACATCCTCCTACCACCACGTACTCCAGTCTGGTCACTAACATCACCTATCCCATCAAAGGCAGGGCTACCTGTGAAACCAGTCATGTGACTTACAAGCTAAGCTGCAACCACTGTGCTGCATTCTACGCGGGCATGACAACAAGCTGTCTGTCCGCATAAACGGCCAACGACAAACTGTGGCCAAAAAACAAGTGGACCACCCTGTTGCTGAACATGCTGCCAAACATGATACCCCTCATCTCAATGATTGCTTCACATCATGTGCCATATGGATCCTTCCCACCAACACCATCTTTTCTGAATTGCGCAGGTGGGAACTTTCCCTGCAATACATCCTACGTTCCTGTAACCCTCCTGGCCTCAACCTTCGTTAGTCACTGTTCTCATCCATCCAGCCTCCTCCCTGTTCCCATTCCAGCACTACACAGCTGTCACTCCACCGCCACACCCAGTCTTTTAATTTCTTTTTATGTTTATTTCTCTCCTTTCCCCTCCAAACCCCCCCCCCCCCCTTCTGCACCTTCTCTCCTGCCCTCCGTCTAAACTGCAACATTTCACTGTGCGCCACTCCCACCACACTATACCTCCCCCTCCCCTCCCCAGTCTGCTCCAAGCCCCACCCAGTTGCCATTCCCATCATGCACTGGTGGCTGCTGCTCGCAGTGTAGTTTCAGCTCTCTGAGACTGCAGACATGTGTGCGGGTTGCGTTTGCGTGAGTGTCTGTGTGAATGTACATGTGTGTGTCTACTGCTGACAAAAGCCTTAATGGCCAAAAGCTATGATTGTATGAATCTTTTTATTGTGCCTATCACAACTCAGCATCTCCACTATAAGGTGAGTAGCAACCTTCCTTCTCTTGAAAACAGATAAATGAGTTCACTGCATCTAAAAGGAATTATAACAGGATAATAGAGCAATGATTGAAGCAGTTGGTAAAGAAAGTAGGGTTGATCATCCCCAGACCCAGTATGCAGTGAAGCCCAACCCCCTCACCCCACCCTCAAAAATAGTTTAAAATGTTTTACCTGAGAATAACAAGTACTCTCATGGAGGAAACGGAGAACCAGCTGAACTGTCTGCGAGTCCTCTGCCAATAATAGAATCAAAGAATCCAGAAGATCACGATTAGCATGGGGAACCAGGAGGAGGGGCATTCCACCAGGATGTGAGCTACTGTCTGTAAGGCTCCACAACCACAATATGGGGTGGCTTGTTCCATAACATAAAACTATGGGCCAATCTGAAACTGACTGATGTGGAGGCGACAAACGATGATGGATTCCTTCCCGGATGAATGAAAGGAGCAGCACCCTGCAGCAGTGGTCTCCTCAATAGTGCAGAGTTTATTAGAATGGGCAGTAAGTCACCACATGATGTTCCATTTCCAAGTGAGGAGATGGTCTTATATGCATCTCCATATCTGCATCTTGGATCATCAAGGCATATGTTGGATGAGTAATTGCTTCTCTACCCAAAGGGTCAGCAATATCATCCCCTGGGATACCAACATAATGTGGGACCCACAGAAAGATAGCAAAGCAGGAAGTGTAACTAAGATCAGAGAGATAGTCATGAACAGCAGACGTCATGGGGTGACAAGAATAACATCAATCAATAGCCTGGAGACTGCTCGCTCAATCATTACAAAATACAATTTGATTAAGGGAGGTTTCTTTAATAAAATGTACGGCTCTGATAATGGCCATCAACTCCACTTAAGAACACTACATGTTACCAGTAACAAATGTTGTTCCTCATCTCCTATCCATGGAATTAAATCCATCACTGTAAAAGATGGTAGCTCCTTGACACTTCTGAAGCACGGAGAGAAACAGATGCCTATAGGTCAAAGGGATGACAAACTTTTAGTACCTTGAAAGACCCAGTTTGTGGTCTGGATACTAACATAAAGGAGAGGATGGGGACGGCGACAAGGGGAGTACATTCTGAGAAGCTCAGTCACGGCGGTCCCAGAAGAAGGCATAGAAGAGTATTCTAACTGGTAACCAACCTGGAGCAGGTGCCGAGGGGTCAATGCGCCCTGTACGCAAAAAGAATTTTTTAAGTTTGATTACTAGCAAATAGTCACAGGATGATTGCATAAGTGAGCCAGAATTGGTACCATTAGGACTGAAGAGGGTAGATCTCAACTTTGGCAATGAGACAGTCTACAGGACTAGTCCAGAAGGCATCAATGGCTAGCCTTAATCCATGATGATGGACTGGGTCCAACAATTTCAAAGGTGGAGGTACCGGTAAGCCATAAAGCTGGTAATCATAGACCAAGCAGTATGAGACCATGGTCTGTTAGATATGGCAGACAGCAGCATGACCCGCACCCCAAGAGGTGTAGGCAAGGAAGCAGAAAGAGTTAAAGTTTCACATGTAGCTTATCTTTAATGAACACACAAGGGGCAACCATGTCAAGTTTTTATTGAAGAGAAGTCCCAAAACTGAGGACTGTCTGATGACTTCCATTTGTTGTGCACCCACATAGAGTTCTGCAGACTGTGGTATGGCAACAGAAATACCCGACTCGCATTTTCATGCGAGGGGACTGGAAGCTGTGGAGGAGAGTTGTAATGGATCTGGGAGATGTGTTATTTTCTACCGGATTTGTTGATACCAAATTGTAAATGTTTTCTTATATTTTTGTCAGAATTTTTTTATTGTAATTTGCCTTATTATATGCTAATTTACTTATATTTTTGAGAGTGACAGCATATTGATTACTATTAGTAAATGTGACGAAGAATATCAAAGAGACTGATTACAAGTGGAAGCTTGTGTGTTGTGTAAAATGTCTTTGACGCTGGAGTTGTCTTTGACTGTAGTCAGTCGGCAGTGAACTCTTGGTGTGTGTTGACGGTAGAACAATGTGCAGGTCGCCGTCATAAATAATTTGCTAGTGAACAGGAAAAAATGAATTATGTTACTACTTTTTCTATATAAACTGTAAGAAGAAACCACATTCAAAGAAATGGTATTTGAAGCACCAAAAATGAGGCAAATGCATTGAACCAGGTCATTTCTGCAGCCGAAAAAACTGCATTGTGGAATCATACTTCCACTAGACAACTGAAGCCAAGACAAATACCGCCTTGTAAACATTTCACGGAATAGGTACTGTCACGAAATATGCCAAATTTAAGTAAATAAAAAATAGTGAGCATATTTCAGAGTCCAAGCAGAGACCTTTCGGATCGTATCTTGAAGCTGGTCTTCAACAAAGGTTACTCACTGGGAGATATACCAAATGCAAAAGCTGTCAATATACAGCATAGAGATGACCAGTGTTCTGATAGTCATTCCCTCCCATTGATGACAATGACCAAGAGTATAACACTGAAGCTGGAACCCTGCAAGGATGCCATTTTTTTTTTTTTTTTTACCTGTGGGATAAAAATTTATGAATAAAAATGGGTACAGAGGCTCAAAATATAAAGTCATGGAGAGTAAATAACATGACGACATGAAGTCGTGTCATAAGCCTTATGCAGCTCATAAAAAACCACAATGAAGTGTTGGTGATAAGGAAATGCCTGTCAGATTGTAGTTTCCAGTGTTAACTAGGTGAACAGTAGTGGATCGCCCTCCTTGGAATCAAGCTAACAGGTGGAGAAAAAACCCCATCACTCAAGAACCCAGCACAAGCACTGGGCTGCCATCCTTTAAAGCAACCTGCAAAGTACATTCATTTATCTGTTAGTAGGCATGAACGAACACTGTGTTTTTGCCTGGTTTAAGGATTGAGACAATGAAACTACCTCACCACTGTGAAGGGAAAACACTTCTCGGTTGAAGACCCTGAGTAGAGTCTTTTGAGTAACATTCAGTCCTCTCTGGAACAGATCTCTTACTGACGAGCTTGTAGGGGTCCCGTACTGATGAGCAATATTCAGGTATTGGTCGAATTATTGTTTTACATACACTTCCTTTGTTGAAGGAGTACATTTCCCTAGGATTTAATCAAAGAATCAAGATCTAGCATCTGCCTAACTCATAATTAATTTCGCGTGGTTGTTCCACTTCAGATCACTTCGTAGGCATACTCCTGGACATTTTATGGAAATAATTGCTTCCAGTGATTGTTCTGCAATTTTGTAATCACACAATAAAGTTTCTTTCTATCTATGTATTTGCAATATGTTACATTTGTTTATGCTGAAGGTCACTTGCCACCCCCCTGCACCAAGTGTTGATCCTCTACAGGCCTTCCTGCATTTTGTAACAATTTTCTAGTGTCACAACTTTTCCATGTATGACCACATCATCTGCGAAAAGCCTCAAGGAACTTCCAAAGTCATCTGCTAGGTAATTTTTACATATATTGTGAAAAGTAATGGCCATATAACACTCCCCTGAGGAACACCCGAAGTTACTTGTATGTCTGAAGACTTCTCTCCATTCAAGAAAACACATTGTTTTCTGTTTGCTAAAAGCTCTTCAAACCCATCACACAGTTGGTTTGATATTACATATGCTTGTACTTTGTTCATTAGGTGGCAGTTCAGAACTGTATCAAATGCCTTTCGGAACTCAAGAAACACGTTATCTATCTGGGCGCTTGTATCTATTACTGTGTCTCATGAATGAACAGAGCAAGCTCAGTTTCACATGAAACTGTTTTTGGAACCCATGTTGGTTCCTAAAGGAGATTATCACTCTCCGGAAATGTCATAATATGCGAGCATAAAATGTTTCAGAATCCTTCAACAGACCAATGTCAGAGATATATTCTTATGGTTTTGCGTGCTGTTCGGCAACCCTTCTTGAATGTTTCATAGATGTCAGTCTGACAAGAGGGGATGAAGCTGACAGCAGAGGTATACAACTGCCAGTTGGCTCTTCGAAGAGGCCTGAATGATAACTGGCCAATCAGATGGCGACAAGGAAGTGTCAATATCACTATAAAGTAGCCACTGTCATGAAGATTGTTGTGTGGTGACCACTATATTGGAAATTGGGGGAAAGAGATCTTAGGGTTGATAGCTGAGAAGATAAAAGATGTCATAGGCAGCACTGAAGAGGGTTGGAGTACCATCACTGAGGATACTTAGATCAAGATCATAAAGAAGCTGAACAATCAGAAAGCACCTACCAGACAAACCAGTATTACCCCTCTCGGGAGGGGTGGGGGTGAGTGCATGCAAACTGAAACCTTCAAATAGGAGAAAACGGTGGGAGAGTTACAGAGTTACAAATGGTGATCCCTGGGGCTATATGCATTCTGACTGCTAGTGCTTCCAACAAGGAAGGTACACAGGGGAATCGTCTCACTAATGTATAGACATCTTTCGGGGTCAGTACAGTTCTGACAGAGTGCATGTTCACATTGAAGAATTAGGGAATGGTAATCAGTGAAGAGTGTTTCTTGGAGAGCAACACACTGCATAATAAGAGGGAATTAGCCATTGAAGCAGTGGTAGGTGATAGTAATCCACTGCCTTCGAGATGATCATGCTGAGGATTTTCTGGTTAGGCATGAAGGATCCAGGAGAACAGATAATGCCCCAGGGTTATTTCTCCTCCTCCTCATCTTTCACAACTTCCCACAGTCAAGATTCTACTGATGGTGTATCCACTCCACTGAGTGTGTGTGTGTGTGTGTGGGGGGGGGGGGGGGCTGGCATTGGGCTTCCGATTTTTCCAGAGAAGGGAGCTGGTTCTCTAGCCAGGTGGAGGCACTGGTTCCTGAAGATGGTGCCACAGGAACCAAGAGAGGGGAGAGCCTATTGGCAAGCTATAGTCAGAGATTAAAATTTGCAGTACAGTAAAGGAAGAATTACTGCCATGGTTAGGGGGCCCATGCTCATCACATAGACATACTCACAAAAAGTTATGAGCCCCTGGGTCGACTAGGACATTGTCTCATAGTTGAGAGCTCTCCACAACCTATTCTAAGACATCCAACATAATAAGCCCTTAATTCTCAACAATGTGGCTCTGACATTTGGAGATCTGAAATGTTGTACAAAGGGCAATAAGAATCACTCCAAATACTAATAAGTTAATCAAGTGTATAAAGAAATTCAATGAGGCTGAAAATGATGAAACTGAGCCTCACTGCATGAACTACAGAGTAGTCGTACAGTTTGCCGGTTATCCACTGTTGAATGTTAAAGTCTTTTAGTTTTATTTTATTTCACTGGCAGCTGACATGGAACCATTCCTCTGAGAGTCAATCCAACATTCCATTAGTTTTACTTCTAAATAGCGCTGAACTTAATTTGAAAATTGTGGTGGAATGTATTTCTAAATCATGACATGCTGACTAACACTACAAGATGTTCAAAACTATGTTTATGTTAAGAGCAGAGCTTGTTTATTTGGGATTCGGTGCTAAAACAGAACTAAAGATGCTTATGAGCTTTACAACAACCAAACTGCTTCAGTTTCTAGAAAAAAGTAAATCACTACTCGAAAAATTTATCTCCACTGACACACAAGTTGACATAAACTGTAAGAATTCTTGATCCCACGGTTGGAACTAATTCTAATTTGAGACAGAAGCAACTGGACACAGTTCTTTCAATACTTTAGGAAAAGAATCACGTTTGGGGTTCTGTAGTTGTCTCAGTAATGTGTGTATTGCATAAACTTTTAACTTGCTCATGCACTAAGGCATAACTTGCTGATGCGCTGAGAACCTACCACTGCACGGAAAACAGTTTGACCATTTCTAAAGAATCTTTTCTGGACGAGACTTTAAAATTTCATGCATGTAGTTAAAATATACCTATCTTTTGTGAACGTACAGCAAGGTTTCCCTGTGAAAGCAGCGTGCTTATTTGAAAATATGAAAGAATAGTCAGTTACCAAATTATGATACTCTTGTACAAGATTATGGGGTAAAGAACGTAGCCCTAACAAAATATTTTTTACTCAATTTTAGAAAAGTATGTGCTTTGCACACTCAAAAAAGATATAGAGCATCATCATCGAAAATGTGAGACTTTGATACAGGAGACATGAAAGTGAAGATGATACTATTGTAAGTAAAAGAATGGGAGGCAAAATGTATGAAGGATTTAGCATGTGCCAAAAACAAGGTAAATCTGTGACCATTTGTACTGACCTCCTTTGTATTTATTCAATATCTTCTGTTAGTCCTATTTAATATAGGTCCCCCACACTTGAGCAATATTTGAAGATTGGATACACATGTGTCCTTCAGCAATAACCTTTGAATACTGACTGCATATTCAGTAATCTAGCCACGAAGTGAAATCTGGCATGTGCTTAAAATACAAATGAATGTATTTAGCAGAGTCAACCCGTTTCCATTGTGATCATTGGTACTGGAGTCATATTCGTGTTGTATGAAGTGTTCAATTTTACATTTTTGTGTTGTATAAAGTGTTCAATTTTACAGTTTTGAACATTTATTGTCAGTCTCTGCGTCTATTTTAAAATTTTATCACAATCTGACCAAATATTTGTGCTACTTTTTCCAGATAGTACTTCATTACATGCAAAATGTTTGGGGTTACTACTAGTATTGTCAGCAAACTCATTACAACGTAAGATGAATAGTAATGGTACTAAGATGCTTCTCTACGATACATCTGCAATTTTAACATCTGTTGTGACTCAACATCCAATATAATGCATCCTCCCGACCACAAAATCCACTGAGAAATTATATTCGATACTCCAACAAGATTGTACTTTCGGTAACAAGTGTTAGTGTGGTACAGTATCAAGTGCTTTTTGGAAGTCAATAATTACTGCATCTACGTGACTGCCACACTCCACCATCTCTACGATACATCTGCAATTTTAACATCTGTTGTGACTCAACATCCAATATAATGCATCCTCCCGACCACAAAATCCACTGAGAAATTATATTCGATACTCCAACAAGATTGTACTTTCGGTAACAAGTGTTAGTGTGGTACAGTATCAAGTGCTTTTTGGAAGTCAATAATTACTGCATCTACGTGACTGCCACACTCCACCACTTTCAGGATGTCAAGTGAGGAAAACATGAACTGAGTTTCATACGACTGACTTCTTTGGAATCCACATTGATTGGGAAAGTGTAGAGGCCATGCTGTTTGAGATACATTTCATTTGAGCAAAGAATATGTTCTAAAATTATAAAACACAAAATGTGAGTCATATTCAATAGTATTTGGGCATATCTCTTTGCCTCCCCTCCAGTACAAAAGTATGACCTTCACTTTCTTCCAACTACTGGCACAAGGGTATGGTTGAAAGAAAAGCTAATTCACAGCCAGAAATTCTGTATGGAATCTGAAAGGAATTCCATTAGGCCTTATTCAATCTGACTAATTTCAGCAGCTTCTCAAACCTGATAATACTAATATCTCTAACACTTACCCTCTGCAGTATGGAAGAATTAAAAGAGTAAGTACTCCTGGCTACTTCCTTGTAAAGCAACATTTGAAAGCAGAGTTTAACGAGTCAATTATATTCTCTACCCTCACTTTCAGTTAATGTTTTAACCATAAACACTTACTTTGGTGTCAATGAAAGCCTTTACATATGATCAGGATATCTATTTTGTGCTTTCTCAACTTGGGTCATAGTTCCTCTACAAGTTCCTAACCACAGCTATATGTTTTAAGTTCCTCCTTCAGATAAAACACTATGTCTCTTTATGTAGTTTAAATGTAAACCTTTCTACTTGATCTAGTTAGCCTTGATAATTTGGTCCTCCTAGCTGCTACAACTGTCTCATGGGCTTCAGTACCAGTTTCCATGTGGACATATTCAACGAGTTTAGTCTATTTGTTGTCATTTCTATCTTTCCATCATGACTGGTCTTCTGAATTATCTATTCTAACGAGGGGAGGCCACAACATTCAGATATGAATTTCCTTCAAACACTGTACAGTTTTTTTTTAGTCCATTAGGAGAATATAATGTGTAAGTAGTAAGGCATACGACTTCAGCAATTTCAAGAAAAAAAAAAAAAAAATAAAAAAATAAAAAATCAAGAGACGTTTTACGCAGCAGCGACATACCAATGTGTTGTGACCTGAGCATTAGGTGGCAATGGATACACAGTTAGCAGTCAAGCTCTGTAGTCAGTGAATAGTTGAATCAAGTCCCACTCAAGCTTTATATATGATGTGACTTACCAAACGAAAGTGCTGGCAGGTCGACAGACACACAAACAAACACAAACATACACACAAAATTCAAGCTTTCGCAACCAACCGTTAATTCGTCAGGAAAGAGGGAAGGAGAGGGAAAGACGAAAGGAAGTGGGTTTTAAGGGAGAGGGTAAGGAGTCATTCCAATCCCGGGAGTGGAAAGACTTACCTTAGGGAGAAAAAAGGACAGGTATACACTCGCGTGCACACACACACAACCATCGACACATATACAGACACAAGCAGACATATTAAAAGGCAAAGAGTTTGGGCAGAGATGTCAGTCGAGGCGGAAGTACAGAGGCAAAGATGTTGTCGAAAGACAGGTGAGGTATGAGCGGCGGCAAATCGAAATTAGAAATTAGCGGAGATTGAGGCCTGGCGGATAATGAGAAGAGAGGATATACTGAAGGGCAAGTTCCCATCTCCGGAGTTCTGTCAGGTTGGTGTTAATGGGAAGTATCCAGATAACCCGGACGGTGTAACACTGTGCCAAGATGTGCTGGCCGTGCACCAAGGCATGTTTAGCCACAGGGTGATCCTCATTACCAACAAACACTGTCTGCCTGTGTCCATTCATGCGAATGGACAGTTTGTTGCTGGTCATTCCCACATAGAAAGCTTCACAGTGTAGGCAGGTCAGTTGGTAAATCACGTGGGTGCTTTCACACGTGGCTCTGCCTTTGATCGTGTACACCTTCTGGGTTACAGGACTGGAGTAGGTGGTGGTGGGAGGGTGCATGGGACAGGTTTTACACCGGGGGCGGTTACAAGGGTAGGAGCCAGAGGGTAGGGAAGGTGGTTTGGGGATTTCATAGGGAAGAACTAAGAGGTTACGAAGGTTAGGTGGACGGCGGAAAGACACTCTTGGTGGAGTGGGGAGGATTTCATGAAGGATGGATCTCATTTCAGGGCAGGATTTGAGGAAGTCGTATCCCTGCTGGAGAGACATATTCAGAGTCTGATCCAGTCCCGGAAAGTATCCTGTCACAAGTGGGGCACTTTTGGGGTTCTTCTGTGGAAGGTTCTGGGTTTGAGGAGATGAGGAAGTGGCTCTGGTTATTTGCTTCTGTACCAGGTCGGGAGGGTAGTTGCGGGATGCAAAAGCTGTTTTCAGGTTGTTGGTGTAATGGTTCAGGGAATCCGGATTGGAGCAGATTCGTTTGCCACGAAGACCTAGGCTGTAGGGAAGGGACTGTTTGATGTGGAATGGGTGGCAGCTGTCATAATGGAGGTACTGTTGCTTGTTGGTGGGTCTGATGTGGACGGACGTGTGAAGCTGGCCATTGGACAGGTGGAGGTCAACGTCAAGGAAAGTGGCATGGGATTTGGAGTAGGACCAGGTGAATCTGATGAAACCAAAGGAGTTGAGGTTGGAGAGGAAATTCTGGAGTTCTTCTTCACTGTGAGTCCAGATCATGAAAATATCATCAATAAATCTGTACCAAACTTTGGGTTGGCAGGCCTGGGTAACCAAAAAGGCTTCCTCTAAGCGACCCATGAATAGGTTGCCGTACAAGGGGGCCATCCTGGTACCCATGGCTGTTCCCTTTAATTGTTGGTATGTCTGGCCTTCGAAAGTGAAGAAATTGTGGGTCAGGATGAAGCTGGCTAAGGTAATGAGGAAAGAGGTTTTAGGTAGGGTGGCAGGTGATCGGCGTGAAAGCAAGTGCTCCATCGCAGCGAGGCCCTGGACGTGCGGAATATTTGTGTATAAGGAAGTGGCATCAATGGTTACAAGGATGGTTTCCGGGGGTAACAGACTGGGTAAGGATTCCAGGCGTTCGAGAAAGTGGTTGGTGTCTTTGATGAAGGATGGGAGACTGCATGTAATGGGTTGAAGGTGTTGATCTACATAGGCAGAGATACGTTCTGTGGGGGCTTGGTAACCAGCCACAATGGGATGGCCGGGATGATTGGGTTTGTGGATTTTATGTAGAAGGTAGGGGTGCGGGGTGTTGGTGGGGTCAGGAGGTTGATGGAGTCAGGTGAAAGGTTTTGTACGGGGCCTAAGGTTCTGAGGCTTCCTTGAAGCTCTGCCTGGACATCAGGAATGGGATTACCTTGACAAACTTTGTATGTAGTGTTGTCTGAAAGCTGACGCAGTCCCTCAGCCACATACTCCTGACGATCAAGTACCACGGTCGTGGAACCCTTGTCCGCCGGAAGAATGACGATGGATTGGTCAGCCTTCAGATCACAGATAGCCTGGGTTTCAGCAGTGGTGATGTTGGGAGTAAGATTAAGGTTTTTTTTTTTAAGAAGGATTGAGAAACAAGGCTGGAAGTCAGAAATTCCTGGAAAGTTTGGAGAGGGTGATTTTGAGGAAGAGGAGGTGCTTTTGCGTCCCGCAACTACCCTCCCGACCTGGTACAGAAGCAAATAACCAGAGCCACTTCCTCATCTCCTCAAACCCAGAACCTTCCACAGAAGAACCCCAAAAGGGCCCCACTTGTGACAGGATACTTTCCGGGACTGGATCAGCCTCTGAATATGTCTCTCCAGCAGGGATACGACTTCCTCAAATCCTGCCCTGAAATGAGATCCATCCTTCATGAAATCCTCCCCACTCCACCAAGAGTGTCTTTCCGCCGTCCACCTAACCTTCGTAACCTCTTAGTTCTTCCCTATGAAATCCCCAAACCACCTTCCCTACCCTCTGGCTCCTACCCTTGTAACCGCCCCTGGTGTAAAACCTGTCCCATGCACCCTCCCACCACCACCTACTGCAGTCCTGTAACCCGGAAGGTGTACACGATCAAAGGCAGAGCCACATGTGAAAGCACCCACGTGATTTACCAACTGACCTGCCTACACCGTGAAGCTTTCTATGTGGGAATGACCAGCAACAAACTGTCCATTCGCATGAATGGACACAGGCAGACAGTGTTTGTTGGTAATGAGGATCACCCTGTGGCTAAACATGTCTTGGTGCACGGCCAGCACATCTTGGCACAGTGTTACACCGTCCGGGTTATCTGGATACTTCCCACTAACACCAACCTGTCAGAACTCCGGAGATGGGAACTTGCCCTTCAGTATATCCTCTCTTCTCATTATCCGCCAGGCCTCAATCTCCACTAATTTCAATTTGCCGCCGCTCATACCTCACCTGTCTTTCAACAACATCTTTGCCTCTGTACTTCCGCCTCGACTGACATCTCTGCCCAAACTCTTTGCCTTTACAAATGTCTGCTTATGTCTGTGTATGTGCGGATGGATATGGGTGTGTGTGCGAGTGTATACCTGTCCTTTTTTCCCCCTAAGGTAAGTCTTTCCGCTCCCGGGATTGGAATGACTCCTTACCCTCTCCCTTAAAACCCACATCCTTTCGTCTTTCCCTCTCCTTCCCTCTTTCCTGATGAAGCAACCGTTGGTTGCGTAAGCCTGAATTTTGTGTGTATGTTTGTGTGTCTATCAACCTGCCAGCGCTTTCGTTTGGTAAGTCACATCATCTTTGTTTTTTTATATATATATATATATATATATATATATATATATATATATATATATATATATATATATATATATATATATATATATATATATATATGTATATATATAATAGAGGGAAACATTCCACGTAGGAAAAATATATCTAAAAACAAAGATGATGTGACTTACCAAATGAAAGTGCTGGCAGGTCGACAGACACACAAACACAAACACACACACAAAATTCAAGCTTTCGCAACAAACTGTTGCCTCATCAGGAAAGAGGAAAGGAGAGGGAAAGACGAAAGGATGTGGGTTTTAAGGGAGAGGGTAAGGAGTCATTCCAATCCCGGGAGCGGAAAGACTTACCTTAGGGGGAAAAAAGGACGGGTATACACTCGCGCGCACGCACACACACATATCCATCCACCGTATCCATTGATGGCTATATATATATAAAAAAAATAGAGGGAAAAATATATCTAAAAACAAAGATGATGTGACTTACCAAACGAAAGCGCTGGCACGTCGACAGACACACAAACAAACACAATTTGAAATTTGTGTGTACATATTTGTGTTTGTTTGTGTGTCTATCGACGTGCCAGCGCTTTCGTTTGGTAAGTCACATCATTTTTGTTTTTTTATATATATATATATATATATATATTATTTCACACATATTACATTTGAAGGGTAGTGCGATCAAAAGACACATTTATTTGCATGAACTTTTATAGAAGTTTCAATGTTATTTGGTTATTTGCTAATTTTTATCATAACAAGAAATGCTATATTTGCAATCATCAAAAAGTAAATCGCCAAACGAATGAAGTTTTCACGAAAACATATGCCTGTCACAATTTCTGAAATGCTTTATATCTGCAGTCAGAAGGCACCAAGACCCACTTTGCAACTTGAAGCTTGAATCTGCAGGTATGGGTTTCAAGGACAAGGAACGAGCTTGGAAAGCCCAAGTAAAACATTGATAAATAAGGGTGTAAATAAGTTTATTCAATTATACAGTGAGTCGCAATGAGCCAGAATATGAAGGCACTGTACGATTACTCGACAGATGCGCTTTCAACAGTACAAGTTGCAGGATGATATTTTTCATAAAGACATGGAAAAAGTAAATTAAAATGGCAGCTATTACAACAAACTAATGCATTTTCCCGACATGCACACGGAATCTTCAGAGTTTCTTAGGAAATACAAAGTTCGTTGACATTTCAAAAAATTTCTCTTTATTCCGACAATTTAAATGCAAACCATGCGTAACGTAACATTTCAAAAATATTGGTGCACAAAAATGACGATGCGGATTGAATGTATTTCAATAGCATCTTTATGAAAACTACTACTCATTTGTTGTCAATAAAATATGAATAAGTTTGAGGGCACTTGATAAAGTTTTCAACTTGCCTGTAGAGATAAAAGTCGCATAATGTTTGTTGTTATAATATAAATTAGTAAACAGCCACATAACATCGTAAATTCAATAAAAGTTCATGCAAATACATATGTCTTTCCATCATATTACCTTTCAAATGTAATATGTATCAAACAAAATGACTAGTATTTGGGGGGCGGGGGGGGAGATAAGTGGGACTTGATGCAGCAATCCACAGATTAAGGACTTACGTGTTTTTGTGCAGGAATGTTGTGAGCACATGCCGTGAGGTATGATGGGAGCAAAAGAAGGTATGTCAGCTGTTTGTGTTATGCAGCCAAGGGGAGATCAGCAAGAAGACTTCAATCACACCCACAATCGTACCTTTTATTTTGAACGTCCCCTTATATAACCACCCCAATCAATTAGTCTTCTCCAAAAATGACAAGTATGATTGGGGACGAAGTATTTTAAAGCTGATGTTTTCTCTAAAGTTTTTGATTACATCTGGTGGTGAGTCTCATGGGTGATAGAACTACCCATTTATAAATTCACAATCACCCCAGATACATTGTCTTGTTTTGCTCACAGCTTCAATCTTTATCTGTCAGACTGTGAGTATGTTGTCTACTGTGACAAATACATCACCTTCATTTCCCACTAGCTCATGCTTTCAATACTGTCAGTTTTAGGTTTTGGCCAGCTCCTCATACTAAGTTCCCTTCTTTTAAGAAGTGCTTCAAATACTGTCATTTTGTTGCAAATGCTATGGCAATTGATCACTGAGATTTTAATACTCTTTATCACTGAGGTATTTATTTAGCTTTTACAAGAATGAATCAGGGTTTCCTGCAGCTTATCATTACCCGGCCTGGATAGAGTGGCTTAATCTAAAAAATCCTTGTACACATCCCACACTGTCTCCCACCTACGTAAGCAGTCTTTGGTATGTACACCATCCATGAGCTTTTTAGGGGAATCCTAAAACTTCTTAAACCTATGGCCCAAGTCTAGGATGTCACATTCCAGCTTGCCACAGAAGCTTGTAAGTCCATGGTTCAAGCCTTGGGCTTGACTTGAACCAGGAGGCCATTATCAGTTCTGAGGCATTTTTTGAATATCATGAGTTTTGTCAGAATTCTGAGAGCAACACTGGTTTTGTGAAACTATCATTCAGTCCACATCGTTGGCATTAGCTTTTTAAAGTGGTTGTGGTGAATGACTAACTGCGGCTCAGCCCAAAGCTAACAAATTTGTTATGACAATAATCTGCTGAAAACCCTATTTTCCCTCTGACATATTATATTTTTAGATTTTTAATGTGTCACAAACATCCCTTGCCAAAGCCGCCATATTCCGATGGGGGATTCGATATGTTAGTTGAATTTATGCGCGTGTATAATACAGTCACAATAGCGGTTTTGTACTCCTGATGTACAGTGATGAGCTAAAACATTATAAACACAGTCCACCACAAAACCAAATGCTGCCTGGTGGCACAGTGGGCACACGACACAATATGGAAAATAAATAAGCACTGGACAGATGTACACGACTTTGGCAACAGGCAATTTGTTATACCCATTGTCTGGGAATGAGCATCTTGGAAACAGCAAAATTGGTCAGGCTGCTCGAGTGTTACTGTCTTCAGCATCTATGGAAAGCAGTGGCTGAAGGATGATGAAACCACGAGTAGGCAACACGGTATTGCACAGCTACACCTTATCACAGAATGTACATGGTGGTTGGAGGCTTGCCACTTCGTAAAGCAGGATCAGTGACGATCTGCAGCACATCTGATGACAGAATATAATACTCTTGCAGGTACAAGTGTTACAGAGCACACCATCCAGTGCACTTTATCAAACACGAGGCTCCACAGCAGACAATCTCTACATGATCCCACACTGACCCAACATTATCAACAATAACGACTGCAGTGAGGCGAGGATCATCAAGATTGGACCTTGGAAACATACTGCCTGGTCAGGTGAATCATGATTCTTTTTACACCATGTTGATCGTGCATGTGGCTATGACATCATCCAGGTGAACAACTGCTCCCAACACATGCATGAAGGATGAAGGTTGGGGGGAGATCAGTATTTTGCTATGGCGAACATTTAACTGGGATTATATTGGACCTGTTGTAGGAAGCGAAGACATGATGACGGCTCTCGACATATGAACATTATTGCAGAGCACCTGCATTTATTCATGCTTGGGCATCATTTAGCAGGATAACTGTCTGTGCCAATAAGCCAGAATCATGCTACAGTGGTTTGAGAAGCATGATGGTAATCTCACATTGACATCTTGATCAGCAAATTTGCCTGATCTGAATCCAAACGTATATATCTGGGACACTATATGGCACCAACTCTACACCCACAAATCACTGACCAATAACTAACTGGAAATATGTTGCCTCTACATAGATATCTGGTGCCACATACCTCCAGAAACCTTCTAAGGACTATTCAAATCCATGCCACACAGAATCGTTGTTGAATTGCATTCCAAAAATGGCACAACATACTACTGAGCAAAGTCATAACGTTTTGGCTGATGAGTGTCAGTTTCATTGTAGCCAGTGTCGCTGGTAAGAGCTTCCACGTTGTACTGTGCTCTCCACACTACTTCCTAGTTTTACAATCATCTTAAAAACAAAATGACATATGGTGAATGTTGTCTCATTGCTTACAGAGATAGTGTTCCATTTAAACATAATTAGCAGCTAAAGTACATGATGTTGTTGTTGTTGTGGACTTCAGTCCTGAGACTGGTTTGATACAGCTCTCCATGCTACTCTATCCTGTGCTGTGCAAGCTTCTTCATCTACCAGTACCTGCTGCAGCCTACATCCTTCTGAATCTGTTTAGTGTATTCATCTCTTGGTCTCCCTCTATGATTTTTACCCTCCACGCTGCCCTCCGTACTAAATTGGTGATCCCTTGATGCCTCAGAACATGTCCTACCAACCGATCCCTTCTTCTAGTCAAGTTGTGCCACAAACTCCTCTTCTCCCCAATTCTATTCAATACCTCCTCATTAGTTATGTGATCTACCCATCTAATCTTCAACATTCTTCTGAAGCACCACATTTCAAAAGCTTCTATTTTCTTCTTGTCTAAACTATTTATCGTCCATGTTTCACTTCCATACATGGCTACACTCCATACAAATACTTTCAGAAACGACTTCCTGACACTCAAATCAATAATCGATGTTAACAAATTTCTCTTCTTCAGAAACGCTTTCCTCGCAATTGCCAGTCTATATTTTAACCTCCCTATTTCGACCATCACCAGTTATTTTGCTCCCCAAATAGCAAAACTCCTTTACTACTTTAAGTGTCTCATTTCCTAATCTAATTCGCTCAGCATCACCCGACTTAATTCGTCTACATTCCATTATCCTCGTTTTGCTTTTGTTGATCTTCATCTTATATCCTCCTTTCAAGACACTGTCCATTCCGTTCAGCTGCTCTTCCAAGTCCTTTGCTGTCTCTGACAGAATTACAATGTCATCGGCGAACCTCAAAGTTTTTATTTCTTCTCCATGGATTTTAATACCTACTCCGAAACGTAGGTTTGCCTTTCCTTAATCTTTCTTCTAAGATAAGTATTAGGGTCAGTATTGCCTCACGTATTCCAACATTTCTACGGAATCTAAATTGATCTTCCCAGAAGTCAGCTTCCACCAGTTTTTTCCATTCGTCTGTATAGAATTCGCGGTAGTATTTTGCAGCTGTGACTTATTAAACTGATAGTTCAGTAATTTTCACATCTGTCAACACCTGCTTTCTTTGGGATTGGAATTATTATATTCTTCTTGAAGTCTGAGGGTATTTCGCCTGTTTCATACATCTTGCTCACCAGATGGTGGAGTTTTGTCAGGACTGGCTCTCCCAAGGCCGTCAGTAGTTCCAATGGAATGTAGTCTACTCCCGGGGCTTGTTTCGACTCAGGTCTTTCAGTGCTCTGTCAAACTCTTCACGCAGTATCATATCTCCCATTTCATCTTCATCTACATCCTCTTCCATTTCCATAATATTGTCCTCAAGAACATCGCCCCTGTATAGACCCTCCATATACTCCTTCCACCTTTCTGCTTTCCCTTCTTTGCTTAGAACAGGGTTTCCATCTGAGCTCTCGATATTCATACAAGTGGTTCTCTTTTCTCCAAGGGTCTCTTTAATTTTCCTGTAGGCAGTATCTATATTACCCCTCGTGAGATAAGCCTCTACATCCTTACATTTGTCCTCTAGCCATCCCTGCTTAGCCATTTTGCACTTCCTGTCGATCTCATTTTTGAGACGTTTGTATTCCTTTTTGCGTGCTTCATTTTCTGCATTTTTGTATTTTCTCCTTTCATCAATTAAATTCAGTATCTCTTATGTTACCCAAGGATTTCTACTAGCCCTCATCTTTTTACCTACTTGATCCTCTGCTGCCTTCACTACTTTATCCCTCAGAGCTACCCATTCTTCTTCTACTGTATTTCTTTCCCCCATTCCTGTCACTTGTTCCCTTGTGCTCTCCCTGAAACTCTGTACAACCTCTGGTTCTTTCAGTTTATCCAGGTCCCATCTCCTTAAATTCCCACCTTTTTGCAGTTTCTTCCGTTTTAATCTACAGTTCATAACCAATAGATTGTGGTCGGAGTCCACATCTGCCCCTGGAAATGTCTTACAATTTAAAACCTGGTTCCTAGATCTCTGTCTTACCATTATATAATCTATCTGAAACCTTCTAGTATCTCCAGGGTTCTTCCATGTATACAACCTTCTTTCATGATTCTTGAACCAAGTGGAAGTTATGCTCTGTGTAAAATTCTACCAGGCAGCTTCCTCTTTCATTTCTTAGCCCTAATTCATATTATCCTACTATGTTTCCTTCTCTTCCTTTTCCTACTGTTGAATTCCAGTCACTCATTACTATTAAATTTTCGTCTCCCTTCACTACCTCAATAATTAAGTACTTGATATTACCCTCATAACCCTATTGCCACAAGACAGGGATCCTGTAAACAGCTTTGACACACTAGTATTATAGGTGGTTTTACCTACACATTCTGCTTCTACTTTCAGTACAGTAGGGGTTGTGTTATAGTCTATTATGCAGAGCCAGTATATAATCATCAGGACTGCACATCTCTTGTAAACTGACAAGCTAAGCGCTGTAAATGAGGTAACACATGAAAGACAGTAAGTATCCTACGCCTAAGAGCTGTACAAAGAGAAGGGTGGATGTAACAGACAATACAAACAACTTTCTGATAAAACTCTCCCGTAGGCATTAATTCACACAAAATACATGAAAGTATTAATAGATGGTGAATATTTATAATAAAATTCGCAAACAAAGAGCAATAACAATGTGGTGCTAATACCTATTTCTGTTTTCAATGTTGACAATCTTCATATCATCATAAAAAGTTGTTGAATTCCAGTTACTTTACAACATCAGTGGAACAACATAACACTTTAGGTAATACAGGCTACTTTTCTTCTAGACCCACACCAAGTGCAAAAGTAGACTCACCACTGAACAATGTCTCACATAGAGGCATTTGTAAAAATGAGATATGGGGGCAATTTTTAAAACACACGCACACTCTACAACTAACGGATTGAGAATTAGAAATAATATCTCACTAGCTCAAACTGATGAACCGTACCGAAAAGGTGACGCGAAATGATTAATACAGGGCAGTGCACAATAGGTGTCAAAAAATTATTGTCTGCTACATCATATGGGGTGACTTATGCTGTAATGGACAACCTGCAGATCAATACAGAAAGTTTTCAAAGTGCTCGCCTTCCGCAGCCTTAAACTGAATTCCGTGATGACTTTCTGGAGAACATCACTTTTGACTGCTTTAATGTCTCTGAAAATTACTGTAAGAAGACCCAGGAGTGTTGAAGTGCATCTTTGAAGACTGTACTTCAGATAACACCATAAGAAATAATCACACAGATTGAGATCAAGACAGTAAGAGGGTCATTCCAAATTGTGTCCAACGAATGCTAAAGGTGTCCAGGGCAACGAACCAATCTCTGAATGTCACCTGAAGAAAATTGTACTAGTCCATGTGCACAAAGGGGATTATCCACAACATACTGTGGATATCTTCAAATACTTCCTAATGCTTATTTTGCACCACCCTGTATAAAGAGTCAATACAAAAATTTTATCGGTCAACTGAACCTGCTGATATCACACTATTAGATTTGTTCTGTGGCATAATTATACTGTGATTAAAATCAGACATGAACAGGAAGAGAACTGGACACTGACACTATACTTTTACTTCTACATAATGTTTTGGATTATAGGTTATGGTGACTGACTGATCCATAGTATAGCCCAAGGTATAGGCACATCAAAAGACATAAATATGGCAGTGAGTGAACAAAACCGATGAATGAGAACACAAAATCTTAGCTGCAGTGAGTTTAGACCCAAGCCTAGGTTAGGTGCAAAGATGTGAGTTGGCAAAGTTGTATCAAAGCCTTAATTCAATTAATTATAAAATTTCATAGCTACAACCGAGCATTAGACAAATAATAAAGAAATGTGAGGCTCTTCACAAGTACAAACAAGAAATGTTTATGTCTGGGCTAAGAATTGGTTACACTAAAAAATGAAAATTTCATCACGAGACAGGCACTGTGCTATCTTCAGTAATATGCATAGTCTAATTATGAAAACCCTTAGTACAACAGCACATAATTTTTCAGTCCACAGCAAACAACTCTGCTTACATGAAACAAATTGCAACATGTTACCATGCTAGTGTCCTAGACAACTGCTTACAAACCAGGGAAAAACATTAGCATATATTCAAGTGACATAGCCAAGATTAGTTTAAACGTGAGTAAAATACATGAAATTACTACAAAAATAATTTAACAACAAACCATGATCCTTCAAAAAGTCAATGAAGAAGGTTGCAGTTCTACAGAATATCACTAAAAATGTAAATAAATGACATTAATGTTATCATGTTTCACCTCAGTACAGCTAAGTTTCTTATATATAAATATACTGACTAAAAGTTTCCGGGTTGCAGCATCTCTTATATTGCTGGAAATCCCTTTTCAATTAAAGCCAGCTTTGAATCAAGTACAGTGTCACAATATCATAGACTGGTTCAACACTGATGTTTACATACAAAAAAGGTAAACATTACATCATGCGTTAATCACGTCATCTAAAGAATAATATGCTAAAGTTAACTGCACCTCCATATCAAAATACGGATATTATCCTAACGAGAATTGCGATAATTATACTTCGTCCTATATTCGTAACTACTACTAAGTATGGAGTAAATGACAGCATTTATTTAACGGACATCAAACAACAACCGGACATAACATATCAAACTTTACTACAAAGTCTGACTATATTAACTGTAACACATTTCCTCATAGCGAGATAGGTTTACAACAAGGATTTGTTAAGTTTTATTATTGTATAAAATGGCCGAATGTACTTACTGGAAATGGTTTCCTTCTCCACCCGAAAGGTGTCTTGCGAACTGGAAACTCTGGCTTCCTGGGAATGAGTCATGATGTCCTCCTACGAACACACAATTTCACACTTATCTCAAACTTACAGAACTGACGTTCCAAATATAGGAAAACGTCTCTTTCGTACAACTATCATCCGACAGTTCGTCGTCCATCGCAAGCGACTACGCTGATCACACATACTAACCAGAGAGTCTCACTACACGCATAAACAAACAACAATCGCCATGCGCCTCTCTAAGAATATTCTCGTACAAACGACGATTGGTTTAGGCACCTAAAAAGAGCGTTCACAGTACTATAATAAGCGTTTCTGGAGGAAAACTACTACTCCCTACTTCACAACGCATTCGTCATAGCTGTGAAATATGGTTTGCGCTAGGAAAAAAAATCAGACTTCCATTTTTTTTCTTAATAACTAACTGGATGGAAAGGTAGGACAACAGACGGCCTCACAGGTTTGTTTATAAACGAAGTTTTTCATGGGGACCCATAGAAAAAATGCGCTGCCAACTAAACATTTTCTGAAATTCCGTATTTCTCCTTTGTCTTAGTAAATGAAATTAACACTTAAATGTTCCATTATCAAAGAGCGCACTCTCAGATAACAATAACGACAGCTATGAACAAATATTTGCCTCATATAGTTACATTTTCCTTTTATGCCAACATTACACGCACTCGCATTGAAATTAACAGTTTTCAGTACTGTAATGATCTGAAGCAGATGAACGTTATAAATTCATACATTCTTTCTTTCACTTTTTCCTTTACGCTCTTTAAGTGAGTCTCCCACGAGTCCAACCCCTCATCCAAGTCGTGGGAGACGGGCAACGGCATGAAGTAGGGGATTGCCTGTGGGAGCGAGGTACAGTGGGTACTGCGTATGTCCCGGTACCGCTAGGGTAGCTGTGAAGGTCCTACAGCAACCCTGGAAAGTGACGGCTAACGGGGCTCTGGTAAAACTACGATAGGTCTAGCAAGCCCGTAGTGGATTATGATTTCTGCTTCCAAACATAGAACGGGCCTCGGAAAGGACGGATTTAATCGACGACGACCAGGCTATAAACAAGGACTAAGGTTTGGAACATTGAATATACAAACATGACTGGAAAGGTGGAGGAGATAGTAGACATGATAGAATGAAGGAAGTTAGTGGTTAGGTGGAACGAGAAGAAAAGAGAGAACTGAGGAAAGGCTACAGACTGTACTGGAGTGGAAATGAGAAGGGAAGGGGAAATGGAGTCGGAATAGTAGTAAGAGATAAGAGTGAGTGTTTGTTTTTGTGTGTGTGTGTGTGTGTGTGTGTGTGTGTGTGTGTGTGTTACGGGCGTTCAACATCGAGATCATCAGCGCCCTAATGACACACACAAATGTGGACACATTTAGTAAAATGGAAGCATACACGCAAAGAAAGCGGGAAAAGATGAAAAATACTGAGCTTCCCCCCCCCCCCCCCCGCCCCCCCTCCGGGGGTACACTTCGCAGCCACAACTGCGGTTGAGGGTGTGGCAGCAACGGACAGCGTACCAGACGGAACCTTTGGAGTGGCAGGGAGCTCCACAATGTCGGCAACCGCAGCTTTTTCTGAAGTTCTTGGGGAAGGAGCAGGCTTAGAAACGACTGAAGCAGCACAAGTGCAGGGACACAAGCAGGTACTAGTGCCGACACTAGCAGCCTTCGTCTGTGTGGCAGCATCAGCTTTCTGTGTGGGCTGTTTAACAACTGAAGTGAAGGAGGTGGCAGAAAATGGGGGCAGAATTGCTTTATACAGTTTTTTTTGCTTCAGAATAGGTGATGCGCTTCATAGTTTTAATCTCCTGTATCTTCCGTTCTTCCAGAGACACACTGCAATCCCGACTACAGATGGGGTGAGGTCCAGAGCAACTTACACACTTCAATGGAGACGAACAATGGACACTGTCATGAGCAACCTGACCGCACTTGCCACAAGTAGCTTCTCCGTGACACCTAAGAGTAGTATGCCCAAAGCCTGGCATTTGAAACACCGCATTGGGTTGAGTACGTAAGGCTGCACACTTAAGCGAAGGAAACCTCTCTTAATATGCTCGGGGAGTTTTGTGCTATTAAACGTCAGGATAAAGGAGTCGGACTTAACAAGAACCTTATCCACCCTCTTCATGATACGAGAGTAATCCCAAAAGTAAGGTCTCCTATTTTTTGTAAGTACATAGACGTGTTTATTTTTACAATGGTTTACATCAGTTTACAGCTTGAACATTTAGCTATTTTTCGACATAATCACAATTTCTGTCGATGCATTTTTGTAGCTGCTGTGGCAGTTTTTGTATGCCCATGTCATACCAGCTCGCCGCCATGCTGTTCAGAAAGTTATGAACCTCTTCTTTCACCTCGTTGGCGGAGCTGAATCGCTTTCTGGCCAAATGTTCTTTTAACCTAGGGAACACGTGATAGTCAC
Source organism: Schistocerca serialis cubense (assembly GCF_023864345.2). Lineage (NCBI taxonomy): Eukaryota > Metazoa > Arthropoda > Insecta > Orthoptera > Acrididae > Schistocerca > Schistocerca serialis. The sequence goes on from NC_064642.1 coordinate 260,133,485, forward strand.
TGGGCACTAAGTCAGCACTATAGGGTGGGTGGGTGATTATGTTCCACTGAAACTGCTGCAGGAGAGCAACGGTTTGCCGAGCGATCTGTGGGTGAGCGTTGTCATGGAGAATGTGTACGCCCTTGCTCAACATTCCTCTTCTCCAATTCTGAATTGCCCGTTTGAGTTTTTCCAGAGTCTCACAGTACCTGTCAGCATTAATTGCGGTCCCTGCAATTCAGCTCCGACGACTAGGTGAAAGAAGAGGTTCATAACTTTCTGAACAGCATGGTGGCGAGCTGGTATGACATGAGCATACAAAAACTGCCACAGCATCTACAAAAATGCATCGACAGAAATGGTGATTATGTCGAAAAATAGCTAAATGTTCAAGCTGTAAACGGATGTAAACCATTGTAGAAAAAAAAGGTCTATGTACTTATAAAAAAAATGGAAGACCTCACTTTTGGGTCGAATTTTGCACATCAGCTGTTCCTGCTGGAGCCTACTCATCTTTCAGTTCCTTTTTGGGAACGTCTACCAGATCCCTACACGTCACAACACCTTTGCTGTAATTCAAGGTGGTGTGCAGCTCAGTTTCGATGGCATATTCCCCAAGGGATTGCGCGTTCTTTAGATTCTTAGCTTGTTGGGAACTAGCAGTTTCCACCAACAGCATCCCATTACGCAACTGCTTGACGGGTTTCAAACTGCCAGCAATGCCCTCGAGCCCTTTTTGAATACAGAAACGTGAAACTTTCTCAAAGCTGCCCTCTTTCCTTTTAAAGATTAAAAACACCTGACCACCAGCATGTGTTTTGTTACTAGTCATGATACCCTAAGATTTTGCTCCTGTGTCAGGAGGACTGGCTACACGTGCCCTCTTGTTGGATTGGGTGTTGGTGCCTACCAGCGGCCCACCCTTTCTGCTGGGTGGAAGCAAAGAAGATTTCGAAGGATCCATGTCGGTCTCACGAGCAGCTAGGGAACTAAAAGTACACCTAGACAGAGCCCTGGGTGCCTAGGTAAGACTTACACAACTGAGGTGTGGCAGGTTCCCCAGAGGTTGCTCACTAACGACTGTTCCACCTCAACAGTCACACATCTCATCATCACGCAGCACATCTTGAGATTGTGGGTTTTTGTACAGAGGTTTTATTCCATCCTCGCAATACAGGCAGTCAAGCCAAGATCCCCATTCCCTGAGACACAGAACGTTCCACGGCCGTGCCACATGGTGGTCGCTGAAGAATGCCCAGAGCTTACGGTGAGAAGGGACTGGCGGTGCTTACCAATCCCCAGCTCAGGATCCCCGGGGTCGCCAAGCCTGTACTCAGCAAATGAATGCCGAGCCTCTGGGGCAGTAAGATAGGGATTAAAAGAGGAAGTGAAGAGATTAAATGATAGGACGATGCAGAAGAAAATATCACAAAATTGTACACGCCGCAGGTGGTTTGCACTTCTGAGGAGAAGCAAGAGTTTGAAGAGGAAATGCAGAAGCAGATGGGAAGGAAGAATATGATAGTAATGGGAGATTTAAATGCACACGTTGGAAGAGAAAGACAAGGCTGCGAAAGTGTGCTTGGACCAGAGAGTTGGGGCAGCCGAAATGAGGAAGGTGAAAGACTGTTGGAGTTCTGTCAAAGGAATGGCTTGCTGGTTGGGAACTCTTGTTTCAGGAAAAAAGAGAGCCACAAGATTACCTGGTACAGTCAAGACTTAAAGAGAAAGTCAGTAGTTGACTACTACCTGTATGACAGTGAGACAAATAGGAACATCATTTACATTAAGGTAATACCATCAGAGGTCTTGGATAGGGACCACCGCTTGCTGGTGATGAACCTGAGAGGGACTAAGGATAATACAGCGACAGAAAACCAGGGAAGACCTATAAGGGTATGGAAGTAGGAGGAGGAAGAAAGCAGGCTACAGTACTTACAAGTAGTAAAGGAAAGCATTCCAAAGAATGAACCAAAAACGGTAGAAGAGGAATCCGGTAGATTCAAGGGAACATTAGTAAGTGTGGCAGAAGCAATATGTGGAAGGACAAGCAACAAAAAGAGATGGAAAGAAACACCCTGGTGGAATGATAAAACAAAGGATATAGTACAGAAGAAGAATAGAGCCTTTAGGGTATGGTTCCAGAAGAGAACAGTAGAGACAAGAGTATCAGGCAAGCAAGAAAGAAGTAAAAAGAGTGGTGGCGGAGGAAAAAAGAGAGTGGATGGAACAGTGGACCAGAATGATGGAGGAGGATAGTGAAGATTCAAAAAAGCTGTTATATGGGATGATTAAAAGTATGAGGAAGAACGGTACGACAGATTATGCTCAAATGGTGAACAAAAGTGGACAAGATGTAGAGAATAAGGAGGAATTCATGAGTAAGTGGAAGGAGTATTTTGAAGAACTCCTGAACCTGAATGAAGACCTGGACGAGGAGGAACAAGCCGAGGAGAAAAAAGAGGAGGAGCAGCAAATAGAAAAACACCTTACATGGGGAGAAGTGGAAGAGGAATTGGGCAAGATGAAGGGAGGGCGGTCACCAGGTATGGATGAGCTACGTGTAGAAATGGTGAGAGCAGCAGGAGAGGTGGGGATACAATGGCTATATCGAGCAATGAAAATTGTGTGGAGTCAGAAGATGATCCCAGAAGACTGGAAGAAGGAAATAATTGTCCCGATCTTTAAGAAGGGAAATAGAAAAGAGTGGAAGAATAATTGGGGGATAACATTGATGATTCATTGTGCAAAGATTTTTGAGAAAATTTTGGAAGCAGGAATTCAGGCAAAACTAGAAGGAAGAATGAGAGAAGAGCAACATGGCTTCAGAACAGAAAAGGTCCACGGTGGATCTAATTTTTGCTGTAAGACAACTGCAGGAACAACACTATGAATATGGAATAGATCTACTAATGACCTTCCTGGACATTGAAAAAGTGTATGATAGTGTACACAGAAGCAAAGTGTGGAAAGCCCTGGAGAACAGATTATTTGGAGGATAAGGGAAAGTACCAAGGAAGTGTGAGCCATGTGAAAGTGGGCGGAGAGAGATCAGCTTGGACTGAACAAAAGAATGGCTTGAGGCAAGGAAGTGCATTTTCACCATTACTCTTCATTGCAGTGATGGATGATATAATGAGTACAGTAGCACAAATAACTGGTGAAAGGAATATGAAAGCTATGGTGTTTGCAGATGATCAGATGATTTGGGGGAATACGGAGGAGGGAGTATGAAAGCAGTTGGACGTAAGGGAACCAACAGTACAAGAATATGGGTTGGAATTTAGCATAAGTAAGAGTGCGAGTGAGATGATTATCACAACAAGAAAGAAGGAGAGAGGAAGAACAACCGGGGGGGGGGGGGGGGGGGGGGGGAGGGGCTGAGGAGAGTGGAGAGTTTCAAGTACCTAGGAAGCCTGATACAGGAAGCTGGAAAAAACGACAGAAAAATAAACAAGCGTGGGAAGAAAAGCAGAAGCATTTCGGAAGAGTGTCAGAAGCCTGATATAGAGCAACAATGTACCCCAAATCAGTAAAAAGGTTGTATACCAGTCATACTGCGTCCCAATCCTAACATGTGCATCAGAAACCCGGGTTATGAAAGGAAGAGAGAAAAGCAAAGTACAAGCTAGTAAGATGAGATCCTTGAGAAACAGTATTGGAGTGACAAAGATAAACAGGTTAAGAAATGATAGGATCAGAGAGTTAATGATGGTGGAACTATTAAAGGAGGAGATGGAGAAATAAAGACTGAGATGGTATGGACACGTTAAGAGAATGGAGGAGAAGGGATACCCAGGAGGATATAAGAAATGAAACTGGAAGGAAAGAGACCAAGAGGAAGAGCAAGAGACAGATGGCTGAAATGAGTAGAGGAATGCGTCCAGAAGAAAGGAGAAGACTGGACCAAGGTGAAGACTGAGAGACGGTGGCAAGACAGAAGACGAGGGAGAGGCCTATGTTCCATACAGACCCGGCCAGAGGCTGGAAACTGTCCAAGATGATGATGAAGTGAGTTAGTTTGGTGTAAGAAAGGAAGCAAAATATGTGAAGGCGAAATTTTTCCGCAGAGCGGCCAATTGGTGTTAAAACTGTTAGTTGACAAACATAACGCAGGGAATGGCGCTGTCTGTCAAAGGAATTCATACTGGATACTGCTGACGATATCTACGTAACGTTGTTCTGTTTAAATACTGTCTGCCCTATTTTTTTCTGCATCTAGAGTAACGATAACTTTGACCATTATGAGACTGGGAATCCTATCGAACCTAATGACAGGAATTTGCTACGAGTGGAAATTAAGTGTATAGCTATAGCTGTGGCTGACACTGTAAAATTGATACATACATAAAATGTTGGCATATGATATTAAACTAATTTAAAGTCCATCGCAATAAACACTCTTTTCATTCACACTCAATCTTTACTTACGGACAGTTTCCATGACTATACCAAACTGCACATTACCGATTTCTGCTACATCGTGGCTAAACTCCGATTTTATTATCTCTGGTAATGCAAGCCATTACATCCACAACCTTAAGTCATCATCGGGGTGGCCAATATTCAACTTCAAGGTTTGCGGCTGCTTAATTTTTTATGAATTACATACAACACATCATGTATCAGTGTCTTATAATTGATTCGTTCATTCAATGCCAACATTTAGTAATAATCATACACAAAATACAATACATATGGTTCCTGATGTATCTTTAGCATGAGCAAGAATTAAGAATTAAGTTACAATGTTCTCCATGTGCAAAGTAATCAATAATGATGATGTCCTTTAGTACTGTGTAAAGCCTTAATGTATTTGTTCTGTCTGCCTCCATAGTCAGTGTGTATGCTTTGCACATAGATAACTCAGGTTCAATCCCCACTACTATCAAACAACATGCCTTTGTAGAAGTGGAAAGATGTTTAGTCTCATGGTCACAACTGACAAGCTACGAAATAGTGGCTCCGATTCTAAAAGTTGGTGTTAATGATAGAGGGTGTGATTTGTTTCTCATATATCCATCCAGTACTGCTGTCCAATGGCATATGAGAAGGATGAAGCAGGAGTAATCAGTATACAGGCTAGTATCTTCCAGAGCAATAGCACCAAATAATTTAGTTTACTTTAGTATGATTTGTGACAATACCACCACAGAATTTAGTTTAATTTCGTATGATTTGTGACAATATCTGTATAAATGTAGGTAAGTTTCATGATAGTGAACATAAAAATGAAAAGCGCCAATGAAATAGGTAATGGAGCTTTAAAGAGGAAAGGTTATTCAAAGTGTTCCTCATTGTCACTGGAACAGGATTCATTTAAAAGCTGACTGAAAATTGAAAATGCACAGCTGCAGAGTCTGTAAATAAATCTCCAACTACAACAAGAAGTCTTGGCAGTAGAATCATGCATGTTATTTTTATGTAGAATATAAATCACTGACTAAGTAATAGTACTGAGCACAATTTGTATGTGTGACAATATTATTATCAACAGAGTGTATACTGTTTACTGTGCACACTTGAAATGCCACTTTTGTAGCATAATGAAATGATGATAATGTGTCAATAAACAAGACCATCATATTCTGGAGACCTTATACAGTGGGGAACCTTCAACGATGAGGAATGAACTAAACATGATTGAGTACAAAGAAGTAGTTATCCCACAACTTCTTTAGGTTACTTTAATTACTAACTCATTACACATGGCAAATTAAAACTGCACACTTAGCAGAAACACAATCTCAGACAGCCACTTCTGTGTGTATTGTACCACTTATTTTGTTACCTTTGCTCGTCTCACATAGCAGCTCTAATCTTTAACTTGTCACAGAATATCCCTCCAATTTGTTCCAAATCCTGTAAAAGAGTAGAGTTCCACCTTGTTACATTTTATGCTTACCTAGGCTACAATTAGTAGACTAGCCCTTCAATGTAGGAAAAAAAAAAATGTACTCAGAATTATACAAAGTAGCTGCTGAATGTAACATTTTTGTAAGCAATTGTCAGAGAATAACAGTTATGTACACGCTATACAAATTAGGGCCTAAGATTTATTTACAACGAGCATTCTAATTTGACACACTTCTACAAGGGTTTTCTGTGATCCATTCTACATAATTTAGTGGTCAAGATACCAGCTCACTGAATAGTAATGAAGTGCCCCCCCCCCCTCTCTCTCTCTCTCTCTCTCTCTCACACACACACACACACACACACACACACACACACACACACACACAAAATTACACTGAGGGTGTGGTGACTCGATGTCTCTACTATTCAGGGAGTTGTTAACTTGACTCTTAAATTATTTACATTCTGCAAGTACTTTCCACACCATATGTTCATTACAAATATCATCATCTGTAGGTGGCTAATATAATATTTTTACATTTCTTTTGATTTTGCAAGGATTTCCACATTCTGGCCTGATGTGCATAGGCAGTTTGTGAAAAAAGTGAGCACCAGATTAACGCACTCTACACCAAACCAGGATCAGCTCAATTGCATATGTGAAACAGACAGTTCCCTATGGCACTGAAATTCAGAGGATGCCTAAGTGGAGTGGAAGTCCGTAAAATTACAACAAACTGGGTTTTCTCGTCATGTACTTTGTTGGTGGTTTTGCCTTCTGACAAGCATATTGTAATTGTAATCCTGCTCAACAATGATGTTCACAGGTCTAAATTATCCTACTAGCAATCCCTACATCTCTACTGGCGCACCTCCTCAATAGTTGATAAACTTCTGTTCTGCCTTGCACTATGACAAATGCAACATTTAAAAAACAACATTATGCAAGAAAGTGAAGAGAGACCATATTCTGACACTCTATTGACCCACTTCTTTCCCAGTTCTGACACTGTTAAACTGCTATTATTATCCTGTTTCTATTTTATAATTAACATTGCAAACTTCTATTAAATTCATTTCTTATGCTCTATAATTGTTTTGTGTTATCCACTGAGATACCATAATATTACAATTTAGAGTTCTTTTTTGGCGAGAGCGTTTCATGCGGCTGTTGTGTACATAGTTCCGTGTAGTCAGCGCGTACACAACTTTCTCACTAGAGCGCGCCCCGCTAAGCACAACAGCGCAGGCGCAGAGCTCGTCCGTCTCCGCACTACGAGATGGCGCTGCCATAAAGACGGACCAAATTCTGCTTCTGCCAATCCGCGTATTAATATGTAACGCAGCCAATGAGATTGCTGCTAACGAAGAACCTTTTCTCCTCGTGGATCACACTTGCGCAGTGATACCTGAACGAGCGAGGTATTATAATGAGTGTACAGACCTCTGATCAGTGAGTCTGCATTTGTCTGCACCAGTATGTACCAGTCTGCATTAGTCTGTACCAGTCTGCAATAGTCTGCATCAGTCTATAGTCAAGTTTCAGTCTGCGCCTAATAAGATTATCACATTCCTGTACAGAGCCATGAAGATAAATGTATAGACACTTTGTCAAGTATCAGAGATATGTGAGAATAAGATTAACTTACCAAGACCAAAGGAACTTCAGATTGTCAATTGTAAACAGCATCCAGAATCAGGTTACGTAATGTCTATGATTTTTATTATTTTAATAAATGTGTGTGAAAATTAATCAAGTTCTGTTTAAAGTTGGTCACCGTTAATCTGCTACTCTAAGCATGCAAGTGGCATTTCTATCGTCTGACCTAACGGTAGAAGATAAACACGCCACGATAAGACCACGAGACATTTTGCTGACATTCGTCTACTTCGTTAGAGCGACAAGTCAAATAATCTGACGGTGTGTGTACCGAAGGTCTTACAGTATGCACACCACAGCGGACTAATGTAAAATTCATTTCTTGTTTTGTATTATGACAGTGCAAATTAAGGTTCATTTAAAATCATTTTCTATTACCAGAGACAAATACAATTTGAGAAAAATTACAGGAAAGTCAGTATAAGAATACCAACATCTTTCGATGACATCCTTACAAGATGTTGCTCTATTACCCCAGACAATAATTCCATAATAACTTGCGGTACAACCAATTATACTGCAATCAAGTCCACTTTTCATATAAATGTGAAACTAGGGGACTGATTCAATGTGGCATCTCTTAAGATTCCAGATAGTGCTCATTTGGGTTGGAATCTGTTGAACCTGAGAGCACCTGAGAAGATAAATCCCCACATTCTATGGCTCATAGACACTAAAGTGCAATTTCACTGTGCAGCTGGCAATGATAGTAATTAGGGGACAAGTCTTTGCAAATTTCTGTACTCAGATGGACAGTAGCTATGCCTCGCAGACTGTGAATCACTCAAGATTTGGATAGGAGCAATGCCGCTATCTGACGATGTCAGCAAGAATGGGTGAACCATGGCTGAACGCAGCACCAAGAAGGAAGAGGGTCACAGCCTAGAGAGATGACAGAACACAAGAAATGATCAACTGTAGAAGAGGCATTCAGAGCCCCAAATTCATCATTATCATCAATTCAACAAGCTACTGATGCTTCAGTGACTACAAGGACCATTAATGGGCTGGTGATAGAAAGGGGGCTAAGGTCAAGGCAACCCTTGCACTGACTACCACTGACCATTATGTTCCAACAAGGCTGTTGGTTGGTTTGTGGGATTAAAGGGACCAGACTGCGAAAGTCATCGGTCCCTTTTTCCAAAAAAATTAAAACCGCCCAAAGAGAATAAAAAACGAACAGCAGGAAAGACGTCAGACGACACAGGACGAGAAAGACTCCGACAGAGATCAGACAAAACAAATTAAAAAACACAGAGGGTGACGGTGGTTGACCGACCATAGAGAAAAAAAAGAGGAAAAGCCAACCACCAAGAACACATTAAAAACTCAGTTTAAAATCAGAAACTAAAAGCCAGAATCAACACTAAAAATCATAAACACTCAGATTAAACCATAAAAACCCCCTGCCCGAATAAAACGCAAAACTAAGTCCACCATGGCAGAGTCATCAAGTAAAAGGGCAGGGAGCATATCAGGCAGCGCAAACGTCTGCCTGAGCACAGTTAAAAGGGGACAAGTTAGTAAAATGTGCACCACCGTCAAAACCGCCCCACAGCGACAGAGAGGCAGGTCCTCACGACGCAATAAATAACTGTGAGACAGTCGGGTGTGGCCAATGCGGAGCTGACAAAGAACAACTGAATCTATGCGAGCGGCTCGCATGGATGACTGCCACACACACGTCGCCGCCTTGAGAGAACGGAGTTTGTTTGGCGTGGGCAGATTGCGCCATTCAGTGTCCCAAAGTGAGAGAACTGCGCGGTGGAAGACTGCCCGCAAATCAGTCTCCGGGAGGCCAACGTCCAGGGTGGGTTCACTGGTGGCCTGTTTGGCCAGGCGGTCAACACGTTCATTGCCCAGGATGCCGACGTGACTGGGGGTCCACACACAGACCACAGAGCGGCCGCAACGCGCAAGAGTACGCAGGGACTCATGGATAGCCATCACCAGACAAGAACGAGGAAAACACTGGTCAAGAGCTCGTAAACCGCTCAGGGAATCGCTACAGATAACGAAGGACTCACCTGAGCAGGAGCGGATATACTCTAGGGCACGAAAGATGGCGACCAGCTCAGCAGTGTAAACACTGCAGCCATTCGGCAAGGAACGTTGTTCAGAATGGTCCCCTAGAGTTAGCGCATACCCGACACGACCAGCAACCATCGAACCGTCAGTGTAGACAATTCCAGAGCCCTGATACGTGGCCAGGATGGAATAAAAGTGGCGGTGGAAGGCTTCAGGAGGGACTGAGTCCTTCGAGCCCTGTGCCTAGTCGAACCAAAGGCAAGGGCGAGGAACACACCACGGGGGTGTACGCAGAGGTGCCCGGAAAGGAGGTGGAACAGGGAAAAACCCAAGCCCAAGCCTTGACGCGTACGGCGATCGGACAACCCGACCGGGGCCGACGACTGGCAGATGGATGACTGACTGCGAGAACAGGACACGGTAATATTGGATGCCCGGGTAAGCTAAAAACATGGGCAGCATAAGCAGCCAGTAATTGTTGGCGTCGTAACCGCAGTGGAGGGACACCTGCCTCCACTAGTATGCTGTCCACAGGGCTGGTGCGGAAAGCACCAGTGGCAAGACGTATCCCGCTGTGGAGAATGGGGTCCAGCACCCGCAACGCAGATCAGCGGGTGTGGCTCAAGCATCTCAGAGCGTTTAGATGCCGCCAACACGCCTGTTTAAGCTGCTGGATATGAGGCAGCCAAGTCAACCGAGCATTGAAAACCACCCCTAAAAACCTGCGTGATTCCACCACTGAAAGAAGTTCGCCGGCAAGATAAAGCCGCGGCTCCGGGTGGACAGTACGTCGCCGGCAGAAATGCATAACGCAGGTCTTGGCTGCCGAAAACTGGAACCCATGAGCTACAGCCCAAGACTGTGCCTTGCGGATAGCGCCCTGTAGCTGATGTTCAACAGCTGCAGTGCCAGTAGAGCTGTAGTAAAGGCAGAAGTCGTCAGCATACAGGGAAGCGGAGACAGAATTTCCCACTGCCGCAGTGAGCCCGTTAATGGCTATTAAAAACAGGCAGACACTTAAAACAGAACCCTGTGGCACACCAGTCTCCTGGACATGGGAGGAACTAGACGAGGCCGCGACTTGCACGCGGAAGGTACGATACGACAGAAAATTTCTGATAAAGATCGGCAGAGGGCCCCGAAGACCCCATCCATGAAGCGTGGAAAGGATGTTATGACGCCATGTCATATCGTACGCCTTCCGCATGTCGAAAAAGACAGCGACCAGGTGCTGACGGCGGGCAAAGGCAGTACGGATGGCCGACTCCAGGCTCACCAGATTGTCGGCGGCAGAGCGGCCTTGACGGAACCCACCCTGAGACGGAGCCAGAAGGCCCCGAGACTCCAGTACCCAATTCAAGCGCCGGCTCACCATTCGTTCGAGAAGCTAGCAAAGAACGTTGGTGAGGCTAATGGGGCGGTAGCTGTCCACCTCCAAAGGGCTCTTGCCCGGTTTCAAAACGGGGATGACAATGCTCTCCCGCCATTGCGACAGAAACTCATCCTCGACCCAGAGACGGTTGTACAGGTCGAGGAGGCGTCGCTTGCAGTCCACTGAAAGGTGTTTCAGCATCTGACAGTGGATGCTATCTGGCCCGGGAGCAGTATCAGGGCAAGCGGCAAGGGCACTGTGAAATTCCCACTCAATGAATGGAGCATTGTAGGATTCAGAAGTGTGGGTGCGAAAAGAAAGGCTCCGACGTTCCATCCGCTCTTTAATGGAGCAGAAGGCCTGGGGGTAATTCGCAGAAGCGGAACTCATAGCAAAATGCTCTGCTAAGCGGTTTGCAATGACGCCGGAGTCGGTACAAACTGCTCCATTCAGGGAGAGCGCAGGGACGCCGACAGGGGTCCGATAGCCATAGAGGTGTCGGATCTTGGCCCAGACCTGTGATGGAGAGACATGGAGGCCAATGGTGGACACATACCGCTCCCAGCACTCCTGCTTGCTTTGGCGGATAAGGCGGCGGGCCCGCACTCGCAGCCGTTTGAAGGTGATGAGGTGTTCAATGCAGGGATGTCGCTTGCGACGCTGCAGCTCCCGCCGGCGATCTTTAATCGCTGCAGCGATCTCAGGCAACCACCAAGGCACAGTCCGCCGCCGAGGGGACTCAGAGGAACGGGGAATGGCAGATTCAGCGGCAGTAACGATGCCGGTGGTGACCGATTGAACCACCGCATCAATGTAATCATTAGAGAGAGAGGCCCAATAGCGGCAGTGGAGGAGAACAAGTCCCAGTCAGCCTTATTCATAGCCCATCTGCTAGGGCGCCCAGAAGAGTGATGCTGTGGTAGTGACAGAGGGATCGGAAAGTGGTCACTACCACACAGGTCGTCATGCACACTCCATTGGACAGACGGTAAGAGGCTTGGGCTACAGATTGAAAGGTCAATGGCGGAGTATGTGCCATGCGCCACACTGAAGTGTGTGAAGGCACCATCATTTAAAACCGAGAGATCAAGCTGCGACAATAAATGCTCAACGGTGGCGCCTCGACCTGTTTCCACTGACCCACCCCACAGAGGGTTATGGGCGTTGAAGTCGCCCAATAGCAAGAAAGGTGGCGGCAATTGGGCTATCAGCGCAGCCAGGACATGCTGTGAGACATCACCATCTGGTGGAAGGTAAAGACTGCAGATGGTAACAGCCTGTGGCGTCCACACCCGAACAGCGACAGCCTCTAAAGGTGTGTGGAGAGGGACAGACTCGCTGTGCAGAGAGTGAAGGACATAGAGGCAGACACCACCAGACACCCTTTCATATGCTGCCCGGTTCTTATAATAACCCCGATAGCCACGGAGGGCGGGGGTTCGCATTGCTGGAAACCAAGTTTCCTGAAGAGCAATGCAGAAGAAAGGGTGAAGGCTGATAAGTTGGCGGAGCTCAGCTAGATGGTGGAAGAAACCGCTGCAGTTCCACTGGAGGATGGTATTGTCCATGGCGGAGAAAGGCGTGATGGGACTGGGAAGGCAGATTACGCCGCTGGGTCACCTGCTGCCTCCGATGGAGCACCCGTGCAAGTGCTATCCATTGCGTCTGAGGGACCGACGAGATCGAGGTCCTCAGCGGACGCAAGGATCTCCACCTCATCGTCAGACGCAGAGCTTTTAGGTAGCGGTGGAGTAGGTGCCACCGCAGGGGTCTTGGTCTTACGGGTCTTCAAAGTCGTTTTCTCTCGCTGTTCCTTTGGTTGCCGTTGTTGAGAGGGCTTATTGGAGTCAGTCTCCGGGACCGAAGAGGATCGCGAAGCCCGTCGACCAGCAACCTGTGGCATCTGCAGCCACTGGTTGGTGTCTGCTGTGCCGCTGGTAGGAACCTGGGAAGGGAGTGACCCAAGGGATCCCTTCCGAGCGAGAGAAGCCGAAGAAGACTTACGCTTCTCCGGCTTAGAAGTGGGGACTGGTGTCCCCAGCAGTTTAGTGGGTGCTGCTCCCGAGGTAGATGGTGTGGGAGCAACAGCGAGAGAAGGGGCCCCCATCGTCAAGGGGGCAGGTGAGGTCCTCTGACTCTGAAAGCTGACGGTATGACTTGCAGCTGAAGGAGCTGGAGCAGGAGTGACAGTGGAGGCATAAGATGACATCATGCGCACGGGATGTAGCCGTTCAAATTTCCGCTTAGCCTCAGTGTAGGTCAGTCGGTCCAGGGTCTTATATTCCATGATCTTGCGTTCTTTCTGGAAGATTCTGCAGTCTGGCGAGCAAGGTGAATGGTGCTCCCCGCAGTTGACACAGATGGGAGGCAGGGCACATGGAGTATCGGGATGAGATGGGCGTCCACAATCTCGACATGTGAGGCTAGAAGTACAGCGAGAGGACATGTGACCGAACTTCCAGCACTTAAAGCACCGCATCGGGGGAGGGATATAGGGTTTGACGTCACATCGGTAGACCATCACCTTGACCTTCTCTGGTAATTTATCACCTTCAAAGGCCAAGATGAAGGCACCGGTAGCTATCTGATTGTCCCTCGGACCCCGATGAACGCGCCGGACGAAATGTACACCACGGCACTCTAAATTGGCGCGCAGCTCGTCATCAGACTGCAAAAGTAGGTCCCGATGGAAAATAATACCCTGGACCATATTTAAACTCTTATGTGGGGTGATGGTAACGTTAACATCCCCCAACTTGTCACAAGCAAGTAACCTGCGTGACTGGGCAGATGATGCCATTTTTATCAAAACTGACCCAGAGCGCATTTTGGACAAGCCCTCCACCTCCCCAAACTTGTCCTCTAAATGCTCTACAAAGAACTGAGGCTTCACGGATAGAAACGAGTCACCATCAGCTCTGGTACAGACGAGATACCTGGGCGAATACACGTCACTGTCATTCATTGCCTTTTGTTCCTCCCATGGTGTGGCCAGGGAGGGGAACGATTTGGGGTCATAAACGTTAGCTTTAAAATGAGCCCTCGAACGCTTAGAGACTGCTGTTGGCTGGCTGCCAGCGAGAGATGATGTACCACGCTTCATTGCGGGTCATCCGCCCCGATGCCACCTACTCCGACCAAGGGCCCTCCCCACGGGCGCCACCCAGCCGCAGCAATAGCCACCTGGCAGGATGGCCATTGCCAGGAGTCCTGATGCCCCAGGGAGATGGGCATCTACTCCTTGGCATACATGGGGAGTTAACGGCGCAGGCATCAGTAGAGCGATCCCTGTGTTGTCAGGGGGCTACAACCAACAGGGTACATGGCGGCCCCACCACAACGGACTGGCTACCGTGCTGGATCTTAGGTGCAAAAATGTCCAAGGTAGTCGTCGCAGTTAAAAGCAACACTGCAGAGTGCAGCGTGGGAATCGCACCCAGGGACGGATCCTCGCCCAAGAGATGGAAAACGAGCGGGACACCATTGCAACGACGAAAAAGCCGGCTAAAGGTCTCAATGCACGACAGATACAGTGCACCATGTAAGGCGCCCTTCCCCAATTGGCTCGCTCTTTGGAATAATTTAGAAAGATGGAAGTCAAACCCGAGAGGGGACCATCACATAAGGCCGAAACATTTGAGACTCCTTTTAGTCGCCTCTTACGACAGGCAGGAATACCGCGGGCCTATTCTAACCCCCGAACCCGCAGGAGGGAACAAGGCTGTTCTCGTTGGACACACTGAGCATGGAATCTTCTTGGTTGGATTAGAATTATCTTCAGTGATGAGACCTACTTCATACTGAGCCCTGATGGCCAGCGAAGATTTGTCTGGAGACACTTCGGACAGCATTGGGATAACAACATGATTTGCCTGCCATATGGCTCGACAATCAGGAGTTATGGTCTAAGGTGCCATTTCCTTTCATAGCAGGATCCCTCCAGATGTAATCTGTGGCACAGTGATATGTTAATGATATTCTACACTCTGTTATGTTGCCCTTCATGGTAAGCCATCCTGGGCTTGTATTTCAGCAAGATAATGTCCCCCCGCAAAGGGCATGAGTTTCTACTGATTGTCTTTGTGCTTGCCAAACCCCGCCTTAGCCAGCAAGGTCACTGGATCTCCCACCAATAGAGAAAATTTGGGCAAAATCCTCCAACCAGCTCCGAATTTTAATGATCTATGTGCCAATTTGGCAGGATTTGGAATAATATTCCTCAGGACATCCAACAACTCTATCAATCAATGCCAAGCTGAATAACTGCTTGCACAAGGGCCAGAGATGGAGCAACACGTTATTGACTTGCTTGATTTGTGGAGCTATTTTACTTGAATAAACCATCCCAATTATTCTCTAATGTGTTACTGACTTGCTCAATTTATGAGGCTCTTTCTCTTGAACAAAGCATCCAGATTATCGGAAAGTGTAATCATTTGCTTGTCTATAAATCTATATGCACTTATCTATAGATATACAGATTTCTGTCTCATTCACATAATTTCTTCATAGTGCATCATGTTTCTTACCTTAATAGTGTATTTACATTACATTTAGAGCTCTTGCTCTTTCTCTAGTGAAAGGGCACACATCACACTCACAACTGTACAGGCACTCAAATATGCACACCTGTGGCCACAGCGAGACTGACTTGACAATCAGTTATTGAAAAGAGTTGCCAGGTTACATGAAAGTGGTGAGATTGTAGGGAAGAGCGCACAATGCGACAGACAGGTGACTCAGTGGCTGCACAACACAAGACCAAAGCAGTTCAGAGGATAGAGCATATAGGATATAGAGAAAGGGAGGGGCGGAAAGGAAGGGGGAGACAGGGGGGGAAGAGGGAGAGCAACAGGGGTAGACCGGAAGAGTGGGGGAGAGAAGAAAGAAAGGGAGATGGGGGGGGAGGGGGGGGGGGGAGAGGGAGGAGGAGGAGGAGGAGGAGGAGGAGGAAGAGTCATAAGAGAAGGCAGTACATGATCAGGAGGGTGAAGGAACGGTGTGGACAGAAGCGAGAAGGGGAAAGGTAATGTAAGGAAGTAGGAAACAGGTTAGTAGAGGTTTACATCAGGAGGACTGGGAGAACACAAGATATGCTGGAAAGACAGTTCCCACCCATGTAGTTCAGAGGAACTAGCACTGTAAGCGAGTACCACACAGCTCATATATGAAAGCAGTTGTTCAAGTCATTTGTTTTGTGGTGCACAGCACATTCGGCAACTGGATGATCAAATCTATGGTTTGCCACAATTTGGTAGTGGTCATTCATCCAAATGACAGTTGGTCATCCCTGCATAGAATTCTGCACAGTAATTGCAGCATATGTGACCTTGTCTTTTATTGGATAAGAATTTCCTGTGACTGAACTGTGGTAGGAGGCAGTGGGTGGGTGGGTGCATGAGACAGGTTCTAAACCTGGGCCGACCGCAAGTGAATGACCCAAGGGCTGCATGTTTGGTAGCAGGACTGGAGTAGGGTTGGACAAGAATATTCTGTAGGTTGGGTGAGAGGCAGAACACTACTTTGGGTGTTGAGGGTAGGGCAAGATAAGAGGTAGACGAAGCCCTGGTGAAGGAAGTGGTTGAGCTTTTCAAGGCCAGGATGATACTGAATGATCAGACGAGTGCTGGTCAGTGGATGGTTAACAGGTTTACTAATGCTTGTTTATGGAAGAGATAGATACCTGTCAACAAAGACTATGGTAAAGTTATTGGTACATTTCAACAACACTTGCCTTCCACTGCAGACACAGCACCCATGGGTGGTGAAGCGGTAAGGAAGAGACATTTTGACATGGAATGGTTGACAGCTGTCTAAGTGGACTGGCTGTTGCTGGTTAGTGTGTTCGATATGAACAGATGTATTTATGTTGCTATTTCAGATGGCTTCATAAATACATCTGTTTGCATCAAGTGCACCAACCAACAACAGTACCTCCACTTTGACAGATGTCACCAGTTTAATGACAAAAAGTCTCTTCCTTACAGCCTTGCCACCCATGGACGCTGCATTTACAGTGGAGAGCAGGAGCTGTCTCAATACACCGACAACCTACAAGAGCCTTCAGTTACAGACAGTATCCTATCCTCATCATCTATAAACAAATCCCCTGTGTCATCTGCTGCTCTGACAACAGTAAACCTGTTAACCAGCCACTGACCAGTACTCTTATGATTGCCCCACATCCTCCACTGGTGTTTCGACTAACTCTCATCATACCCTAAGAGGAGAGATACAGTAACAAAAATTCTACTCACATCACCCAAAGGAGTGTTCCACCACCCATCCAACGTACAGAATATCCTTGTCCATCCCAATTCCAATAATATTCCCACTCCTGCATCGCATGGGTCATTTCCTCGTGGGCAGCCCAGGTACAAGACCACATACACGTCCAACATAGCCCTGTCACAGGCTCTTCTTGCCCAATGAAAGACAGAAGCACATGCGAAAGCATCCGTATGTATCACCTGTGCTGCAATTACTGTGCAGCGTTCTATGTGGGCATGTCAAACCAACTGTCTATTCACATAAATGGCCACTGCCATACAGTGTCAAAAAAACTTGACCAACTAGTTGCCAAACATCCTGGGCCTTACACCACAAGTGACTTCAACAGCTGCTTTACTATGTAAACTATTTCTGGTACCGCACGCCACGGAATTTGAATCCGCGCCAGACGTCATGGACATCGAAGACCCATAGAGGTCTCTACACCATCGCGCCGCAAGCTGTGGCGGCGCTTGCCTCCAGGCCCGTTTTTAGTGTGGGGTTGCCACAGTGGAACACGTGGTCCCAGCGGCCAATAGCGGCGCCCCCGAGAGCGTACTTAAGCGCCGGTCACTCACTCAGCCAGTCAGTCCAATCTCACTTACATCGGTTTACACCTCGCTTGTGCTAGACTGCATTCTTCCTGGTTCATGTACGAGTTTGTTTCCTTGTGACTCTGTTGTTCGGTCTTGTCGTATTCATTCTGTCCTATGTTGGTTGTGTCCGTCTTTTCCGTTGTGTTGTTGTTCATGGGCCTCTCCGCGGGTCCCGCCGCGCCTTCCGTCAGTGCTACCCCGTGACTGTCCTGGTCGCAGTTACAACACTATTTGCATACACTCTTCCAGCACTAGTTTCTCTGAACCACATAGGTGGAACTGTCTCTCCAGCATATCCTGTGCTACAAAATTGTTAAGGCTCTTGTGGCCACTTGTTGACAAACTGCCTATTGGCTTCTGTCTCAGGTTCTTTGGCCGATATTTGTCTGATGATTTTTCTGACATTTCACCAGCACAAGTGGCTGGCATTGTCAAAGCTTCACTCTCCAGTCAAGCTTGCAGCTGCAGACTATATTTAACTGGTGCGGCAACATCCAAGGGCTTCTCCAGAGTCATTTCCGGTGTGGTTCTCCTCTTGCTACCTGCAATGGTGATTCACTGCGGCATAGGAAGCCAGGATCCATTTACCTTATGGTTTTCTTCATTCTTGTTGAAGCTATCCTCGTGTTCTCCTCTTGCAACCCGCAATGGTCATTCACTGCAGCACAGGAAGCCAGGATCCATTTACCTTGAAGCTTCCTTCTTTCTTCGTGAAGCTACCCTTGTGTTTGTGTATTTCTATAGCTTCTCTGAACAAGTAGGTGTGATAGCTCTTCTCTACAGCCAGAACTTACGTGTTGGCGAATTTTACTATGTGGTCGGCCTCACACTGTGAGTGCACTGTTATGGCCGATTTTTCCAACTGCCCCAACCTGCAATGTCGCTTATGATCTGTGATCCTGGTATTAATTGATAATCCAGTCATTCCAACATGAACGTTCCCACATGTGCATGGTATGCAGTATATTCCCAACACTGCAAGTGGGTCCCTTTTCTACTTTGCCAATCTGAGACTCTCTCTTATCATCTTTGTCGGTTTGCAAATAATCTTTTCTGGCTTTGTTAGTGATTTGACAGTCTATGCAGGTATCGGTCCCTGTGCGTCGGTTTTCACCATCCTTTGTGACCAGCACATCTATAAATGGTAGTTCTTTGTCCTTTTATACTTCCATGATAAACTTTATGTTGGCATGGAGGCTTTCTAAGTGTCTTAGGAAGTCACTGAGCTGTTCCTCACCATGGCTCCACATAACGAAGGTATCATCGACATGTCTGTACCACACCTTAGGTTTAAAAAGTGCCAAGTCCAGTATCTGTGCTTCAAAATATTCCATGAAAAAGTTGGCCATCACTGGACTAAGAGTACTACCAACAGCGACACCTTCCACCTTTCATAGAACTTGCCATCCCATGTGAAATAGTTCGTGGTGAGACATGCACGAAAGAGCTTGACAATGTCTTATGGAAAAATGGAACCGATGGGCTCTAGGATGCCACTGAGAGGCATTTTTGTAAACAAAGAACCAATATCAAAGCTGATCAGCCAGAAAAAGAGGCAAGATTAATACACTCGTAATGCGAGCACCTCAGACACGAAATGCAACACCTGGAAAGTGCTCTGAGTAGCAATGGGTATTCCACAAGTTGTATTAGAAGTATAACAGAGTCAAACACTCAGTGATGTGACACAGCAGAAAGAGAAATGACGGGTATGGCCTTTCTGCCACGCATGTCCAGAGTGATGGACAGAATCAGCTGTATATTGTGCAAACACAACGTAAAGACTATTTACAAACTGAGAAAGAAGATCAAAGAGTGTCTCAGATTGAAAAAGGGGAGAAGGAACCCACCTGTGATGTTGCGAATATCCTGCGTACCATGCATATGCAGAAAAATTTATGTTGTAATGACTGGATGATCAATCAACACCAGGATCACAGAACATAAGTAACATTGTGGGTTGGGGCAAGTGGAGAAATCAGCTGTGGCAGATCACGCGCTTTGTGAGACCAACCACATGTAAAATTTGCCGACATGGAAGTTCTGGCTGTAGAGAACAGCAATTGCACCCATTTGTTAAGAGAAGATACAGAAATACACAAACACCAGAACAGCTTCAACAAGAAAGAAGAAAGCCTCAGGCAAACGGATACTGGCTTCCCGTGCTGCCGAGAATGACTGTTGCAGGTAACAAGAGGAGAATCACACTGGAAATGACCACACAGAAGCCCTTGGACGTCAGTTACATATAGTCTGTGGCCACGAGCTCGGCTCCAATCCACCACCAGCAATGGAGGGTGAAGCTTTGACAATGCCAGCCAATCATGCTCGCAATCCGTCACAAAAATCATCAGGCGAATGTTGGCCAAAGAACCCGAGACAGAAACCAACAGGCAGTTTGTCATATCCTGTACTCTTGCAATGCTCCTGGCCTAAACCTCCAATAACTTGTTTCCAACTGCTTCACGTTACCTTGTCCCCCTCTCTTCTGTCCATACCAATCCTTTCCTGTCCAGATCATGTATTGCCTTCTCCTACTATTCTTCTCCCCCTCCTCCCATGCTAGTATATTCTCTCTCTCTCTCTCTCTCTCTCTCTCTCTCTCTCTCTCTCTCTCTCTCTCTCTCTCTCTCTCTCACACACACACACACACACACACACACACACACACACACACACTCCGTCTCTCCTTTCATTTCCACCTTCCTCTTCTATCCTCCTCTTCTTTTCTTTATCACTTACATAATCTACCCTCTGAGCTCCTTTTGTCTTGTTGTGCAGCCACCGAGTCATCTGTTGAAGGACCTGCCTAATACTATTGCGCTACCCCCTCCTCACTTTGTGCATCCTTCCCTATCTCCTCTCCACTTTCATCTACCCAGGCTACTGCTCTCAATAACTGATAATCAAGTCAGTATAGCTGCAGTCATAATTGTGTGCATCAGCATACACTTTTTCTAGAGAAAATGCTTGGACTCAAAAGCTAGTGTAAATACTATTTTCTGTTGCATGTTTCTATGCACCATACATACATCAGTCAGCTGTGAATGAGAAGTGCCTTTCTTTATTTTACGTATTATTCCATCCAGGAATTTCCATTGTTGTTAGACCCCAGATTGTGTCACTTGAACCACTCTTGCACAATCATAAACAATAGCTATTTTGGGTAAATGTGCAAAATTCAAATATACCAAGCCACAAGGAGATTGCGATACTGGAAACCAATTATGCATTTGAATGAGGTGTGTTCTACCAGCATAAAGAATAGGTGATTTATAGTGTTACGCACTTCATGATTATCATGTACATGACTTCTGAGCATAGAAATGTTAGACTGACAGAAACAGAAGAATTTCTGTGTGATTAATCCTCGTACCACTGAAAAGATGAATGAAATAAGTATTAGGTCGGTGCTGATGAGAAAGAGTTGAAATTGTTAAAACTGAACAAAGATCCAGGCCCAGATGGAATCCCTGTCAGATTCTATACCTAATTTGCAGCTGAGATAGCCTCTCTTCTAACTATAATCTATCCTAGATCCCTCAAATAAAAAACAGTGCCAAGTTCTTGGAAAAAGTCACAAGACACACCCGTCTAGAAGGACAGTAGAAGTGATCCACAGTACTACCATCCAGTATGCTTGACACTGACTTTTTGTAGAATCTTAGAACATATTCTGAGTTCAAACATAATGAGGTATCTTCAACAGAATGACGTCCTCAATGCCAACCAGCACAGATTTCAAAATTGTCGATCATGTGAAACATAAGTCCCACTTTTCTCACATGACATACTGAAAGCTTTGGATCAGGGCAACCAGGTAGATGAAATGTTCCTCGGTTTCTGAAAAGCATTTGACTCTGTATTGCACCTATGCTTATTATCGAAAGACGATCATATGAGGTATCAAGTGAAATTTGTGACTGGATTGAGGACTTTTTGGTAAGAATGGCACAGCATGTTGTCTTGGGTGTGTGTGTGTGTGTGTAAAAAAAAAAAAGAGCAAAGTCATGGCGATGAAGCATATCTTGGAGCTACGGGTACCAGTGTCAAATGCACTGAAAAATCTTTTGAAAGGTTGACCAAGTGAGAGAGAATTCCCATGAAAGAGCTAGACCACTGACTGCAGAATCTGAGGCATGTGCTGCATGGTTGACTATAGCTACAGCAACTTATTCAACAAATGCCACGGGAACAGGCTGCCTCCCTCTTCCTACTATGCCACGTAATTCATCTGTTTCTTCAAATTTATCGATAATATTCTTTATCGCATTTATTAACATGCAGCTTCTCTGCAGCTGTTTCTGTCAATGATATTCCCGCTATGCAGTGCTGCTACTCCTGCCATTCTAACAAAACAACTTCTCCAGCAGAGCATGGTCCTTCTTCTCAACAGCCATTGCATTTCATACAGAAAACTTCAACCTTCTTATCCCCTTATACCAACACTCACTTCACAAAAGAAATCAACATTCGTCACCAAATGACAAACACCATAATGATGTCAAAACGTGAAATATTTCACATTCTGACTGCTTACAGTGCCATATTTTCAACTGATGGCAGAAAGTGCAACTATTATTTTTGTCAACATACTCCAAGAGCACACCGTCAGTTTAATTATAACCACCCGGTACGTTGTAAGCACTGTAGATTTGCTGACTCTGTGCTTGCTTTGTTTTACTCTTAGACGACTGACACTTTTGTTACCAACAGTGTTATATTCGACACAAGCATGTTTACTCCACAGTGTGTAAAGTGATATAAAAACTAGCAAGCGACGACTTATCTTGAGAATGGCTAAAACGTCAGACAAAATACTGGAACAACAGTTAAAAATATTCCAGATGCATGGCTGAAAAATTATGGAATATTTGATCTGCCAGGAAAACATCGATAAACACAAGAAAAATTATATTCATCATTGTAAATGGTGACAAAATGTGGCCATGTCAGTTTTATGCAGAAGCAAATTGGCAGCCATGACACTACACTTCCTTTGATCACATCTCACAGCAGCTGAACAGGTGTGAGACTAGTGGCAATCAGTGGATTTCCAAAATGTTTGTAACCTTACTACTCAATGGCTGCAAACTTTCTAAATATAATTGCATGAAGCTGCTACAATTTTCCCAATATGTATGGCTACCAATATCTAGTTTTGTGGCGCAAGCAGTAGTGTGGTTTGCAGAAACAAAATCTGCCGATTACAGTGCAAAGAAATTATCGTTGTGTGTTTGAATGTGATCCACCTGATGTGGAAACAATTAAGAAATGGTGTAGGAAGTTTCTGGCAACAGGAAGTGTTCAGAAACATTCTGGCGGTGCACATTACGGAGTTTTGAAGAGACAGTGGAGGACATCAGACAAACATTTCTCAGAAGCCCACTTACGTCAATTCATCGTGCATCTAGGCAACTTGATGTACCTCGATCAACATTGCATTGTGTACTTCCCCAGCTTCTTTGTATGTGTGCTTACAAAGTACTAATTCTGCAACATCTGACGCCAAACAACAAACCACACCGAAAATTTGCTGCGGATATACAGCAGTGTATTGATATGGATGTCAGCTTCCTGGAAAGATGTTTATTCTCAGATGAGGCAACCTTTCATCTACCAGGAAGGGTTAATAGGCATGATTTTCGGATTTGGGGTTCACAAAATCCACACATTGTCATTGAACATGTTTGTGATAGCTCTAAACTAAATGTCTGGTGTGGGCTAATGCGTGACAGGATTGTAGGACCGTTCTTCTTTGCGGAACAAACAGTGAATGGGTCAATGTAACTGGACATGTTGGAACAGTTTGTGTACCTTCAGATACAAGACTTGCAACCCAACATCATTTTTCAACAAGATGGAGCTCAGCTGCATTGGTCAACGGCTGTTTGCAAG
Organism: Schistocerca serialis cubense; assembly: GCF_023864345.2. NCBI lineage: Eukaryota > Metazoa > Arthropoda > Insecta > Orthoptera > Acrididae > Schistocerca > Schistocerca serialis. The sequence goes on from NC_064642.1 coordinate 260,157,147, forward strand.
TTCCTGGATAGGAAATTTCCCAATAGTTGGATCAGATGCGGAGGACCCATTGCCTGGCCACTACATTCACCCAAAATTACGCCGTTTGATTTCTTCATGTGGGGATTCGTGAAGGACCGCGTATATGTGCCCAAAGTGGACGATATTCCTACATTGCAACATCGTCTCACTAATGTGATTGCAACAATAACTGAGGAAATGTCACAAAGAATTTGGCAAGAAACTGAATATAGACTCTATATTCTTCGTGCTACAAATGGTTCACATGTAGAAGTGTATTGATGATAAATAAATAAATTCTTTGAGATGCTCTACAATGTGGTGCATTTTTCATTGTCATATCTATTGTGTTTTTTTTCCCCCCAGGTCTTTGAAATCAGGGAGGTTTGAGTAGGACATCCTGCACTTTGTCTGTCCGAACATCATGTAACAGTGGGGATGGAAAGTGTCAGTATAAATGGGTACAATTTAGCACCTTACACTTGCAGATGTAGCATGGATAAAGGAGGAATTGCCATTTACACAAAACAAGGGTGTAAGTACAAAACTGTAGAACTAACCAAATTTTGTGTCAATTCCCACTTTGAAGTCTGTGCATGTGAACTACAGCTAGATAATGTAGTGTTGTTATTAAAAACAGTGTACAGATCCCCATTAGGAGATTTGGAGCTATTCATAAAAAAGTTTGACTCCCTATTATGCTGTCTGTCAGAGAAAAAGAAGAAATTATTAATCTGTAGTGATTTCAACGTAAACTTTCTAAGCAATTCTGATAGGAAAAGTGAGCTAGAAGTGTTATTAATGACATGTAACTTAGAATCAGTGATCAACTTCCCTACACACACGAGATGCATTCAAAAAGTAAGGCGACTTTATATTTTTATGAAAAAATATTTATTTATTCATCAATATTCATAGTGTCCCCTTCAAAGTAATCACCCTTAGATACACTACACTTGTGTCAATTCTTCTTCCAATCCTCGAAGCACTTCTCATAGGCACTTTTTGGTACAGACTTGAGTACTTCCAGCAAAGCAATTTTTATTTCCTCAATCATTGAAAATCTTCATCCTTTCATAGGCCTCTTCAGTATCGTCGTGATGCAAAAGCCATGAATTATTTTTCCATGATTCTGAACGTTTTTTTGTGTACTGCTTCTCACAAAGGGCGCATAATGTCAAGGTAATACTCCTTGTTGACCGTACAACCTTGAGGCAAAAATTCATGATGCACTACGCCACAGTAGTGTGTCATGAAAAAAACAGTGAGCAAAACTTTGACATTTGATCAAACTTCGCATGCTTTTTTCAGTCTTGGCTCTCCAGGACACTTCCATTGGGACAATTGGGCTTTGGTTTTGACGTCATAAACATAAACCCATGTTTCATCACAAGTTATGACCATTTTCAGCAAATCAGAATCATCACTGATGTCATTCAGAAACTCCTGAGCAATGCTCACGCAACAGTCCTCCTGCTCAAAATTGAGAAGTTTTGCAACAAACTTCGGTGACACACGTCTCATGCCCAAAATACGAAAAAATTGCACAAAACGAGCCAACTGATATGCCGACATCTTCAGCAACTTCTCTTACGGTATTTGATGATTTTCCAAAACAATTCTCTTCACAACTTCGACATTATAATATGTTGTTGATGTGCTGGGATGTCCAGAGTAAAGTTCATCATTGGCATCTTCTTAGACATCTTGAAAGAGCTTGTACCACTTGTAAACATTTTTTTACTTAGAGCAGACTCGCCGTATGCCACTGTCAACATTTCATGTGTTTTAGAGCACTTGATTCCATTTTTCACACAACATTTGATGAAAATTCTTTGCTGCACTTTTTATAATAATCAAAAATCGCTGAGCACACTAAAACATGTCTAACCTCTCTATTTGTCAAAAACAAACAAAGTATGTTGTACACTTGCAACTGTGAGCATATATTTGGGATGTGTGTAAAAGTCACCATAGTTTTTGAACAGCCCTCATATAGCTCAAGACAGTAGCACTCTAATAGACAATGTATTTGTAGCAAGAGGATGTAAAACTAACACATGTTTTTCCTGTGATAAATGGATTATCAGACCATGATGCACAACTGATTAACTTACAAAACCTAGCAGGGTGTACAGTTCAGAAACCATTAAGTAAAAGCTGTAAGGCTGGTTAATCTGGTATCTATAGAGCACTTCAAGGAAAGCTTATGAAATGTTAATTTGGGAGATGTATACAGGGTGGTCCATTGATAGTGACCGGGCCAAATATCTCATGAAATAAGCATCAAACGAAAAAACTACAAAGAACGAAACTCGTCTAGCTTGAAGGCGTAAAACCAGATTGCGCTATGGTTGGCCCGCTAGTTGGTGCTGCGATACGTCAAATGGATATCAATTGCATTTTTTACAATAGAAACCCCATTTTTATTACATATTCGTGTAGTATGTAAAGAAATATGAATGTTTTAGTTGGACCACTTTTTTCGCTTTGTGACAGATGGCACTGTATTAGTCACAAATTTATAAGTATGTTGTATCACGTAACATTCCGTCAGTGCGGACGGTATTTGCTTCGTGATACATTACCTGTGTTAAAATGGACCTTTGACCAATTGTGGAAAAGGTCGATATCGTGTTGATGTATGGCTATTGTGATCAAAATGCCCAACAGGTGTGTGCTATGTATGCTGTTCGGTATCCTGGACGACATCATCCAAGTGTCCGGACCATTCACCAGATAGTTACGTTATTTAAGGAAACAGGAAGTGTTCAGCCACATGTTAAATGTCAACCACAACCTGCAAAAAATGATGATGCCCAAGTAGCAGTCAAATTATGTGAGAATCGGGAATTTCAAAAACGTCAGTGTTGAGAATGCTACATCAACATCGATTGCACCAGTACCATATTTCTATGCACCAGGAATTGCATGGCGATGACTTTGAACCTCATGTACAGTTCTGCCATTGGGCACAAGAGAAATTACGGGACGATGGCAGATTTTTTGGACGCATTCTATTTAGCGACGAAGCGTCATTCACCAACAGCGGTAACGTAAACCGGCATAATATACACTATTGGGCAACGGAAAATCCACGATGGCTGCGACAAGTGGAACATCAGCGACCCTGGTGGGTTAATGTATAGTGTGGCATTATGGGAGGAAGGATAATTGGCCCCCATTTTATCGATGGCAATCTAAATGGTGCAATGTATGCTAATTTCCTACATAATGTTCTACCGATGTTACTACAATATGTTTCACTGCATGACAGAATGACGATGTACTTCCAACATGATGGATGTCCGGCACATAGCTCACGTGCGGTTGAAGTGGTATTGAATAGCGTATTTCATGACAGGTGGATTGGTCGTCGAAGCACCATGCCATGGCCTGCACGTTCACCGGATCTGACGTCCCCGGATTTCTTTCTGTGGGGAAAGTTGAAGGATGTTTTCTATCGTGATCCACCAACAACTCCTGATAACATGTGTCAGTGCATTGTCAATGCATGTGCGATCATTACGGAAGGTAAACTACTCGCTGTTGAGAGGAATGTCGTTACACATATTGCCAAATCCACTGAGGTTGATGGACATCATTTTGAGCATTTATTGCATTAATGTGGTATTTACAGGTAATCACGCTGTAACAGCATGCGTTCTCAGAAATTATAAGTTTACAAAGGTACATGTATCACATTGGAACAACCGAAATAAAATGTTCAAACGTACCTACATTCTGTATTTTAATTTAAAAAACCTATCTGTTACCAACAGTTCGTCTAAAATTGTGAGTCATATGTTTGTGACTATTACAGCGCCATCTATCACAAAACGAAAAAAGTGGTCCAACTAAAACATTCATATCTGTTTACATACTACACGAATATGTAAAAAAAATGGGGGTTTCCATTTTAAAAAAAACGCAGTTGATATCCGTTTGACCTATGACAGCACCATCTAGTGGGTCAACCATAGCGCCATCTGGTTTCCCCCTTCAAGCTAGACGAGTTTCGTTCTTTGTAGTTTTTTCGTTTGATGCTTATTTTATGAGATATTTGGCCCGGTCACTATCAATGTATAATGAGCCAAGTGTTAATGATAAATGCAACACACTTATCGATGAATTTATATTCCTTTTTGAATATTTTTGCCTCAACAAAACTACTAAATGTAACACCAAACAGTTTCCTAAGAAATCTTGGATTACTGCAGGTATTAATGTGTCTTCAGAAAGAAAAAGAAAAATTGTATGAGACAGCAAGAATGAGTACAGATGCAGTAGTAATTTTACACTATTAAAATTATTGTAACATACTGAGAAAGTTGTCAGAAAATCAAAAAAATATATATTAGAGATGAAATTAACAACTCGGGCAATAAAATCAAGTCAGTATGGAATGATTTGATTTGATTTGATTTTTTTATTGGTCCAGTTTTATCATATAGCACAAATTGTACAATTGATATTGGACAGGTCAAAGATAAGTTACAATAATACATAGTATTAGCAATTAAAATTAGGTACCTACTACAATTAATTTTGTTACTTATTCAGAAATTCTCTGACAGAATAGAAACAGTGCTTTATTAGAAATGCCTTTAGTTTAGCTTTAAATATTGGATGAGTAGTATTTTTTATTTCCTCTGGTATCTTATTGTGTAGTATTACACCTATGTTAATTATGCTCATCTGATAGGTGGTTCTTCTGTGATATTTTTGATGTATATTTCATTCCCTTCTGGTACTATAGTTGTGTACACTTTTGTTCTGTAGCAGTTTGCCTGTTTTCAGGAGGTAGTCCCTAGCGAACAAGATAGTTTCATAAATGAATAAACTTGGAACATTTAGAACACCAAGCTCAGTAAAATGGGATTTACAGGACTCTTTCTTTGTAAGGCCACAAATTATTCTTAAAGCTCTTTTTTGCATTCTAAAAACCTTTACACTGTGAGTTGAGTATCCCCAGAAAATGATCCCATATCAGATTAGCGAGTGGAACTGTGCATAGTATGCCTGCAGTACTGTTGTTTTGTTTGTTGTAGCCTTTAAAATTCTTAGGCCATAGCACACAGAAGATAGTTTTCCACACAAGTTATTTATATGTGTGTCTCACTTTAAGTCTTGCTGAACGCAAAGACCCAAGAATTTTGTGACACTTACATTTTCCAGGGGATCATTTTTTAATTGGGCTTGAATAAACATTTGATTAGTTGGAGGAATTAAATGAAAATCGACACACACAGTTTTTTCAGTATTTATAATGAGTTTGTTTTTTGTGAACCACTCAGAGAGTCTTTTCATAGAACTTTCTGCTGTGGACCACAAAGTTTCTGGACTGGATCCAGTGAGCAATATGCTGGTGTCATTGGCAAACAGGATAGTTTTTGTGGGACTCATATATTCAACTAAGTCATCCACATAAATCAAGAAGAGTAGTGGACCTAGGATTGAGCCCTGTGGTACACCATATTTTATTGGTAATTCCCTAGAAAGAAAGGAGTTGTTTCTTGTTTTATTCATTTTGATGAATTCATACTTAAGTGATACTTTCTGCCTGCGGTTTTTTAGGTATGAACACAACCAGCTATGTGCTACACCTCTTACTCTTCATCTTTCTAATTTTTCGAGCAGAATGTTATGGTCCAGGACATCGAAGGCTTTTGATAGATCTAGAAAAATACCTGCAGCTAATTTATGTTGATCAAGGGATTTTAAAATGCAGTCTAAGAATTCGAAAATTGCTGTCTGTGTAGATTTAGACTTTCTAAAACCATGTTGTTGTACTGTAAGAGGTGCATATTTATTTATGAAACTTAAAAGCCTGTCATACAAGAGTTTTTCTAGAATTTTTGAGAAGGAACTTAACTGTGACACGGGTCGGTAGTTTGATATTTTTTCAGAAGAACCTTTTTTTAGCAGTGGTGAAACTTTTGCTATTTTAAAAATATCTGGGAATACACCAGTTTTTAAAGAGAGGTTGAAAATTTTTGCCAAGGGGTTTGCTATGTGGCGAGCACATGCTTTTAATATTAAATCATCAAGACCACTTGACATTTTATTGCTTAATGATTTAATGTTACTTATAATTTCACTGGGGTTTGTTTCATACACATACATAGAAGCATTGAAGGTCACTGACTTGCTGGAGAAACTTGGGAGTGGTCCTTGACAGTGTACTTGAATGAGGTCGTCAGCTAGTGAGGTGAAGTATTCATTGAATTTTTCCACAACTGAATTTGGGTCTGTGACTTTTAAGCCTTCTAGTGTTAATGATACATTCTTTTTCTTTGGCACTGAACTACAAGTTTCTTTCTTTACAACTCTCCACGTGGATCTCATTTTGTTAGATGAGTTTCTTATCAAATTGTCATTCCACATAATTTTTGCCTCTTTGACTACTCTACCATAGATTCTTTTGTAGGCTTTTGAATAATCTGCGAATTCTTGGGTTACTCTATATTTCTTACAAGAGTACTGCAGAAATCTGTTTCTCTCACTGGAAATTTTTATGCCTTTAGTTACCCATTGCTTATTATTGTTAGTTTTTACTGTTTTTACTACTTTTGGAAATGCTACATTAAAATAGTGAACAAAGATGCTCTGAAAACTCATGTACATGCTATCAACATTGTTCTGAGTGGCGATGCTTTCCCAGTTTTCCTTCGCCAGTAAGAGATTAAAAATTCTAATGTTATCTTCAGAAAAGGTTCTTTTTTCAACTACTTTTCCAGAACTGATACTACTTGTTGGCATTTCTTACACAGCAGCTGTGCCTCATGATCACTATAACCCATGCTCAGTACTCTGCTTGTGAATCTGTAAGTTGTGCTGTTAGAAGAGAGACAGGAGAAGTAACCACTAGAGTAGGTAGTATTACTACTAAAGAGAATGAGACCATCTTAACCAACCGTATACAATTAGCTAATGTATTTAACAACCATTTCTTAAGTGTAGGTGAAATAATTGGTGAGAACAGTTCAAAAGAAAAAGCCAAGCAGTACATGGAAGAGTCAGTTCTGAGAAATTGTTGTCAGATTAATTTTCATCTAACAACCACTTGTGAAATAAGAAAAATCATTAAATCTTTGTAAAATAAATGTTCTGTTGGAGTAGATGACATCTCTAACAAGATATTAAAACAATGAGGAGCAGTTACAGCTGATGTTCTGAGTCACATCTGTAATGCATCACTAACTAAATTTTCCCAGCCAGGTTAAAATATTGCATTGTCAAGCCTCTATACAAAAAACGGGACACCACAGATATCAATAACTACTGGCCAGTATCTTGGCTTACAGCATTTTAAAAAATCACCGATAAAGTTATGTACTCAAGAGTGATTAACCATCTCAACAGTGATAAGATACTTAGTAAATCACAGTTTGGATTTCAAAAATGCTGTTCTACTTGAACAGCAATACTCAGTTACACTGCCCATATAATAAAGTCCGTAAATAACAAAATGCCACCAAGAGCAATTTTCTGTGACTTATCCAAAGCACTTGATTGTGTGAACATGACATTATGTTACAGAAATTACAATTCTACGATATAAATGGAACAGCATATGAGTGGTTCACGTCATGTTTACGGAACAGGGAGCAAAAAGTTTCTTTATATGGTTTAAGTTATTTAAGGAAGTTTCCCACTTCATCTAACTGGGATGAAATTACATTAGGTGTTCCACAGGGTTCAATCACGGGTCCCCTTCTGTTCTTGATATATGTGAATTACTTCCCCTCTTATCTGACACAGGATGCTAAACTGACACTGTTCGTTGATGATACAAGCATCATATTAATCCAGTAAAAGAAACTCCAATAGAAAATTATGCAAATAATGTGTTGGTAAAAGTTGATTGGTTTTCTGCGAATGGGCTTGCTCTGAACTTTGAAAAAACACAGTAAATTCAATTTTCTACTGCAAGGAGTACAGTTCTTCCAATAAATATAACACATCAACAGAATTCAGAAGCCAGGGTAGAGCATACAAAGTTTTTGGGTGTACATATATATGAGAATCTTAATTGGAAAATTCATATTTTGGATCTTCTAAAGCGGCTAAGTTCAGCACCTTTTGCAATCAGAATAAATGCTAATTTTGAGGACACAGAAATTAGCAAGCTAACATACTTTCACTCTCTCATGTCATACGGAATAATATTTTGGGGTAACTCAACACTTGGCAAAAAGTATTCACTGCTCTAAAGAAAGTATTTAGAAGAATGTGTGGGGCTCAGTCACACATCTTGTAGGCATCTGTTTAAAAGGTTAGAAATTATTACAACTACCTCACATTACATTTACTCAGTAATGAAATTTGTTCTCAACAGCAGGGGCCAATTTGAAAACAACTGTGACATTCATGATTATAATACCACAAGAAAGAAAGACTTACACTAACCTCTACTTAACCTATCTTCGGCACAAAAAGGGGTAAAATATGCTGCTGTAAAACCTTTCGATAAATTACCAGAAGAAATAAAATGGTTGACAGACAGCAGTAACTTAAGAGTTCCAAAATTAAATTGAAATCATGTCTCCTTGACAATTCCTTTCACAACATATACGAACGCTTGAATAGGAATAAACAAATCTGTAAGTATAACACATGCATTTTGTGCCATTTAAGGGAATGGGGTAGGTGATAAAATTTTTAAGCTTTTATTTTTTTAAAAATACCCCCTTGATCATGTGTGGATTTCTTATGCAATTGACATGTTCCACATCATAATGGTTACTGTGAGATTGATCAATGGAACACGTAACTAACTAACTGACTAGATACTGCACTGATGCCAATATATTGATAATGTATGAAGGTTTGTTATCACACTAGAAGGAATTTGCATCATTTTGCAATAATGTACCATATCCTTACAAACAAGCAAATAACCTGTCTCTCCTCAGATCTGTTGATCTCTAAGTAATGAGTTGGGGTGTTAAGAAGGGAATACTGAAAAATGGGATACAACCTGTTGGCTCTGACCAATAATGTCACAAATTACCACAGATTAGACATTGCAAAGACTTAAAAGCATAGACAAATGTTGAGAGACAAATGACTCTAGTACAGAGAAAACAGATCATGAACATACCTCACATGCATCCATGTTTCGAACATAATGTTACATCTATCACTTTTTTCACAGTAGAAAAGCCTAGTATCCTATTCTTCTGTTGACCTTTATAGGTCTAGGATACTAGTGCTAACAAAAGCAAAGAAAAGTGACATAAGTAACATTGGTGTGGAGTACTCAGTTGACATATATACAAATTTTACATATATCTGTTTTTTCACCTTCAACTGTATTACTATCAACTGAAGAACAGGATACAAGTATTAGCGAGGGTGAAAAAAGTGACAAATATAAAATTTGTGTCCTGTACTTATGTTGACCAATATAGGTCAATGAAAAATAGGATACAACCTTTGTAGTTCAGCTGAGGTACAGGATGTACATCACTTTCTCTGCTTCTGCTAGTACTAGTGTCCCATTCTTTAGTTGATATACACAGTAAAAGATATGAATCAATTGCAGAAGAAACCGCAATTGGAATGACTCATTATCAGACAAAGGTGAGCTTCAAAACATGTACACAAATGATTTAAAATTAGCACAAATGACATAAAGTGTACACAATATCTCTGTCTCTTAATAACACATTCATTCATCACAGAAGAGAACCAATTAATTATCTATGGCTTGAAAATAAACAAATTAACATCTATGACTGAAATATGATGTCATTGGTCAAAGCCGATGAGTTGTATCCCATTCATCAGTTGACACATTAAGTAAGTAGAACAAAGAAATGTGAGAATGCAGTTTTTAGCTGTGGAGTGATTTATTACATAGTGTCAAGATTGACAGGGTCATTTACTCAGTAGTCCCCTTTCAAAATGATGTACAACTAGTAACACAGAAGACGATGCAGGTCTTGCCATTCATTAGGGTAGGACTAATTTCTGTTCAGTCATGTTTGTGGAGTACAGTCACCCTGAGCTATGGGGACATAATGCACTTACGTATTAGTACTGTTACAGTGAAAACCCTGTAAGTCAGGATGATTTAATGAGAAATCTAACAGTTGTGTATGGGGTATTGTGCTGACTGCAGGTAACAAGTGAAATGAGAGGTAGCTGTCCACTAAGACACTTTTCTTTATAGCTATACTGTTTGATCATTTTAGCTAAGCACGTAGACCAGTTCAAAAATTTGTTGCCTAGCACTCAACTACAAGACAAAGGCAGGAAGATTCAAAGCTTTATATTGTGTTCTCTGTGGTACAAACATAGCAACATAACAGTCTTGATTAGTGTGAAGATGTGCAGAAGATACTATTGGAAACTGCACATAAATCACAAACACTTATGATTATGGCTTGATGACATTATTTGGTTGTGTGCTATACTAAAAGTTTGTGGCCTCAAAAATAGTAAAGGTTTCTCAAACAAGCAACAACTACAAGTAACGTAGATAATGACAGCTTTACTTACTATGTCAGATTCCCATTTTTAGCATCATATATACACTGCCTGACAAAAAAAGTGATGCTCTCAAAAGACAGGGTCAGATGTGTGAGACAGCATTGTCAGCAAAGTTTGAAAGGGGTCTCATTGAGGGTCTCCATTTGGAGGCTGACTGAATTGTGCAATATCCAGGTTTGTGTGTGTTTGGATGTGACAGTGACCTGATGTTGGATTGTGTGGAAATCTGAGGGCAGGCATATTCATCATCAAGGAACTGTTCTACCCTATCTGGCCACAAGGGAGGATTGCCATACTGTGTGTCAGGCACATTGTAACCCCTTCACATCTGCACCTGCCATTCGAGAACAAGTAATGGTCTCCATGCAACATTCTGCATCATCCCACCCATTGGATGGAGACTAGCAGCAGCTCGACTAGGGAATTAGCATCCCGTGTGCAAGCTGTCATTAATACCACAACACAAACAGCTGCATTTGGCCATGGCCAGGAAGCATGGACTGCTGACGAATGGCATCAAATAGTGTTTAGCAATGAATTGCTGCTCTGTACTACCCCAAATGACCATTACTGGCATTTTTGGCTGTGACTTGGGTAGCGATTCCATACTTCAAATGTTCTGGAGATGCATGGCAATGTTATTCTTGGTGTCATTAAATGCAGAATCATTGGGTATGACTTCAGGTCACACCTGGTAGCGATTGAAGGAACTATGACAGCAAAACAGGACATCATGTATATCTTGCATCCTTATGTCTTCTCTCTCATGCAACATTATTACGGTGTCATTTTTCAACAGACAAGGCTGTGTGCATAACACAGGTATCTATGCACTGTCTGTATCGCCAGCAACATCCCCAGACCCCTCCTGAAGAGACCGTGTGGGATCAACCCGGATGTCAACACCATCCCAGGATGTCAAGGACTAGTTATAACAATTGGTGGGTGAGCATGCATCTGAAGAGGATACGTCAGCTTAATGACACTCTTCCTAACCAAATCAGTGGATGTACCCAGGCCTGAGGTGATGCAACGTCATACTGATAAATGAGCTCATACTGCCAAGTTCTTTGTAAATATGACTTAATTTTGTAATCACTTAAATGACATCACATACCCTATCAAACCATGAGATTTCACTTTGTTTCCTCCTCTCCTTCTGGGTGCTTCACTTTTCCTATTAGGCACTGTATAAGTCTTAATTAAACTTTCGCTACTTGAGAGGGCCCCCATGAAATGCACTTGATCGTGGAGCAACGAAACTGTGTGGTAACATTTGTAAGGACATGCAAAAGAGAAATAACAAATAAACCATCGAAAGAAATGCATTTTAATTTGGACATGAGAGGGTGACAGTTGTAACCCTATACTGCGAATGCACGTAACAAAACAGTGCGTGATCCAAGTGCCTCCACAGCCGGCCTAGAGAGGTTACCTCACAACCTGGACAGATGGTACAACAAGCACAGTGCCATGTATGCAACAGCCCAGTACAAGCCCAGCCTTTGTCAAAAGCATCCACAAGCGTCGCACAGAGCTGGGGCACTGGAATTTCATGGGCTTAGCCATCATGTGAATTTGCTGCCACTGCTTCCTCTCCTCCTTGGACGACTTGTGGTTGTGCAACCGTGGTTTCCATGCTGCATGAGCAGCAGCAGTCTGCATCACAACAGTGACTGCACCTCCACTTCCATCGTGCCCTTATCCTTTTGTTCAACACTAGCAAACCACATGCCCAAAGTGTCAGGCAACATGCAACCATTGAAAAAAGAAAAGGGACATACTGTGTCAGTATGCAGCTCTCAACCTCCTTCATCAGACACGAACATGGTTGTGAACAGTATTTCCCAAGTGATGGAAGCCCCAAACATACTCTACATTGAAGTACATGCAATGGACAAGATGTTAAAAATGCAAGTGGATGTGGGTGCAGCAGTGACTTTGTTAAATTCTCAAATCTATGAGGATCTTGGATCACTGGAGTTGTTCCGTCTCTTGTCGGTTGGTGAGTTACAACAAATACCCACACTAGTAGACAGTTTTATACTTCTGTAGTGTACAAAGCAGTTGTTCATCCTGCAACTTTTCTAGTAGTGGATGATGCCAACACTGAATACATATTTGGGTTCTCAATTTCTGAAGAAGTGCATCTGATATCTGATCAAGTTTCATAGCAGCAAATGGATGTGCTCTGCTCAGAATATTCCTCCTTGTTTTCAGGAAGTTTAGGATGTGCTATTGATTTCAAGGCTCACATAACAATGAAACCAACGGCATACTCACATTTTTTTTCCTGCCAGCCCAGTCCCAGTAGTCTTACAGGAGCAAGTCAAAATGGAACTAAACGACTTACATCTTTGGGTGTCATCATGTCTGTTTCTTCTAGTGAAGATTCTACTCTGTTGGTAATTGACAAAGAACCTTATGGCAATATTCGGGTGAGTGGTGATTTTAAAGTGTCTGTAAATTCACAGTCTGTTATTGATATATATCCCTTACCCTGTCCAGATAAACTCATAGCATGGCTTTCTGGGGGCCAATATTTTTCCAAGATAATCTACTAACAACTGCCTCTGGATGGTGATCCCAAATGTGTCCTTAGAGTGAATACCCACACTGGGTTATATCAATACCAGCGACTGCCATTCGGAGTAACTTGTGCCCCTACCTTTTTCCAATGATCTTTGGAGCAACTAAGGTCCTCCATTAGGGGTGCATTAACTACCTGGATGATATTGGGGTCCCAGGTCCCTCAATAGCAGATGAACATTTGCAGAACCTTCGTGCCTTTTTCACAGTGCTACAGTCTGGTTTGAAATGTAATTTGGAAAAATTACAATGTTTTCAGCCATCTATCATCTATCTCGGTTTTGAAGTCTTGTGTGCTGACATCAAACCTTTACTCCCATTACAGCTTTTCTGTGCCTTACCAATGTCAAAGAGTTGCAAGCCTTTCTTGGAAAGATTGCATACTACCATAAATTTCCCCCTGGTGCAGCTACAGTGGCCCAGACACTTTATGCTCTCTTACGTAAAGATGTTCCTTTTCACTGGCCACCCACGTACAAGTATGATTTTTACCCTATTAAGGGCCAAATTACAGTCGGCACCTTGCTTTGTTACCTACCAATCACGCCAACATCTCGTTTTGGCCATAGATGCCTCCCAGTATGGCCTTGCACACAAATATGTGGACGGTTCTGAATGCCCTATTGCGTATGCTAGCAAAACCCTGAATCAGGTACAACAACACTACTCGTATTGTCAAAGAGCACAATATCACCATATGTACGAGTTGAAACAACAGGTTTTAATGACTGGTCTTTGAGAATAAGTTTGTTATAGTGTAGCATTTTGCCTTGTACAAAACATTCTATTATTAGAAACATATGAGTGGAACCAATGGATAGTGCAAAGTGACCACAGCTTGGGATGACTACTGCCATGTCCATACAGCTATAATGGAAGGCACAAAGAAAATAAAATTAAGGTTTGATAGTGAGGTCAATGGAGACAGAGCTGAAGCTCAGATTTGACAAGGATTGGGAAGAATATTAGCCATGGCTTTGTAAAAGGAATCACCTTCGCATACGCCGTCAAAATTACTCTTATGCCTTACTTGGTACCACAGCAAAGTGTACAAATTGTGCACAGTGTTGACTAGTCTCTGGGGCACAGCACTGAGTGTGGAACTGTCTGTGTCAACAGTTCAATACCATCTGCTCCAGGTTGCGATGGTGGAGCTGTTGCATCAGCTTCAATTGTCCAGAAACCACAAATGCCTCAACTTCAATGGGTACGAGGTACAATCACTAACATAACTTCAAAGTTACATAAAGGAATATACAAGGTGTGTGAGAATAGTAATGAGACTGAAAACACTGTGAGTGATCTGGCACCGCTGTGTTATGTTAATTGTGTAGACCAGTGTGTTCATCCCTTACAGATGCTCAGACCAATTTTCAGCTCGGTACAGCCATCACATGATTTTTGAGAGTGCCATCAGTGAAGTTGTGTTTTGCAAACACCGAACAGCAGAAATTTGAGCAATATAATGTTATTAAATATTGTTAAACTTGGGGGATCTGCAAATGTGACACTTGCAAAGTTGAAACGAGCATATGGGGAACATAAAGTATCAAGAGCACAAGTTTTTCTCTGGCACAATTCATTTTTGTACATAACAATGAAAATATTCAATTATAGATAATATAACGTAAAAGGATAGGTAAAAAATCTACTCACCAAGTGGCAGCAGGGGAACACACATACAAAAGGATTTAACTTTTGCAAGCTTTTGGAGCAAGTGGCTCCTCCTCCTGGCAGAAGAGTTGAAGGGGAAGGAAGAGGGGTGAAGGAAAAGGACTGGAGAGGTTTAGAGAAAGGGATACAGTTCAGAAAAGTCACTCAGAACTACGAGTCAGGTGAGACTTAACCGGATGGGATGAGAAGGAAAGACTGATTGTTGGGTACTGCACAACAAGAGATTTGAAAACCTGAGAGCTTATAGTTGGAAGACAGGGTAATATTCAAGACAGAGATTACTACTAAAACATCATGCATGAGTTAATAAGAGTGAAAAGCTAAGTGCATTGTATGTAACAGGGATGGGACGGGGGACAGCAAAAAACAGACAAGTCGGAAAATGAAAAATGCAGAAAACTAAAATGGAGAGAAGAAAGGAGTAGTTACTGTGAATAAATGTTGAGACAGAAGGAATTAATGTAAATTAAGGTCAGATGGGTGGCGAGAACCAAGGACATGTTGTAGTGCTACTTCCCACCTGTGGAGTTCTAAAAAACTGGTGTCTGGGGAAGGATCCAGATGGCGTGTGTGGTGAAAGAGGCACCGAGGTCATGTCTGTCATGTTATACAGCATGCTATGCAACAGGATATTGTGTGTTGCCTGTATACACCCTCTGCCTATACCGATTCATCCTGACTGATAACCAGGTGGTAGTCATTCAATGTAAAAGGCCGAACACTGTTTACATAACAGCTGGTATATAACGTGTCATACTCCCTTGGGGGTAGGAGCCATAGGTTAGGGAGATGGTTGCAGAAACAGCATAGTGTCTGACAAGGATACTGCGGAGATCGAGAGGGCAACGAAAAGCTATTCTAGGTGTGTGGGTAAAATCTCAGACAGAATGGATCTCATTTCAGGGCATGATTTTAGGAAATCATGGCCTTGTTGAAGAGGCTGATTGATACATTCAAGACCAGGAAGGGATCAGAGTACCACGATAGGATGTGATGGCCTGGGAAATCTGCTTTTGAACTAGGCTGTTGGGTAATTATGTCCAGTGAAGGCTGAAGTAAGAGTGGTGGTGTACTGCTGTAAATAGTCTGCATCGGAACAAATACATTTGCCTTGAATGCCGCGGCTTGCTCCGAAAGCTTGTAAAAGTTAAATTATTTTGTGTTAATGTTCCTCTGCTGCCACCTGGTGAGTAGATTTTTTTATCTATCCATTTATATTATAAACAGTTCTTGGAAGGCTGAGAACACATTGCAGATGGTCTCCTCAGGGGGATGAAAACATTGAACGTGTGGGTACTCTTGTGAGATCAGACAGACGTTTAACAATTAGGATGATGGGTGACTTTTAAACATTTTCACTATACGTAAAATTTTGACCAAACTTTTGCACACGTGAAAAGTTTGTGCCTAAATGGTGCTGAAACACCTCACGATGGAGCACATGGGCATTGAAGAAACATGTTTGTTGATCATCTTGAGAGGACTGCTCATGATCACAATGGTTCACTCATATGATCACAAGTAATGAATCTTGAATATTTTAGCACGATCCTGAGGCAAAGCAGCAACTTGAGCAGTGGCACTCTGAGATATCTCCTTGGCCAAAGAAAGCTTGATTGAGCTAATCAAAGATCAAAAGAACATTGATTTGAGTTTTTGACAGTAGGAGTATTGTGCATAAGGAATTTGTTCCTCCAGGACAAACTGTCAGCCAAGTGTTTTACAAATATATCGTTCAAGGCTCAGGTAAAGGGTGAATTGAGTGAGAATGGACATTGCAGACATTGCTGCATCATGGCAACGCCCCATGTCATGTGGCTACCTCCATCATGAAATTTTTGATCTAAAAAGACATTCCTATTGTTCCACAGCCCCCCCCCCCCCCTCCCCCTTCCTATTCATCTGATCTGCATCCTTGCGGCTTTATTCTTTTTCCCACAACTGAAAAATGTGACTGTAGAAAAATCAAAAGAATGTGATTGACTTGTTAAAGGCCCAACCAGTTGAAACCTTTCAGCACTGCTACCAAGACTGGGAACAATGAATCTGACAGTAGTCTCATTATTTTTCTCACGCATCTCGTACCTCTCTTATCTAAGTCTCCTTCTTCTTACCTTTTTTTCTGGGGGTGGGTCAGTATTTTGACAGTTTTGATGCAGGCCGACACAATCTCCCTTTCATACAAATCTTTTCACATCAGAGAAGCAATTGTACTTGACATCATCAATAATCTGTTGTGTACATTCCAATCTCTGTTCCCACCACTGCCACTGCTTGACAAAAAGCACATAGAAGGGAAAGAGGAAACAAAATGAAACTTCACAGGTTGAAAGAGTATGTGATGTATGTTCGGTGACTACAAAATCAAGTGAAATTTACAAAGAACTTGGCAGTATGAGCCCATTTATCAATATGATATTGCACTCCCTCAGATCTGAAAACATGCATTGATTCAGTTGGGAAGGCTGTCATAAAGCCATTGTACCCTGTCCTACGGCAACTGGCCTACAACTACTGTCACTGGTCATTAACATTGTTGATTTTACTTTTGGGATGGAGTTGATGTTCGAGGTGATCCAAAAACATCCTATCAAGGAGAGAAATAAGGACCTTTCTAGCCAGGACTACCTCAGCATCATGCAGACAATTCATAGATATATGTGCCATGTATGGACGATCACTGTCCAGTTAAAAATTGGTACCATGATACTGTCACATGATAGTTAACAAGATGTCCCTGACATGTTATGACAGAAGAGTTTCCTAGTCATTACCCAGCTGTGACCTGAAATCATACCCAATGGCCCCCCACACTACGACAGCTCCCCATACCATGATGCCAAGCATACCAGCACTATGCCCTCCCCGAAACACTGAAAGAATGAACCTCACCCCAGATTGCCATCATATTGCCAACAATGGCCATCCAGAGTAGTGCAGAATCACAATTCATCACTGATTACAAAGCAATACCAGTCATCAGCAGCATACCCTTCCCCGTCACACCACCATTCCAAATTCAGCCATTTGTGGTGCTGTGTTAATGGCAACCTACCATGGGATGGAAATCCCAAAGTCCATTTGATGCTAGTCTCTGGACAATAGTGTGGGGTGACACAGACCATCACTTCTTATCAGATGATAGGTCATACATGTGAAGAGGTTACAATGTGTTTGGTGCACAATATGGTGATCCTCCTTTATGGTGGTCAGACGTGGGTGACCAGAACATTGATGGTGAGTATAATCACCTTCAGGTTCCTGCAATCCAACATCAAGCAATCGTCACATTGGAGTACCCCACAAATATGTGTAATGCACAATTTGACCAGCCACCCAAACAGAGGGTCACAATGAGGCCCCTTTCAAACTCTGTCAGAAGCTAAAATGCTGTCTCACATAAGTGTGCAGCATCTCTGTGTTATTCATGATGATCATTTAACATCCGATGCTGTTCATTTTCCTTAAGCAGCCCCTAGACAGTTGACAATATTGTGCAATACTACTGACATTCTCTCTAGACTGCTCAATAATACTGTGACTTGAAATGTTGGGCAATGCAGACCTTGCTACTATGATAACTGCTCCACTTTGTTGCATGAAGAAAAAAAAGGTTAACGAAAAATTGGTCCAAGGAGCGACAAAGATCATACACAAAAACTTTGAAAAAACTCAGGTTGAACATTGCTACTGGCAACTCTGTCAAAGGTCTGAAATTTGGAAGTTCGGTTTCCCTGAACCAGCATTTGAGACATAGTTATGGAAACATGCCATGCAATAATATGTGCAGTAAATGATTATTTTTAGGTACATAATGTATACACAGGATAAATATCTATTTATATTTTTATATGTATTAATTAATTTTTTAAATACTTTCCTTCATGACCATTTTTCTGAGTAACACATTATATAATTCATTATTCTTAACAGTTTTGGTTTTGTATTCATCTGCCCTAACGTCCCACAATGCTGGTGATTATTTATACATTTTAATGCACTCAAAAAAGGCAAAAAAGCCTTGTTATTAAATTTATTTTCCACACAACAACAACAAACCTAACCTGCAAGGTGTAGCACATGAGAGTTTCAAGAATATTGCCAACACTGCCCACAGATGGCAAAATATTTCCAGGTAGCGCAATGTAATTCCAAAGTTTCTGGTTTTCACAAAATTGATGTACAGCTTATCAATCTCACCCAATCAGGCCTCGTTACAACATTAAACAAGAGCAACACCAACACTCTGTGGCCCCTGTTTGATGGAGCACAAAGAATTGCAACTCATCATTTACATACCCACTGATGGTGTGCGTGCATACTCAGTTACACTGACATCAGACGATGTCTTCTAGGTGTTTCATTTTTCCTCTCTCTCTCTCTCTCTCTCTCTCTCTCTCTCTCTCTCTCTCTCTCTCTCTCTCTCTCTCTTTTTTTTTGGCAGCATATTTTTACTCTGTGCAACTCTGTCTGGCACCATGGAAGTTGTTTGATTTTGTTCATCATGATTGATGATTTTGGAAAGCCTGCAACTGTCTCATTCATTATTTAAGTCAAGAATTGATGTCTTAACCCATGTTCCATCATCTTGTCTCTTCTTTTAGTCAATGTTTTCTACACACTGATCTCCGCATCAACTCTGCAGAGAACCTGGAAATAATACTGCAGGTTACATCCACCTTAATATTCAACCAAACATCCCAAACCTGATGCAATGCTTCAAATACCAAAAATTGGATCATACTATCACAACGTTTAATGGCGGGGCTACATGTGGGGATTTTGACGACCCATCAAACAGATTAGGTGAATTTGTATCTCTCGTCCAAAACATATAAACTGTTCCAGAGATCACTCTGTGTGGAGTACTTAGGAATAAAAAATTCTAGAATTGAAGGAGACAAGAAGAATCCCTACAGTGAGGCTAAAAAAGGCTTTAAAGCAATGCAGCCTCCAGAATTTGTCACCTCTTTTGCAAAAGTCCTTCGGAAACCATTCAGCAAAATGCCTCAACACAAATGCAAACTTCATAGTCGAGCTTGAATACTTGTTTGAGTCTATGCACCTGTGGAGGTAAAACTACTCTCACACTCTTTTTCTTCCATTGGTCTAGTCCTATACACCTTGATGACCTGCCTCCAAGAAACTGTCTTGGATTTGGTGACTTGCTCGCTGCAAGCTCATCCCAGACAAGCTATTAATCTGGTCTACTCATCCAGATCTTTGACCATCAACTTTTTTCCTTTATGATTGTTCTTTCTATTGCCTCTTGCCTTCTAACAATGTGACCAAAATGTTTCAACTGATTTAGGTTGACAATATTCAAGTCTGTTCTGATACCGAGATGCCTCAAGATTGATTCATTAGTTTGATGTGCTGTCCCTGGTATTCAAAGTAATCTTCCATAGCATCACATTTCTGTAGCATCGATCCTGTGATGACCTGTCATCTTCGTCGTCCAAGTTTCTGTTGCATAGGTCACGATAGGAAAGATTAGACTGGGAAGAGACGAGCTGTGCCTTGGCAGTGATGGAGGTATCCTTCCAGATGTGAGCAAGTGTTGCTGTAGAATTTTTTACAATTGAAATGTGGTATGGGTCTCAGGCTTGCAATCTCCTGTATCACTGACAACCGAACCTAAATACTCAAAGCAACTGATGACCTCATAGCTAACAATTCTTGTGATGTCGGGTCTGTTGTCATTATGATGATCTATAATCATCATTTTGCCTTTGTGTTGTTGATTTCAAGATATATTCTCCTCTTCATTCGGTCAACCTACACATGGTGGTCTCCTGCTCATGTATACTTTGGTGCACATTGTGTTAATAAATGATTGTACTTGTTCCTCACATATTGTCCTAATTATTCTGTTTCAGAATGTGACCATAGCAAGCATGTTAGCAGGATATTTTCCTATAGCCATGGAATTCTGTAGCTGTGGTCACTTTCTGCTACCTTTGTGTTGGGCTCCTAATTTATTTATTTATTTATTTATTACTTGTCATTAGCCAACATTTGTTGAAATAGACAGTTTTGGAGATTGCTGAAAGTAAAGCCAGCTATTTCATTACTCTCAACTCAACTGCATACTTTATACAAACATTCTCCTCAATTTTGAGGTTGTCTTGTTTATAGTGAATCTGTCCTGTAGCCAGCAGGCATTCTAGGGCCCTTTTCCAGTCAGTCTGGAAAGAAATCATTACACAGTTAAAAGGAAACCACTAAAGTAGATGGTTAACAGGGCAAACTGGACACAATACAACCAAAACGCTGTATTTGAGCAAAAAGGAATGAGACACTGTACCATATTGCCTGAGTGATGAACCAAATTGCCAACGAATCCGCACAGGAATCTAGCAACTGTATCTAGAGAACCTGTCTGTTGGCAGGAAGAATAATGTCACTTGGCAATCAGAGCCAAGCATATAGCTCTGTGATGACAATGATGGTTTGTGGGGCACTCAACATCGTGGTCATCAGTGCCCATAAGAGTTCAAATCTTTCCATTTCCAGTCTCATCACTACCCAAATGATGATGAGATGAGGATGATGACACAAACACCCAGTCCCCAAGTGGTGAAAATCCCCAACCTGGCCGGGAATTGAACCCGGGACCCTGTGGTCCAGAGGCAGCAATGCTAGCAACTAGACCATGAGCTGCAGACACATGGCTCTGTGAAAGTTCAAATACAGTCCATCAGCAAAAAATCTTACAGTTTTCTGGATTGTAAGGGCAACAGAATGAGTGAGTGAAGAAAGGAAGAGAAACTCTTGGGAGCAATTTGTGAGTTCCATTATGCATTCCATATCAATTAAGCACATTTGGAAATCAATAAAGAGAACTGCACTCCTCTTAGAGCAATATTCAGAAACGGAGTTTTGGTGAGATCACTGAGGGATATGGCTCATGCAACAGCTAACACTAAGGTTTTGGTGACTTCACTTGAGGATATGGCTCCTGCAACAGCTGAACACTATTTTAATGTTACTGCATCAACCAAACTCCAGAATTCCAGGAACTCCTCATAGGCGGGAAGGTTGAGCTGCTTCTTGAATAAGGCAACATTCAACCATCCGTTCTCCATGTGGGAAATGGACTCACTCTACTCACAACCAAAGAAACAGCCTCCAGACCAAATAACAACCATTATGCTTGGGAGCCAAAGACACAATACTTTTGGTAAAATCTGTTGTGATGGACAGTATCCCAACTGGTATGGAGAGAGGCAATATTGATTCCTTTTACAGAAAACAAGCAAGGATTGTATGAGCTTTAACAGTTATCAGAGCACTGTTCTCAACGGCTGTATTGGAAATACAGGCAAGGTCATGTCTCATGCTGTTTTACAGAATATCTGCAAGATTCTGGATATATTATAGCCATGTTGTTTACCTATCAGCATGAGTGTCCTACCTCCAGGGGCTAGAAGCTATCCAGTGTGAGAATATCAGGCTATCAACAGCAAGATTTTGGAACAGCCTAGTTGTGTGCAGGGTGAACCACCGCTACAAACACTCCAATGTTTCTACATGAGAAGACAGGCTCTGAAAATATCAGCATTGCCTCAGACTGTGGACTTCAGCATAGTGAAACATCCAAACTCAGAGCGTATTCAGAAATTAGCCACATGCCGTAAAGCTACTTGAGATCTGTGCTAAATAATGTCTCTCACGACTCTGGATGTATCAGACATCAGGACAAGAAGACAGTTATGGAAACGAACTCCCTTGGCATCTTCAGAGCCATAATTTGACTTTAAACGTGACAAAGTGTAAGAAATTTTGAACTCCAGACTATCATTAAACAACAATGGAATCTTAACAGTACAATACATTCAGTTGTTCAGTTGTATTTCTTGACAGTATCTGCAGAATTCGCCTGCAGGAACCACTAACAATTTATTATGTTAAAGTATACCAAATCCCGAATGCACCGAGAAGGCGAAAAGCCATCAAAGTAAAAATTTTCTCGTCTGCTCTGACTCTCTCAATGCATTGAAATTGTACTGTAAATGCATCCAATAGAAAAATAATTCAGTGTGTCCAAGATGCCTTACAGCAGTCCAAAAAGAAGGTAAAGAGTTAGTATTCTGATGGGTACCAAGATATGTTGGGATATGGGGAACTGAGGCAGCTAACAAAGAAGTGTGTATGAGTGGCATTTTGATTGTGTTCCGTCTCCTTGCGTGCTTTCATCTCACTGTCAGACAGATGGCTCATGCAGCAAGGAGAAGATGAGTGGTTGGAGATGGTGAACAACAAACTGCAGTCCATCAAGTCAATTACCCAAGTGTTGTGAACCTCGTGCCAACCACATTAACAAAAGGAAGGTTGAGAATAAAATGTTGTCCATTCACACACAATTTCCTTCTCTGGTGGAATGATCCACCAATATGTAAAGCCTATGAGATACATGCTTTCAATACAATCTATTAATTACATGTTTTCACATGCAGACATAAGGGCAAACCTATGCTTCACTGGAGACCTATCCACCATCTTACCTGACAATAGCAACTGTGTAAAATGCATTTTAAAATTTTGTGAAGTGTCCAGCCTCCTACCTAAAGCATTGGCAAGAAGAAGTCAAAGAGTTCCAAGTGTATGGCTTGGCTCGTTTTCTGTTTAAGTAGACAGCCAGCCATACAACATGCAGTGTGTAATTAAATTGATTTTTCAAAAGACTGGAGGATTTTAACATATGTAAGGATATATTTATGTCAACAAAGCTAGACTCTCTGAGGAAATCTGCTAATGTGTGTTCTTGCATTTTGCTTGTGAGAACAGGCAGCATTCAAACCATGAGATGTGTACATTGACTGCCGACTACGCTGCTGAGTGCCCAAAATCCAACACATCATCATGATTATTTTCAGTATCCTTCTGTAACACCACCCTTGATATGCCTCGATTCTTTCTTTTCCTTATTTCTCTTAAGTCCATGATTCACTACTGCCCAAAGTTTTGTTCCAGATGCAAATTCTCAGAAATTTCTTCCTCAAATTATGGCTTATGTTTGATAATAGTTGATCCCTTTTCTCCCGATTACTCATCCTTTTATTCGAAACCCTATTACCCCTAGACCAGACTCCTGGTTCCTATGTTCCTTTAAACCTACCAAAATGGGATTTGTGATTACAATGCTAACTTTCTCCCAAAGGTTCTAATTTAAAGTTCCCTGTGCATCTCTGTTATTGTTACACTTTTGTATGGTCTATACCTACATGCCCTAGTAGTTAACCACATAATTACTTTGATGTCTGTTATCAGGCTTATTTGATAATGGACCAAAAACCTTTATGCAGCATTCTACAAAAGGTTGCATTAACTTTTTGTATTTGGTTTCCGAAATGAGTTTAATATGTTTGTCATGTCACTTCATAGTATTATTCCTACATATCTGAAAATAGTATGACTGACTGCAAAAAGTTTTGCTGCTATTGTTTTAATACTGTCAGGTTCTTTCTCTTGGTTATGAGTATTATCATGCTTAAGGATGTGTTGTGGGTACTTTACCTAAATCATCATACATTTACCTTATGACCTACATAATGGCGACTTCGATATTCTTTAGTGATGGCACAGGTACTTGTCACTGAAGAACTTCCAAAACTATCATTCCAGTTACACCATCAAATGAGTTCCAGTTTTTATGTGAGTTTAACTAAGTGAAGCATGACACCACTAAACCATCTGACCACAGATGAGAAAAACTTTCATCAGCAGAAATAATGATGCACGCTCTTTATTTCTAAGCATTTATCTTACAACAATAATCAGTGATGGCAGCCACTGTTATTCTTCTGCATCCATTATATCACTGTCAGCCTAACATGTGGTTGCCTTTGTTTCTACATCTACAAGTAATCTCTGCAAACCATCGTGAGGTGCATGGCAGAAAGTACATCCCACTGCACCAGTTTTTACGGTTTCATCTTGTTCCGTTTACATATGGAGCACAGGAAGAATGATTGAATGCCTCTGTGCAGGCAGTAAATATTCTAATGTTATCCTCATGATCCCTATGTAAGCAGTATGTAGGGGATTGTAGTATATTTCTAGAGTTGTCATTTAAAGTTGGTTCTTGACACTTTGTTAAAAGACTTTCTCAGGGTAGTTTACGTCTATCTTCAAGAGTCTTCCAGTTCATCTCCTTCAGTATCTCTGCGACTCTCTCCCATGGATCAAACAAACCTGTGACCATTTGTGCTGCCCTTCTCGGTACATGTTCAATACCTCCTGTTAGTCCTATTTGGTATGGGTCCCACACACTTGAGCAATATTCTAGAGCCGACCAAATGAGTGATTCGTAAGCAATCTTCTTTGTGGACTTATTGCACTTCCCCAGTATCCTACCAATTAACAGAAGTCCACCACCTGTTATACTCACAAACTTAGCCTATGCGATCGCTCCATTACATATCCCTCCAAAGTATTACACCCAGTTATTTGTTTCACTCACGAGAAATACATTAGTAAGTACAGTGGTTCAGCTGACACTGACTGGCTGACCAGTATGCGTGTGGAAAAACCATGGTCCCATGTCTAGCACCACAAAGGCATGTACTGAACCATTAGGGGAAGTTTGGTGTGCCCCTGGAAGACACAGGTCCACTAAGTGGACAGAAGAAAGGCCCCAGAGAGGGCCATATATGAAGCACCTTCAATCTTCTTCAAACTTGATGTAGGAATACTTCTATTCAAACAAAAAGTAAGACATGGTTTTAAAAGGCAGATACTCTTAAAAACAACAGGCCGGACTCATCCCTGGCCACAAAGGCTGAAAGAAACAAAAAAGTTCTTCTGTAAAAACATATTTTATAATAGAGAGATTAATCATAAAATTATTACATAATGTGCTCCAAATGAGTATAAGTGTGGACTACTGGTGTGACTCAGAAAAGTAGCTTAATTACGAATATTAAGGAAACTGACATATCTGACATCACATTCTGCTAAAAAGTTATAAATAGAGGTAGTGTCCCTTGTTCTCAGCAGATCCAGACAGGTGTTGACTGAGGTCTGACCATGTAGCTGGTGGCAGCTCAATCTGAGTGGCACATTAAGCTTTGTTGCTAGTTCATCTGATGCTTGCAATGTGTAACTATGTAGACTTACATAAGAAGTGACTCTGGTACTGAAAAATTATATTTTTAACTGTAACAATAACTACAGATTTAGATAGGGTTAGGTCAGAGGAACAAAGCTTATGCCATGCTATTACGTCATGTTTCACATTGTACTGGTAAGCAGAGCAGCTCTTATTATCTTACAGTGTGTATACTCAAGTGTTGTGGTAGATAATCACAGATGGCATTCTGGTCACAATTGTGTGTGGAAATTTAACACTAGCGGAAAATGTTATGGGTTGACATGCTAAGCTGTACAAGAACTTTCCTGAAGTTTCTCTTGAAGTCCTAAGTGGTAACATATTTTGGCTGCTGTTCCCCAGGGGCCGATAGTTCATCAAACTTACATTGGGGAATACGATTACTTCGCATTGGTCGCTTCTAGGAAGGTTTAGTGAATTCTGATCTGATGTACATTTATCTTTGATTTGCAACTGATACTGATGTACACTAACTTAATTGGAGGACAAAAGACCTCAACTATTTAATCTGTTGGATACTTACACACCTGCCTAACAACCTCTTCCCAGATCTGTCATTTAATTCAAAGATTGTGTATGTGCCACTAATTGGACACAACTGTGTCAAAATGAGTGCAGACCAGGTAAGGCAGGTGAGATTTAACAGGTCTGTGTGTTGCTGGTATGGATAAAGTGGCAGGAATCATCAAGTGGGGCCATTGTAGTGCTAGATTGCACGCACCTGTTATTCCTCCAGTTATGACTGCAGAGAGCTCTTTTCAAGAGTGATGTTGCACATTTTTGTCCTTTTCACTGACCTTGTAAAAACTGGCGCATAAACATTAATGGATGAGGTGAATTAGGTTACACTCTGGCTAAAAACCCTTGGTGAACTGCTGAACAAACAAACTGATTTTGCACATAGTAATTATTATGGAATCTTTAAAGACATGTTCTTGCCTTAATCAACACACCATGTTCAGATGGAACAGAACACTTTACCCCACATTTGCTGCATCTGCCAACTATGCAATGATAGCATCAAGTTTGACATAACAGCACAAACCTAACTGCGGCACTACTTTCAGCATGGCATTTATGTAGCTCCATTTATGCTGGTGTAATAGAAATGAGACTGAATACATTCTTAAAGTTTTTAACTGTTTCTCTTTAGTAAAATATGATTGTCAAATTAAACTAAAATATGACTGTCAATTGAAGAATTCATCTCCAATGTTTTATATTTAATGCTTTGTATGTTTTAAGCATAAATTTTTTTCTTATCTCCTTTCCCACCCCCTGCCCCCTCCGTCAAGCCTCCCATCTGTGTGTACCTTTCAGCCTACCCTCCCCCCATCATGTGCCTGTAACCTCCCACAAGCAGCACTTTACTGTCCCCCATCCATACCCTGCTCTCTCGTCCCCCACCCAGAGTGATTCTCCCTTCATGCACTGTTACTCACAGTCTGGCCTCGATAGCCAGAGACAGCAATCATGTTCCTCCCACCATGTGCTGTTGTTTGTAGTCTGGCCTTGGTGGCCAGAAAAAGTGATTTTGTGTTTGTGTGTTTTTTGTCTAATTCAGAAGAAGGCTTTTCGATGAAAGCTTACTTGTTCAGCAGTCTTACTGTTGTGCCTGTTTGCATGTTCCATCCTGGATATTCCATTGTTTAACTATTTAAAGATTGTATTTATAATTAAACTAGTACATGCAGAGGACACTCATTAACAATAATACAGGCTTACACCAATCACATTCGTTACAAAATTTTAATATAAAGTGGAAGCTTACTAGTCTGGCTTTAGTATATGACAGTGAACCTTTGTTTCATTAAGGCAGGTTACTCTGTAACTATGAGAAACAGTATGTATTATATTCAGACTGAATTTTTTTTAGTTCTGTAAGACTGTAAACACAGGATTAGAACACAGATCTGAAGATGGGCAACAGTACGTGAAGCTATCCAGTATGAAATAATAAAAAATATGGACTGAGATATAGAAAATGTGTCTCATTATCTTTTTCCCCCCTTGTCTCCCCTTCCCCCGTAAAGTTTCCAGCCATTGCTGGCAGAGTTAAGAGTATATATTTACAATACTTGCATTATTTATATTTATATGTAACATGTTTTTATTGCCTAGACTATAGAAATGTTCAAAGCTGTGGAATATCCATATATTACAATAATACAAGCCTAAAGCCGGTTATTGTTGATAATTTTTTTTGTTAGACTTTTGAAGCAAGGAGAAGCAAAGAGTGTTTCCTTCCATTCTTCACAAATAAAGGTTTGTTCGAACAGCAGACAGCAGAACGTTAAATGTGGTGAGAGGCCACCTATATCAATGCCACCAAACTGGCACAAAAGTTTACTACAGCTTACAAATAAACAAACAAGAATTACAAAACCTCCACAACAGTCAAGTTGCACCATAGGTACATCAAGATCAGTGCATGACTGCAGTTTTAGAATGCTCTAACAGTATACTGATATCACAGCATTAACAATATTTCCTGATTTTTTTATAGCAAAATATTAGCAAAGTTGCATAAAAAGATAATGAAATTTTAACTTTTGTGTTTGATGTTAACAATCATACAGACTCACACTTGAAGGACACAGCAACATGCATTGCTGGTGTAGAGAAGCAACTGAGAGAGAGTCAAAAACAAGTAAGTTGCCACGTCTGAATGGAATCACAATTCAATTTACAGAGAGTGCTCTGGTCAATTGGCCCCCTACTTAGCTTGCTTTCATTGAAAATATTTCGCCCAGTGCAAAGTCCCAAGCAACTAGAGAAAATTCTAGAAGACTCCTCAGTTTATAAGTAAGGTAAAAGAATATGTTCATGAATTCTACAGCAAACTGATGTTAAGGATATTGGCTTTTAATTTTGCAGGACCATTTTCAGTTCAAATATAATAGATTTCTTTGAGACAGAAGATTTTCTGTCCACAAATCAGCACAGATTTAGAAAGTATCGCTTGTGCAAAACTCCGCTTGCTCTTTCCTCACACGATATCCTGAGAACCATGGCAACAGGCAGATTCCATATTCTTAGATTTATGTGAAGCATTTGAGACAGTGCCTCACAGCAGACTGTTAATGAAGGTAGGAGCAGTTGGATTAGTTTCTCCAGACATGTGAGTGGCTCGAAGATTTCTTAAGCAACAGAACCCAGAACACTGTCCTTGACAGTGGGTATTCAGAAACAAGGGTATTGTCAAGAGTGCCCCTGGGAAGTGTGATACAGTCGTTCTTATTCTCTATCTACATAACTGACCTGATTGACAGCAGCAATCTACAGCTGTTTGCTTATGATGCTGTGGTATATGGGAAGGTGTTGTCATTAAGTGACTATAGGAAGATAAACGATTAAGTTAATGCAGATGAATAGGAAGAACAATCCAATAATGTTCGAATACAGCACTAGTAGTGTACTGCTTGACATAGTCATACTGACTCTCATCTGTAAAGGAGGCTGCATACAGAACATTAGTGTGACCCATTTTTAAATTCTGCTAGAGTGTTTGACAACCCCACCAGGTTGTCTTAAAGGAAGACATTGAAGCAATCGAGGTGGGCTGCTAGATTTGTTATCAGTAAGTTCAATCAACATGCGAGTATTATGGAGATACTTCAATTACCAATGTGGGAATCCCTGGAGAGAAGGCAACATTCTTTGTGGGGAATACTATTGAGAAAATTTAGAGAACTGGGATTTGAAGCTGACTGCAGAACAATTCTACTGCCACCAACATATATTTCACATAAGGACCAAGAAGCTAAGATAAGAAAAATTAGCACTCATCCGAAGGCATGTAGGCAGTCTTTTTCCTCTCCCTCTCTTTCCAAGTGGAACAGGAAAGGAATGACTATTAGTAGCAGAAAGTACCCTCCACCACATACTATACAGTGGCCTGTGGAGTATGTATGTATTTATATGTAGAACTTTGTATCTAAAGGGCCAGAGTTTCTTTTTAAGCCTTGCATGGTAAAATATGGATTCAGAGCTCTACTATTACTTTTTCAGAACAATATCAGCAACAGGAAATTTTTTGAAGCCAAAGTGACACAAACTAAGTGTAAATAAATCTTTCACTCTACAAAGAATTCAAAGGGACTGTACAGCAATCTCATTCCCCTACCAACTTGCCACTGCAGCCACCAACAGAAGAGTAATAGAACAGTAATAGAACAATGCTTCATGACAGTGTTACGCATGTAAGGTGATCAGTCACATTCACGTATTGTCCATCACTTGTCACAGTTCCACTGAGATGACATCCGATGAATTGTACCTTTGTAACACTCGATGTAAGGACGCACATATGCTAAAATACACACATAATCCTGTGCCATCTAATTCTTACTGCAACAGAGCTGGTAAAGACAAGGTGCAGAGTTGAAACAATGTAAGAAATGCTGAAATAATGGTGAAATAAGCATAATATGTATTTAGCTCATCGTGTTGGTCAAAGAGTTGGAATGCAATCTGCATGCTGCTATGTGCGATTTGAACCTCCCCTTGTGATATATTTTTTATTTTACTTTTTACCACTGAAATGTGTTGCGACTAGAAATTACAAGTTAGCACAGCACAGAGATTAAAGTTAACCTTAAGACATTTATGACCCTAAACAGATCTTAACCACTTAAAATGCAATTCCACGCTGTTCGACTTCAGCGACCATCTGCATTCTGCGAAGAAGGAAGTCTCTGATGTGGGCAGTAAATTTCTTATTTTCTGTCACATTTCCCCATGCAGTTTGGGTAATATTTTGGGCTCTTGGCATAGTATCAGGCCACCTTTCTTGCATCATATAATTTGTTCCTGACTATTCATTTCTGATTTAGGTGAAGATTGGCACAGGAGGAAACCAGTAGAGAAGAATAATCTTGTTCTCTTTAGTAACGCACATAGACACTTAGTGAATGAGACATGAGTTGTTGATTTATTTAGGTTCAAAATAGACCTCTTGTAGAAGAAGAGTACTGTCACATTTTTCAAAGTATCTTTTCTGCTCCTAAATCAAACCCTTTCCTTTCCTTTTCTGATGAAGGCTGTGGCTGAAATCTGATGTGTAAATGTCTTAACTGTGCCTGTCTGCAACTTCATGTGTCATCTTTATGGTAAGTAGCAATCTGTCTCTTCCTACATTGTTGTTTCTTTTTCATAATATACATACAAAATACTTTAGAAGTAATTTTCATAATTGTCAATAGGAGTACATTAGCACTGATTAGTGTACATTACGAAAGCAGCCTGCTGAGTCTAAACATGCCTATTAAGAACTTGACTTGTTTCCATCCTTGAAGTTCCTCCTTCATGATAGGAATCTCAAACCAGTTTGCGTGAATGAATGAATGAATGGTGACTTCCATCCACAAACTGAATAATACAGTAGTATTTTTCAATTGCTCTATTTTCAGTAATAGATTTTGTTGTAATGTGTTAGCCACTTTTCACTATTCTGGGCCAAGGTCAAAAGACGCCAAAGTTCTCGTCCTGTACACTTACTGGATTCTACAGTTTCCCAATACCTCGGTATTCATGCTGTGCACACAGGAACTTCATCTTCATACCGTGTTGTAACCTCCAATGCCAACAGATTCCCTACTTGCACAGGCACAAATAGTCTACTGACAATGAGGCATGGTTTGGATTAAAAGTGAGAGGATTTAGGTATATGATCTTGCATCCTGAACAACTAGTTATGCTAGAATAAATGATGACTTAGACACACATTTAATTCACCACAGCCAGTACATACAGGATAAAATCTAGTGTGCTTGCTATTCTAGAGGCGCATCCAGAATGTAAGTTTCCCTATTTTATAAAAAACATAGGCAACATAACTACATGAAAAACTTTATTGGCAACAGGTGCAGCAATGTTTATACTATTTTCCAACACACTCACCAAAAGAATTGAGACACTTGTCATATCATAGTATCAACTTTTGTATTCCTGTGTCATAGAAGTCTGCTGTCTGTGAATGTCAAAATGCTGGCCGGAGGACAGGAATTTCTTGAAGTGCAAGAAAAGACAGAAATGACTGGGAGCAAGATCAAGACTATATGCTGGATGATCAAACAGCTCCCAGCCGAACTTCTGTGCTCCGAGTCATATGGGGATGAGCACTGTCAGGGAGCAGCACAACACTTGCAGTAAACATTCCATGTCTCTCGTTCTGAATGGCATGTAGCAGTTTCCGCATTGTTTCACAGTAACAGTCAGTGTTCAGTGTTCAGTGTTCACATCTGAGCAGGAGCTCAATATGCAGAATGCCCTTCCTATCCCAGAACATCATGCACATGACTTTCTGCACTGACACAGTCTGTTTGAATTTCATTTTGACCAGAGATCCACTGTGACACCAATGCACTGACTGCTGCTTGGTTTCCGGTGTCAAGTGAGAAATCCACGTCTCATCATCTGCAGAAATGTCTTTGCCACTCCAAACCGTTTCATTTTGTGCTGGGTTGTCAGGTTTTTTGGCACCCACCCGGCACACAACTGCTTGAACAGCAGGTGCCTACTGACAATGTCATGCAACAAGGATCATGATATCTGCAGAAAAGGGTTGCTGAGCTGTGCAATTGTGAAACGACAGTTTTTCAGGATGCGCTGTCACACGAGCTCAACCAGGTGATCATCGATGAGGGACGGTCGCCCACTTCACTCTCCATCGTGGACACTTTGACAACCTTCCGAAAAAGGCCTGCATCAGCGATGCACCATCCATTTGCTCATGATGTTCTACACATAGACCTGATGGAACTGACAGTGAATTTCAATGGGCACTACGTTTTGTGCATTAAGGAACCTTATCACTGACAAAACCTTTCAGGGGCGGCGATGGGAGATGCCATTTCGGGCACTGCTGCTGCAGTATTGGCACCAGGTGGGACCCGTCCGGCCAGCAATTGATTGGCACATCACAGATCTGTTGTGCATGCATAGTTTTCCCAGCTAAATATGTCTCCTTTAAAGATACGTCTCCTTTAAAGGAAACAACATTGGGAAACTTACTTTTTGGACGTGCCTCGTACAAGAAAGCCATCTAGAGTATGATTTCCAACTAGATTAGATGACTGCAAAGGAAAGTATTTTTGTACCACCACATTTGTCCACATGGACCTCTTTTGCAAGAATAAAAATTCTGAAGTTGGTATCCTGACACACACTACACCTCCTGCTGTACAGCAAGGGAGGTTTGTAGAGACATTCTCTCTCACACACTGTGTAAAAGGCCTCATGTAGCAACCTTTCTATATGCACACTACTCATAGCAACAAACGCTTATTTCCAATACAACAATTTCTTATGGTATTCATACTAAATTATTATTATTATTATTATTATTATTATTCAAGGCTGTTAAAAATGACCCCAAATTAACTAAATTTCGTTACACGAAATATAAATTTGATATGAGTATTCTACAAACAGAAACAGGAAGTTTTGATGTTTACAAGCACAGGTTATAAATATTTTTTGTGTGTCCATCCTTGTGGCTGGAGGTATAGGGGACTATAGCCATTCACCACTACTGTAAGAAAATGAAACACCTACATCCATCCTTAAGATGTCTTTTATTGTATAGCTACCAGCTTTGGCACTTCAATGGACCATCTTCAGGCCTTAGTTGATGGTGAAGGTGTTATCACGATCCATATATACTATGTGTCAGTGGCCAATACAACCAGTTTACGAAGACTATCTGTAACTGCAATGTCATCTCTCCATCATCAGCTGTCAAACAGTTGATGGTTGGAGAGATGACATCACAATTACAGATAGTATGCGTAAATCAGTTATGTTGGTCACTGATGCATTGCATGCTGCTGTCAAACAGTTGATGGTTGGAGAGACGACATCACAGTTACAGATAGTCTATGTAAACTGGGTAGGTTGGCCACTGATGCATCGTACACACGGATCGTGTTAACCCCTTCAGTATCAACTAAGGCCTGAAGATGATACACTGAAGTGCAGAAACTGGTAGCTACACAATAAATGACATCTTAAGGATGCCTGAAGGTGTTTAATTTTCCTACAATGGGTTATAAACATTCAATATGCTCATCTGCAGCTCAAAAAACATTTAAGTGGGAACTAAACTTGTTTCACATGTGAAGAATTGTCTCTTGTGTTACCGAATGCACCACAGCAGCGATAAGATCTGCAGTTCAGTCAGAGAAGTTGATAGAAGAGGAACCTAAGCTGTCTCTTTTACAAAGTTTCACAGGAGAGTGTCAGAGGACATAAGATCAGGAGATTGCAGTTGGCAGAACCTAAGAGCCAAGGCATAGTTACTATGACAACATGCAGACTCGCTGCTACAAATCAAATTTTTCTTTCCATGTCACCACAAAAAATTCAACATGCTTTTCTTTCCCATTTTCAACAAGAGCTTTCACAAGTAGCAAATGGTAGGGCTTGTACAGCAAGCAGCATCTCAAATTGCACCAAACAGTTGGCTGAGGTATTTTTAGTCCTCAATGGGCTAACTTACCTGGACTATGCATAAAACTTTCTTTAATCTATCTCATGTCTTCATCTGACACATGTGGTCAGCCTGTTTTTCATCTTTTGCAGAAACATCCAATGTGTTGCTACTGATTAAACCATTGGTTATGCTTTGCCTAATTGGAGGTTCAATGCTGAATCAGAGGAAAAAATGCTCTCTGCTTGGAATTGTTGATCAATTCCTCTCAACTCAATAACGCAGTAAATCTTAATGTTGCATGTTAGCCTTCTTACTCACAACTGGCATGAACTGACTGGCTTTTGACGCAAGCACTCCAGCAGCTGTTTACGCAACATCAGTGCTCTTGCAGTGGCAATTGAAATTTGAATCATTTCCTTTCCAACTTTGCTTAGTTTTTCACGTCCAATTTATGTTTAATGGAATAAAAATAAATTAAATTGGGGCTCTTGCTTTTGTTGTAGTTGTGGTCTTCAGGATAAATACTGGTTTGATGTTCTACACACCACTCTATCCAGCGGAAGCTGCTTTATCCCCAAATAATTACTACAACCTGCAGCCATTTGGCCCCACTTACTGTATTTGTCTATTGGTCTCTCTCAACAATTTTTACCTCTCCTACTCCCCCCCACCCCACCCCGTCCATGAATCATGGACCTTGCCGTTGCTGGGAAGGCTTGGGTGCCTCAACGACACAGATAGCTGTACCGTAGGTGCAACCACAATGGAGAGGTTTCTGTTGGGAGGCCAGACAAACGTGCGGTTCCTGAAGAGGGGTAGCAGCCTTTACAGTAGTTGCAGGGGCAACAGTCTGGATGATTGACTGATCTGGCCTTGTAACACTAACCAAAACGGCCTTGCTGTGCTGGTACTGCGAACGGCTTAAAGCAAGGGGAAACTACAGCCGTAATTTTTCCTGAGGGCATGCAGCTTAACTGTATGATTAAATGATGATGGCGTCCTCTTGGATAAAATATTCCGGAGGTAAAATAGTTCCCCATTCGGATCTCCGGGTGGGGACTACTCAGGAGGACGTCGTTATCAGGAGAAAGAAAACTGGCATTCTACGGGTCAGAGTGTGGAATGTCAGATCCCTTAATCGGGCAGGTAGGTTAGAAAATTTAAAAAGGGAAATGGATAGGTTAAAGTTAGATATAGTGGGAATTAGTGAAGTTTGGTGGCAGGAGGAACAAGACTTTTGGTCAGGTGAATACAGGGTTAAAAGCACAAAATCCGATAGGGGTAATGCAGGAGTAGGTTTAATAATGAATAAAAAAACAGGAGTGCGGGTAACTAATACAAACAGCATAGTGAACGCATTATTGTGGCCAAGACAGACACGAAGCCCACACCTACTATAGAAGTACAAGTTTATAGGCCAACTAGCTCTGCAGAGGATGAAGAAATTGATGAAATGTATGATGTGATAAAAGGAATTATTCAGGTAGTGAAGGGAGACGAAAATTTAATAGTCATGGGTGACTGGAATTCGACAGTAGGTAAAGGAAGAGAAGGAAACGTAGTAGGTGAATATAGATTGGGGCTAAGGAACGAAACACGAAGCCGCCTGGTAGAATTTTGCACAGAGCATAACTTAATCATAGCTAACATTTGGTTCAAGAATCATGAAAGAAGGTTGTATACATGGAAGAACCCTGGGGATACTAAAAGGTTTCAGATAGATTATATAAGGGTAAGACAGAGATTTAGGAACCAGGTTTTAAATTGTAAGACATTTCCAGGGGCAGATGTGGACTCTGACCACAATCTATTGGTTATGAACTGTAGATTAAAACTGAAGAAACTGCAAAAAGGTGGGAATTTAAGGCAATGGGACCTGGATAAACTGAAAGAACCAGAGGTTGTACAGAGTTTCAGGGAGAGCATAAGGGAACAATTGACAGGAATGGGGGAAAGAAATATAGCAGAAGAAGAATGGGTAGCTTTGAGGAATGAAATAGTGAAGACATCAGAGGACAAGTAGGTAAAAAGACGAAGACTAGTAGAAATCCTTGGGTAACAGAAGAGATACTGTAAATAATTGATGAAAGGAGAAAATACAAAAATGCAGTAAGTGAAGCAGGCAAAAAGGAATACAAACACCTCAAAAATGAGATCGACAGGAAGTGCAAAATGGCTAAGCAGGGATGGCCAGAGGACAAATGTAAGGATGTAGAGGCCTATTTCACGAGGGGTCAGATAGATACTGCCGAAAGGAAAATTAAAGATACCTTTGGTGAAAAGAGAACCACCTTTACGTATACCAAGAGCTCAGATGGAAACCCAGTTCTAACCAAAGAAGGGAAAGCAGAAAGGTGGAAGGAGTATATAGAGGGTCTATACAAGGGTGATGTACTTGAGGACAATATTATGGAAATGGAAGAGGATGTAGAAGAAGATGAAATGGGAGATACGATACTGCGTGAAGAGTTTGACAGAGCACTGAAAGACCCTGGGAGTAGACAACATTCCATTAGAACTACTGACAGCCTTGGGAGAGCCAGTCCTGACAAAACTCTACCATCTCGTGAGCAAGATGTATGAGACAGGCGAAATTCCCTCAGACTTCAAAAAGAATAGAATAATTCCAATCCCAAAGAAAGCAGGTGTTGACCGATGTGAAAATTACCGAACTATCAGTTTAATAAGCCACGGCTGCAAAATACTAACGCGAATTCTTTACAGATGAATGGAAAAACTGGTAGAAGCCGACCTCGGGCAAGATCAACTTGGATCCCGTAGAAATATTGGAACATGTGAGGCAATACTGACTCTACAACTTATCTTAGAAGAAAGATTAAGGAAAGGCAAACCTAGGTTTCTAGCATTTGTTGTCTTAGAGAAAGCTTTTGACAATGTTGACTGGAATACTCTCTTTCAAATTCTGAAGGTGGCAGGGGTAACATACAGGGAGCGAAAGGCTATTTACAATTTGTAAAGAAACCAGATGGCAGTTACAAGAGTCGAGGGACATGAAAGGGAAGCAGTGGTTGGGAAGGGAGTGAGACCCCCGATGCTTTTCGATCTGTATTTTGAGCAAGCAGTAAAGGAAACAAAAGAAAAGTTTGTAGTAGGAATTAAAATCCTGGAGAAGAAATAAAAACTTTGAGGTCAGCCGATGATATTGTAATTCTGTCAGAGACAGCAAAGGACCTGGAAGAGCAGCTGAACGGAATGGACAGGGGTCAGGTAGGTACTGCCTACAGGAAAATTAGAGAGACCTTTGGAGAAAAGAGCTCAGATGGAAACCCAGTTGTAAGCATAGAAGGGAAAGCAGAAAGGTGGAAGGAGTATACAGAGGGTCTATACAAGGGTGATATACTTGAGGACAATATTATGAAAATGGAAGAGGATGTAGGTGAAGATGAAATGGGAGATATGATACTGCATGAAGAGTTTGACAGAGCACCAAAAGACGTAAGGCGAAACAAGGCCCCGGGAAAACACAACATTCCAGTAGAACTGCCGATAGCCTTGGGAGAGCCAGCCCTGACAAAAAACTACCATCTGGTGAGCAAGATGTATAAGACAGGCGAAATACCCTCAGACTTCCAAAAGAATATAATAATTCCAATCCCAAAGAAAGTAGGTGTTGACAGATGTGAAAATTAACGAACTATCAGTTTAATAAGCCACGGCTGCAAAATACTAACTCGAATTTTTTATAGACGAATGGAAAAACTGGTAGAAGCCGACCTCAGGGAAGATCAGCTTGGATTCCGTAGAAATGTTGGAACACGTGAGGCAAAACTGATCCTACGACTTATCTTAGAAAGTAGATTAAGTAAAGGCAAACCTACGTTTCTAGCATTTGTAGACTTAGAGAAAGCTTTTGACAATGTTGACTGGAATACTCTCTTTCAAATTCTGAAGGTGGCAGGGGTAAAATACAGGGAGCAAAAGGCTATTTACAATTTGTACAGAAACCAGATGGCAGTTGTAAGAGTCCAGGGACATGAAAGGGTAGCAGTGGTTGGGAAGGGAGTGAGACAGAGTTGTAGCCTATCCCCGATGTTATTCAATCTGTATATTGAGCAAGCAGCAAAGGAAACAAAATAAAAATTCGGAGTAGGAATTAAAATCCATGCAGAAGAAATAAAAAATTTGAGGTTTGCCAATGACATTGTAATTCTGTCAGAGACAGCAAAGGACCTGGAAGAGCAGCTGAACGGAATGGACAGTGTCTCGAAAGGAGGATATAAGATGAACATCAACAAAAGCAAAACAAGGATAATGGAATGTAGTCGAATTAAATCGGGTGATGCTGAGGGAATTAGATTACGAAATGAGACGCTTAAAGTAGTAAATGAGTTTTGCTATTTGGGGAGCAAAATAACTGTGATGGTCGAAGTATAGAGGATATAAAATGTAGACTGGCAATGGCAAGGAAAGCGTTTCTGAAAAAGAGAAATTTGTTAACATCAAGTATAGAATTAAGTGTCAGGAAGTCATTTCTGAAAGTATTTGTATGGAGTATAGCCATGTATCGTGGTGAAACATGGAGAATAAATAGTTTAGACAAGAAGATAATAGATGCTAATGTGGTGCTACAGAAGAATGCTGAAGATTAGATAGGTAGATCACATAACTAATGAGGAGCTATTGAACAGAATTGGGGAGAAGAGAAATTTGTGGCACAACTTGACTAGAGGAAGGAATCACTTGGTAGGACATATTCTGAGGCATCAAGGGATCACCAATTTAGTATTGGAGGGCAGTGTGGAGGGTAAAAATCGTAGAGGGAGACCAAGAGATGAATAGACTAAACAGATTCAGAAGGATGTAGGTTGCAGTAGGTATTGGGAGATGAAGAAGCTTGCACAGGCTAGAGTAAGCAAGGAGAGGTGCATCAAACCAGTCTCTGGACTGAAGGCCACAACAACAACAACAACAACAACATGTCACAAATTTCTTTTCTTCTCAATTCTGTTCAGTACTAATTCATTAGTTACATGACCAACTCATCAAATCTTCACCATTCTACTGTAGCACCACATTTCAAAAGCTTCTATTCTCTTCTTGTCTGAATTGGTTACCATCCACGATTCATTTCCATACAAGGCTGGAATGGCGACAAATATCATCAGAAAAGAATTTCTAACACTTAAATTTCTATTCGCTGTTAACAAATTTCTCTTCTCCAGAAACACATTCATTGCCATTGCCTCTGCTTTCGCTATTACCAGTTATTCCATTACCCTTGTTTTGCTTTTGTTGATATTCATCTTCTATCCTCCCTTCAGGGCACTGTCCATTTCTTCAACTGACCTGTTTCTCACAGAATTATAATGTCATCAGCAAATTTAAAAGTTTTCATTTCTGATCCCTGAATTTTAATTCCTTCTCCAAATTCTTCTTTGGTGTTCTTCAATGTTTACAGACTGAACAACATTGGGGATATGCTTCAACCCTGCCTCACTCCCTACTCAACTTCTGCTTCCCTCTCAGGCCCTTGGGGCTATATTTTTAAATAACTCTGTTTTCTTATCATTGTGAAACAATAATATGAAAATTACAATGAGGCATTTTAGGATCATCAATAATTTATTCTTCCTTTACTTTCCGGAAGTCAGCGGCACTGCCTCATGTCAGTAGGCTACAGGTAGTAAATGCTGCTACTGGAACTCCTGAATGCTATCAGTTTCATCATCTTGGTCACAAGAATTGACCCTCTTTGATTTCTCTCAAAGGCATCTACCCTCAGAAACAATTTGCACAATTTGAGGGGAAATGAAACTGTCCACTGACCAATTCTTCAGACTAATAAGAGCCAATCACTAATTCAACAACAAACTGTCAGAATTTTTAAGTCCAGCAACCTAAAAAAACTCCTAGGTCACATTGCAAGTGACATCAAAGCAAAGAACTGTGCGATGGATAAAGACAGCACAGTGTGCAGAGTGTGGGATTGATCACTTCCTAGTACAATGCCGGCTACAAGTACAACCCATAATCAGAGTCAGAAACAATCCCAAGAAAGTAGTACGCTACAACATCGATTGCTCAAAGATTCTACAAACAGACAGAAACTTCAGTCCAGCTCAGCAATTGGTTTGAAATTCTGCAGGAAGAATATGCACAAAAGAACCCAGAAGAAGTGTGCAAAAAGGTCGAGGATGCTGTAAATGAGGTGGCAAATGCAGTCATCAAGTAGCGGATCAGAAGCAAGATGATTTGGTTTGGAGATGAATGTATTAACACATTTTCCAAGAGAAAAAAAAAGCCAAGGAGAGCTGGCTATGAGGCAGAAATTTTGCAAAAGGGAAAGCACAGCTTGAAGATGTACACAGAACTACTCAAGTAACCCTGAGGAGAGCAAGGAGAATTAACTTCAAAGGAATGATAGAGGAGACTCGATAAGATTGCTCAGGAAAAGAGGTGCTAAAGAGGTGTCATAAGCTAACTTCTTTAAGAAGGGGTACCAGAGCCAATTCCTCAAGGACAATAATGAAATCTTATACACCGATGAGTTCGACACTGATGAGAGATGAAAACAATGATTCAAGGAGCTCCTCAACTGTGAGGAACATAAAGATCTTTTTTGAATTTCAGTCTCTTGAATTTGTAGACCTGAATTATCTGCCACCTACACTGGAGGGAATAAAGAATCAGACAGTGAAGCTGAAGAAGAAAGGAAGTTGAGAAGATGATGAAATCCAGGCTCAATGAAGCTGGAGGGAAGAGACTCCACAAGAAAATTCACCAAATAAGCAAGTGAATTTGAATTTTGGAGGAGATTGCAGAAGATTGGAAGACAGTAGTCATCTATCATATGCACAAGGAGGTGACAAAATGGACTACACCAACTACAGAGGAATTGCCCTTCTGAACTTCTGCTCGAGATCTTGTCCAATTGTATACTGGATAGAATCCATCCATTTGCAGAATAAGTGATTGGTAAATATTAGGAGGGGTTTAAGAAAGGGCCATTCAACTGCAGACAACATCTATGTACTGTAACAACTTACAGAGAAGATTCAGTTTAGTTTGTGTTTGTCTCACTGATTAAAAGGTAGAATGAAGCTTGGGAAACAAGTCACTCCTCTGTGAGAGCTTTTACATAAACACAGGGTTGAGACAAGGAGATATTGTTCGACCTGGTGCTTGAAAAGATAATGAGGGAAGCTTTCCATAAGAATTTCAAGGGGATGGAAGTAGAGAGTGAGAAAATCACTCATTTCACATCTGCCCGTGATATCGCTCTGTTGTCCAGATCTAAGGACAAGAGACACCTTGGAGGTGACAGAGAGTAGGATCTGTCATCTTGTGAGTGAATCAAAGACCTAGTAGCAGGTGACTTATATCTATTCAATAGTTCCACTTCAGCCTCCGTTAGTTGGAACCCAATCCTACAAAAGGGTTCATAATTCTACATATATGGGGGTAATTTTGTGAGGTAGAAATCAAAGCAAGGATCCAAGTGGCAAACCAATCATACTTCAGTCTGAGTCAGTTTTTTAAATCACATAGTCTCTCAAGGAATTTCAAACTCAAGGTGTACAAAATCCTGTTCTGTCCTGTTGGGCTATATGGTTGCAAAAACCATAAGATTATTTACATAATCTACTTGTTTTTGAGGAGAAAATCTTAAGGAAGATCTATGGTCTGATACAAGATGAGATCACTGAAGCACAGAGGGTAAGACATAATTGTAAGCTGGATGATATTACAACAGAGCATGCATTATGAGAAGCAAGTGGCTTGAGTGGACAGCACATATCACTCAGGTGGATAAACACCAATGACCTTTGAAATCCATTTTGCTCCCTGTGGTAGATTACCATTAAGAAGATAACAGAAAATGCGGAGAGGTGGAATCCACAAGGACCTGCTGTGGATCGACATATGGGATGATTGGTGACAGAAGACAGGAAACAGAATCCGGTGGTTATGAATGGGGTACTAACAGTAAAAGGCAGCCTGTATGGCTGACTAATGGGATAAGGATATCATGTAGAACAAAGCGGAAATTGTATCAAAATGTTAGAAGCAGTCACAATCAAACTACAGTAGCCCATTGCAAATAGTATTTTAAGTCGCTTAAAAATGTTATTACAAAGGCAAAAAGTATGTGAAAGGCAAACAGAACAGCTAATTCACAGGATAAAATAAAATAATATGGTCAGTTGTGAAGGAAGTGTGTCGTCAGCAGCACAAGGTCGATGATATAAAGAGAGATTTAGTAAAAAATTTTTGTTACTGATAAGTCAGATATCCCCCCCATGAACCATGGACCTTGCCGTTGGTGGGGAGGCTTGCGTGCCTCAGCGATACAAATAGCCGTACCGTAGGTGCAACCACAATGGAGGGGTATCTGTTGAGAGGCCAGACAAACGTGTGGTTCCTGAAGAGGGGCAGCAGCCTTTTCAGTAGTTGCAAGGGCAACAGTCTGGATGATTGACTGATCTGGCCTTGTAACAATAACCAAAACGGCCTTGCTGTGCTGGTACTGCGAACGGCTGAAAGCAAGGGGAAACTACAGCCGTAATTTTTCCCGAGGGCATGCAGCTTTACTGTATGATTAAATGATGATGGCGTCCTCTTGGGTAAAATATTCCGGAGGTAAAATAGTCCCCCATTCGGATCTCCGGGCGGGGACTACTCAAGAGGATGTCGTTATCAGGAGAAAGAAAACTGGCGTTCTACGGATCGGAGCGTGGAATGTCAGATCCCTTAATCGGGCAGGTAGGTTAGAAAATTTAAAAAGGGAAATGGATAGGTTGAAGTTAGATATAGTGGGAATTAGTGAAGTTCGGTGGCAGGAGGAACAAGACTTCTGGTCAGGTGACTACAGGGTTATAAACACAAAATCAAATAGGGGTAATGCAGGAGTAGGTTTAATAATAAATAGGAAAATAGGAATGCGGGTAAGCTACTACAAACAGCATAGTGAACGCATTATTGTGGCCAAGATAGACACGAAGCCCACACCTACTACAGTAGTACAAGTTTATATGCCAACTAGCTCTGCAGATGACGAAGAAATTGAAGAAATGTATGATGAAATAAAAGAAATTATTCAGATTGTGAAGGGAGACGAAAATTTAATAGTCATGGGCGACTGGAATTCGAGTGTAGGAAAAGGGAGAGAAGGAAACATAGTAGGTGAATATGGATTGGGGGACAGAAATGAAAGAGGAAGCCGCCTGGTAGAATTTTGCACAGAGCACAACATAATCATAACTAACACTTGGTTTAAGAATCATGAAAGAAGGTTGTATACATGGAAGAACCCTGGAGATACTAAAAGGTATCAGATAGATTATATAATGGTAAGACAGAGATTTAGGAACCAGGTTTTAAATTGTAAGACATTTCCAGGGGCAGATGTGGACTCTGACCACAATCTATTGGTTATGACCTGTAGATTAAAACTGAAGAAACTGCAAAAAGGTGGGAATTTAAGGAGATGGGACCTGGATAAACTAAAAGAACCAGAGGTTGTACAGAGATTCAGGGAGAGCATAAGGGAGCAATTGACGGGAATGGGGGAAATAAATACAGTAGAAGAAGAATGGGTAGCTTTGAGGGATGAAGTAGTGAAGGCAGCAGAGGATCAAGTAGGTAAAAAGACGAGGGCTAGTAGAAATCCTTGGGTAACAGAAGAAATATTGAATTTAATTGATGAAAGGAGAAAATATAAAAATGCAGTAAGTGAAACAGGCAAAAAGGAATACAAACGTCTCAAAAATGAGATCGACAGGAAGTGCAAAATGGCTAAGCAGGGATGGCTAGAGGACAAATGTAAGGATGTAGAGGCCTATCTCACTAGGGGTAAGATAGATACTGCCTACAGGAAAATTAAAGAGACCTTTGGAGATAAGAGAATGACTTCTATGAAT
Source organism: Schistocerca serialis cubense (assembly GCF_023864345.2). NCBI lineage: Eukaryota > Metazoa > Arthropoda > Insecta > Orthoptera > Acrididae > Schistocerca > Schistocerca serialis. The sequence goes on from NC_064642.1 coordinate 260,201,338, forward strand.
ATCAAGAGCTCAGATGGAAACCCAGTTCTAAGCAAAGAAGGGAAAGCAGAAAGGTGGAAGGAGTATATAGAGGGTCTATACAAGGGCGATGTACTTGAGGACAATATTATGGAAATGGAAGAGGATGTAGATGAAGATGAAATGGGAGATACGATACTGCGTGAAGAGTTTGATAGAGCACTGAAAGACCTGAGTCGAAACAAGGCCCCCGGAGTAGACAATATTCCATTGGAACTACTGACGGCCGTGGGAGAGCCAGTCCTGACAAAACTCTACCATCTGGTGAGCAAGATGTATGAAACAGGCGAAATACCCTCAGGCTTCAAGAAGAATATAATAATTCCAATCCCAAAGAAAGCAGGTGTTGACAGATGTGAAAATTACCGAACTATCAGTTTAATAAGTCACAGCTGCAAAATACTAACACGAATTCTTTACAGACAAATGGAAAAACTAGTAGAAGCCAACCTCGGGGAAGATCAGTTTGGATTCCGTAGAAACACTGGAACACGTGAGGCAATACTGACCTTACGACTTATCTTAGAAGAAAGATTAAGGAAAGGCAAACCTACGTTTCTAGCATTTGTAGACTTAGAGAAAGCTTTTGACAATGTTGACTGGAATACTCTCTTTCAAATTCTAAAGGTGGCAGGGGTAAATTACAGGGAGCGAAAGGCTATTTACAATTTGTACAGAAACCAGATGGCAGTTATAAGAGTCGAGGGACATGAAAGGGAAGCAGTGGTTGGGAAGGGAGTAAGACAGGGTTGTAGCCTCTCCCCGATGTTGTTCAATCTGTATATTGAGCAAGCAGTAAAGGAAACAAAAGAAAAATTCGGGGTAGGCATTAAAATTCATGGAGAAGAGATAAAAACTTTGAGGTTCGCCGATGACATCGTAATTCTGTCAGAGACAGCAAAGGACTTGGAAGAGCAGTTGAATGGAATGGACAGTATCTTGAAAGGAGGATATAAGATGAACATCAACAAAAGCAAAACAAGGATAATGGAATGTAGTCTAATTAAGTCGGGTGATGCTGAGGGAATTAGATTAGGAAATGAGGCACTTAAAGCAGTAAAGGAGTTTTGCTATTTGGGGAGCAAAATAACTGATGATGGTCGAAGTAGAGAGGATATAAAATGTAGGCTGGCAGTGGCAAGGAAAGCGTTTCTGAAGAAGAGAAATTTGTTAACATCCAGTATTGATTTAAGTGTCAGGAAGTCATTTCTGAAAGTATTCGTATGGAGTGTAGCCATGTATGGAAGTGAAACATGGACGATAAATAGTTTGGACAAGAAGAGAATAGAAGCTTTCAAAATGTGGTGCTACAGAAGAATGCTGAAGATTAGATGAGTAGATCACATAACTAATGAGGAGGTATTGAATAGGATTGGGGAGGAGAGAAGTTTGTGGCACAACTTGACCAGAAGAAGGGATCGGTTGGTAGGACATGTTCTGAGGAATCAAGGGATCACCAATTTAGTATTGGAGGGCAGCGTGGAGGGTAAAAATCGTAGAGGGAGACCAAGAGATGAATACACTAAGCAGATTCAGAAGGATGTAGGTTGCAGTAGGTACTGGGAGATGAAAAAGCTTGCACAGGATAGAGTAGCATGGAGAGCTGCATCAAACCAGTCCCAGGACTGAAGACCACAACAACAACAACAACAACAAGTCAGATATATGTACAGTATTTAACAAATTTTTGTTACTGATAAGTCAGATATATGTACAGTATTTAACAATCATTTTCTGAGCATTGCTGGTGAATTAAATGAAAATTTAGTTTCTACAGAGAATCGTATAACTCTCTTGGCAAATGCTTTTCCAAGATTGATGTCTGAAATACTCTTCTGTGATACTGACAAGGGCGAGATTGAGTCAATAATCAAATCACTGACGACTAAGGACTCTCTCATGGATATGATTTTACTATTTGAATGGCATCTGAAATGAGCGAGCGCTCAACATGAAAATTAGTCTAGTTTGCTTATTTTCATTCACTTACGTCTTTTAATGTTATATATTGGTGTAACTCTTCCCATTCTAAAAGGATATTTTTGGCTCAGAAACGAGCAGGTCGGGCAATAACTGTTGTAAGTTCACGAACCTCTTGCTGACCTCTGTTCACTAGTCTGCGTATTTTGATACTGACCTCTCAAATATGTATATTCTTTACTGTCCTTTCTTGTTAACAATATCAGCTTATTCCCAAGAATTAGCTTTCACTCAGTTAATACTACCCCCCCATGAACCATGGACCTTGCCGTTGGTGGGGAGGCTTGCGTGCCTCAGGGATACAGATAGCCGTACCGTAGGTGCAACCACAATGGAGGGGTATCTGTTGAGAGGCCAGACAAACGTGTGGTTCCTGAAGAGGGGCAGCAGCCTTTTCAGTAGTTGCAAGGGCAACAGTCTGGATGATTGACTGATCTGGCCTTGTAACATTAACCAAAACGGCCTTGCTGTGCTGGTACTGCGAACGGCTGAAAGCAAGGGGAAACTACAGCCGTAATTTTTCCCGAGGGCATGCAGCTTTACTGTATGATTACATGATGATGGCGTCCTCTTGGGTAAAATATTCCGGAGGTAAAATAGTCCCCCATTCGGATCTCCGGGCGGGGACTACTCAAGAGGATGTCGTTATCAGGAGAAAGAAAACTGGCGTTCTACGGATCGGAGCGTGGAATGTCAGATCCCTTAATCGGGCAGGTAGGTTAGAAAATTTAAAAAGGGAAATGGATAGGTTGAAGTTAGATATAGTGGGAATTAGTGAAGTTCGGTGGCAGGAGGAACAAGACTTCTGGTCAGGTGACTACAGGGTTATAAACACAAAATCAAATAGGGGTAATGCAGGAGTAGGTTTAATAATAAATAGGAAAATAGGAATGCGGGTAAGCTACTACAAACAGCATAGTGAACGCATTATTGTGGCCAAGATAGACACGAAGCCCACACCTACTACAGTAGTACAAGTTTATATGCCAACTAGCTCTGCAGATGACGAAGAAATTGAAGAAATGTATGATGAAATAAAAGAAATTATTCAGATTGTGAAGGGAGACGAAAATTTAATAGTCATGGGCGACTGGAATTCGAGTGTAGGAAAAGGGAGAGAAGGAAACATAGTAGGTGAATATGGATTGGGGGACAGAAATGAAAGAGGAAGCCGCCTGGTAGAATTTTGCACAGAGCACAACATAATCATAACTAACACTTGGTTTAAGAATCATGAAAGAAGGTTGTATACATGGAAGAACCCTGGAGATACTAAAAGGTATCAGATAGATTATATAATGGTAAGACAGAGATTTAGGAACCAGGTTTTAAATTGTAAGACATTTCCAGGGGCAGATGTGGACTCTGACCACAATCTATTGGTTATGACCTGTAGATTAAAACTGAAGAAACTGCAAAAAGGTGGGAATTTAAGGAGATGGGACCTGGATAAACTAAAAGAACCAGAGGTTGTACAGAGATTCAGGGAGAGCATAAGGGAGCAATTGACGGGAATGGGGGAAATAAATACAGTAGAAGAAGAATGGGTAGCTTTGAGGGATGAAGTAGTGAAGGCAGCAGAGGATCAAGTAGGTAAAAAGACGAGGGCTAGTAGAAATCCTTGGGTAACAGAAGAAATATTGAATTTAATTGATGAAAGGAGAAAATATAAAAATGCAGTAAGTGAAACAGGCAAAAAGGAATACAAACGTCTCAAAAATGAGATCGACAGGAAGTGCAAAATGGCTAAGCAGGGATGGCTAGAGGACAAATGTAAGGATGTAGAGGCCTATCTCACTAGGGGTAAGATAGATACTGCCTACAGGAAAATTAAAGAGACCTTTGGAGATAAGAGAACGACTTGTATGAATATCAAGAGCTCAGATGGAAATCCAGTTCTAAGCAAAGAAGACAAAACAGAAAGGTGGAAGGAGTATATAGAGGATCTATACAAGGGCGATGTACTTGAGGACAATATTATGGAAATGGAAGAGGATGTAGATGAAGATGAAATGGGAGATATGATACTGCGTGAAGAGTTTGACAGAGCACTGAAGGACCTGAGTCGAAACAAGGCCCCCGGAGTAGACAATATTCCATTGGAACTACTGACGGCCGTGGGAGAGCCAGTCCTGACAAAACTCTACCATCTGGTGAGCAAGATGTATGAAACAGGCGAAATACCCACAGACTTCAAGAAGAATATAATAATTCCAATCCCAAAGAAAGCAGGTGTTGACAGATGTGAAAATTACCGAACTATCAGTTTAATAAGTCACAGCTGCAAAATACTAACACGAATTCTTTACAGACGAATGGAAAAACTAGTAGAAGCCAACCTCGGGGAAGATCAGTTTGGATTCCGTAGAAACACTGGAACACGTGAGGCAATACTGACCTTACGACTTATCTAAGAAGAAAGATTAAGGAAAGGCAAACCTACGTTTCTAGCATTTGTAGACTTAGAGAAAGCTTTTGACAATGTTGACTGGAATACTCTCTTTCAAATTCTAAAGGTGGCAGGGGTAAAATACAGGGAGCAAAAGGCTATTTACAATTTGTACAGAAACCAGATGGCAGTTATAAGAGTCGAGGGACATGAAAGGGAAGCAGTGGTTGGGAAGGGAGTAAGACAGGGTTGTAGCCTCTCCCCGATGTTGTTCAATCTCTATATTGAGCAAGCAGTAAAGGAAACAAAAGAAAAATTCGGAGTAGGTATTAAAATTCATGGAGTAGAAATAAAAACTTTGAGGTTCGCCGATGACATTGTAATTCTGTCAGAGACAGCAAAGGACTTGGAGGAGCAGTTGAATGGAATGGACAGTGTCTTGAAAGGAGGATATAAGATGAACATCAACAAAAGCAAAACAAGGATAATGGAATGTAGTCTAATTAAGTCGGGTGATGCTGAGGGAATTAGATTAGGAAATGAGGCACTTAAAGTAGTAAAGGAGTTTTGCTATTTGGGGAGCAAAATAACTGATGATGGTCGAAGTAGAGAGGATATAAAATGTAGGCTGGCAATGGCAAGGAAAGCGTTTCTGAAGAAGAGAAATCTGTTAACATCCAGTATTGATTTAAGTGTCAGGAAGTCATTTCTGAAAGCATTTGTATGGAGTGTAGCCATGTATGGAAGTGAAACATGGACGATAAATAGTTTGGACAAGAAGAGAATAGAAGCTTTCGAAATGTGGTGCTACAGAAGAATGCTGAAGATTAGATGGGTAGATCACATAACTAATGAGGAAGTATTGAATAGGATTGGGGAGAAGAGAAGTTTGTGGCACAACTTGACCAGAAGAAGGGATCGGTTGGTAGGACATGTTCTGAGGCATCAAGGGATCACCAATTTAGTATTGGAGGGGAGCGTGGAGGGTAAAAATCGTAGAGGGAGACCAAGAGATGAATACACTAAGCAGATTCAGAAGGATGTAGGCTGCAGTAGGTACTGGGAGATGAAAAAGCTTGCACAGGATAGAGTAGCATGGAGAGCTGCATCAAACCAGTCTCAGGACTGAAGACCACAACAACAACAACAGTTAATACTCAGCAGAAATCCAATCTGCATTTGGATTGCACTTCTTTAACTCTTGTGCAGAAAGGTGTGCAGTATACTGCTGTATCCATTTTCAATAAGCTATCACAAGAATTCAAAAATCTAAGTAGTAATCCAAATGCTTTCAAATCAAAACTGAAGAGTTTTCTCATGGGTCACTCCTTCTATTCTGTTGAGGTGGTCTTTGTTATATTGTTGATTACGTTTATCTGAACTTAGGGTTTGACATTTTTTGGGTTCATAAACATATTATCTTTTATTGTTTATTACTTTTATGATGTAATTTCATGTACTGACACGTTCCATGTCCTTGGAGATTTGCTCCTAAATTTGGTCCAACAGAACTAGGTGTGTAAATAAATAAAATAAAGGAGTGTTGCTGCTGCATACAGTCCTCTGGGCCTGATTGTGTAAAGTACAGAACAGTAAAGTAAGTAGACCACAAAAGCTGCCTACACTGTTGGCAGCTACAATTTATAAGAGTTTTCAATCATGAGTCATTCCATGTCAAATCAACACACCTATTTTAGCTCACCCTCTTAGATTTTGCTGAAAGTTGGTATACTTACAGTGGGCACTGAGACTAAGAAAAATACCAAATTTCAATTTTTATCTCAAACCATTCCTGAAATATGGCTATGGTTTCAAAAACCAGCCAAAAATGTGTAAACAGACTTTTTTTAAATTGTCCTAGGAGCTGCCCTAATTGAGCTAGAGAACTGGGAAAGGCAGCATTTTGCATGCTCTTTCCCGGGATATACAACAAAACATAGCTTCTAAATAATAATAACCTTTTTCAAAATACTAATTAATATTTTGATTTAATTTTAATTTATTTACAAAAAGTACATAATTGAAAATTTTCAAAATATTTCCATAACTACTTCATACTATTGTAAATCACATGGCAAAATATAAATCTGGGATGATAATGGGTTCATTGTTAAAAAAAATTATTCCGGACTCTTGTTTTTCACTAACGGCCCTAGTTTGACCAAATTGACCATTAACAAACAGGAATTTCTTTAAAATATACTGAAAGGTAAGTAAAAAAAGTATTAGAAACATCAAAACATCACCTTATTAAATCAAAACTAATCAGCATATTTTATAATTAAGTTGATTCCTTATTTTAATTTCATACAACTTCACTAACAGTATATTAACCGATATAACAAAAACAAGAAATTGAGCATTTAACTACAAACTGAAATAAAGTATGAATAAGTACAAGTATTTACACAATAGTTCTGGTCCATGATGTTTGAAATGGAACTATTAAACAAATTAAATATGTAATGCTTGTTTTTGAGGAACAGGTGTCTGTATATAGCTAAATTTAACACAATAGCTACTAACAATAATTTTGAAACAACTTTCTATAAAATATACATTAAAACTAACCTGAGACAAAAATTAAGTTTTGAGTTGAAAGCAGTTTCCCAATAAATTGTCTTGGAACTTCACATATTACATTTTAATAAAGCTGACTGGGTTTGGTTTACATCACTTTCATTAAGAATGTATGTTCTCCCTGTCAGAGTAAATGGATTCACTTTTGTGAGAACATCCACAACTGACACCCACAGGACATCTGCATGTGCAGGATAAGAGAATGACTTAGCTGGTCCACATGGAAGAAGAAAAGTTACTTTCACTTCATCAAGTTCTTCGTTTTTTTCTAAAATGTACCCAAGCCACCAGTTTCTGCCACATACAATGGTGACATAGCCTGATACATCTTGTAACTTCAGTTTGTCTGGTGATGCAGTTACTTCCCTCTCCCAACTCTGCATATAACCTGAGAAGTATTTGACTATTAATTTTAATGTAGTGTTGGGAATGAAAGCGTGAAATTGCTGTGTTCCTTTGACTGTCAATGCCTCTTCAAGTCGGGTTTTTAAGAATATTTCTGAAGCAGCGTAGTCTTCTTGAGTGGAATATGCAAAATCAACATTTGTGATATTATCTACTGCCCACTCAAATAGATCTCGTGCGGTTTCGGATCTGATTTTGGTATGGCCCTTGGCAAACTTGCAAGAGCTGCCAGTCTCTTTACTGAACCCCCTACTCCATCACAAGGCCTTTCCCCACTTGCTGTGGCTGAAAAGTGCCACTCAATTTTTATGTTGAAGTCTTCCTCATGATTGTCAATGCCTCTTCAAGTCGCCTTTTTAAGAATATTTCTGAAGCAGCATAGTGTTCTTGAGTGGAATATGCAAAATCAACATTTGTGATATTATCTACTGCCCACTCAAATACCAGATCAGTATCAGTTGCAAAGCGATTTAGAAAAGATTGCTGTATGGTGTGGCAGGTGACAGTTGACGCCAAATAACTAAAAGTGTGAGGTGATCCACATGAGTTCCAAAAGAAATCCACTGGAATTCGATTACTCGATAAATAGTACAATTCTCAAGGCTGTCAATTCAACTAAGTTCCTGGGTGTTAAAATTACGAACAACTTCAGTTGGAAAGACCACATAGATAATATTGTGGGGAAGGCGAGCCAAAGGTTGCATTTCATTGGCAGGACACTTAGAAGATGCAACAAGTCCACTAAAGAGACAGCTTACACTACACTCGTTCGTCCTCTGTTAGAATATTGCTGCGCGGTGTGGGATCCTTACCAGGTGGGATTGACGGAGGACATCGAAAGGGTGCAAAAAAAGGGCAGCTCGTTTTGAATTATCACGTAATAGGGGAGAGAGTGAGGCAGATACGATACGCGAGTCATAAGTCATTAAAGCAAAGTCATTAAAGCAAAGGCATTTTTCGTCGCGGCGAGATCTATTTACGAAATTTCAGTCACCAACTTTCTCTTCCAAATGTGAAAATATTTTGTTGAGCCCAACCTACATAGGTAGGAATGATCATCAAAATAAAATAATAGAAATCAGAGCTTGAACAGAAAGGTTTAGGTGTTCGTTTTTCCCGCGTGCTGTTTGGGAGAAGAATGGTAGAGAGATAGTATGATTGTGGTTCGATGAACCCTCAGCCAAGCTCTTAAATGTGAATTGCAGAGTAATCATGTAGATGTAGATGGCAAAGGTTCAGGAAGTTTTTCTCATTTTTATACTGAGCGGCAGAACCGTCAGAATAATAGTATATCTTTTTTGGAATCTTTTGAAATTTATTTGTTAGATATGAAATCAGCTTCTTTTGAAAGGTGTAAACTGCAGTTGTATTGTGCTCCAGGCAATCAGAAAGAATGACAAAGCTCATATGCTCCATTTTGTCTTCCTGTTTGTAATATATAACAAAAGTATGAATGGTAATCTGTTGTCTTGTCCAGTGGAAACTCTGAGCTTCATCCTGTAGAACTATACTATAATTTTCTGAAATATCACAGATGACAACAAATTCAGATTCCATAAGGTTTTCTCTTGTGGAGTTAAGGAATGTTCGTTGTTGCTTGGCAATGAAGTCATGCCGAATCAAAGTTGACATCTTACTACAAAATAAATCTATGAATTCTTCAGAAGTTTTCTGAACAATTTCCAGATTACATCGGTCAACTGGCATCCACTGTCAGAACTGAACTTGTTCAATTAAGTTTTCATGAAAAGAGTCTTTTAAAATTTTACGTATGACAGTTTCTCCTGGGCAGTATTCACAGTTTCCCATGTTGCAATCAACTGATGATGGGTTGCAAAGCAGTTTTGCAATGCACTGCTTATAATTGTTTAAGCTGTTGTTTGTTACTGTATTTAGTTTGGCATTTTCTATCATTAATTTTATGTTTTGGTGAGTTGTGCACACGCAGACAGTGTGTGTGCCTCTCCGACCAGCTAATACACAATGTTTTGGTCTCAACTCAGCAAATTTAGAGGAACCTACAGGGTGATTCAAAAAGAATACCACAACTTTAGGAATTTAAAACTCTGCAACGACAAAAGGCAGAGCTAAGCACTATCTGTCGGCAAATTAAGGGAGCTATAAAGTTTTATTTAGTTGTACATTTGTTCGCTTGAGGCGCTGTTGACTAGGCGTCAGCGTCAGTTGATGCTAAGATGGCGACCTCTCAACAGAAAGCTTTTTGTGTTATTGAGTACGGCAGAAGTGAATCGACGACAGTTGTTCAGCGTGTTTATACCAACGTTTAATACACCACCTATCAGGAGGTTTAACACCATACTTCGTTCGAAATGCACGCATCCAGCAAGCATTTGTTCACAGCCCGTGACAGAGCACTTCATCACTGGCCTCCAAGAAGCCCTGATCTTACCCCCTGCGATTTTTTCTTATGGGGGTATGTTAAGGATATGGTGTTTCGGCCACCTCTCCCAGCCACCATTGATGATTTGAAACGAGAAATAACAGCAGCTATCCAAACTGTTACGCCTGATATGCTACAGAGAGTGTGGAACGAGTTGGAGTATCGGGTTGATATTGCTCGTGTGTCTGGAGGGGGCCATATTGAACATCTCTGAACTTGTTTTTGAGTGAAAAAAAAACCTTTTTAAACACTCTTTGTAATGATGTATAACAGAAGGTTATCTTATGTTTCTTTCATTAAATACACATTTTTAAAGTTGTGGTATTCTTTTTGAATCACCCTGTATTTTTATGTTAGGAAACTTATTTTTAAAATGCTTGTAAGCTTCTTTAAGATTACACAAAATAAGTCTTTTTGATATTTTTGTTTTATTTCCACTTGTTTCTGTAATTGTCACACAATCTTTAATACCTGGCATTGCCCTGCTAACTTCATCATTTTAATAAAATGACAGTCTTGACAGTTTCTGTTGGTAAACACTTCCCTGGTTTTGGGTTTGGACCTTCCATGAATCCTTTCTCTTTCAAAATTTTTTTGGACTGCCGAACAATGTAATTAGGAGCATTAAATTCCCTCATTATTTTCCTGACACTCCACTTTTCAGGTAAACTTGTAAGAATCATTAGGTTTTTTTGCTCGACTTACAGAATTTTTAAAGTTTCTTTTAAGATTTTCAAGAACGGATTCATCAGTATCAGTAGCTGACGAAGAAGTTTCAGGAGCAAAAAAAAGTTTACTTGTCATTGATGAGATTTTCTTCAATTTTGATTTGGCGTAATGCCTAGATGTTAGTTTTCTCTTGTCAATTGGGGACTCATCTAGTTCTTGAAGTATTGTGTTAAATGTTTTAACAGCTATTGAAGTTGGAGTGAAGTCAGGGTCTTGGTCTCAGATGATTATCTCTGATCCAGAAGATTCTTCTTCAACACTTTCATCACTGATGGGCTCTGGTGTATTTTTCAATTTGGTTAGATCTTTCCCACATTTATCACAAATCTTGGCACCACTTGGTATTTGAGGAAATAATTTGGGCATCCATGTTGTGACATTTCTCAGTTTTTTTCTGTCTCTAATAAAATGATTTGACTTTCTTCAATGGATTACAACACTGCACTCTTACAGCACTGCACTTTTTACTTGGTTCCATATTTATACAAAAACCACTTATAAAATGTCCTTCAATGTATAGATTTACTTGAAAATGAACTATTAAATATAATAAATACAGACTGGTCAACACAGAGGTAACAATTGATTTGCACTAAAACCACAGTGTACAATAATGCTGTAGGCACACAACACCTTAGAAGGTAACAATGCAGACTACATCATCTCAACAATGACTCCAGTCTCTGAATTACTGTACAGACATCAAACCCCCTATGTATACGGTCCTCTACTGACGGACTACCTTCAAGGTCAGTTTGGTCCAACTAGGGCCGTTAGTGAAAAACAAGAGTCCGGAATATTTTTTTTTTAACAAGGAACCCATCATCATCCCACATTTATATTTTGCCATGTGATTTACAACAGTATGAAGTAGTTATGGAAATATTTTGAAAATTTTCAATTATGTACTTTTTGTAAAAAAATTAAATCAAAATATTAATTACCATTTTGAAAAAGGTTATTAATTAGAAGCTACGTTTTTTTGTCTATCACTGGAAAGAGCATGAAAAATGCTGCGAAATGACACCATTCCCAGTTCTCTAGCTCAATTAGGGCAGCTCCTTGGGCAATTTTAAAAAAGTCCGTTCACACATTTTTGGCCAGTTTTTGAAAAGTTTACATGACCATATTTCTGAAATGGTTTGAGGTAAAAAATTGAAATTTGGTATTTTTCTTAGTTTCAGCACCCACTATAAGTATACCAACTTTCAGCAAAATCTAAGAGGGTGAGGTAAAATTTTTATTTAAAGTGTGTTGATCTGACATGGAATGACTCTCATTTGAACGATATAGTGATGCATGTGGCAGTTGTTAGTGGCAAAAAGTGTGCAATATTGAAAGCAGAAATCCAATGTTGGAAGACCTCTAATATTTTTATAACACATTTTATCTGTTTGCTGAAAGTATAGTTGTAATCACAGCATACTCGCAAGTTATTTCATTTCTGACAAACCGATAGTAGCAATCACCACTAATATTTCTTCAACAGGTCTTGGCTTGCTGCCTACCTACGGATATCTTGTGCTCCATCGACATGGATATCCTTTTCACACAAATATCCTCTTCACTCTCAGGACCACCTTCTGCTTGTCACTTTATTACTGTGGGAATTTCCATGGAGCATGTTTAACAGAAACACAGATTCAGCAACAGTTTTTGAGATGCGTCAATAGGTTCATGAAGAACTTAAAAGACAAAGTGATGCAACTGATATTAAAATAGATTCTACCCAGAACGGTGTTTTTTTTTTTTAAGATACTTACGGAAGAAGAACGGCCCCACTCGAAATCTCCTTCACATAAAGTTTCAATGATGTTCACTCTGCTAACATATTACGTTACTATGCAGTATTATCTGTATTAATGACACATTATTCCATTTTTCTTTCTCTTCATGGTACAGGTCAAGAATACAGACAGAACCATTACTGCAAAATTTTCCAATAATAGTTTCTCTCCAATGTGTCTCCCACATTAACTAAAAAATGCCACATTGCATTTAATTCACATCAGCCTCTGGTAATTGGGACCCAACCCTACAAAAGGGTTCATAATTTTAAATATCTGGAGGTAATCTCTAGAGAGGACGCATCTCATGAGATGGAAATCAAAGCTAGGATCCAACTTCAATTCTGGACATGACTTCTGCTGGCTATTTTTTATACTGTCAAGTGCATCTCTGTACTACAGGAGCTGCACTAAACCTACATGACAACATCAGGTAAACCAATAGAGCACAGCATTGTAAATAAATGCAATTCAGTATTTCGTGCAATAGTCAACTCGGTTTACCTCAAATCTCACACTGTATGTTTGTTCTGTTCTCATGTGTCATGTTGCTACTTGCTGTTACCCTCTTAGACCCTTGCCATGCCAATAGCCAATTTTCTAGATGAACTCTTAACATCCTATGAAGCTCATAGATTAAATAATTAATAGCAACACACATATCTTGTCCTGTTTAAGGTAACTATAGAATGCACTGCTGTTGCTTGAGGCAGGCCTATGTCAAACTGATTTATTTTGTAAATCTGAATCACAGTTCATTTTTGTTTCTGATTTACCGACACCAGCGTATGTTATGGATGCCATATGAATTATTGAAACCAATCTGGATGTCTACGAAGGACCTAAGGTAGTGTGTTGCTTCTATTGCGTAGCATGAGATAGTCATGGTTCTAATTTGAGGATGCAGCTTTGATGTAATAGTTAAGTCATGCCATGAAAACGGTCACTTGGATAATTCTACCACATTGATTCAATGCCCATAATAGTCCAAGTGAGACTTAACGACTGATTAAAATTGTCATGAGGAACTGCTTGTTCAAACATCAGCCTAGCACTTCTAACAGGCTATCGGTTCCAATCGATCAAGAAAAATCTGTGGGTCGTTATCAAATTAGGCAGATTTCGTTATTAAAGTACTTAAAGTGCAGAAAAATTAAGATTACATCAAAGCGGAAACAATAAACGAATGGTTCTCAAAGCTGGTTGTATCCCATCGTAGAAAACAAGTCATAATACTATTAAACGCACGCAAAGGCGAAAAGCATGCATGTAAGAAACCAGGAGGCACCAGACTAAAATGGCGTAGATACGTAAAAAAATGTTTTAAAAATTGCGTAATAAGGACTGTGCAATGGCGTAGGATAACTCAATTTACTACCACTGATTGAACAAAATTAATATAACTGCGTTCTCTGCAAATAAATGTTCGTAATTCCTGCATAAAGACGACTTTGAAATACAGTATGAAGAAAACAACTAATCTGTTAACGCTGACCCCGAGTCCGAGAAAGAACAACGAATCTTTAAGTTTATGGTATACAGGTCCAGTGCATCATTTGTGAGGGTACATCGTATCGGGACCACTGATGAAAATAATTTTTTAAGATAGCTAAATTAAAAGCAGGAAGGTCACAGAACCGGAACCTCCTTTTTTTTTACCAATCAAGCATCATAAGTACTGTGTCAAATAAACGATTATAACAAATAATTATATGGAAGAAAAATATTTACGTACCACTCGTCTCCAAAATTCATCAACTGGGATGGAGCTGATTAACATCTCTAAAAGTAAACGACGATTAATCTCTAGCACTATAAACTGATGGGCCCACCGTCAGCAGTCGAGACCACATGGCCTCCAATACAAACGGTACGAATAGCTGAGGCCAGAATATGTCACTCAGAACAACATTCCAAATCAAACGCGTGATCCATAAGAAAACTGCAACAAATACCGGCAGTGAAATGAAACTGCAATGGTTCATCTCAACACGTAGGCTACAGTCGCCACATGAATGGTCACTAGTTTATTCAATTCGCGGGAGAGTGTAACGGTAACGTTTGAAAATCTGAATTGATAAATGTTCAAAAAGTAAGTGAAAATCTAGTAACAAGTTTCGAAAAATCTATTTCCAATGACTAATCTGCGAACCAAAAACCCACTGAATGAATTGTAACCAGCGCAAGTGTACTGTAAGCATTCTTTCCTCGTCCATTCAACGAAATGAACAACAAATACCATATTTCAACTATAGCACTTGAAATGTAGCCTACACGCCTCGATGCGCTTCACGCTGATCTACAAATAAAATATGTATATATGTTCATTTTTTTCCTTTAATGAAATCTATAACAACGTACGGTATTTCGTGACTTATATCTACATTCTACACTACCTGTAGCAGTTTTCTATGCGCCTGTGGCGATTTGAGGGTACTAATTCAACAAATATACTTTCTAGTTTGAAATGGCACCACAACCCGCTTTCTTCTGCTACCTTAACACTGGTATATAATCATAAAAAAAAAGCGCCAATTCCTATTTTTACTTTAACAGACACAATAGTGAACTATGGGATGTTTGCATGGTGAAATCAGTATCATATATCCGTTGGCAAATAAGTCTTTGCACTGCCTGGCAAGTTGGTATCAACTATCAAGTTTTGGCGCCTTGGGCGATCTTCCTTCCGCAAATTTGCCTCATTCGCCCTGAAAACGACTCGAAGCTGTAGAATAAAATCGAGAAATGTACTCAGGAAATAAACAACCGAGTTATGTCGTCGATCTAGATTAAATACAGAATTCTGTACCTTCACAACGGCCGAATAAAAGTAACAAATGCACGAGGGGAAAACTACAAGCAGGTAGTTCCAAGCCACTGGTCTAGCCTCTCCATACCTAACTGGATATTATTATAATGTGATATTTAAATTCCAAATTTTTTGCTCACACAAATTTTTTGCTCTTGACATGCAATACTTGAAATGGTTCAGTCACTGTAGCGGAGCTAGCCAAAACGTGCAACATTCCAAATTTTTTGTCATTTTGTCTAAAGATTAGGCCTACTTCGCAGATAAGATTGGCATTACTGTGAAACTTGCTGCATCAACTCACTACTAAGTGTAGTAAACAGCTTAAAAATTGTATCAAGGCTGAGAAAAAATTAATCAGATCAAACATTTTCCAAAGTTTCAGCAGTAATTTTTACTACACAAAAAACTTCAGGAAGGCTTCCTTTTGTAAGGATGTAAAGTACCCTATGATTAGCAAAGTCACCAAATCCTAGGTGTAACGATTACTTAAGTTATGTTTGAAGGTAAACAAGATTCCTAAAAATTCTGCACAAAATTTTACCGCTTTTTGAAGCCCTATATACAAAACCAACACATTCAACTTTTTAAAGTTAACTACCATTTGAAAGAGTTCACTTTTTGTTTCATGGGGTCACTTTGAAAATAGCCTTTAAATGACAGAGTAATGCCTGCCAAAATGCTTTCATGAGTTCAAAATTTAGCTAGTTGGGTGAATGAAAAATAAACATTGTTGGTCCATGGTGGCTTTGGCCACTACTAACTTGGTGTCCACATCACCAGGGGGCCACACCTAATACCCAGGCAAGTCCATCGATGAGAGGGGCACTTGCTCAGATTTTCAAGCCCTCATATTAACTGAGAATCCCAAGCTATGATTGGTATTTTATTAGATCCCAGCCTCTCAGGCTGAAACACAAAAAGAAACTAGATATCACAACAAATTAAATATGCAATGTAGTCTTCTTCTGAAAACCAACATATTTGCCAACATTAACAAGATCAGTAATCCTACTAGTTTCAAGCAATATGTATTGCCATCTGCAGATCTATAAAAAGAAAATATACCGAAATTACACGCTTACAGTCTCTTAAAAAAAATGTACATAACAGCTCACTGACAAAAATTACATACTCCCAAAACAGGGCAGTGATTGTTACATAATACAATGCTTAAACCATTCTGTAGCTTTAGGACTATACAATAGTGTGTAAACTAATAAATCTCATAAAATTTTGCTCATATGGACAGATATAATCCAAAATCAAAATATAATACTGAATGCCTCTAATAAGTAAAATTTAAATAAAAATGGACCATAAAAAAGTTGAGGCATTACAATGACAAGCCAAGCTGTCATAATGTACATAGAACTTGCAGTGCAAATGGCATGAACAAGATAGATACATGTCACATCTTGCCTCTTCGTGATATAGTGCCATGTTGGCTTTGACAGAGCAACTGATGACTGGATTTGGAGGACAACGGAAGCTAGTGCTGAGATGTATCACACGAAAGCAGTCGGCACTGCATGACATCAATTACAACTAGTGTAACAGGGTCACACTTTTGTTTAACATTGGAATTAACAGGACTGTGACATCAAAGTAGTATACACCAAATAGTCACAATGGCAAAGTTTACACAAACTATTTATAACGGAGACGCAGCAAGAGGTGTCATGGATGGCTGCCTACACCATCAGATAAAAACTGGAAACATTTTGTGATGTAATAATGACATAATATGTAACATAAATTAACATATTTATGCCATACTATATATCTAATGTAATATTCTTTACAGGAAAGCTATGCTGTCAACATTTACAAAAGTATGAAATAGAATTTGACTTTAACGGTCAGTTTCGCTGCAATTGAAGCTGACAATTAACGATCACATAAAAGGGTACAAGCCCTTACACAATGTAGGATAGTTATATAAAATACAATTCTGGTATTAAACATTTTGACCTAGGCCTTGAGCTACACTGTAACAATAAAGAGAGCCAAAGGTTCTTGTAATCAGTTTCAGCACCAATTGTATTGCAACAACTAGGGGCAAGTTTCAGTAATGAAAAGATTGCGAACTGAGTTAATCATACCAAAGGCTACGTATGATGAGTATTATACACTTCAGAATTTGATTTTCTTGTCACATAGAGTGTGCCTACAACCATTTACATACTGTACATTTTTTTTAAAATATGGAAACAATGATCTCCAAGTTTTCTGGGTGTTCATTTTTATCATTTTTTGGAGGCTATTTATGACCTGGTCCTCAGAGTGGGTCTGACTTAGACCTCAGACTACACTGTGCCACTTTGTGTGGTGTTCCTGGCAAAGCCTATGGCCCGATGGTTACAAGTGCCTTACCACTTTGATGTCTTTGGAAGGTTTTTATTATTATTTTGTTCACTATGTAGTAACAGTCAATGTAGCTTGAGTATTCTGACCTAGACCTTGAGCTAAATTGTAACAGTGCACTGGGACAAGAATTTTTATAGCTACAGTTACAGTATCAATCTTATTACAAAGGATATGAGTAATTGTAAATAAGGCTTCCACTCAATCCCTTGTTGACCATTCTGGTGTGCCAGTTGATGATAGCAAAACGAAAACCAAAGTTTTAAACTTCACGCTCAAGAAATCATTAACACAGGTGAATCGTGCAAACATACCATCATTTGTTCAATTGACATAATGATAAGCATCCTTGGTGCAGAGAAACAACTGAAAGATTAGAAAGCAAATAAATCACCAGGTCCAGGTAGAATCCCAATTCAGTTTTACAAAGACTACTCTACAGCATTGGCCCCTTACCTAGCCTGAGCCTGCATTTACTGTAGTCTCTTACCCTGCACAAAGTTCTAAGTGCCTGGATAAAAGAACAGACCCGCAAAATTACAGACCAAGATCCCTAACATCAGTTTGCTGCAGAATCCTTGAACATATTCTCAGTTTGAATATAATAAACTTTCTCGAGATTGAGAAGTTTATATCCCCAAATCAGCATGGTTTTAGAAAGCATTGCATGTGCAAAACTCAGCTTGCCCTTTTCTCACATGATATACTGTGAACTAGGGATGAAGGGCAACAGGCAGGTTCCATATTTTTTGATACCCGTGGAGCTTTTGACACGGTGCCCCATTGCAGGCTGTTAATGAAGGTAGAAGCATGTGCAATAAGTTCACAGATATGTGACTGTCTCAAAGACTTCTTAAGTAATAGAACCCTGTATGTTTTCCTCGATGGTGAGTGTTCATCAGGAAAACATTGAAGCAATTCAGAGGCAGGGTGCTAGATTTGTTACCAGTAGGTTCAAAACACATGTAAGTGTTACAGAGATGTTTCAGGAACTCAAATGGATATTTCTGGAGAGAAGGTGACATTCTTTTTGAGAAACACTATTGAGAAAATTTAGAGAACTGGCATTTGAAACTGCCTGCCACACAATTCTACTGCTGCCAACATGGCGCGTAAGGACCACAAAGATAAGATACGAGAAATTAGGGCTCATACAGAGGCACACAGACAGTTGTTTTTCTCTTGTTCTACTTGTGAATGGTACAGGAAAACAACTGACTAGTAGTGATACAGGGTATTCTTCGCCATGTGCCATATAGTGACTTGCGTAGTATCCATGTAGATGTAGAACCAAAAGATTAGTAGCCAAGTTAAGGTAACCATAAGTTGCACATACAGCTTTGTATACCTCAGTGTTTATTTCCTTTTTACTTAGAAAGTTTACATTATTTTATGGATGAGAGTGATGTATGGTTTCTTCAAGTATGAAAGTAATTTCTCCATTTTTCACAGAAGTTCAGCTTTATCTTTAGTACTCTCTTAGGACTTAATGTAGGACCAAGGCTCCAGCTAAGAAGTGTCTTTCCAATTTAGTCAAAATCGTCAGCAAGCTACAGGAAGGTAATCTTGTGATCTACATTACACCTAAGTACTAATAAAAGATTCTTACATTGCATATGTCACAGAACTTATGACAATAACAAAAGCAAAATATTCATAATGCATGGTACTGATATATATGTACTTCATAAACCCATAAGTGCATTACAGATATAAGATGAATATTAAATAAAAAATAAAATAAATAAAAAACTGCTGTTCGTACCAACTGATTCAGGAAATGTGAAAGTAAGGTATCACTCCAGTTATGTAATGTAGCTGGCTGATACATGTAACTTCGTTAAGTTCCCTGATAAATAGTCCTACAATGTATTCTCAGAAATGATGTCTAATGATTATAAACCAACTACAATTTTGCTTATACAATGATGGCATCTTGATGTAAATATGAAAATTAAATAAATAAATAAATAAAAGGTAAGTTTTGTATGTAATTTTATACTGGGACATGTTTTTCTTTAAAAAATGTTTTATACATGAATTGTATTTTATATTGCTATCTACACAGTGTTGGTTTTATTTAAGTTTTCTATTACACAATTATTAATTGTCATCCTTTACTTGCAGAAAAACTGACAATAAGGTCAAATTTTATTTCATAATTCCGTAAATGTTGGGACTATGTAGCTTTCCTCTTAAGTTAATTATATTATATACACTGTATGGCACAAATTTGTTAATGTATGTACCATGTCATATCATCATTACATCACAAAATGTTTTCCCTTTTCATGTGATGGCGTAGGCAGCCTCCATGACACTTTACAGCATGCTGTGTCTCCTTTACATACAATTTATGGAAACTCTGCCATTATGATTACTTCATGTATGCTACTTTCATTTCATAGTCCTCCTGTTAATTCAAATGCTAAACAAAAGTGGAGCCTTGTTACATTAGTTGTAACATCACACAGTGCAGACCATCATCTGGCGGTACCTATCAGCACCTGCTTCCATACTACTCCTAATCCAGTTTTCGTTACTCTGTCACAGCCAAAATAATGTGCCATTCACACTCTAAATTGTACATACATTACGATATCCTGGCGTGTCACTGTGATGCCTTGACTTTCTTACTGTATGTTTTTACTTAAGTTTTACAACTTTATTAGAGGTATTCATTATTATATATTGACTTTGGTTTGTGTCCATTTATATGAGCGGAATTTTATAAGATTTATTATTTTACAACATATGATACAATTACAATGTGACAGGGTGGTTTAAGCAATGTATGGGTTAACTACCACTGCCCAGTTTTACGAGGTGCATTCAAGTTCTAAGGCCTCCGATTTTTTTTCTCCGGACTGGAAAGAGAGAGAAACATGCGCATTGTTTTAAAATGAGGCCGTGTTCATTGTCAATACGTCCCAGAGATGACAGCACCGTACGGCAGATGGAATTTTACCGCCAGCGGCGAGAATGAGAACTGTTTTAAATACTTAAACTGGTGACGTTTTCCTTACTTGAACAGCATGCAATCATTCGTTTTCTGAATTTGCGTGGTGTGAAACCAATTGAAATTCATCGACAGCTGAAGGAGACATGTGGTGATGGAGTTATGGATGTGTCAAAAGTGTGTTCGTGGGTGCGACAGTTTAATGAAGGCAGAACATCGTGTGACAACAAACCGAAACAACCTCGGGCTCGCACAAGCCGGTCTGACGACATGATCGAGAAAGTGGACAGAATTGTTTTGGGGTATCGCCGAATGACTGTTGAACATATCGCCCCCAGAGTTGGCATTTCTGTGGGTTCTGTGCACACAATCCTGCATGACGACCTGAATATGCGAAAAGTGTCATCCAGGTGGGTGCCACAAATGCTGACGGACGACCACATGGCTGCCCGTGTGGCATGTTGCCAAGCAATGTTGACGCGCAACGACAGCATGAATGGGACCTTCTTTTCGTCGGTTGTGACAATGGATGAGACGTGGATGCCATTTTTCAATCCAGAAACAAAGTGCCAGTCAGCTCAATGGAAGCACACAGATTCACCGCCACCAAAAAAATTTCGGGTAACCGCCAGTGCTGAAAAAATGATGGTGTCCATGTTCTGGGACAGTGAGGGCGTAATCCTTACCCATTGCGTCCCAAAGGGCACTACGGTAACAGGTACATCCTACGAAAATGTTTTGAAGAACAAATTCCTTCCTGCACTGCAACAAAAATGTTCAGGAAGGGCTGCACGTGTGCTGTTTCACCAAGACAACGCACCCGCACATCGAGCTAACGTTACGCACCAGTTTCTTCGTGATAACAACTTTGAAGTGATTCCTCATGTTCCCTACTCACCTGACCTGGCTCCTAGTGACTTTTGGCTTTTTCCAACAATGAAAGACACTCTCCGTGGCCGCACATTCACCAGCCGTGCTGCTATTGCCTCAGCGATTTTCCAGTGGTCAAAACAGACTCCTAAAGAAGCCTTCGCCACTGCCATGGAATCATGGCGTCAGCGTTGTGAAAAATGTGTACGTCTGCAGGGCAATTACATCGAGAAATAACGCCAGTTTCATCGATTTCGGGTGAGTAGTTAATTAGAAAAAAAATCGGAGGCCTTAGAACTTGAATGCACCTCGTATGGGTATGTGAGTTTTGTTAGTGAGCTGTTGTGTATGCCTGCCCTACTACATATTTTATGAGACTGTAAGCCTGAAACTTTGATATATCTTCTTTTTATACATCTGATGATGGCAATACATATCACTGAAACTAATAATCTAATAACTGTGTTAACTTAGTAATCTTGGCAAATAAATTGGTTTTTATATGAAGGCTAGAGTACAAATTTATATATCACCTCCTCCAATGAATGATCATCAGGTACCCATAAATTAAACTTGTTTTCCACATTTTGGATGACAGCATCTGGAAAATTGTACTAATAGCCCATCGAGGTAGCAGCACATGTAGCAAGAATTGCCAAAAGATGCTGCTCAGCATTTGAGCATGAATTTTTCCTTAATGGGCTCCGGAAAGAACATGATGGCCCACAAGGACACATGAACTTTATCGGTTCTTGATGATGCTCAGTTGAGATCTCACACACATTTCCTACCACCATTTGTCATCATAGATGCAAACAGCATACTGCCATGGCTGTAGACTGTAATGTGACAGATCAAGATTCACCAACTGAAGTACACTCCTGGAAATTGAAATAAGAACACCGTGAATTCATTGTCCCAGGAAGGGGAAACTTTATTGACACATTCCTGGGGTCAGATACATCACATGATCACACTGACAGAACCACAGGCACATAGACACAGGCAACAGAGCATGCACAATGTCGGCACTAGTACAGTGTATATCCACCTTTCGCAGCAATGCAGGCTGCTATTCTCCCATGGAGACGATCGTACAGATGCTGGATGTAGTCCTGTGGAACGGCTTGCCATGCCATTTCCACCTGGCGCCTCAGTTGGACCAGCGTTCGTGCTGGACGTGCAGACCGCGTGAGACGACGCTTCATCCAGCCCCAAACATGCTCAATGGGGGACAGATCCGGAGATCTTGCTGGCCAGGGTAGTTGACTTACACCTTCTAGAGCACGTTGGGTGGCACGGGATACATGCGGACGTGCATTGGCCTGTTGGAACAGCAAGTTCCCTTGCCGGTCTAGGAATGCTAGAACGATGGGTTCGATGACGGTTTGGATGTACCGTGCACTATTCAGTGTCCCCTCGACGATCACCAGTGGTGTACGGCCAGTGTAGGAGATCGCTCCCCACACCATGATGCCGGGTGTTGGCCCTGTGTGCCTCGGTCGTATGCAGTCCTGATTGTGGCGCTCACCTGCACGGCGCCAAACACGCATACGACCATCATTGGCACCAAGGCAGAAGCGACTCTCATCGCTGAAGACGACACGTCTCCATTCGTCCCTCCATTCACGCCTGTCGCGACACCACTGGAGGCGGGCTGCACGATGTTGGGGCGTGAGCGGAAGACGGCCTAACGGTGTGCGGGACCGTAGCCCAGCTTCATGGAGACGGTTGCGAATGGTCCTCGCCGATACCCCAGGAGCCCCTAATTTGCTGGGAAGTGGCGGTGCGGTCCCCTACGGCACTGCATAGGATCCTACGGTCTTGGCGTGCATCCGTGCGTCGCTGCGGTCCGATCCCAGGTCGACGGGCGCGTGCACCTTCCGCCGACCACTGGCAACAACATCGATGTACTGTGGAGACCTCACGTCCCACGTGTTGAGCAATTCGGCGGTACGTCCACCCGGCCTCCCGAAGTGCCCACTATACGCCCTCGCTCAAAGTCCGTCAACTGCACATACGGTTCACGTCCACGCTGTCGCGGCATGCTACCAGTGTTAAAGACTGCGATGGAGCTCCGTATGCCACGGCAAACTGGCTGACACTGACGGCGGCGGTGCACAAATGCTGCGCAGCTAGCGCCATTCGACGGCCAACACCGCGGTTCCTGGTGTGTCCGCTGTGCCGTGCGTGTGATCATTGCTTGTACAGCCCTCTCGCAGTGTCCGGAGCAAGTATGGTGGGTCTGACACACCGGTGTCAATGTGTTCTTTTTTCCATTTCCAGGAGTGTATATGATATGACCCTTTCATTAACATTTCAATACAGGGTAGCTTCACTGCATAAACATATATTTGCAATTACGTCATGTTTTACAAATTATGCTAAACACTGTATAATGAAAATGAAAATAATAATTGACCTACAGAATACAACATGGCAACAAAATTTCATTGGATATCAGAACAACATGATCATTATATAAACAAGCTTAATATTTATAATTGTTAGTAAATGATGGAATGGCTTCAGTTGTATAAAATTATAAAAAACCGGGATTGTAGTTAGTATTATTGTAAGTAGTAAAATACCAATTTATTTTTAATAGTATCTTATATATTTGTGTACTAATTGTTCAAGAGATTTATTTTATGATTTTTACCACAGAAAAGAGTTTTGCTTTACAAAACAATTTATTTTTGTTAATAATTCCTGCTGAGTAGAGTATGTTGCCACATTTAAATTAATTTTAACAAGTTAGTTTTCACTGCAAATTAAGAAAAATTGGAATTGTAATACTATAAAAAAATTACTTACTGCCATTTATGTATATACAGACCAGTGTTATTCGGAAGTCAGTGCTGTTTGTGACTTGTAAGCTGTTGTAAGGCAGCAATAGTTGTGAGTGCCATGCGAGTTTTTGGAAGTCAAATAATAGGAGAAATTGCACAACGTGGATGTAACTTTTTTTATTTGAAAGTAGAGAACCTGTTCCATACCATATACATAATTAACAAATGGAAAATACACAATTTTTTGGTGGGAAATGGAATGAACAATTATCACAATCAACAATCATTGGCATCACTGATCTTTTCAAACTAAGTGGACAAGATGTCATGACATGTCTGCTACTCCAAAACCCTTAAGATATTGCAATAACCTCATTAATTTCCTGAGAGTGATGCAGTTCAGGATTAAAAACCTTTTGTGTCAGTTTTTCATAAACATACAGGAAGCAGGAGTGTTACAAAGTTCACTGCTACACCTTGTGCTAGCTTAACACTGGCACCACAAAGCTTCACTATAAATGACCTTGAGTCTCCTGAAATTCTACTGATCTGTGTTCTGTGTAAGTCAGCAAGAATGAATGTATGGTTTTTCCTTGTTATGATGACAGTGGAAGCAGATGCAAACAATTCTTCTTCAGCAGGTTGAGCAAGGTCAATTTCTAACTTTTCAACAAATGCCAGGGGATTTTCCATTGTTAGTTCCAAAAACATTCTACTCATCTTGAATTTTAAAAACTTCATAATGAAACAAATTTGAAAAGCACTTAAAATTCTTGTGCTGGTTGGAGTACCCATCACTCAAGATCTAGTTCAGTGTCTGCTTTTTAAAAAATTGACTAACCAGCATACAAATACATGAACTGCAGCAATGACATGTTTTAAATTATTGCCTCTAATGCACAAGCTTTTGCACTTCAACTGCACATATTCGATGAAATATTTAACAACAGAACAAACAGTTGCCTGGTTGTGATTGTAGTGATAACCCTGAACACCACCTTAATGAAAAATTAATATTTTTTCTGCAAAATGCCACCACTTCACCAAGTTTCAAGTTTTCTTTCACCACCTTCAGGTACTAAGTTTGGGGCTCTTACACAAAATGATGGATTGAGAGATCTGCAATTCTTTCTAATAATTCACCAACATAATCTTCAGTTTACAGCTGCTGTAGAATTACTGTAGCTTGAGAAGTCTGAATCCACTGCCTATGCCAGCACTCAGTGATTTCCTTAGGATCTACATCACTGTATACTGAAATAAGGTACGTTTCTACTCTTGATTTTCCTGGGCATTTGTTACAGTAGCAAAGAATATTGTCTGTTGATTCTATTCTGTAGCCTGTGGGATCAGCTGAAACTCTGTAGTCTTCTTCACCAATGCTAATATGTAGCATCAATTTTACATTTTGATTAATAGGGCATGCACAAATTGAATTCATTCCAGCAGAAAGATCAGTGTCACATTATTTTGGCCTTAAGACACAATATTTCTAAAATCTGTTGTTTAATCACCAAAATACATTATGATATGCAACATACAGTTCTTTAAATTGGTCAAGAGTAACCTCTCCTACTTTTGAATTTCTTCACTGCCAATTATAAAATTATACATCGGAAAATCCAGAATGGAATAATGAAAATATTATGAACAGGACAGACTGCTATTCACCATACAGTGGAGGCCCTGAGTCACAGACAGGCACTATAACAAGATTTTCTACCAAGTAAGCTTTCAACCAAACAGACCTTCATCGGAAATACACACACACACACACACACACACACACACACACACACACACACACGACCACAGTCTCTGGCTGCCAAGGCTACACTGCGAGCAACAGTGCATAATGGGAGAAGCAGTCTGAGTGGTGAAGGTTCAAAAATGGTTCAAATGACTCTGAGCACTATGGGACTTAACATCTGAGGTCATCAGTCCCCTAGAACTTAGAACTACTTAAACCTAATTAACCTAAGGACATCACACACATCCATGCCCGAGGCAGGATTCGAACCTGGGCCCGTAGCGGGCGCACGGTTCCAGACTGAAGTGCCTAGAACCGCTCGACCACACCGTCCGGCAGTGGTGAAGGTAAGGAGGAGACTGGGACTGGGACGGGGAGGAGGAGGAGGAGGGATAGTAGGGTACAAGTGGGGAATCATAAAGTGCTGTTTGTGGGAGCATACAGGGAGGAGGTGGGGAGAGGGTGGGGCAGCTAAGCTAAGTGCAGTCTGGAGGTTAGAGACAGTGGACATGGGGCTGGGAGGTAGGGGGGGGGGGGGGGAGGAGACAAGTAAAAAGACTGTGGGTGCACTGGTGGAACAGAGGGCTATGCAGTACTGGAATGGGAACATGGAAGGAGATACGTGAGTGAAGGACAATGACTAATGAAGGCTGAGGCCAGGAGGTTTACAGTAACATTGGATGTATTGTAGGAGGAGATAACATCTGCGCAGTTCAGAAAAGCTGGTATTGGTAGGAAGGATCCAGATGGCACAGGCTGTGAAGCAGTCATAGAAATGAAGAACACTGTGTTGGGCAGCATGCTCAGCAACTGGGTGTCCCAGCTGTTTCTTGACCACAGTTTGTCGGTGGCCATTCATGCAGACATACAGCTTGTTGACTGTCACGTTCACACACTATGCAGCACAGTGGTTGCAGCTTAACTTGCAGATAACGTGACTGGCTTCACAAGAAGCCCTGCTCTGATGGTATAGGTAATGCCTGCTGTCGGACTGGAGTAGTTAGTGGAGGGAGGATGTATGGGACAGGTCTTGCATCTAGATCTATTACAGGGATGTGACACATGAGGCAAGGGATTGGGAGCAGGGGTTGTGTAGGAATGGACAAAGATACTGTGTATGTCTGGTGGATGGGGGAATACCACTGTTGGAGGGGTGGGAAGGATAGTGGGCAGGAAATTTCTCATTTCAGGGCACAAAAAGAAGTAGCTAAGATCCAGGTGGAGAATGTGTTTCAGTCACTCCAATACTGGGTGGTCCTGAGTCGCGAAGGGAATGCACCTCTGTGGCCAAATGGTGGGACTTTGGTAGGTGCTGGGTGGTGTGGCTAGGATGTGAGGATGGTTCTTCTTGGTATGGAATTGGTGGCAGCTGTCAATTTGAAGGTATTGCTGGTGGTTGGTATGTTTAATATGGACAGAGGTGCTGATGTAGCCATCTTTGAGGTGAAGTTCAACATCAAGGATGATGACTTGTGGGGTTGAGGAGGACCAGGTGAAATGCATGATCGAGAAGATGTTGAGGTTCTGGAGGAATGTGGACAGGGTGTCCTCAACCTCGATCCAGATCACAAAGATGTCATCAGTGAATCTGTACCAGGAGAGGTGTTGGTCTTCTGGGTGGTTAGAAATGATTCCTCCATATGGCCTATGAATAGTTGGTCATAGGATGGTGCCATGTGGGTGCCCAATGCAGTACCCCAGATTTGATTGTAAGTGATGCTTTCAAAAAGAACTAACTGTGGTTGAGGATGTAATTAGTCATGGCAACTAGAAAAGAGGCTGTAGGTTTGGAATCCATTGGGCAGTGGGAAATGTAGTGTTCAACAGTGGAGAGGCCATGGGCATTAGGGATGTTAGAGTATAGGGAGTTGGCATCAATAGTGATGAACATGACACCATGAAGTAAAGGAACAGGAACTGTGGAGAGTCGGTGGAGGAAATGGTTGGTATCTTTTATATAGGAGGGTAGATTGCGTGTAACAAGCTGTCTCGGACAGCACAGGTTCTCTAAGTAGGGGTACAGTAACTGGACACAATGGGATGTCCCGGGGGTTTGGGTTTATGCACTCCAGGAAGCATGCAGAAGATAGGAGTGTGGGAAATGGTAG
Organism: Schistocerca serialis cubense; assembly: GCF_023864345.2. Lineage (NCBI taxonomy): Eukaryota > Metazoa > Arthropoda > Insecta > Orthoptera > Acrididae > Schistocerca > Schistocerca serialis. The sequence continues at coordinate 260,229,282 of NC_064642.1, forward strand.
GTGTGAAGGGAGAGATGGGCTCCAGGAAAAGGTTGTGGGAGGGGGCCTAAGGATTTGAGGAGAGACTGGAGAGCCTACTGGATTTCTGGAATGGGGTCACTGTGGCAAGGTTTGTAGGTGGATGAATCTAACAGCTGGTTGAGTCCTGCCGCCAGCTAATACTTGCAGCTCAAAACAACAATGGTGGGGCCTCTGTCAACAAGTATGATAGTAAGTTCAAGATCAAGTTTTTATGTGGTGGATTGCAGTTCGCTCTATGTACATAAGGTTAGCTTGCCTTTTGAAGGATTTGGTGAATGATGATGAGGCAAGCTTTGAGGTTAAGAAATTCTGCAAAGTTAACTGGGAGTGATTAGGGGGCAGTGTGGTTGGATCACAGTTGGATGGAGGAGTGAATTGAGTCAAGCAGGGTTCAACATTGGTCTTTGGTTGAGTCTCATTGGTAGTTTTGGTGACAAAACAATATTTCCACTCTAGGGACCAGGAGAAGGAGAGAAGGTCTTACACAAGTCCTGCACGATTGAATCTAGGAGTGCGACTGGGCTCTTAAAGGAAACATCCACGACTGTCTTTTGGGTTTGTTTAATGTCTGGATTGTGTATGATAGCGGAAGGTAGGTTTTGAGGATGTGGTAAATGCAGTAGATCTGAGAGGCAGAGTTTGTCAGCTATGAGGGGAAGGGGGAGGAGGAGGTTTGGAGCTTGTTATAGAGGTGGTGGACAGAGATAGTCAAAGGCAGGAATAGGAAGTGAATGAGTTGGAGAGTTTTTTGAGGTTGTTGGTGGGCAAATGTTTCAGTGTGTTATATGGGATCTAGGAATTTGGGATTGCATAGCAGGAGAATTTTATGGATGGAGAGGAGGTACTGCAAGGAGGTTTGGGCCTGATTGACATGGTTTTGCAGGACTATTTTGGTGAGGGTTACGGACTGGTAGAATCTGAACAAATTGTGGTCATTGTGGGAGGAGGTGTTGCAGCCAGAGATGGGTAATTGGATGGTAAGACCATTTGGAGGGATTCCATGGGCCCCATGGGCTAAGCAACAACACAGGAACAGTATGTGGGCCAGGGTTCTGGCTAGGGATAAGGAAACTTTTCTGTATTAATGTAGATGGAAGGAGAAAGGAACCATGGCGGAGGATAGAAATGCATAAAAATATGCAAATACATTAGAAATAGTGCGAAAAATTCCAAATGCCTCACCTTTTGCCCCACTCCAAGATTTAATCCTGTGTGACTTGTTAAAGACTCTCTCTCCTTCTCTCAGTCCCTATAGCATAAAAACCCTTTTTCATCACCAACCCTACCAATCAGACTCACCCAAATACCAATGTTGAATCCTGCCTGACTCTTCACTCCCCCATCCAACTGTGATCCACATCCACTGCCACATAATCAGCTCCTGTCAATTTTCCAGAATTTCTTAATCTTGAGCGTTGCCTCACCATCATTCTCCAAATCACTCAACATGTAAACTAACCTTATATCCCTGAAAGAACCACAATTCACCCTCTAAAATCTGATCCCAACATTACAATCCTACCTACTGACAGAGGTCCAATAACTGTCGTTTTGAACCACAAGGATTACCTGGCAGAAGGACTCTGCCAGCTGTCAGATTCATCCACCTACAAACCCTGTCACAATAGCCTCATTCTAGAAATCCAGCAGGATCTCCAGTCTCTCCTCAGATCCTTAGACCCATCCCAGAACCCTTCCCAGAGTCCATCTCTCTCCTCACCCCTATCTCTTCCTGTACTGCTACCTTACATATGCTTCCTAAAGTCCATAAAACCAATCACCCATGATGTCCGAGTGTGTCGGTTACTGTTCCCCCACTGAGAGAAGCTCTTCTCTCATAGACCAACAACATCAGCCTATTACCTGCAACCTACTATAGTACCTGTTCCTTTATGACATGGTGCCTTAATAATCCCTACTGATGCCACCCCCTTGACACTAATATCCCTAACACCCACAGCCTTGCCACTATTGAACACTCCATTCCCCAACACCTAATGAATTCCAGACCTACAAACTGCTTCCTGGTTGTCATGACTAATTATATCCTCACCCACAATTAGTTCTCCATTGAAGGAATCACCTGCAAACAAAGAGTATGACAACGGGCACCCACGACACCATTCTATGCCAACCTATTCAACGGCCGTCTACAGGGATCCTTTCTGGCCACCCGTCTACAGGGATCCTTTCTGGCCACCCAGAATCCCAAATCCCCTCACCTGGTTCAGATTCAATGATGACGCCTTTGTGATCTGGATCAAGGGTCAAGACACCCTATATACATTCCTCCAGAACCTCAACACCTTCTCCCCCATTTGCTTCACCTGGTCCTCCTCTCGCCAACAAGTCACCTTCCTCAAGGCTGAACTCCTCCTCAAAGATGGCTACATCAGTGCCTCCATCCACATCAAACCTACCAACCACCAGACCAGCAATATCTCCACTTCAACAGCTGCCACCCATTCCATACCAAGAAGTCCCTTCCTTACTGCCTAGCGACCCATGGCAGTAGCATCTGTACTGTCAAGCAGTCCTTCTTGAAACATATCGAGTATCTCACTAAAGCCTTCACAGACCATAATTATCCTCCCAACATTGTACACAGACAAATCGTGCCTTATCTTTCCAGTCTCCCACCACCTTCCAAAGTCTCACCATGTGGCACAGAGGAGCATTCCCCTTGTAACCCAGTACCACCCAAGACTGAAGCAACTGAATTACATTCTCCACCAGGGTTTTGACTACCTCTCGTCGTGCCCTGAAATGAGAAATGTCCTGCCCACTATCCTTCCCACCCCTCCAACAGTGGTATTCCACCGTCCAATGAACCTACACAATACACTTCTCCATCCCTACGCAACCACTGCTCCCAATCCCTTACCTCATGGCTCATACCCCTGTAATAGACCTAGATGCAAGACCTGTCCTATACATTCTCCCTCCACCACCTACTCCAGTTCGGTCACAAACATCACCTATTCTATTAAAGGCACAGCTACCTGTGAAACCAGTCACGTGATTTACAAGCTAAGCTGCAACCACCATGCTGCATTCTATGTGGACACTACAACCAACAAGCTGTCCATCTGCATGAATGGCCACTGACAAACTGTGGCCAAGAAACAGCTGGAACACCAAGCTGCCGAGCATTTTGCCTGACATAACATTATTTGTTTCTATGACTGCTGCAAAGCCTGTGCCATCTGGATTCTTCCCATCAATACGAGCTTTTCTGAATAGTCCAAGTAAGAACTCTCCCTGCAATAAATCCTACATTCCCGTACCTTCCTGGCCTCAGCCTTCATTAGTCATTGTCCTTTACCAACATATCTCCTCCCCTGTTTCTATTCCAGCACTACACAACCCTCCATTCCACCAACACATCCACTGTCTTTTTACTTCTGCCCCTTTCTACCTTCCAGTGCCCTCTGTCTAACCTACTAACTGCATCTAGCTACCATACCTGTTTTCACCTCGTCCCTGTATGCTCCCACAAGCAGCACTTTAGTGTAAACCATGCCCACCCACCATTTCTCCCCCTCCCCATCCCAAGCCGCCTCCTTACCCCCACCACCCAGATTGCTTCTCCCATCTTGCACTGCTACTTGCAGTCTGACCTCAGTAGAGACAGTGGTCAAGTGAGTGTGAGAGTTGCATTTGCATGTGTGTATGTATGTTGTCTAATTCCAATGAACACCTTTTGGCCAAAATTTACGTGTTTTACAGTCTTTTTGTTTTGTCCATCTGTGACTCAGCATATCCATTATATACTAAGTAATAATAATCTCTTCCCCTTATGAACCATGGACCTTGCCATTGGTGGGGAGGCTTGCGTGCCTCAGCGATACAGATGGTTGTACCGTAGGTGCAACCACAACGGAGGGGTATTTGTTGAGAGGCCAGATAAACATGTGGTTCCTGAAGAGGGGCAGCAGCCTTTTCAGTAGTTGCAGGGGCAACAGTCTGGATGATTGACTGATCTGACCTTGTAACACTAAACAAAACGGCCTTGCCGTGCTGGTGCTGCGAACGGCTTAAAGCAAGGGGAAACTACAGCCGTAATTTTTCCCGAGGGCATGCAGCTTTACTGTATGATTAAATGATGATGGCGTCCTCTTGGATAAAATATTCTGGAGGTAAAATAGTCCCCCATACGGATCTCCGGGTGGGGACTACTCAGGAGGACGTCGTTATCAGGATAAAGCAAAATGGCATTCTACAGATCAGAGTGTGGAATGTCAGATCCCTTAACTGGGCAGGTAGATTAGAAAATTTAAAAAGGGAAATGGATAGGTTAAAGTTAGATATAGTGGGAATTAGTGAAGTTTGGTGGCAGGAGGAACAAGACTTTTGGTCAGGTGAATACAGGGTTATAAATACAAAATCAAATAGGGGTAATGCAGGAGTAGCTTTAATAATGAATAAATAAAATAGGAGTGCGGGTAAGCTACTACAAACAGCATAGTGAACACATTATTGTGGCCAAGATAGACATGAAGCCCATGCCTGCTACAGTAGTACAAGTTTATATGCCACCTAGCTCTGCAGATGATGAAGAAATTGATGAAATGTATTATGAGATAAAAGAAATTATTCAGGTAGTAAAGGGAGACGAAAATTTAATAGTCATGGGTGACTGGAAAGCAGGAAAAGGGAGAGAAGGAAACATAGTAAGTGAATATGGATTGGGGGAAAGAAATGAAAGAGGAAGCTGTCTGGTAGAATTTTGCACAGAGCGTAACTTAATCATAGCCAACACTTGTTTCAAGGATCATAAAAGAAGGTTGTATACATGGAAGAATCCTGGAGATACTAGAAGGTATCAGATAGATTATATAATGGTAAGACAGAGACTTAGGAACCAGGTTTTAAATTGTAAGACATTTCCAGGGGCAGATGTGGACTCTGACCACAATCTATTGGTTATGAACTGTAGATTAAAACTGAAGAAACTGCAAAAAGGTGGGAATTTAAGGAGATGGGACCTGGATAAAATGACTAAACCAGAGGTTGTACAGAGTTTCAGGGAGAGCACAAGGGAACAAGTGACAGGAATGGGGGAAAGAAATACAGTAGAAGAAGAATGGGTAGCTCTGAAGGATGAAGTAGTGAAGGCAGCAGAGGATCAAGTAGGTAAAAAGACGAGGGCTAGTAGAAATCCTTGGGTAACAGAAGAAATATTGAATTTAATTGATGAAAGGAGAAAATATAAAAATGCAGTAAGTGAAACAGGCAAAAAGGAATACAAACGTCTCAAAAATGAGATCGACAGGAAGTGCAAAATGGCTAAGCAGGGATGGCTAGAGGACAAATGTAAGGATGTAGAGGCCTATCTCACTAGGGGTAAGATAGATACTGCCTACAGGAAAATTAAAGATACCTTTGGAGATAAGAGAATGACTTCTATGAATATCAAGAGCTCAGATGGAAACCCAGTTCTAAGCAAAGAAGGGAAAGCAGAAAGGTGGAAGGAGTATATAGAGGGTCTATACAAGGGCGATGTACTTGAGGACAATATTATGGAAATGGAAGAGGATGTAGATGAAGATGAAATGGGAGATACGATACTGCGTGAAGAGTTTGATAGAGCACTGAAAGACCTGAGTCGAAACAAGGCCCCCGGAGTAGACAATATTCCATTGGAACTACTGACGGCCATGGGAGAGCCAGTCCTGACAAAACTCTACCATCTGGTGAGCAAGATGTATGAAACAGGCGAAATACCCTCAGACTTCAAAAAGAATATAATAATTCCAATCTCATTCCAATCACATTATAATAAGAAAAGCATATCGAGGCAGGCCAAACTTAGGCACTACAAAACAGTTGTATTACCAGAAGCATTGTACGCGTCAGAAACAACCACAATTGGAGCATCAGGCATCATAGACACAGAAAAAATAGAACGCAAAATTCTCAGAAAAATATTTGGACCAATTCACAGAGATGGCGTATGGATGAAGCGACCTACCAAAGAGCTGTACCAGCACACTGACAGACTAACAGACGCGATCAGAAAACGCAGATTAACTTTCTATGGGCACATACAGAGAATGGACAACAACCGACTTACAAAGAAAATTTTTGATGTAGTAAACAGCTCAAGCAAGAAAACAAATTGGTATCATGAAATAGACGAAGACTTAAGGCAGATAGGGATCAACAGGCAAATGATAGGAGACAGGAAATACTTCAGAAACAAAGTTAGGAGTGCAAAATTTATTGTAAAGGAGAGAAAGAAGAAAGGAACATTATGGACAGAGCAAAGGAAACAGGAGCACAGCCAAAGGATGAAGAGATTTTGGGAAGAGAAGAGGAAGAAAGGAAAGAAGTGAAAATTGTGTCATCATGTGATTTTCGAGTTCAAACACTGTCCATAAGGGCAACAATGAAATGAATGAATGAAATTCCAATCTCAAAGAAAGCAGGTGTTGTCAGATGTGAAAATTAATGAACTATCAGTTTAATAAGTCACAGCCGCAAAATACTAACGCGAAATCTTTACAGACGAGTGGAAAAACTGGTAGAAGCCGACCTTGGGGAAGATCAGTTTGGGTTGCATAGAAATGTTGGAACATGTGAAGCAATACTGATGCTATGACTTATCTTAGAAAATAGATTAAGTAAAGGCAAACCTACGTTTCTAGCATTTGTAGACTTAGAGAAAGCTTTTGACAATGTTGACTGGAATACTCTCTTTCAAATTCTGAAGGTGGCAGGGGTAAAATACAGTGAGCGAAAGGCTATTTACAATTTGTACAGAAACCAGATGGCAGTTATAAGAGTCGAGGGACAAGAAAGGGAAGCAGTGGTTGGGAAGGGAGTAAGACAGGGTTGTAGCCTCTCCCCGATGTTATTCAATCTGTATATTGAGCAAGCAGTGACTTGGAAGAGCAGATGAACAGAATGGATGGTTCCAGAATGAGATATTCACTCTGCAGCGGAGTGTGCGCTGATATGAAACTTCCTGGCAGATTAAAACTGTGTGCCCGACCGAGACTCGAACTCGGGACCTTTGCCTAAGCCATGTCTCCGCTATATCCTTTCTTTCAGGAGTGCTAGTTCTGCAAGGTTCGCAGGAGAGCTTCTGTAAAGTTTGGAAGGTAGGAGACGAGATACTGGCAGAAGTAAAGCTGTGAGTACCGGGCGTGAGTCGTGCTTCGGTAGCTCAGTTGGTAGAGCACTTGCCCGCGAAAGGCTAAGGTCCCGAGTTCGAGTCTCTGTCGGGCACACAGTTTTAATCTGCCAGGAAGTTTCAGAATGGATGGTGTCTTGAAAGGAGGATATAAGATGAACATCAACAAAAGCAAAATGAGGATAATGGAATGTAGTCGAATTAAGTCGGGTGATGTTGAGGTATTAGATTAGGAAATGAGACACTTAAAGCAGTAAAGGAGTTTTGCTATTTGGGGAGCAAAATAACTGATGATGGTCGAAGTAGAGAGGATATCAAATGTATACTGGCAATGGCAAGGAAAGCGTTTCTGAAGAAGGGAAATTTGCTAACATCGAGTATAGATTTAAGTGTCAGGGAGTCATTTCTGAAAGTATTTGTATGGAGTGTGGCCATGTATAGAAGTGAAACATGGACGATAAATAGTTTAGACAAGAAGAGAATAGAAGCTTTTGAAATGTGGGGCTACAGAAGAATGCTGAAAATTGGATGGGTAGATCACATAACTAATGAGGAGTTATTGAATAGAATTGGGGAGAAGAGGAGTTTGTGGCACAACTCGACAAGAAGAAGGGACTGGTGGTAGGACATGTTCTGAGGCATCAAGGGTTCACAAATTTAGCATTGGAGGGCAGCGTGGAGGGTAAAAATCATAGAGGGAGACCAAGAGATGAATACACTAAGCAGATTCAGAAGGATGTAGGTTGCAGTAAGTACTGGGAGATGAAGAAGCTTGCACAGGATAGAGTAGCATGGAGAGCTGCATCAAACCAGTCTCATGACTGAAGACCACAACAACAACAACAACAAATAATACTAATCAATACTTTTCTTAATTATTACATTATGATATAAACACAATCAATCTCACTAGGACAAAATTGACAGAGGAGGGGGGGGGGGGTGGAAGACGACTCACCTTATTATTTCCTCAGAAAAGAGTTCTTCCCTTCTTATTCTTGGCACTGCAAGTACACCCTTTTAATTTTTTAACTATTGTGCACTTTTAACCATTCTTTATAAAATATACAGTGGTGACAAAAATCATGGGATTGTGTCGGACCTCCTTTTGCCTGGCGTACTACAGCAACATGATGTGGCATGGACTCAACAAGTTGCTGGAAATCCCCTGCAGAAATATTGAGCCATGCTGCTTCTATAGCCACCCACAATTGTGAAAGTGTTGCCAGTGCAAGATTTTGTGCATGAATTAACCTCTCAATTATGTCCCACAAATGTTCAATGGGATTTGTGTAAGGAGATATGACTGCCCAAAGCATTCGCTAGGAATGTCCAGAATGTTCTTCATGCCCATCATGAATAATTGGAGCCCAGTGACATGTGCACTGCCATCCATGAAAATTCCATCATTGTTACAGAACACACAAAAATTCCTTCATTGTTTGGGAACATGAAGTCCATGAATGACTGCAAATGGCCTCCAAATACGGTAAGCTGAACATAACCATTTCCAGTCAACTATCAGTTCATTTGGACCAGAAGGCCCAGTCCACTTTAGGTACGAACAGTCCATACCATTATGGAGCCACCACCAGCTTGCACAGTGGCTTGTTAACAACTTGGATCCGCAGCTTCGTGGGGTCTTTGCCATTCTTGAACCCTATCATCAGCTCTTACCAACTTAAATTGGGACTAACCTGACCAGGCCATAGTTTCCAGTCATCTATGGTCCAACTGATATGGACACGAGCCCAGAAGAGGCACTGCAGGTAATGTCTTGCTGTTAGCAAAGGTGCTCACATCAGTTGTTGGCTGCCACAGCCCATTAATGATAAATGTCACCACAATGTCCTAATGGACACATTCATTGTATGTTCCACATTGGTTTTTGCAGTTATTTCACTCAGTGTTGGTTTTCTGTTAGCACTGACAACTCTAAGCAAACGCCATTGCTCTCAGTCATTAAGTGAAGGCTGTTGGCCAATGCATTGTCCATGGTGAGAGGTAATGTCTGAAATTTGGTACTCTCGGCGCACTCTTGATACTGGATTTTGACTTCCCTAACAATTTCAGATAAGGAATGTCCCATGCATTTAGCTCCAATTACCATTCCACATTCAGCTTATCAATTCCTGACATGAAACTTACAGGTGTGCACTGACTAACTTGCCTCAGACCTTTTCAGTCTGACTTTAAACAGGATTAAAACCGATTCTTTGTAGAAACTCAAGCTTTGTCAAAAGCAAAGCCTCATGATGCACACGAATCACCGATACCTCATCAAATTTCAAATTTGGACACAATATATAATTATTACTACCTATTGTAACAGTCTCCATATTTCCTATCCTTTCACTGAGGCCAGAGTATTACTACTAACTATTGTAACAGTCTCAATATTTTCTATCCTTTCACTGAGGCCAGAGCAGAGAAGTGGGGACACACGTGCTGCACCACCAGTGCTGATGTTGTGGCACCAATCTTGAGAGACTGCAGTTTTCCATCATGTCTCCCTCTATGTAGGGCCTCTGTACTGCTTTTTCCAATAAACTGCTCATCAATGATGCCCCTTTCTTATCATCCTAAAATTCACATGTTACCATGTTGCCCAGTCTCCTAGCTTGGACATTCTGTACGTTTGTACAAGTTTTAAGGAACTGTTTTTTCAATCATTAAAAGTCTCATGGAATTTCAACTTCTTTCCCACAGATGTCAAAAGATGATACACATCTTGTTTTGAACTCCAAACAGTACACTTTGATTGTATCACTACCTGTATCTATGATGAAATCTAGAAAAGTTTTTTCACTTTATATTTAAGAATTTCAGTAACAATGCTATGTTGACTGTACTTCACATATTGGGAAACAACATTAACATTTGCTAGTTTCCTTTTCTGCAAAGATATTCATAAATATGCATAGCTCTCAATTAACAAACACAATCTTCTGAATATTCTTGAAGAAGTTATACCTAAGAAAACATATTTAAATCATTTAATGAGGGTTTATTTTCCACTATATATTATAAATGATATTTTTAATAACTATTTCACTTCTTCAATTGACCAATCCACCCATATTATAATGACAACATTATAAAAAGGGTAGACTGTTGCTCACCATATTGTGGAGATGTTGAGTCACAGTCGGTCACAACAAAAAGACTGCTAAACATATTTTCTTTTGGCCAAAAGACCTTCTTCTAGAGTATGAGAGCTATCCAGAAAGTAACATACATTTTGAAGTAATAAATTAAAAATATGGAAAAACCAAATTTTATTACATTCATTTTAAAGGTACACTCTTAAGCTATGTAGCTACATAATAACCATTCAACTTGAGACACTTATCATACTGCGGCATAAGTTTTTCAGTCTCATCTCTGCAGAAATCTGCTGCCTGTGACTGCAAACACTGGTTATACTGGCATCCAGTTCAGTGTCAGTATCAAAGCGTTGTGTAGCGAGCCATGTCTTCATTGTTAGGAAGAGGTGGTAGTCGCTCAGCACCAAATCCAGGCTGTATGGTGGATGATCAAACAACTCCCATCCAAAACCCTGTAGGAGGTATGACTGGCCGTGTGTGGATGTGCACTGTCATGAAGAAAACAAAACTTTTGCACTAAGTTCTCTCTGATGCTTGCTTCTTGTCACCTGCCTTAACTTTCTCAGTGTTTGACAATACCTCTCCGAGTTAATTGATGTGGTACGTTCAAGGAAATCAATGAGAATCACTATGTTGGAGTACCAAAACACAGTAGCCATGATCTTTCTTGCCAACAGTGTTTGCAAACACTTCCTGGGTTTCACAGGAGAATTTGTCTCCCCCCATTCCCTTAACTGCCTTTTCGTTTCACAAGTGACATCCTTCACCCAAGTCTTGTCCTCAGTCACAATACAATTGATAACTCTGTTACTACTTTACATGTAATCTTCAAGGTCAGTGCCTCAACCAGTCTGTGTTTTTTGTGGTCTTCAGTTAGGGTTTTGAGAATCACCCAGTACAAAATTTGCAGTAATCAATCTTCTCTGCTGCAATTTCACACACCAAACTCTGTTAAATTTCAGGAAAATGATGTGAAAGTTCTGTAATTGTAAAACAACCATTTTCACAAATAATGTCATGAATTTTCATCACCAGTTTGTCCATCACAAGACGGCCTACCACTGAAGTCCTCATCGTGAACACTGGTATGGCCATATTTAAAATCAATGCACCATTGCCTCACTCACTTTTCACTCATTCTTCCTTTTTCATACACATCACAAAGTTCGTGATAAGCTGCAATTGCTTTGCAGTTTTTTGTCAACAAAAACCTAATCACAGAATGCACCTCACAAGTGGTGGGATTTCGACTGCAACGCACGTTTCAATATGTCACAGAAATCAAAGCAGAAGAGAGGCAGATCCCATTCTGCCACCACTGGATGCATACTGAGTACAGAAACATTTTGGCAGGATGTGAAGTTGCTCGCAGTCCGGCCACAGTGGCCAGGGATGGTGGTCGTGTGTGTGTGTGTGTGTGTGTGTGTGTGTGTGTGTGTGTGTGTGTGTGTGTTTGTGTGGTTTTGTCTGTCTATTTTAGAAGATGGCCTTTCAGCCAAAAGCTCACATGTTCACCAAAAGCTCACATGTTCAGTTATCTTTTTGATGTACCTATCTGCAACTTAACATCTACACTATATGGTGTGTAGTAGTCTATCCTGGATTTTTCATTGTTTGCTTCCACCCATATTATGGATGCACAGGGCAAGAACCCATGTCACTTCATTCAGTGTGCCAAGTTTGAATTTATGAAATCAAATGTGCAGATAGTACGCAAGATAAAACACATGCTAAAGGAAACATTTTTAAGTGGATAAGATGACATACCCGGTACAGTTACTAATGTGTGCTTAATATGAATCTCCAAACTGCTTACCTACCTTGCATAGCCTTGGAGAAAACATGTATCTAACTGTTTGAAAATGAGTGATGTGAAACCAATGTGTACAAAATGAAATAAGGAAGACATTACCAACAATAGTCCAATATCATTAATTCCTGCCTTTAGTAAGATATTTGAAAGCATCAACCTGTCTCAACTTAGAGCCATTTTCACAAAAAACAGCCTGCTTGTAGATACTCAGCATGGGTTTAGAAAAAGAGCAAAGCATAGCTACAGCAATCATTCATTTATTGAGGGTACTGGATGTATTCCTGTAGACTTGGTATGCTTTATAGGCTACATAGCTGACTTGGTGCTACCACTTGTACTCATATTATGGGTAACTATATCATCCCATCAGTGCAACAACTGAGAGAACATCTGTTTACAGCAGGATCAATCTCCAATGCACATGTCATTTGTGGTGCAGGAGAGGTTTGCAGACAAGAATTATATTTCTTTTCACAAGTGGTCCTCTTCTGCTCTAGACTTCAACTGAATTGAAAATGTATGCGTGTGTATGAAACAGACCTAACAAGAAAGCCAGTGACCTCACCCAAAAAACCCACTATGACACCTACTGCATGTTGCCATAGGTACCTGCGAAGAGGAGGCAGAAAATGAGTGATTTATTACTCACCTCAAAGACTCCCTTCCTTGCAGGATGCAGACAGCTATTGATCAAAGAAGTGAAAGTACTTTCTACAGAACATTAGGTAGTAAAGAAACCACATGCTGTGCCCTTTTTAAGGCCTGAAGAGTTCATATTAAGGACTATGAACTGTCCCTTCTGTTAATTTAGTATTTTCTATAAATTAAACATATTAACATAGTAAAACAAATGTTAAATGTTACAACTTGTATATATTCTGAATACCACAGTCATGCATTTGCTTTTCAGTCTGTAAACTACATCATCAACCTACAAAGTCACTATACTAAGTGCTGTGGTATTTGAATACATTATTTCTTACTGGTGTTCTCCCCTCAACTCCATCTCGTGACCTATTTGAAATCTAGGAATGACACAGAGCAAACAGACATCCTTCTGTGCTTTTATAGTGCATGTATTTTGTGCAGTGCCCATACGGCACAAGTCCCTCACTTACACTCACCATTACATGTGCCCTGTATTTTTATGATCAGTATTGTACATTCTATAATGTGAAATGTGCAGCGTAACAATGACGGCAATTCAAAATTTCAGCTACTGCCACTTGTGCTGTCATGTGTACACACAAGTATTTTCAACATGGAACTATTTTGTTATCTAAATTACATACAATTTTAATATAGAACATATCAGAACATAAAGTTAGACTATTATAAATTATATGACATGTTGTAACATGTCCAGTAATATGTCCTAATATAACATATATTTTGTGTGTGTTTGTCCAGGTCCGCATGATGACAACAATAATGATGATATGACGAGAGAAAATTGTTGACATTATTTGTAGCAAAATAGTTCTGTATCAGCTTTTTGGTGATACATATTAAAATATCTCTTAAAAATGTATTTTCTTGTCATTTCCATAATCTCAGTAAGTCACTTTGGTGGAAGAATCTGTTGTTAGCAAAGGACGTCTATTCAACAAAATGCTTCAGGACATCCCCCAAAACTTAAATTCTTGCAAGAGAAAATTTTTCCCTAGCTGAACTGAGAAACAGCAGAACTTTTTTTTTCTCCATGCTACATAAGTAATTAATCAGTAGACATTTGGCCTGCACCCACCTTCACTGGCTGCCAGTATTGATTAATTATCCACTGAACTAATAATGTATTACAAATAAAGCAGTGAGAATCAATGAAAGTATTTGTATGGAGTGTAGCCATGTATGGAAGTGAAACATGGACGATAACCAGTTTGTACAAGAAGAGAATAGAAGCTTTCGAAATGTGGTGCTACAGAAGAATGCTGAAGATAAGGTGGGTAGATCACGTAACTAATGAGGAGGTATTGAATAGGATTGGGGAGAAGAGAAGTTTGTGGCACAACTTGACTAGAAGAAGGGATCGGTTGGTAGGATATGTTTTGAGGCATCAAGGGATCACAAATTTAGCATTGGAGGGCAGCGTGGAGGGTAAAAATCGTAGAGGGAGACCAAGAGATCAATACACTAAGCAGATTCAGAAGGATGTAGGTTGCAGTAGGTACTGGGAGATGAAGAAGCTTGCACAGGATAGAGTAGCATGGAGAGCTGCATCAAACCAGTCTCAGGACTGAAGACCACAACAACAACAATCAATGAAAAGGACATAATTCTGCATTATACTTTGACTGATGGCAGCAAAGGACTTGAACTCCGAATGAGACACAGGATATCATTTTGCAACACCACATACTGCTGGAGCTGTCAGTCTTTCAAGCTATACTGGAGATCATCTTCTGTGTCTGCTTGACTCAGCATAGAAGAGTTCCAAAAGCTTACTTCCATTTCAGGCACACTGAAGGAGTCTCTCTGAATATATTTACATGAAAAATACAAGGAAATTACTGCTCTAGAATAACAGTGTTCCTCCAGGTATTCTGTCAAGTTGTTGTCTCCATTTTATGCAGAACATTTTGGTGACCAACCTAGCTATCACATTCAGCTGCTCTGACTTTTGTTGTAATGTATACTCACCACCTAGACCCCAATCAGACTTTGAACTTTTGTTGGTCTCAAGCCATTATTTATAGGTGAGATCAATTCCTGACACTCACTACACCCTTTGGTGCTCTTTTGTTTTTCATAGCCCACACTGATATTCTGTCAAATGGAAATTCTCTCAAATTTTGCACATAAGATGGAAACAACAACTCGGCAAAAAAACCTGGAAGCACAGTATTAATCCATCACTCCAAGGAAACCTAAAAGATCACAACACTCTGGAATACCAGGGACAGCAAAAATCTAACACCATTGGCCAACCTTTTAACTACCAGGAGACATCTACCTTATAAGTTTTCCTGGGTTGACAGAAGCGTCCGATCCAACGCGTCGGCTTTGACCCGTGACATAAGGGTGTTGTCGTGTGTGACGTCATGACGGCGCGGAGTTTGGTTTGAGTGTGGCTGTCTCCAGTTCTGTTTTATCTTATTTTATTTACTTTTCTGATCTGTTCGTTCTATCCCGTGAGATTTTTTTTTAAAAAGACAAAAAACACTAATCAGCTACTGAAGCATCTTTATCTTCTATGGGTTGCAGGGGTTATGAGCCGTGGGGAGGTGGGTGGGTATTCATGCATGGCTGTCTTCACTTACACGTTGTAGCTACGCAAGGCGTCTAAATTTGTTTATATTTAGTTTGCCCCCCACCCAAAACAACCCATTTCCCGCGCTTGTCCCGTCAGTGTCATTAGGCTTCTTGTGGAAAGTGTGTGTGTTTGTTTTTGTTTCCGCCATATTTGTGACGTCATGGGTCAAAGCAGACGGGTGGGATCGGACGCTTCCGTATTTCCGTTTTCCTTAACCCATTATTTACCAATCTCCCTTTTTTGGGAAACAAATATTTTATTTATTTCTACACAAGCAACAAAACTTTTAGCTTTGATTGTTGTACCTTAAGGTTGAACTGACTGCTATAAAGCCTGCAAATCGAAAAGAAATAATTTTTCTCTAATTAGCTTATTTTGGGAAAGGAATTAATCTGTCTTGTTTCTATTGCACACTTGGCTGCACTTTATGCCTGCTGGTAGTTTCTACACAACAATTAACTGTGAATTAGTTGTATTGGTGTGTTTATTATGAACATACGGGTGTTCAAGTAAGTGCAATATCAATTTATTTTATACATTCCAATACTGGAACAATGGCATGTTGCATTATCGCTCCTTTTGTAGAGGTGTCTATTACCATATACAAGAGTTACAAATAAAAAATACTATTTACATTGTTGTGATTTGCTTTCATAACATTTTACGAGATTTTGGCCTGGGTTAGATAGCAGAGTTAAATATTTCCTTTCAAATTTTACAATTTCAATTGGATAAAAACATGTTGTGTGGACTTACAGTTGAAGTTCTAGCACAGCTGGAGAGCTACGAAGTGGTGAAGATGAAGCTGATGAAATAGAAATGGCGATTACTCGACCCAACATGAAGAAAATAACAGATAAAGAAGGAATTGAAGAAAATACACTGAACAACAATTATATAGTACAAGACGCAGGAGCTACTTTAGAAATTATAACCAGGCAGCATGAAGCTAATGTCACTGATTTAGTTCCATAAGCTAAGTAAACAGAAGCATTGCCACACGGAGTAGAAAGTGATGCATTGTCACAAAAACACAGATGTAAGTTGTATAAATGTGAACCAACATATACAAACACTAATGAACCAGATAAGAGCAATGAAAATTATGTTGCAGAATGTCTAGAAAATAAGACAGTTTGAGGAATTTTCTTCTGTGGAACTAGTGAATACTATTATAGGACAAAGCAAATCTATGCTTGTTGACAGAATAACATAAATTTTCTTCTAACCAAAGAGGAGCTAAAATCCTTTATTGGCAATCTATTTCTGAATGGTTTTCACAAGATTCCCCTTGAGAGTATGTAGTGGGAACAGACACTGATCTACTGGACAAGCAGATATCACTTTGTAGGCCGAGGATAACATCAAAGAAGTGTAGATGGTCATCATTCACCTAGATGATTGATACCTAAATGGTAAACACATGGTGTGCATATCAAGCTGCTAATCCAAAAGAGGAACTCTCACTTTTTGATGCTAAAAGAGAATAGCGATGGTGTATCTTTCAAAGCAAACAAAATCAACACCAAAAAGGAGAGGACCACAAGGAAGCAAACTGATACGAGGACAGGTGAGCACAGATGTAAAATAGATCCAGGATACCACTTCATTACGCCAAGTAAAACAAAGAAGAAATGTCACACTGCAAGAAAAAAGAAAATGACAAAAATGTCAAATAGGTGAAATGTTGGTGTATGTGACAAGTGTTCTGTTCCATTTCATACTGAATAGACATTCAATAATATTACAAACAGTGTTTTGATTTTGTTCACAATGTTTCTAATAGTTTTCTGCAGCGACAGTAATACTGTACATTTTGATAGCTATTTTTGCCTATGGCCCAAAAACGGGATGGCCTATAGTTTTTGTACTAATATAGTGAAATTTTTCAAAGCAGCTTTTTCCTTCATTTATCACTCAGGGTATAACATTAATGTAAAAAAAAGTTGAAAATATAATAAATTGTGTCACTTCCACTAACGCACCTGTGGCAACTGTTATTCGTACTTTTGCAATTTCTATGGATGCTATACCTCACTAATGATTCTACACAATTATCCAAGATATCTTCATGCATCTGCCAGTTCTAGATTTTGGAATTTCTGTACCACTCTCCAAGAGATAAAAAAATATTACACCATTTGTGATGTTGCTTATAAAATCGGATATATACCGCCTGTTAATCAAAGTAAATATGACTCCCATAGATGCAACATTCAGTAAAGGCCCAAGCTCTGAAAATAATGAAGACGTTAGCTCTTTTGTAGAAGAACTGCAGTTGCTGACTACTATAACAATGAACCAGTTGTTTTTGCTACATCTGAAACTTTAAGGACTGTTTCATTACACATCCCAACATACTTTCCTTCCATGATATTTTTATGGTCTGACTGATTCCAGTGGTATCTCATTAATTACAAAACAAATATTTACTGAATTTTTTCTAGTTTCTGAAGTAAAAAAGTTCATATTTCTCTTTGTCTAAACACAGTTACCATTTATTTATTTATTTAATCTGTGTAATATTATAGTACACAGCATATAATCTTTGCTCAAAGTTGACACTTGATCAAGGTGTACCTGCACATGCAAAAAGTGCTAGCCTCTCACTTCTTTTTATTCTTAATAGTTAATATACCATCACTGATAACTGCATCATCTACTCAGCTGAAGTTAAATTAAGATTATCTATAAAGTCATTTTTACCATGTAAAACAAATTTTTTATTTAAAACATAAAAATTACTGCATAAGGTAACATAATGAAAATGGTATTGATGGAAAGGAAATTCTACAAATTTGCTTTCAATACATAATAATTGTTCAAGTTGCACATTATGTGGTATAAGAAAGGCATCAAATCAAACAATGGGAAATTCAGGGTGGAACAGTCACAATATTACGAAAAGTATAGTTGCTACCCACTATATAGTGGAGATGATGAGTCAAAGATAGGCACAACAAAAAGACTGTCAAGCAAAGCTTTCAGCCAAAGAGACATTCATCAGAAAAGATAAAAAGCACCTGTGTGCATGCACAGACTGTGAAGCAGTCACAGAGATGAAGCACGTCATGTTGGGCAACTTGCTCAGCAACTTGGTGTTCCAACTGTTTCTTGGCCATGGTTTGTCCATGGTCTTTCATGCAGACAGACAGCTTGTCGGTTGCCATGCCCACATAGAATGCAGCTAGGTGGTTCAGCTTATCTTGTAAATCACATGACTGGTTTCACAGGTAGCTGTGCCTTTGATAGAATAGGTGATGTTTGTGACTGGACTGGAATAGGTGGTGGAGGGAGGATGTATGGGACAGGTCTTGCATCTAGGCCTATTACAGGGATATGAGCCATCAAGTAAGGGTTGGGAGCAGAGGTTGCACAGGGGTGAATAGGTATATTGCATAGGTTCGGTGGATGGCAGCATACCACTGTTGGACGGGTGGGAAGCATAGTGGGCAGGACATTTCTCATTTCAGGGCACGACGAGAGATAGTCAAAACCCTGGTGGAGAATGTAATTCAGTTGCTTCAGTCTTGGGTGGTACTGGGTTACAAGGGGAATGCTCCTCTGTGCCACATGGTGAGACTTCGGAAGGTGGTGTGAGACTGGAAAGATAAGGCATGGGATATTTGTTTTTGTACAAGGTTGGGGGAATAATTACAGTCTGTGAAGGCTTCAGTGAGACCTTCAGCACGTTTCGAGATGGACTGCTTGACAGTAGAGATGCAACTGCCGTGGGTGGCTAGGCTGTAAGGAAGGGACATCTTGGTATGGAATGTTGGGCAGCTGTCGGTCTGGTGGTTGGTATGTTTGATACGGATGGAGGTACTGATGTAGCCATGTTTGAGATGGAGTTCAGCCTTGCAGAAGGTGACTTGTTGTTGCAGAAGGTGACTTGTTGTTGCAGAAGGTGACTTGTTGGGTTGAGGAGGACCTGTTGAAGCAAATGCGGGAGAAGGTGTTGAGATGCTGGCGGAATGTAGATAGGGTGTCCTCACCCTTGATCCACATCACAAAGATGTCATCAGTGAATCTGAACCAGGTGAGGGATTTGGGATTCTGGGTGATTAGAAAGGATTCCTCTAGATGGGCGGTGAATAGGTTGGCATAGGATGGTGCCATGCAGGTGCCCATTGCAAAACCATGCATTTTTAGTAGGTGATGCCTTCAAAGGAGAATTAATTGTAGGTGAGGATATAGTTGGTCATGGTGACTAGGAAGGAGGTTTTAGGTTCAGAATCCATTGGGAATAGGGAAACATAGTGTTCAATAGTGGCAAGCCCATGGGCATTAGGTATGTTAGTGTAAAGGGAGGTGGCATCAATAGTGATGAGCAGAGCACCATGTGGTAAAGGAGTGCGAACTGCGGAGTGTCAGTGCCGGAAATTGTTGATATCTTTTATATAGGAGGATGGGTTGCAGTTAATAGACTGAAGGTGTTTGCCTACACCAGCAGAGACTCTCTCAGTGGAGGCACAGTAACTAGCCACAATGGGGCATCCTGGGTGGTTGCGTTTATGGATCTTAGGTAGCATGCAGCATGTAGGAGTGCAGGGAGTGGACTCCATGGAGAGGTTCTGGGATGGGCCAAGGGATTTGAGGAGGGACTGGAGGTCCTGGTGGATTTCTGGGATGGGCAGGGTTTGTAAGTGAATGAATCTCGAAGTTGGTGAAGTCCTTCTGCCAGGCAATCCTTGCACTTCAGAGCCCACCTTGCTCCTTTCCTGCTCCCATTCCAGCACTATACAGCCCTGTGTTCCTCCAATCCACCAATAGTCTTTTTACTTCTCTCCTCCCCCCCCCTTCCCCTCCCATCCCCTTCCCTGTGTCTGACTCCCGACTGCACCTAGCTGACACCCCCCCCCCCAAATCCCTGTATGCTTGCACAAGCAGCACTTTAACATCCTCCACCCTCACCCTGTTATCCCTCCCCTCCCTGCGCCAGACCAGCTTCCTGCTTACATCCACCATCCAGTTGCTCCTTCCATCATGCATTGCTGCTCACAGTCTAGCCTTGGCAGCCAAAGACTGTGGTCGTGTGTGTGTGTGTGTGTGTGTGTGTGTGTGTGTGTGTGTGTGTGTGTGTGTGTGTTATCTATTTTGATGAAGGCCTATTTAGTCAAAAGCTTTGTTTGACAGTCTTTTTGTTGTGTCCATCTGCAATTCAGCATCTCCACTATATGGTGAAAGGCATCAAATCCATTGTCAAACCTATCCCAATATGACACACTATAACATCTGCTGTTACATGTACATGAACAACTGACACAATGGCTGTATTTATATTTACTTACACATTTATTTGACTTGGAAAGATTAGAGCCTTCAGACCAACTCTTACATCTAATCAGGCATCCTTTATGAGTTGACATTTCAATATGCAGAATGAGAGTTATAAACAGTAATAATAATAATAATAATAATAATAATAATAATGAATGTGTAGTGTGCTAACATTATTTTTATTGTGTTAAGTAATTTCCTCATTTTGTTTCTTTAAGATGTAAGTTATGACACACTAACAGAAAGCCATGGCAGCAGTACGGACAGAGTCAGATGTCGAAAATAAACTGATTGGCCTGGTTTGGAGTGAGAAATATTGGGGAAGTAAACAGTGGGGATGGAAGAAAGAAAACAAAAATAGATATTGATGAATGAAAGCATGGATAGTGTTGGCAGTGTGACACAAATACTGGTTTTCTGTTGGACAAAAGGGAAGTGTAGCTATACATAACACTCTAGGGGAGAGAGGCATGCGTCTACATCTCCTTATATGTCCACAACAAAAGTAATTTGTATAGTAAGAAAATAATAATGTAAAATAACATCTAATATACATATTCAGACATTGTGCATTTGCTCTAGCCATATTGAGGGACTGCACACATCTTCAGTATGGGGCAGTGGTCTTGGTGACTTAGAAAACAGAAATAACTGCTGCAATGCAGTAAGCTCAAGGAATCCTCAGAACCTTAGGCCCCCTACAAAACCTTTCACCTGACTCCATCAACCTCCTGACCCCACCGACACCCCGCACCCCTACCTTCTACCTTCTTCCTAAAATTCACAAACCCAATCATCCCGGCCGCCCCACTG
This sequence comes from Schistocerca serialis cubense, assembly GCF_023864345.2. Taxonomy (NCBI): domain Eukaryota; kingdom Metazoa; phylum Arthropoda; class Insecta; order Orthoptera; family Acrididae; genus Schistocerca; species Schistocerca serialis. Next base: position 260,250,707 of record NC_064642.1, read on the forward strand.
TAGCTGGTTACCAAGCCCCCACAGAACGTATCTCTGCCTACGTAGATCAACACCTTCAACCCATTATGTGCAGTCTCCCATCCTTCATCAAAGACACCAACCACTTTCTCGAACGCCTGGAATCCTTACCCAATCCGTTACCCCCAGAAACCATCCTTGTAACCATTGATACCACTTCCTTATACACAAATATCCCGCACGTCCAGGGCCTCGCTGCGATGGAGCACTTCCTTTCACGCCGATCACCTGCCACCCTACCTAAAGCCTCTTTCCTCATTACCTTAGCCAGCTTCATCCTGACCCACAACTTCTTCACTTTTGAAGGCCAGACATACCAACAATTAAAGGGAACAGCCATGGGTACCAGGATGGCCCCTTCGTACACCAACCTATTCATGGGTCGCTTAGAGGAAGCCTTCTTGGTTACCCAGGCCTGCCAACCCAAAGTTTGGCACAGATTTATTGATGACATCTTCATGATCTGGACTCACAGTGAAGAAGAACTCCAGAATTTCCTCTCCAACCTCAACTCCTTTGGTTCCATCAGATTCACCTGGTCCTACTCCAAATCCCATGCCACTTTCCTTGATGTTGACCTCCACCTGTCCAATGGCCAGCTTCACACGTCCGTCCACATCAAACCCACCAACAAGCAACAGTACCTCCATTAAGACAGCTGCCACCCATTCCACATCAAACGGTCCCTTCCCTACAGCCTAGGTCTTCGTGGCAAACGAATCTGCTCCAGTCCGGAATCCCTGAAGCATTACACCAACAACCTGACAACAGCTTTCGCATCCCGCAACTACCCTCCCGAGCTGGTACAGAAGCAAATAACCAGAGCCACTTCCTCATCCTCACAAACCCAGAACCTCCCACAGAAGAACCACAAAAGTGCCCCACTTGTGACAGGATACTTTCCGGGACTGGATCATTTTCTGAATGTGGCTCTCCAGCAGGGATACGACTTCCTCAAATCCTGCCCTGAAGTGAGATCCATCCTTCATGAAATCCTCCCCACTCCACCAAGAGTGTCTTTCCGCCGACAACCTAACCTTCGTAACCTCTTAGTTCATCCCTATGAAATCCCCAAACCACCTTCCCTACCCTCTGGCTCCTATCCTTGTAACTGCCCCCGGTGTAAAACCTGTCCCATGCACCCTCCCACCACCACCTACTCCAGTCCTGTAACCCGGAAGGTGTACACGATCAAAGGCAGAGCCACGTGTGAAAGCACCCACGTGATCTACCAACTGACCTGCCTACACTGTGACGCATTCTATGTGGAAATGACCAGCAACAAACTGTCCATTCGCATGAATGGACACAGGCAGACAGTGTTTGTTGGTAATGAGGATCACCCTGTGGCTAAACATGCCTTGGTGCACGGCCAGCACATCTTGGCACAGTGTTACACCGTCCGGGTTATCTGGATACTTCCCACTAACACCAACCTATCCGAACTCCGGAGATGGGAACTTGCTCTTCAATATATCCTCTCATCCTGTTATCCACCAGGCCTCAATCTCCGCTAATTTCAAGTTGCCGCCACTCATACCTCACCTGTCATTCAACAACATCTTTGCCTCTGCACTTCTGCCTCGACTGACATCTCTGCTCAAACTCTTTGTCTTTAAATATGTCTGCTTGTGCACATATATATATATATATATATATATATATATATATATATATATATATATATATATATATATATATATTAAAAAAAACAAAGATAATGTGACTTACCATACGAAAGCGCTGGCAGGTCGAAAGAAACACAAACAGATACATACATACACACAAAATTCAAGCTTTCGCAACAAACTGTTGCCTCATCAGGAAAGAGGGAAGGAGAGGGAAAGACGAAAGGAAGTGGGTTTTAAGAGAGAGGGTAAGGAGTCATTCCAATCCCGGGAGCGGAAAGACTTACCTTAGGGGGAAAAAAGGACGGGTATACACTCGCGCGCGCGCGCGCGCGCACACACACACACACACACACACACACACACACACACACACACACACACATATCCATCCACACATATACAGACACAAGCAGACATATTTAAAGACAAAGGGTTTATATATATATATATGTGTGTGTGTGTGTGTGTGTGTGTGTGTGTGTGTGTGTGTGTGTGTGTGTGTCCTTTTCTGGTGAAAGCTTTGGCCAAAAGTCTTTTTGTTGTGCCTGTCTGCAACTCAATGTGTCATCTTTACAGTGAGTAGCATTCTATCTTTTTCCTTATATTGTTGATCTTCCAACTCAGATTTTCCATTGTTCAGCTTACTGATTTCTCTCCCCCACAAGATCTGCAATGAATCTAAGTGAAAATGTGGCTGAACTATGTTGTTTTATGAGTTCCAAAATTTGCTTTTTCCTGTTTAAATTGTCATCAGTGTGGACACCAAAGGAGTTTTTAAGTTTCCACCGATTTCTTATTTCCTCACCATGTGTTAAGCTTATCATTGGTGTAGTACCCATTGATGTGCAGAACTGAATATGTTGCATCTTTTTAAAAACAGAGAGAGAGAGTAAGAGAGACCATTCACAGAAAAGCAGTCAATGCAATTTTTAAAAACATTGTTTACTATTTCTTTTGCTTCTATATGTAATGCTTGGATTGATTACAATACTATCACAACCCGCAAAAAATAACTAATTCTGCTTGTTGTATATTAGACATAATGCTTGTTGTATATTAGACAGAAGATTATTTACATAAATGAAGAACAATAATGTACATAAGATAGAGCCTTGAGGAACCTTATATGTAATAGCTCCTCATGCAGAACTACATCTACAGACTCTATTGGTGGAACTACTAAGGACAACTTTCTGAATTCTTTTGGTTAGATATGACATTATCCAATGGTTGGCTATACCATCAAATCCACAAAACTTCAATTTATCTAAGAGAATAATGTATCACACAGTCCTATCACCTATTATCAACACAGATCAATCTACTGATACACTGATGCCTTAGACAGGTCACGAAAATACCAACTGGCACTATTTTGTTGTCTAATGCTTGCAAAATTTGGTGAGTGAACTTGTAAACAGCATTCTCAGTAGAGCAACTCTTCTGAAACCCAAAGTGGGATTTGCTGGGGATATTATTATTGCTAAGGTGAGATGCTATTCTAGAATACATCAACTTCTCAAAAATTTTGGAAAATGATTTCAACAGTGAAACTGACTTCTCTCCTATCACCTACTATCAATAAATATCATCAGTCTGCTGATACAATCTTGCATTTTCAATTACATCCAACATCTTAAGGTAATCTGTCTTGAACATTTCTAATTTATGGTAGCAGTAAATTACCAGACACAGGATGGCAGGATATTCATTTCTTGGTCTAGCAGACATGATGTTTACATACTGTTATGAGAACCATGGACCTTGCCGTTGGTGGGGAGTCTTGCGTGCCTCAGCGATACAGATAGCTGTACCGTAGGTACAACCACAACGGAGGGGTATCTGTTGAGAGGCCAGACAAACGTGTGGTTCCTGAAGAGGGGCAGCAGCCTTTACAGTAGTTGCAAGGGCAACAGTCTGGATGATTGACTGATCTGGCCTTGTAACAATAACCAAAACGGCCTTGCTGTGCTGGTACTGCGAACGGCTGAAAGCAAGGGGAAACTACGGCCGTAATTTTTCCCGAGGGCATGCAGCTTTTACTGTATGATTAAATGATGATGGCGTCCTCTTGGGTAAAATATTCCGGAGGTAAAATACTCCCCCATTCGGATCTCCGGGTGGGGACTACTCAAGAGGATGTCGTTATCAGGAGAAAGAAAACTGGCGTTCTACGGATCGGAGCGTGGAATGTCAGATCCCTTAATCAGGCAGGTAGGTTAGAAAATTTAAAAAGGGAAATGGATAGGTTAAAGTTAGATACAGTGGGAATTAGTGAAGTTCGGTGGCAGGAGGAACAAGTCATCTGGGCAGCTGACTACAGGGTTATAAACACAAAGTCAAATAGGGGTAATGCAGGAGTAGGTTTAATAATGAATAGGAAAATAGGAATGCGGGTAAGCTACTACAAACAGCATAGTGAACGCATTATTGTGGCCAAGATAGACACGAAGCCCATGCCTAATACAGTAGTACAAGTGTATATGCCAACTAGCTTTGTAGATGACGAAGAAATTGATGAAATGTATGATGAGATAAAAGAAATTATTCAGATAGTGAAGGGAGACGAAAATTTAATAGTCATGGGTGACTGGAATTCGAGTGTAGGAAAAGGGAGAGCAGGACACGTAGTAGGTGAATATGGACTGGGGCTAAGAAATGAAAGAGGAAGCCACCTGGTAGAATTTTGCACAGGGCACAACTTAATCATAGCTAACACTTGGTTTAAGAATCATGATAGAAGAACCCTGGAGATACTAAAAGGTATCAGACAGATTATATAATGGTAAGACAGAGATTTAGGAACCAGGTTTTAAATTGTAAGACATTTCCAGGGGCAGATGTGGACTCTGACCACAATCTATTGGTTATGACCTGTAGATTAAAACTGAAGAAACTGCAAAAAGGTGGGAATTTAAGGAGATGGGACCTGGATAAAATGACTAAACCAGAGGTTGTACAGAGTTTCAGGGAGAGCATAAGGGAACAATTGACAGGAATGGGGGAAAGAAATACAGTAGAAGAAGAATGGGTAGCTTTGAGGGATGAAGTAGTGAAGGCAGCAGAGGATCAAGTAGGTAAAAATACGAGGGCTAGTAGAAATCCTTGGGTAACAGAAGAAATATTGAATTTAATTGATGAAAGGAGAAAATATAAAAATGCAGTAAATGAAGCAGGCAAAAAGGAGTACAAACGTCTCAAAAATGAGATCGACAGGAAGTGCAAAATGGCTAAGCAGCGATGGCTAGAGGACAAATGTAAGGATGTAGAGGCTTATCTCACTAGGGGTAAGATAGATACTGCCTACAGGAAAATTAAAGAGACCTTTGGAGATAAGAGAACCACTTGTATGAACATCAAGAGATCAGATGGAAACCCAGTTCTAAGCAAAGAAGGGAAAGCAGAAAGGTGGAAGGAGTATATAGAGGGTCTATACAGGGGCGATGCACTTGAGGAAAATATTATGGAAATGGAAGAGGATGTAGATGAAGATGAAATGGGATATACGATACTGCGTGAAGAGTTTGACAGAGCACTGAAAGACCTGAGTCAAAACAAGGCTCCGGGAGTAGACAACATTCCATTGGAACTACTGACGGCCTTGGGAGAGCCAGTCCTGACAAACTCTACCATCTGGTGAGCAAGATGTATGAGACAGGCGAAATACCCTCAGACTTCAAGAAGAATATAATAATTCCAATCCCACAGAAAGCAGGTGTTGACAGATGTGAAAATTACCGAACAATCAGTTTAATAAGTCACAGCTGCAAAATACTAACACGAATTCTTTACAGACGAATGGAAAAACTAGTAGAAGCCGACCTTGGGGAAGATCAGTTTGGATTCCGTAGAAATACTGGAACATGTGAGGCAATACTGACCTTACGACTTATCTTAGAAGAAAGATTAAGGAAATGCAAACCTGCGTTTCTAGCATTTGTAGACTTAGAGAAAGCTTTTGACAATGTTGACTGGAATACTCTCTTTCAAATTCTGAAGGTGGCAGGGGTAAAATACAGGGAGCGAAAGGCTATTTACAATTTGTACAGAAACCAGATGGCAGTTATAAGAGTCGAGGGACAAGAAAGGGAAGCAGTGGTTGGGAAGGGAGTAAGACAGGGTTGTAGCCTCTCCCCGATGTTATTCAATCTGTATATTGAGCAAGCAGTAAAGGAAACAAAAGAAAAATTCGGAGTAGGTATTAAAATCCATGGAGAAGAAATAAAAATGTTGAGGTTTGCCAATGACATTGTAATTCTGTCAGAGACAGCAAAGGACTTGGAAGAGCAGTTGAACGGAATGGATGGTGTCTTGAAAGGAGGATATAAGATGAACATCAACAAAAGCAAAACGAGGATAATGGAATGTAGTCGAATTAAGTCGGGTGATGTTGAGGTATTAGATTAGGAAATGAGACACTTAAAGCAGTAAAGGAGTTTTGCTATTTGGGGAGCAAAATAACTGATGATGGTCGAAGTAGAGAGGATATCAAATGTAGACTGGCAATGGTAAGGAAAGTGTTTCTGAAGAAGAGAAATTTGTTAACATCGAGTATAGATTTAAGTGTCAGGAAGTCATTTCTGAAAGTATGGAAGTGAAACATGGACGGTAAATAGTTTGGACAAGAAGAGAATAGAAGCTTTCGAAATGTGGTGCTACAGAAGAATGCTGAAGATTAGATGGTAGATCACATAACTAATGAGGAAGTATTGAATAGGATTGGGGAGAAGAGAAGTTTGTGGCACAACTTGACAAGAAGAAGGGATCGGTTGGTAGGACATATTCTGAGACATCAAGGGATCACCAATTTAGTATTGGAGGACAGCGTGGAGGGTAAAAATCGTAGGGGGAAACCAAGAGATGAATACACTAAGCAGATTCAGAAGGATGTAGGTTGCAGTAGGTACTGGGAGAAGAAGAAGCTTGCACAGGAGTTAATAGCAGGGAGAGCTGCATCAAACCAGTCTCAGGACTGAAGACCACAACAACAACAACAACATGAGAATAGTAATATCAAAATGTACTCAAGAGGTAGAAGAAATGTGAGTTATCCAACCTTAGTAGCTTTTTACCATCATCTTGTGGAGACTAAATCTATAGCACAATAATGAAGTAAATAGAACAAGAGAAGATCATGCTTCCTGTCTGGTCAAATCCAACCTAAGTGAGTACAGGAAGGACTGGTGTGAGCAAACACCCTTGTGTTGCGTGCATATTTTACTTATGTGTTCAATTCTAGCTTGACTCATTTTGAGTTTTTACTATTTGTGTCATTCTGAACTACATCACAGTATTAAAGGTTTGGCAGAACTACACACTGAACGAATTTATGTTTGGTTTGAGGTGGGAATATTTTTCTAACTTTTTGAATTGCATTTAGGCAAGCTGCAACAGTTTGTTCTTCCTAATTTAGATGCTCATCCAAGATTATGTCAAGGTCTTTTACAGTTTATGTCAAGGTCTTTTACAGTTTTTTGAAACAGTAATTGCATCTGAAAAGTATGGGGGGATTGATTCATAAAAACTTCCACTGATTAACTTTTGGTAAGATATGAGGATGATCTGTGACTTCTTAGGGTGTTAAACAAGGTTTTGTATTCACTGAGATACTAAAAAAAAAGTCATCATTTATATTGCACTTGGCAAGAGGACTGTTCTTAGGGCTCACATTTATGTACAAATGGCTAGTATCAGCATATAAGAAGTGGTTAGAAGACTGAGTATCGCTGAATACAACTAGAGAGGCAATGGGCCAAAGAAAGAAACTTGGGGGATTACACAGAGAACATTTTTCCATGGTGACTTCTCCGACCCACAGGTGGCTCATTGATATCTGTTTTTCAAGTGGCTGCTGAACCACAGTTTCAGTATCCAGCAGTGATTCAGATTTTCCACCCAGCCCAGATATCAATATGGAGGAAAGGTCAGAAATACTTGGGCTTCATAACAGGGCTGCAGCTCACTTCTGCAGATGGCACCTACAGAGGTGCAGGCATGTCGCATGGGCAGATCCACTGATGTGAGAATACTAGTACATACTATCGTCCTGCATTTCCTTAGTCTCACTATTTCACTAATGCCTTTAGTAGATGCCATTGATTAGTAGTGTGATTGACTTTGACTGAGTTTATATTTTTGATTCAGATTGCTCCCTGGACTGTTTGTGCATGCTTACAGTGACCTTTATTATGATCTGCACTTTGCTTCTGGCTAGCTATTCACTCCCTGAACTCCACCAGCACTGACTAAAGGAATCGCCTGTTTGTTCCACCGGTCTCTGCGTCACCGTCAGTGCAAGTGATCATATACTGTGTTTTACATGTGCACAGTAGGAAAGAAAGTGGCAATGAGGATTTTTTCATCATGAAACTATCCACCGTGAAGCTAGGAGGCTGAGATCCTAAGATGCTGGTGCAAACACCTGCAGCAACAGCAAGAAAACAGTGGAAATTCCAACAGCAGCATCAGAAATTGCTGTTACACCTACAGTAAAACCAATAACATTCTGCAGTTGCAGCATCATTGCTTCTCCTTCTGCCATTCACTTGCTTTAGCAAGGCAAACAAGAGTTGGGACGTGTAGTTACAATATGTTGCTCTTCACTGCAGGGCATGTCAAATAACTGATCCAGAACATCAAAATGCACTCTTACTGTCTTCTAGTAACAAACTGTACAGGCTGTGCAAAACCTATGCCCACTCTTGGACCCCAGTAGTTTGAGCTTTTATGATGTTCGTGGTTTACCAACCATTATCACCACCAAACCCACTTATTTGCAAGTAGACTCAAATTTAATCAATGTGCTAAGCAACATATGAAAACATATTTTGTATTCACTGAGATACTAAAAAAAAAGTTCGAAAGGTTCTCGGAATCACCAAGAGAGATCAGTGCTAGTGCGAATTGTTCGTGTGATATTCAGTGAACTGTTGCCTGTAAACACGTGCCACAGCAGTGCTCTTGGAAGAGAGCTGTGGGGGTGGCGTGGCTCTGTTGTTGTTGCCACGTAGTGATTTGCGAAGATGGAAAAAAATAGAGATTCAAGCAGTGATTAAGTATTTTGTAAAGAAAGATATGAAAGCAAAGGATATTCATGCCCATTTCCATAATACGCTGGGGGACTCTGCTCCTTCATATTCGACTGTTGCCATGTGGACATATGGATTTAAATTTGGTTGGGAGAGCTTAGATGATGATCTGCACAGTGGTCAGCCAAGATGTGTCACTACCCCAGAAATCACTGCAAAAGTGCACAAAATGGTCATGGAGGATCACCAATTGAAAGTGCGTGAAATTGCTCAAGCTTGCCAGATATCACCTGAAAGGGTACATCATGTTTTAAGTGAAGAATTAGAAATGAAAAAATTATCTGCAAGATGGGTGGCACGACTCTCAATGCTAGATCAAAAATGCATGAGAATGGATACACCAGAACAATGTTTGGTCAATTTTAGGAGAAACGAAGAAGATTTTTTTGTGCTGGTTTGTGACCACAGATGAAACTTGGGTGCTCTACTATACCCCAGAGACAAAACAACAGTCAAAGCAGTAGAAACATGCTGATTCTCTGCCACCAAAGAAAGCAAAGACAATTCCTTCAGCAGGAAAGGTCATGGCATCAGTGTTTTGGGATGGGAAGGGGATTCTGTTTGTAGATTCTCCCCCCATTGGGCAAAAAATTACTGGAGGTTACTATGCTACCTGCCTGGACAAATTGCAACAAAAGATACGCGAGGAAAGGCCAGGTTTAGCAAGGAAGAAAGTCATCTTCCATCAAGACACTGCGCACCTGCACACATGTGCCATCGCCATGGCAAAATTACACGAACTAAGGCTAAGGTATGAACAGTTGCCACACCCGCCTTATTCACCTGATATTGCTCCATCAGACTTCCATCTCTTCCCAAAACTGAAAATTTTTCTTGGTGGACAAAGACACTTCAAACGAAGAACTGAGAGCATGGGTTGACAACTAATTTGCAGGCCTGAAGGAAACTCATTTTTGAGATGGGTTCAAGGTACTGGAACATCGTTGGACCAAGTGCATTAATCTACAAGGAGACTACATTGAAAAATAAAAAAAGTTTCAGTAACATAAGTACTTTTTTTCTATTCTATTCCAAGAGCTTTTCAAACCACCCTCATACAAGTGAAAACATACCTGGTGTGGGCTGCTGACTTGCAAGGCTTAGCACACAGGTGTGATTTTTCTGTAATCAGTATTGCACATTGCATGTGGAATAATTAATCCATGATATTGTTATATGTCTCATTCCTGATAAGAGACATAGTAGCTGCCACTGGGTGCTACAATCAAAAGACGACATCCAATCAATGTCATCACCTGATTTACCAAACACCCATTCATCTGGTAGTCCATCAAAATGTGATCATAGACAATACAGTGGTTAGCGATACCTCATCCTTGGGAGACATGCACAAACAGAAGCACTTTATGTGCCGTCATTGTGTGCCAATGTGAAAGGAAGCTCATACAAGTTTCCCCCTTGTTGTGAAAGAGTCCTAGAAAAATTTGTGCAATAAAGTCATGTCCATATAAAGACCCAAGGCATCAATAGCATTATTGTCCCTTCCATTACATCACTGGTTTACGTACCACAAACTGGGGCATCTAACAAGTGTCTGCCTTTGCTTGTGAGTGGCAGCAGCAGCAGCAGCAGCAAATGATACTTTTCCAGTGCCAATATTGGCAGTAAACAGGATGCAGATGTGCATATTGCTGCTGGACATTAATGAAGCAACGGCAGATTTCTTGTTGGACAAAGGTGCAGGTGTGTGTGCGATTAATGTGGACACATACTGGTGCATCAGCTCCCCACAGCTGTGGTACCCTCAGAGTCATGTGGTGAAGTACAATGGACAGTTGATTCCATTGCAGAGTCAGATTATAGTCCAAGCTAAGTATCAAAATTAAGCTTGGCAACTAACCTTGTTAGTAGTCAACTCTTGGATGACAAATAACATTTTTGGCTGAAATACTTTTGTGCTTTTTGCTTTCCAATTTCAAGACCAAGTGAATCTAGTTTCAACTGTGATACTATTCACAGAACTTGATATGTTATGTGTGCAAAATAAGCAACTTTACATCAGGTCGTACATCAGGTTTCCATGGCCACATATCCGTAACACAGACAGTAAAGGCTAAGTTTTGTAGTCACATGTGCTGCCTTCCACTGTGTGTAATCAAGTTAGGTAGTTTGCAACACCTGCAACATCATCTAGCCAGTGGGCCACACTCACAGCAGTAGTTCAGAAGTCAAACAGATCACTTAGAATACGTGGGAATTTTAAGTCTACTGTACCATCAAAATTCTGTCAAATGTGCATTGGATGGACAAAATGTAAGAAAAATGAGAAATAAAAGGTGCGTGTTATTGTAATAGTCCAAAGAAGCCGTTTCTAGAAAGTTCTTCATAATTAAGTGTGTGTCTGATGTTAAGAATGCTTTTACTTTTCTTCTGGAAGCAAAAAGCTACAGATGTATTTTCTTGTAGAGGTTTATGAATGTAAGTGTCTTTTCACAATAAACATATTAAAAGTAATTGTGTGTTCCTTTTCATCTCTCCTTACCTCCCCTCCCCCCCCCCCCCCCCCCCCCCACACACACACACACACAAAAGAAATGAAAATAATAATATAAGAATCTAGAAGGGAGATTCTTATAGCCATCTACTTTTTGTTTGTCATAATGGCACATGGGCAGCCACTATGTTAAACTTCACCTGACAAGATAAGTGTCGGAAATAGTTTCAATCAATTTTGCATAATATTGAAAGTCGTAATATTAAAGTCAGACTGATTACAATATGAATTTAAATGAGAATAAAAGTTCAAAGCTCTAGCCTGGATCAGTAATATCATCTTTGCTCAATAACAGTGAGACAATAGCTTTCATTAAAAGCGAGATTAATTTCTATTGAAATACTTAAAATCATTTTACCATTCGGTGAGACAACAGCTTTCATTAAAAGTGAAATTAATTTTTATTGAAATACTTAAAATCAGTTCACCATTAAAATCAGGTCAGAACAAGATATTGTCATTATGAACATTGCCACAATATAGTTACATAGGTGGTCGATCATCTCCCTCCATAGAATTGTTTTGTTCTGGGCAATATCGATACAATTTTTTAACAAGCTGCTTGTATGGTATATGCTGGGGGCAGTTTTGTATTGGGAAGCAAACTTCCACAAAGAACTCATTTAATCTGTTTTTGCCATTTCATTGTTACCAGCATATGAAACAAGCTGTTCATGTGAATGTGGAAAAACCCATGCAGAAAATTATTGACACACTGAATTAAAGAAGGGAGCGATAATATAATTGCCACCCAAACATTTTGCATCTTGAATCAGATGATATATGTATTAAATAACTGATGTATGTCACGATAATTATTGTCCGTTTTCTTTTCCATGTCAACCAAAGATAGGCCCTAATGGAAAAATACATCAATGGAGAGTATTCTTGGCAGCAATAAAGACAACACAAGCACAAAGGAACATTAAATATTACAGCAAAAGAAAAGAAAATAAGATGTGTGTAAGTCACAGTAACAAATCCAGGTAAGGGCAAGAGTTAGTGGATAAGAAGAAGAAGATATGTAGAAGATTTACTAATTGCTATGGCTACATGCGAAGATCATATAAAAGTAATATAGGAACTTCTCACAAAATTCACCAGTGCTACTGTGACACCTAATCCAATAAAGTCAAAGTTTGTTAGGACCTAAGTAAAGTTTTTGGGATATATCAAACAAAAGAATAGTTTCTCACCTGAAAAAGCTAAATGCAATTTGTGAATTTCTGCCACCACAAAAAGGAAACAATTAAAAGCTTTCATCAGGTAGGTATCTTTTTTTGCTGGTTTGCGGATGATCAACTGTTGAATAACAAGGAGCTACAGAAACTTTTACATAAAAACACATCGTGGATCAGGATGGCAGAATGCCAACATGCATTCAATAGTATCAAAAATGCTTTAATACAATGTAAAGTGGAAATCAATAATGGGCTAAGTGCCAAAACACTGATTCTGAGTTATTCAGTTTTTTTTGGACAAAAATATTGTAATGGAAAAATCTGAACAATATTTTTTATTTGTTGTGTACAGTGAGAGTGATACAATTATTGCAAAAATGTTTTAAGTTCCCTTCATTTTGTCAATGAAAATAAATATATTATTCCGAACATACTAAATGCTATACAGTTATCAGCAAAAACGAGGTATGTGCCAATGAAAGAAATCTCAAGCATTTATCAGTTCTTTTAATAATAAATATTTTACAGATACACTACCCTATGATTAAACTCTTTTTAATAATATATTTAGTTTTACAGAGTAAAAGCAATTTTAATTGATCAACTGTTTGAAAAATGTTCTATTATCTACTTTCAGATATGGTAGCATCTGTTGCAGATCCTTTTTCTTTTCATTGTTGTGATGGGAAAATGAAGTTCTTTATTATATCAGTGGTAACCCCTTTCTTGAAAATATGGTAGGTGCTCCATCCTTCAAGTTCGGTGAACACTGTTCTCGTCTTCATGATGCCAGGAACACTATTTTTCATTTGAATCTAACAACACTTTTTTTTTTATCAAAAAAGTCTTCAGGCTGAAGGATAGTAACTGTGAATGGATTGTTAGGTGTCGCATTCTCTGTAAGTTTTACAAGGTCCTTAGGTACTCGACAGCCTTCCAGTCTCTTACGTTTCTCAATGTGGTAAAAATCTCTGTCCATGATATAAATGAATGGCCAGAGACCAAAAATTTATGATTTGTCTCATCATACTTTCCTAAAACAGTCAGATAAATCCAAAGAAAAAGCATAATTTTATTCTTGATCTGTTCAATGCAGTTATGAGAGCAGATGGTAAGCCTCCATTTCCTACAACACTCTGGTCTCCTACGTGCTTTAAGGAGGCATGAAGCAATTTCATTGCTGCCCCTGCCACTCATACCCTCATGCCACAAAAATATTAGCCCCGTATTGTTGTCGCCAACATGCACACACAGATTGTAGCATGAGAGCTGACGTGAATAATACATCTGACTGTGGTTTAGAGAAGGCAAAGATAACAATTGTTCATAATGTATCGAACACACAGTCACATCATTATTAGAGAGCTGAGAAGATATAGTATCTTCTTCCACTGCTTCTCTTGCTTTCTCAGCTTTTTTTTGTGGTGTATTTCTAAAGCAGTTTTTGCTTTTTTGTTGCCAGGTTTTGCCGACAGCTCGACTGATAGAAAGTCACATTTAGAGCAAGTGGTCGATGGAATGAAATTTGCGGGAAATTATTTTTAAAGAATTTATAATAAAACTTACATGTAATTTTGGAGTCTGAATTTCTATCCTTAAAGGTACGGTAAAGCCTGCTGACATTCAAATCTTGGCTCAAATACTCCCTGTTATTATTTCTTCTTCTGTAATGACTCTCATTCCTTAGAAATAAGTTGACTGTCTCCAAAATAAGCTTCTCATCTGCTTCTGTCAATTTATTTCTTTGTGCTTTATTACTCCACTTTTCTGTGAACACTATTTCACCTTTCTTTTTTGCTGACAAGAGTTTCGATTCTGCATTTTTTACTGCAAAAACATGCATAAAAGTGTTCTTACAGACCTTTCCATCTGGTAATGAGTAACAAACTGTAGCTTGCTGCCTGCTGTCATTGGTGTCTTCATACTGACCATGACACCTTCTTTTCACACTTTTAATGATCATCAAACCCATCAAATAGGCGTTTTGTTTCACATGGTCTTTGAGGGCTTTTAACAGAACTTTTCTTTGTTTACATGGGACACAAGCACACGAATGTTTGCACTTGCAGCTGAATTGAAGTAAGACAGGATACATATTTATTTAGTCATCACACAAACTAGTAACCTGATAACTAATTCCTTTGTAAAAATTCCACAAAACCACCAAATATTTCATAATAACATAACATATTGGTAATGAATAAATAATACACACTTCTTCTGCAGCTTCAGTTTTTCCTTCAACCAACAAGCTTCTACTGTTCACGTAAGATTTTCCTTCACTTCTTAAAAGCTTTCTTTCATCCGAACTGATTCTTCCTTCTTCCTCTTCCTGCATGTATCACTGTGTAGATTCATCGTTTTCACAAAGTGCTTTCGTGAGTTTAACAAACAAAACAAACTGATAGTGTGTGGCTGTAGAGAACTGTCACAGACAATACTCTCAAACAATGCCAAAACTTTGTGGCACTTATCCCACTTTAGCCTCTCCTGTGGACTGGCACATACAGCTAATGGCATCTGACAGGCCTTATACACACTATTAGAAATGATCATAGCAATTATCCCACTTTCCAGGTTGTTGGCAATGACACTTAGTACAGTTTCTTGAGTCTAGCCAAAAAAAATTTTTTTGACTCACAGCCCGTTATTGATTTCCTCTCTACACATTCAAATATACCAAAACATTCAGATATGAACCAAGACTTTTGTCTAGTGACTGATGCCTCCTTTTGTGGCTTGGGAGCTTGTCTGTTTCAGACAGACAAAATGCAAGGTGGAAAGGATACAAGTAATAGGTTTTGATAGCTGCATACTCTCACATTGCAAGAGGTCATACTCTACAACAGAGATCGAAGTCTCGGTAATCGTGTGGGCACTGAAGAAGTTCTGCTATTATGTATATGGCAAACACATAAAAGTCTTTTGTGACCACCAATTGCTCAGCTTCTTACTATTTTGTAAATTGTTACATGCAGGACTAGCTTGATGGGCATTAGTCTTGCAGGATTATGACCTGGAAATAAACCACACAAACAATAGTGACAATGTGGTAGCAGGTGAGTTACCACAACTGCAACAGAGGCTTCTGAAATTTAGGGAACTGTTGGAAAAGAAAAAAAAAATGTGAATATAAAGTGCTGCTGATAACAACGATCAGTGATACAGACTACAATATGCATACATGTGTCAAAATATGAGCCAACTACAGCAAGCAGAAAAATGGAAAGAAATCTTTCAGAACTTGCAGGAAATCTGGGTAATGAACCAGCCCAATATTTTAAGATTGAAGATGACGTCCTTTTCTATTGTAAGGAAACTGACAAGAATACTTGATGTGTTTGTATCACTTCCAATTCATTACAAAGCGTAATATGGTACACCCAGAATACATGGGGCACTTCCGCGTACAAAAATGTACACGGAAAATTGCTGGGTACTATTACTTCCCCAACCTTAAAAGCCGGTATACATGCTGTTGAGAATTTGTACCATTTGTCAAAAGGTGAAACATGTAACCATCTCCACCAAAGCAGAATTGCATCCAGTAATACCTACTAACCCCTCAAACTTACATCAGTTGATATATGTAGACATAAACCAATCACCCATTGGGGTGTAGAATACATTATTTGTGTGTTCAGTTACACCTGAGGAATTGTCCAAAATTATAAATAAATATTCAGTGGGTGCTCATGATATACCAGATACTATCCAAGAGCAACATTTATTGAGGATCCAACAGCAGGCATGGTAAATTCATCACTTGAGAGAGAGAGAGTGGTGTATTTCCAAATAGTCTAAAAATTCCAAAAGAAGGGTACCAAATGAGAAATTGTTAATTATAGGCCAGTTTCAGTTTTGTCAGCCTTCAGCAAAACTATGGAAAAAATCGTCCTTAGAAGATTAACAGCCTTCTTAAATAAAGAATGACCGATAAAGTGACTCATGACATGGGTTTAGAGCTGTAAACTCAACCCAGTGAGTAATTTTTGCCTTTTTAAATGAAACACTAACAGCAGCAGATGATAAGTGACATATATATTCAGGAGGATTTAAAGTGGGAGCTGCACCTTCACAATCTAAAAAAAAAAACTGTCCATTTTTGAAAATATAATGTAATTGTATAGATAAAAAAATCTATTCACCAAGTGGCAGCAGGAGAACACACATATAAAGGTGTTAAAGTTTGCAAGCTTTCGGAGCCTGTGACTCTTTCTTCGGGTAGAAGGGCTGAAGGTGAAAGGTGAAGGAAGAGGGTGAAGGAAACGGACTGATGATCCTTAGGAACACGGGCAGAGTTAGGAAAAGTCACCCACAACCTCAAGTCAGGGGAGATTTACTGGACAGGCTGAGAAGGAAAGACTTGATTGTTGAGGACTACACAAAAAACTGAATACACTTACACACACACTTAGGATTCTCACTCAAAATACAAAGCTACTCACTGGTGGTGACAATGTATCATTGCAGTATGCAGTTACTACTAATGTACAGAATAAATTTCTTGGTAAATTCTACAATTTAAAAAAAAAAATTAAAATACAGGAGAAGATATCAGACTGGTACAGAAAGCCAAATACAGGGATCACTGTAGATCTGTTTTTTAAAAAGCTGAAAATACTACCATTATCTAACTTGTATATTCATGAAATACTAATTTTTATAAAAGGGAGCATCTTAAAAAAGAAAACACACTCAAAAATAACTATGGTCGTGTAAGTGAGTCGTGCTTATGTGAATGTGTGTGTGTGTGTGTGTGTGTGTGTGTGTGTGTGTGTGTGTGTGTGTGTGTCAGTGGTTCCGAACGGGTGGTCCGCGGACCCCTGGGGTCCGCGAGTTATGCCAGAGGGGTCCGCAAGATGCTATTTGAATAAAAAATATAAAAAATATATTAAATATATTTTGCATGATAACAGATTTTTTTTGTTTTGGCCGCTCAATATTTTTTCAATAATGAATAAATCAATGTTTTTTCTGAGTACCAAAAACAGAAAACGTATAAAAAGTCTCTTAATTTTACTTTTTTAGGTACTAGATATTGTGATACAACAAGGTACCAATCATGTTCGATGAGGGGGTCCTCGAGAAAATTTTGTTGGGAACCCCTGGTGTGTGTTAACTGCTTTAGAAGAAGATCTTTCAATTGAAAGCTAATGTGTTAAGCAATCTTTTTGTTGTGCCTGTCTGCAAGTCAACATCTCCTCTATATGGTGAGTAGTAATCTAGCCTTTTCATAATACTGTCATTATTCCAACCTGGATTTTCCAATGTTCGATAGCTATGATATACTAGTGTATGAAATTAGACAGAAGCTGAACCTATACATAAACTCAGTAAGTACAAATTTTTGCAAAAGAACCATATATCATATTGGAGTCATGTTATACATTGATGGAAAAAAAACTGCAGTACTAAGAAGGAGTTGTGCGACAAACAAAAGTTGGTAGGCATGTTTCTACATCCAAAATATGATGTCTACTTACATTTCGTGGCAGTCACATAAGAGTAGCGTTAGTAGTGCCACTATGAGGATGCAATTAAGATTTGCTTTAAATACAACGTGTAACAGCCATGAGCGTTAGTTACCTCTGAGGCTGGATGTGTTGCGTTGATGCTAGTCATGAAGCCTTTAAGGTGACAAAGCCACCATTACCAACACCTCACTGAGTTGAGGTCATGTAATAGGGCTATGAGAAGCCGGATGTTCATTCTGCTATATTGCAGAAAGACCTGGCAGGAATATAGCCACTGTAAATGACTGCTGGCAGTGGTGGTCACAAGAATGTATGAGCACAGTAAGACCAGGCTTTGGACAGCTACGTGACACTACCGAGAGGGAAGACCATCATGTTTGGTGTAAGATTCTGGCACATCATACTGCATCTGCAGCAGCAATTTGAGCAGCAATTTGTGCAACAGTTACACAACGACCTGTAACAAATCGATTACTTCAAGGACAGTTCTGAGCCAGACATCCTGTAGCATGCCAAGCAAGAGCTCATTGGAAGGCAGAGTGGAAGTCTGTTGTATTTTTTTGATGAAAGCTGGTTCTGTCTTGGTGCCAGTGACAGCCATGAGTTGGTTAGAAAGATGTCAGTTGATGCTCTGCAACCAACCTATCTATGTGCTAGACAAACTGGATCTACACCTGGGGTTATGGTCTGAAGTGTGATTTCGTATGGCAGCAGGATCACTCTCTTAGTTATCCCATGTAACCTGACTGCAAATTTACACGTCAATCTGGTGCTTCTATCTGTTGCACTGCCATTTGGTAACTGTATCCCAGGGTGTGACTTCAAAACAGGATAACACTCGCCCACATACCACTGTTGTAACCCAACAAGCTCTGCACAATTCAAGCACATATAGGACATCATCAGACAACTCCAGCATCATCCACAAACAGAATTAACTGTCCCTGTATTGGCCATCCAAGTGCAACAGGCATGGAACTTCATCCCACAAACTGACATCTGGTACCTGTATAACACAATGCATGGACGTTTACATGCTTGCATTCAAAATTCTGGCAGTTACACTGGTTATTACTGTACCAGCATTTCATATTTGCAATGGCTTATCTCACACTTACATTAACCTGTGATCTTGTAATGTTAATCACTTAAATATGTAAATATGTTACCTAGACAAATGAATTCCCAAAATTTCAGTAATCTAAATTCATTTATTTATTTTTTTCTTATGTTGTGATTTTTTTTTGTCAGTGAATAACTACATGCTTTCTTACTTAAAATGCATACCAACATTAAATACATTTAAGGCACTTGTTTTATTCTTTCTCTTGCGGAATTATTTTAATAGGAACAAGGGACCAATGACCTAGCAGTTCGGTCCCTTCTCCCTCTTTAAACAAACCAACCAACCAACATATAAGGCAATGTTAAAACAGTTCTTGCTTGACCACTGCTTCTATTCTGTTCCTGCATTTCTGGATCATCATAGTAAGTAAACCTCATTTACCAAATACTGTTAATTGTATATTATTTCACTTCATACTATAATTTACTTTGACAATGTAGGAAAAGACAGATTGCTACTTACCACAAAGAAGACACAAGTTGCAGAAACGCACACTTAAAAGGCACTCACATAGTTTTTGGCTGCAGCCTTCATCAGTAAAAGAGACACACACGCCATTCACACATACAAGCAAGCACACCTCACGCATACATGACCACCACCTCCAGCATCTTGGGCCAGAATGCAACTACCATGAGGGATACAAGCAGCAATCTGGAGGTGGTAGGGAAGGGGAAGGGATAGTAGTGTATGGGTGGGGAGAGAGACGAATGCTGCCTAGTGGAGTGTGCAGGGACTAGATTGCCAAAAGGTGCAATGTCAGGAGGTTGTGGGGCAGGGAGGTGGGGAAAAAAGGAGCAAAGAAACAGACGGGTGGGGAAAGGTGGGCAGATGCATTGGCAGAGGGCTGGAAATAACAAGGGTGGGAGATGAGAATGGGGAGGAGATAATAGGACAGATGGGGTGGAAACTGTTGGGTGGAGGGCATTGGGACAGTGCGTTACCATAGGTTGAGACCAAGATAATTATGGGAGTGGAGATTGTGTTGTAAGGATCGCTCCCATCTGTGCAGTTCAGAAAAGTTGGTGATGGAGGAAGGATCCAGATGGCACAGGTAGAGAAGCAGCCATTGAAATAAAGTGTGTGATGTTCAGCTGCATGTTGTGCCTTAGGGTAGTCTACTT
The DNA here is from genome assembly GCF_023864345.2 of Schistocerca serialis cubense. Lineage (NCBI taxonomy): Eukaryota > Metazoa > Arthropoda > Insecta > Orthoptera > Acrididae > Schistocerca > Schistocerca serialis. Next base: position 260,270,867 of record NC_064642.1, read on the forward strand.
TGTTCTTAGCCACAGTTTGGAAGTGGCCGTTCATCCTTGTGAACAGCTGGTTGATAGTCATACCAACATAAAAAGCTGTGCAATGAATGCAGCAGAGGTGGTAAATGACACGGCTGCTTTCACAGGTGGCCCAGCCCCTGATGGGGTATAATAAACCTGTGACAGGAGTGAAATAGGAAGTGCTGGGGGTGGATTGGGCAGGTTTTGCACTTGGGTCTTCCAGAGGGATATGATCCTTGTGTCAAGAGGTTGGGATTGAGAGTGGCATAAGGATGGACTAGGATGTTGTAGAAGTTGGGTGGGCAAAGGAAAACTGCTTTAGGAGGGATAGGAAATATCTTGGTTAGGATGTTCCTCATTTCAGCGAACAATGATAGGTAACCAAAAGCCTGGTGAATGATGTCGTTGGGGACAATCCTTTGTGGCTGGTTCTTGGGGGTTGTGGGAGGATTGGGGGGTATGAGGGGAAATGGCACTGGAGATCTATTTGCAGATTAGGTCTTGGGGCCAGTGCCTGTCTGTGAAAGCCTTAGTGAGATCCTCAGCATACTGGACAAGGGAGTTTTTGTCACTGCAGATGCACCGTCCCTGGGTGGCTATGCTGTATGGAGGGCATTTTTTCATGTGAAAGGGATGACAGCTGTCAAAATGTAGGTACTGTTGGTGGTTGGTGGATTTAATGTGGACAGAGGTGCAGGCGGGGCCATCAGAATGGAAGTGGTCAACACCTAGGAAGGTGGCACGCTGGTTTGAGGAGGACCATGTGAAGCAAATAGGGAAGATGGTGTTGAGGTTGCGAAGGAACAAAAGTAGAGCATCTTGGCCCTGAGTCCAGATCATCATGATATCATCAATGAACCTGAACCAGACAAGGGGGTTTGGTGTTTTGGGAGGCTTGGAAAGTCTCCTCTACATGGCCCATAAGAAAGTTGGCATAGGAGGATGCCATGCAGGTGCTCACAGCTGTGCCGTGGATTTGTTTACATACCTACCCTTCAAATGAGAAGTACTGGTGGGTTACGGTAAAGTTAGTAAGGTGTATGAGGAATGAGGTACAGGGTTTGGATGTTGGGAAAGGAAGTGTTCAATAGTTGTAAGACCAGTCATGAAGGATGTGGGTGTAAAGGAAAGTGGCGTCAACATTGACAAGTAGGGATCCAGGAGGTAAAGGGGTGGGGATGGTGGAGAGTCGATGAAAGAAGTGGTTGGTGTCTGATGTGGGAGGCTAGATTATGGGCAATAGGTTGGAGGAGATGGTCAATGAGGGCTGAAATTCTTTCAGTGGGAGCACAACAACCAGCCACAATGGGGTGTCCAGGATTGTTGAGTTTGTGGATTTTGGGGGGCATGTAAAAGGTGGGTGAGTGGGGTGTCATAGGGGTGAGGAGAGAAAAGGATTCAGAGGAGATGTTCTGGGAACGGCATAAGACTTTAAGCAGAGATTGGAGTTGTGTTGGACTTCTGGGATGTGATCACTCTGGCAGAGTTCATAGGTGGAGGACTCAGATAACTGGCATAGGCCTTCTGCCAGGTAGTGACTGCAATTCATAACATAGGTCTTTGACAAATTCAGGATGGTTAAATTTGGGTGTAGGGCTAAAGGTGAGGCCTTTAGACAGGACTGAAACATCTATGGAGCTGAGGATTTTGGTGGAAAGGTCTCTATTATTTACTTTATGTTGATCATGTAGTCTCACTTAATAACTAGTGCTATCATATGCAGAAGCGATGCAGTATGTCAGTTTATACTAATATGTACTTTGGTTGTGTTGATCATGTGGTCACAATGACTACTGTAATCAGAAAATTAATTATTATTACCTTGTATCAAATAAAAAAATTAAAATAAAATAAATATTTTGTGGCAAAATAGATAAAGATCTGAGGAAAAAACTAGGCAAGTGTTTTTTTCTGAAGTGTGACACTCTATGGGGCAGAAACATGGACACTGAGACAATAAGATGAAAAAAAACTAGAAGTATTTGAGATGTGGATGTGGAGGAAAATGGATAGGATAAGGTGGATGGAAAGAGTGAGTACAAAAAGTGTTGGCAAGCAAGGGTTGAGTGGAGAAGACTGCTGTGGGTTATAAGAAAAAGGAAGAACTGGATGGGACATTCGTTGAGATGGGAGTGCTTGCTGTCAGATGCTTTGAAGGTCTAGTTTATGGGAGGAGATTGAGAGGAAGGAGGAGCTACATGTTGACAAACAACGTAAAGGGAAGCAGAAATTACATGGACCTGAAGAGGATGTTAGAAGACAGGAGAGCACAGGGAACTACTGTATGAAAACCTGCAGTTAGGCAGAACACTAATGATGATAACTTGTGTATTGCCAAGGGGAAAATAATATAACTCTTACTGCACAATCAGTAGTTATATTGCCAAAATTTGAATTAATTACACACACACACACACACACACACACACACACACTATAATTACAAAAAAACAAATAATATGTCCCGCCTTTTCCATCTGAACATGTTAAATAAAATTTTAGAGGCTTCAAACATAGGTTCATAATATCATATAAAATCATAATTTAAAAAAATTTTTTGAAAAACATTGTGTACCACAGAAGAAACTTTTGTTGACTTACCCAAATGGTGGAACTTCCATTTGCTTTCTGCATTTTGCCTATGGAGTTGAGATACGAACATGAAGAAGTCACTTCGGAAATCATCAAAATAGCAGCACACAACTTTAATGGATCTGATTCTCGCAGTAGGTACTATACTTTCTTCCTCAACCTCTACTTCGTACTGTCTGCACTTCTGATGTGCACAATGTTCTATTCAGAGAAATGCAGAAAAGCATTAGCATTAAATATGAATATAAATAAAATGCCAAGTTTACACATGATTCAAACATAATGCCAACATTTCACATATAAAACATTTAATTACATCTGGACACATTCAACAAATACTTTCCCTCACAAGACAGAGACAGTTGTTTTAAAAGACTTTCAGAGCTGTCTTAGTATTCTAAATCTGCATGCATACTCTGCAAACTACGGTGATGTGCATGGCAGAGGGTACCTCCCACTGCGTCACATTAGGGTTTTTTCTCTTCCACGTGTATATGGTGTGCAGGAAGAATGATTGCTTAAATGCCTCTGTGCTCATGGCGATCAAGTCAAATATTTTCTTCGCATTTGCTATAGGAGTGATACACTGGAGGATACAGCATATTTCTAGATTCCTCACTTAATATAGGTTCTTTAAACTTTTTGAAAATTTATAGCATAGCAAAAGCAGACCGCATCAGCAGGGTGAGGGTGAGGGTGAGGGTGAGGGTGAGGGTGGTGGTGGTGGTGGTGGTGGTGGTGGTGGTGGTGGTACATGACATAACAAAAAAGGCTCCATCCCTTTACAAATCAAAATAACAACTCCATCTCCTTCATGTAATAAAGTATTTTCAAACTGTCACAAAAATTTTTAGAATAATATGAAATAAAATGATAACTGTCATCTTCTCGACATTTTAGATGTGAAGATGGCACAATTCATACAAAATTGGTCACCACTTCAAGAAGAATATAATAATTCCAATCCCAAAGAAAGCAGGTGTTGACAGATGTGAAAATTACCGAACTATCATTTTAATAAGTCACGGCTGCAAAATACTAACGCGAATTCTTTACAGACGAATGGAAAAACTAGTAGAAGCCGACCTTGGGGAAGATCAGTTTGGATTCCGTAGAAATACTGGAACACGTGAGGCAATACTGACCCTACAGCTTATCTTAGAAGATAGATTAAGGAAAGGCAAACCTACGTTTCTAGCATTTGTAGACTTAGAGAAAGCTTTTGACAATGTTGACTGGAATACTCTCTTTCAAATTCTGAAGGTGGCAGGGGTAAAATACAGTGAGCGAAAGGCTATTTACAATTTGTATAGAAACCAAATGGCAGTTATAAGAGTTGAGGGGCATGAAAGGGAAGCAGTGGTTGGGAAGGGAGTGAGACAGGGTTGTTGCCTCTCCCTGATGATGTTCAATCTGTATATTGAGCAAGCAGTAAAGGAAACAAAAGAAAAATTCAGAGTAGGTATTAAAATCCATGGAGAAGAAATAAAAACTTTGAGGTTCGCCGATGACATTGTAATTCTGTCAGAGACAGCAAAGGACTTGGAAGAGCAGTTGAACAGAATGGATAGTGTCTTGAAGGGAGGATATAAAATGAACATCAACAAAAGCAAAACGAGGAAAATGGAATGTAGTCGAATTAAGTCGGGTGATGTTGAGGGTATTAGATTAGGAAATGAGACACTTAAAGTAGTGAAGGAGTTTTGCTACTTGGGAAGCAAAATAACTGATGATGGTCGAAGTAGAGAGGATATCAAATGTAGACTGGCAATGGCAAGGAAAGCATTTCTGAAGAAGAGAAATTTGTTAACATCGAGTATAGATTTAAGTGTCAGGAAGTCGTTTCTGAAAGTGTTTGTATGGAGTGTAGCCACGTATGGAAGTGAAACATGGTTGATAAATAGTTTGGACAGGAAGAGAATAGAAGCTTTCGAAATGTGGTGCTACAGAAGAATGCTGAAGATTAGATGGGTAGATCGCATAACTAATGAGGAGGTGTTGAATAGGATTGGGGAGAAGAGAAGTTTGTGGCACAACTTGGCTAGAAGAAGGGATCGGTTGGTAGGACATGTTCTGAGGCATCAAGGGATCACCAATTTAGTATTGGAGGGTAGCGTGGAGGGTAAAAATTGTAGAGGGAGACCAAGAGATGAGTACATCAAGCAGATTCAGAAGGATGTAGGTTGCAGTAGGTTCTGGGAGATGAAGAAGCTTGCGCAGGATAGAGTAGTATGGAGAGCTGCATCAAACCAGTCTCAGGACTGAAGACCGCAACAACAACAACAACAACAATATATAAAAGCAGGTCACTGTTTCTCCTGGCAACACCAAGCCATCTTTGAGTATTACATATCTGTCCAATTAATTGAAAAACAATATAATGTTTAATGCCCCATCAACAACTAGGTCATTACAGATGGAGCACAAGCTTGAAATGTTTCAAGGATGAGGAAGGAAAGTGGCCTTGTCCTTTCAAAGGGAGCATCCTGACAATTGCCTGGAGTGTTTAAGGGAAATCATGGAAAACCTAAATTAGGATGGTCAGATGCGAATTTTAACCGCTGCTGCCGGCATGCGCGTGCAGAGTGCTAATGACTGTGCTAACTAGCTCAGTATCTTTTAATTAGAAAGATAAAGATGACATTATAGGAAACATCTCAGGCTTCCAATGAAGGCAGATTACCTGGAATACAATTGTCTATGACAATTTAAAACAGTGTGTTGGACATAGATTTGAATCTGAGTGCCTATCTTTGTGTGCACTGTATTGCCTCTTACAGCATCTAAACATCTCCCATTAACAAACTAAAAAAAACTTGTAATATGCTGCTTCTTTCCTTCTAAACACTGTTTCCAGTTTAACTTGTCACTTACAACATCACAGCAAATACTCTGTGTAGAGTTATATCTTTAACTCTCTGCTAGAATGTAGTTTTAGCAACCGTACTGAAGGTTAAACAGTGTGTTGGATGCATTGCAGTTTTCAGGGTAGTGGAAGCATAGATAAACATACACTACCGACCATTAAAATCGCGACAACTTGAAAATGGCATGCAACAAATGTCAAACTGACACACATACTAGGATATAAAATGACTAGCATTTCAGCACAAACACACAAAGTACACAGGAGTAAAAGCACAAGGAAAGAGTACACAGCACATTTCTCACTTAGAAATTGCGGTTGAATGTGGATTGTCTGTGAGAAAATTATGGTATGCCTTGTGTAAGAAGGAGAAACACCTAGCATAAGTGGAAATTTCATCATGGAACTATCATGGCCTACCAAGACTGTAGTATATGGGCCCACGATACTGCTGCTCACATTAACTGCGATCCCAAGGCTGTAGTATAAAAATGGAATTGATGGATTCAGAAAGGCTATACTCACTGCCAGGATCTCAGTCGTCATGAATGACTGGCACCTGAGAGGACAAGACATTTTTCACATGGCCATGTAGGCTCACACAGCCACATGATGTACCTTGTGTCAGAAAATGGATTTGTTTGCAGCATGTCAGGTATCCACACTGACACTGTAACAATGTATGATGTAACACAAAATGACAGCACAGTGAGCACAAGTGCAGATTTCTTTGATGCAACAGCAGACAGAGTCCCACCAGCAGTGGTACATCCAATGACAACAATGGACACAGGTGTGGCACCATATCTTTCTAGACAGGTCCCTTTTCTGCATACAGCATTACAATGGACATGTGCTTGTGTTGAGGCTCAGAAGAGAACAAGCACTGCCAGATGGCACTCGTCAGTCACGTGGCCCCATCACTTGGCACGACAGTATGAGGTGCCATTGGGTACACAACACAATCATCTCCAGTTCATACAGCCGTTAATCTGAACAGCAGTCATGACATTTCTGATATGGTAAGTCTGGTGTCTGTGCCTTACCTTTCAACAAGAAAACAAGATTGCATGTATCCTGTGTTATCCTGATCACTTTGATACAGAGTGTGTTTATTTTTTCTGGCCAACATAACTCCAGATCTCTCACCTACTAAAAATATCTCGTCATGGGTTCTGAGAGAGTGGGATGCTATCACTCACCAGCACCTACAATTAATGAACTCTGACACATACTTGAAATATCATAGAATGATGTACTTGTACCTGTCATCCAAACTTAATTTGACTTAGTGCCTAGGCTGCTCAGAGCCTCCATCTATTAAATTTTGCACTTTGTATACCGCCAAATCACTGACACATTTCATCACGTACTCTTCCTAATAAGCTCCTGTACTGTATACGCACAATCAGTTAAATTTTGTTATTTGTTGTCCTTTCTGGTGCTGCAATTTTAATGACAAGCAGTGCATATAAAAATATTTAAAAAAATATGTATCTTGGCGATCTGCAAAACAAGATAACTACTTTTTGTTAAAAAATGGTTCAAATGGCTCTAAGCACTACGGGCTTAACGTCTGAGGTCATCAGTCCCATAAACTTAGAACTACTTAAACCTAACTAACCTAAGGACATCACACACATCCATGCTCGAGGCAGGATTCGAATCTGCGAGCATAGCAGCAGCGCAGTTCCGGACTGAAGCGCCTAGAACCGCTCGGCCACAGCGGCACTACTTTTTGTGTTGTGATTTTTACCATGTTCTGTCGAGCACAGGCAGTGAAATCAATTAATGCATACACGAGTTCTGGCAAAACACCATCAATGGTGACTGACAGTTCACAACATCCAGTTGTCACAGAATAAGGTCATGGAATACTAAACCTAACTCTACACTCACAGGCCAATAAAAGCAGCACAAATTGAGCATCTAAGGCCAGATGTCAATTTTCAAACCTGATCAACAACAATAGGTAAATGGTACATAGTGCATGCAAATTGGACAACTCATATTTGGAAACAGCAGTGAAAAGAGGAAAAATATCCCTCATTGTGTAGTAACTTAGTCAGTAGAGTTCTTCCTTCATCTGCTGGTAGAATACCTGAGCACCAGAAACAGTCTAATAGCACACATGTAACGTGTGATTCCTAACTAGACAGTTGATTCTTTGCTCAATGATTGGAGTTAGTAATAAGTATGCATACAGATTTTTTGGGCACTACAATTATCAAAATACCTGAAAATCATTTAATTATTAACTTGAAAAGAGTAATGTTTACTGGAAAACTGTTCTATTTAGTCTGCATTTAAAAATAAAATAACTATGTCAATTACAATTGCTGAAGTGCTCCACAAACATTCCACCTAAAATTATTTTAGTGTGGGATAATGGAAATTTGAGGATGGAACAACATACAACTGCTGAGGTGATTAGTGTTGCAGTGTGCAACATGATCAGTAACAATGTCTTCAAGCTTGCAGTCTGCTACAGTTTGGTGGCACACATGTTCAGCTGTTAACTTATTACACCTACAAAGAATGTTGCAAAGTGGTTACAACATAAATAGTATATCAAATGTCCACTGTCATATGTGGTCCCTTTGGGTCATTCACAGAAGAAAGTTCCACAAGTTGTGAGGTTGGTAACAGTATTGGCCAAGGAATGGACTAGGACATTGCACAGGATCACACAACGGGATACTGCTGCAAAGAGGGGGAGCAGGATTTGGGGGATGTGTCTCGCCTCGAGATATGAGAGAAAGTTGAAGCTCTAGGAAATTGTTGAGTTTTATGCTGAGGAGCATTGGGTAGTAAAACAGGAGCGGAATACTGGTTAGCAGTGATATTTGGTTTCGTTATGAAAAAGATATCTATCTATGAACTAGCTGGTAAGAAGACTATGTCTGTAGCGGCTTTGGAAGGTTATCAGCACATATCGATGACTTTGTCACTCCTTTGCAGCTGCAGAACCCACAGGCACAAAGGTTGTAGGGATACGATTTTTTATGCGGAACAAATAACAGCCTCTTACAAGTAGGTTCTATTTGTGGTTAGTGTATTTGTTATGGACAAAGATTTTCATGGAACTATCTAGGGTTTGTGCTATGTACAGGCAGGTAGCTCAGTGAGGCAAGAGGGTCCATGTGAAGTGAGAAACGAGCAGAGGATAGCTTGTACATATTCCAGGGCAGACTTCCTCCATTCTTTTTTCCTTCCAGCTAAATGGGGTTCCTGCCATGTTCAGAGGAGGAGTTATCAGATAAATATCAATCTCCCTTATACTGGTATCATGAAAGATATATATTGTACTAAGTGAGGAAATTATCATTTTATTACAGCTTCTCTTTTTCTATTGATTTTGAATTTCCATTTTGTTGTTTCTGCACCTGAGACCAAGGTAACAAACATTTAGTCGGGATATAAAATATCTATATGCTGGGGAACTGTGGTAAGCAGAGAGAGATTTGCAGTCATTTTTGTTAGAATCTACTGGAAAGACACACTACAAATTTTCTCAAATGCATTTCCATAGGGGCACTTATGATCACAAGTATTTCTGTATGGAGCACCAATGTCTACATTTTGTTGAGAAATAAGGATGGTGAAATCAGATTTTTAACAATATGAACAAATAATGGTGAGAAAACTCACAGGTGCAGGTATTATTTTTCTTTCAATCTAAAACTGAAGTAATCATTACATAACTTCAACTATTTCTTTGGATTTAATTGTGAAGTTCTTGTAAGACAGATTTCATTTGAACTGTTGACCTCTCAGATTCTTTAAGTGGAGTAGATGTTCATATTTTGGAAGGGAAGTCTCATGCTATTTGAAATGTTAATGCCTGCCTGGCTAAGACTTGTTTTATATCACACATAGTTGAAGGAAACCAACTATCCACCTAGGTTGTGTTCCCCAAGTTGTGTAATCCTGAATCAATGAAGGCCTAATCGATGCCCCAGACATGACATTCTAGTGGGAAGTTTGTGTCAACATATTTCTACTATCTGGTTCACTCTACCCCTTGAATTGTAAACAAGCTTACTTTAGGCCTGTAACTAATTCACATTCCAGATGTATGGCTACATGTTCACCCACTGTGCCAGGCAGTGAACACTGAAGTATGCATTTGCTACTGAGAGGTAAACCACAAAAGATCTTACATTTCACATGTTATAATAATTAGTGCTCACAGTAGGAAGTTCAAATCTTATCTGGTAACATATGTCAGTAGCAAAATGTCGTTAATGTTTGGATAGCTACAAGAAAGAGCATCATGCATAAACTTAGCAACATTTTCAGTCTTTAAAAATTAATTTTTATTTTGTTGTCTCAGTTCTGCATACATATTTCTGATAGGACTAGTTTTGATCACCTTCTGAGTATGGATTATGTGTAATTCTATACAGATGTGATGGGTTGTTTGTGCAAATACACAGATCTGAATGTGATCAATTTTAACTAAAACAATATTCTGAGAAGGAAAGTTGCCACTCACCATATAGCGGAGATGCTGAGTCGCAGAAAGCACAAAAAGATTTTCACACTTAAAGCTTTCAGCCAATGGCCTTTGTCAACAACAAACACACACACACACACACACACACACACACACACACACACACACACACACACACACACACGACTGCAGTCTCAGGCAACTGAGACCACACTGCAAGCAGCAGCACCAGTGCATGATGGTAGTGGCAATTGGGTGTGGGAAAGGAGGAGGCTGGGGTGAAGAGGGGGTGGGATAGTATGGTGGGGATGGCAGACAGTGAAGTGCTGCAGGTTGTGTGCCAGGCAGGGGAGAGGTGGGGGAGGGGGGGGGGGGGGGAGAGTAGCAGAAAAGGAGAGAAATAGAGATATATAAATTTAAAAAATATATAAAAATAAATAAAAACGATTGGGTGTGGTGATGGAATGACGGCTATGTAGTGCTGGAATGGGAGCAGGGAAGGGGCTGGATGGGTGAGGACAGCATCTGACGAAGGTTGAGGCCAGGAGGGTTATGGGAACGTAGGATGCATTGCAGGGAAAGTTCCCACCTGCGCAATTCAGAGGCACTGATGTTGTGGGAAGGATCCATATGATACAGGCTGTGAAGCAGTCATTGAAATGAAGGATATCATGTTTGGCAGTGTGTTCAGCAACAGGGTGGTCCACTTGTTTCTTGGCCACAGTTTGACGGTGGCCATTCATGTGCACAGACAGCGTGTTGGTTGTCATGCCTACATAGAATGCAGCACAGAATTGAAAATAGTCATATCAAAAAATAAATGTTCAGCTGAGACACCAAATTAATGGCAGATTTCAAACATCAAAATATTGCTTAATCTCTCACAATGAATACACTGAGGAGACAAAAGTCATAGGATACCTCCTAATATGATGTCGGACCTCCTCTGCCTGGTGTAGTGCAGAAACTCAACATGGCATGGACTCAACAAGTCGCTGGAAGTTCTCTGCAGAAATATTGAGCCATAATGCCTCTATAGCCATCCATAATTGCAAAAGTGTAGCTGGTGCAGGATTTTGCGTAGAAATTGATCTCTCAATTACGTCCCAAAAATGTTCGATGGGATTCATATCCAGAGAGAAGAGTGGCCAAATCATTCACTCGACTTGTCCAGAATGTTCTTCAAACCAATCCTGAACAATTGTGGCATGGTGATATGGTGCAATGTCACCCATAAAAATTCCGTCGTTGTTTGGACGCATGAAGCCACAAATGGTCTCCAGGTTGCCAAAAATAGCCATTTCCAGTCAATGATCGGTTCATTTTGACCAGAGGACCCAGCCCGTTCCATGTAAATAACACCTACACCATTACTGAGGCACCACCAGCTTGCACAATGCCTTGTCGACAACCTGTGTCCACTGCTTTGTGGGGTCTGCACCAAACTCAAATCCTACCATCACCTCTTACCATCTGAAAATGGTACTCAGATGACCAGGCCATGGCTTTCCAGTCATCTAGGGTCCAACCAATATGGCCACAAGCCCAAGAGAGGTGCTGCAGGTGATATGCTGTTAGCGAAAGCACTCGCATCGGTCATCTCCTGTCATTGCCCATTAATGCAAAATTTCACTGCATTGTCCTAACGGATATATTCATCGTATGTCAAACATTGATTTCTGCAGTTATTTCATTAAGTGTTGCTTGGCTATTAACAATGACAGCTCTATGCAAACACCATTGCTCTTGGTTGTCCATGGTGAGAGACAATGCCAGAAACTTGGTATTCTCGGCGCACTCTTGATACTGTGGGCCTTGGAATAGTGAATTCCCTAACGGTTTCCAAAATGGAACGGCCTACATATCTAGCTCCAACTACCATTCTATGTTAAAAACCTGTTGATTCCCACTGACAGCCATAACCACACCAGAAACCTTTCCACATGAATCACGTAAGTGCAAATGACAGCTCTGCCATTGCACTGCCCTTTTACAACTTATGTACATAATACTACCTCCATCTGTATATGTGAATATCACTATCCTATGACTTTCATCACCTTATTGTATATCAACAACAGTGATTCTTCAGTCTAGTTTTTGTACCTATCAACACCCAATGTCTCAGATATACTGTGAATTATTACATTTACTTCTTCCATTATTTACATTACCCCAAAGATTTTTCATTATCACATTTGATATCTTTATGTACAAAGAGAGGACCAATGCAAGGAAATATAGGCATGATACAAGATAGCTCTGCGCAAAGGATAACATAAACTGAAAACTGAGCTCAAGATTTTCCTGAAGTGTGGGACTGTTTTCCGACAGTCAAGAAAAGCACTTAATGGAAAAGTGACCCAGCTGGCTGATCAGATTACAGATATTATACAGTAACATAGGAATTTCAAAATACTATATTTTAATTGTCTTTGTGGGTCAACTGCAATTCTACATTTCAAATTTCTAAGTTACATTTACAGGGAAAATGTTTTCAGTAACACATTTCATTCTTTATACAAAATGTATTATATATATTCAAGTGACTGGAATTCATTAGTTACAACTGTGCATCAGCTTCCTCTGTTTTTATTTTCTGTTTTTCTCCTTTATTAAACTTTCACAGTGTATTTAGTGCCAATACCTGTTTAATGTTCAATTTTGAATAAAATAACATAATCATCAAGTTCAAGAGTTATTTCACAGTCTGTTTAATGGAAATTCATTTCATAAAATCTGAGAATATCACATGAGAGCATCACAGTTAAAGAAAAATATATGAACAATTTGTATTACAATAAATGCATATTGCTCTTTTTTTATGAGAACTGCTTGTAATGAAAAATAAAATTTATGAGTGGCAACACGTAGACAGTCACAGATTTATAAATTGCTTGTAGTTTTCGTATGATTATTTTTACACACATTTTTTTACACTGCAAATGAGAAATGAAATGTTAATATTGTGCACTATAAATTTTATGAACCAACAAAAGTTGTCAACTGTGCTGTGTTACTTTTGACCACGTACTCTCTGAAAAATTGCTGAAAGCTAAATACGAAAAAATATTTTTTACAGTATGGATTAATGCCCTATCAATCATGAGGTCAATGGAGATGGAGTACATACTTCGTGTGGCAAGACGGGGAGTTGATACCAGCTGTTTCCCTTTCAAAGCATTATTTTGCCTTGACTTATTTACAGAACCCATAGAAAATCAAGGTAATCTGAATCCCACTCCCTCAAATGCAAATCTGTTGCTTTAAAGATTACAGTTCTTTACTTCAGTGTTTGCTTACTAAGACTTTTATCCTTTTCTCTTGAACGTTCCTCTGGGTAAAACAAGATTTAAATGCTCAAAGTCCACTGGTATTCCTGTTCAATATGTAAAAGCGCATTAAAACAATACAACCATTAGACACAACCTATTAGATTGTTTGCTTGTGTGTGTGTGTGTGTGTGTGTGTGCATGAGAGAGAGAGAGAGAGAGAGAGAGAGAGAGAGAGAGAGAGAGAGAGAGAGAGAGAGAGATCCGCCTGTTTACTGGTTTGATGCAGCCTGTACATATCCTTGCATATTGACACTACCAGGTATTTTATGGGATGGCTGAAACTACTTTTAATTAAAACTATACAGGCTGTAACAAAAAGATATCGCCAAACTTTCAGGAAACATTCCTCACAAATACAGGAATAAAATGTGTTATAGGGACATGGGTCCAGGAATACTTTATTTCCGTGTTACAGCTCATTTACTACTTCTCTTCATAATCACATCAATCATGGAAAACGCACAAACAGAACGAATCAGCATTACATGAAACACCTTCTTATATGAAATGTTCAAAATAACATCCTGGTTACATTTGGTTAGAATGTACAGTAAGTTCTAATTCTTAGGTCTACCATCAATGTTGGTTGCTCCAATTGAATGAAGGTAATTTTGAAATGTGATTAAGTCACTGCTTGTGTTGACATTGGAAGTGTACTCACATGCAGGGTTGGCAGATGCCAATTTGCTGTATGGATTAGCAGATGGTAGTGGCTGTGGCGCTCACTGTTTGTATCAGGAGAGCTTTCCAGAACAATAGAGCAGTAACATGATGATGACTGAAGCAACTGATCATCCTTTCAAGGATTATGGGACCATTTAAGCCTATCCCTTGTGATTAGGGGAGGCCTAGAAGGATGAGGACAGCTCACCTGGAGAAGGAGATTCTCTGTGCAGTTGACAACAACCCTAAGACAATTAGCTGCAACAAGTAATGTTGACCACATGAATCTCTGGAAAATGCTACATGAGAACATGCAGTATCCACACCATGTGTGCAGGTGCTGTCAGCAGCTGATTTATCTACACATAAACACTTCTGGGAGTGATTCATTCAACAATGTGTCAACCCTCACTAAAGTGCAAATGTACTGTTCACAGATGAGGCTTTGTTTCAATGTAGATGATTGATTTGGTTAAAAGTTGTAGAAACTGTGCTCTAATATGAGAATAAAGCATTTAGAACCCATGTCCACATATATTTTCTTCCTCTATGTGTGAGGAATGTTTCCTGAAAGCTCAGCCACACCTTTTGCATTACACCGTGTATATCAATAATTATACCAAAACTCCAGTCTTGATCACATGTGATATTCTTGCTATATAATTGGATAACATTTCCTCAATGACAGTTAACATTACCTGAACCAAGATACGGCCTGTAACTAATATTATCTACCAAATCATTGGAAGCAATAGCTGTATCACACTTTTCTCAGACTACATCTGTGTCTGTGGATGGATATTAATGTAAATAACACACTATTTTCTGTTTCTGGAAAATAAGTAATCTAGTAAGAAATCTGGCTAGAGATCTCAGATGAACACATTTCCTTTTATAAGTGCCCTATTGGATCAACAGATTCTCTAAAAGAAAAGAAATGCTGAATCATTAACATGACTATATGTTCAATCTGGCTGAAGGTAGGGAAGGAAAGTAGTTATCACATGAAAAGAACCAACCTGATATTGGCACAACTTGAGGTGAATGAGGAAAATAATGAAAAACTTAACTTTGAAAGGAACAGTAGCAATTTGTTTTCCCACTTCTCAAAAATGAGTCCATTGCTTTTCCGACTGCATCATCAAATTTGGAATACTATCTCTAACAGTTCCCGCTATTTTGCAAGCTACTAATATTTCTGTTCATAATGTTCATTCTGGTTTGTTACTGCTTACTAGGAGTCACATTTCCAAGCTTGTTCTCAAATTACTGTCACTTGTGAAAGTTTATAGTCCGTCATCTGATGTCTTGTGCAACTTCTTGTTCATTCATTTCAAAATGCAAACACATATAATGCCTGTTAGACTAAGCTTCAACTAGCATCAGAAGAAAGTGAACGAGTCACGTAACTTCTGGTTGGTCATTCAGTGGAGTCTTAGTTGACAATGTTATTTCCTGTTCTCAAAGTTTAATACACCTTATGCTGACTCTTTAGTTCAGGATGTGGTTGTGTATCTAGCTTCTAAACAAGAGTCCAGGAAAAAACAACCCACTCTGATTCTAGTAAATGCAAGGTTCTTCACTTACCTCAGTTATTTGAATCTGCACAAGCCATACAATGAGCACTTGACACTGACTAGTCAAATGCGTAATGTACATCTGATGTTAACTTAGGTAAATAAAAAACGCATTGGAGACAACTTTGTTTTCTAACTGAATTGAAGACAGGTTAAGGTATCACCGATATATCCCATGGCACCATCACATGTAAGTACAAATAAGATAATTACAAATGTTGTTACAAACTCACCACAATGGTTAGAGAATCTTATAAAAGGGATACTACTAGCTGCAAACTATTTAATGACATTGTAGCTTCTGATCTACCTGGGTGCAATACCTAAGCACCTGTTTAATGGCTTAGAGGGCTCAAATATAAATTAATACAAATGTAATTTGCTCCACTGGAGCATCCAGTATCCCGGCCACATACTGAGTAAAGGTAGTCTCAGGCCCATATCATACCCTGTCGAAGTGTTTGATAATCTCTCCGCACACATAAAATTGAAGGTGCTCCAGTTGTTATTGTGCAAGGTAAATTACAGCAAATATTTACAAATTCTGTGCAGTTATCACATCCCTTCAAGCAGATTTCAAAAGAGAGTCAAATTTCAGTGGTCCACCAATAGTTAGACAGTGTCATTAGAGCTAAAAAAATGTTTGAAGTCTGCTCCCTCCTGCCCAACTTTAAGGCAGGAAAACATTTAGTTCTGGAACAGATGATTCACAATTCAAGATATGAGCTCTTCTCTCAAGTACATCCCTCGACAGCATGGAACAACTGGTTGGATATCCATCTAAACCACTAACAGTGGCACAGGTGAATTATAGCCAAATATAAATGAAGGCATTGGCTGTAATCTACAGTATCAAAAATTTAATTTGTTTCTTAAAAGGAACAAAATTCTACCTGCTCGGAATCCACATGCCACTAATTTTGCTTTCTGGTGTCCCAGCTGTTCTTACCAAACAAGATGGTGCAACAACTGCAGTAGTGGGCACTGTTTTCGAGCAATTACCATTATGAGATCTGCTATCAGCACAAAGCTCAACATAACAACAGTAAAGCCCTGTCTTGTCTAAAGATAAGTCCTGATCATAAGTTCAATAAGTAAAGGGTACTCACACACAACAGGCCTATGATAACCCAGGAGATAGAGCACTGCATCCATATAATAATTGTGAGTGCGCGGAAGTAATTCCCCATCACATGCTATTCACACCGTAGGGCATCACTTGATTTTGGCGGGTACGTACTCACCCCATATGATCAGACAAGTGTATGGCTCCTTCCACATGGCTAAGGAAGCATGGCAGTTAGCTAGGTCACAAAACAGTGAGAGGCCAATGGATGAACACTGAGCCTATGTACATCCGCATTCTGTCCACATGGTCTTGGCAGTCAGAGACTGTGGCCATGGTTTGTTTGAGTGTATTTTATCTATCCTGATGATGGCCTGTCTGGCCGAAAGCTTTGACAGTTTTTTTGTTCCACCTACCTGCGACTCAGCATCTCCGCTATATGGTGAGTAGCAACTATATTGCCACAAGTTCTAAAGTCAAAATGCCATATGGTTTGTTTTTCCCTGTATAGTACTAAAATTACTGTCAAGATATGTTGATTAAACGGGAACTAAAGCAGAGATGAGAATTGGATTCAATTATTGTGCTCTTGAAACATGAGCTATATATGTTGTGCATATAGCCTATCATGGTCTAGGTAGGTCACTACTGTGAATCACATAGTGTGTGGAAAGAAAACTCAATGGCCAAGGAGGCAGTAGAGAGCAAAAATTCGAACTGCAAGTAATGTGAACTCACATCAGTGACAATGAATAAAGCCAGGAACATCTTAAACTGTAATACACAACCCAAGTTTCAAGTTAAAATCCACATCTAGAAACATAAGTTAAAAAGTTGCATTTGAAAATCAGTGCACAGAGGTTCAGTAATGAGACACGAACTCCCAATCCACCTGCTTAAACCAATAATTACTTCCTGTTGAGGGCTTTAACAGCCATTTGCTGCAATCCCCAGAGCTGTGGTTGCTAAAGGTGGGACTACACACCATACAATTAATATTGTTGCAACTCTATCAGTCTCCCAGTCTGTCTCCATATCACTGAAGTGGTGGGATTTATAGATCTCCATTTTATAACCAGCCCATGGATTGTGATGGTGTCTGGTGTGGGATTGAGACTGGCAACACAGGGAGTCAGGGGAGGCAGGCATCCCTGCCAACAACTTGATAACAATTGCTGATGTGGGCAGGGCCTCCAGCGCTTGTTCCCGCAGCATGAAGGGGACTTCTACAACTGGGATCGGTGGTTCAATCTCCGTACACTCCCAATAGATCATTATTGCCTTTAGTCTTAGGGTGGTGGACCTATGGCACTGTAGGACATTGTATCCAAAGGCTTGGAGGTGACAAGCTTCAGCAGGTACTATGATGACATCTGAAGACAGTGGTCTGGACCTAGGCTAGCTTAAAGATATAGTTAACACTAGTGTAGAGGTATATTCAACAGTAGTGGTGGGTGTCATAAGGTGGTTACTAGTTCACTGAAGAATTCGTGCTGGGGATGTAAGATTATGTCTCATGAGGTGCTCTTGTCTGCCATCAGCTCCAAACATTTGGCACCATTTATGACCAGAGATGACCCCTCAAATCCACCCTCTTGCAAGTGTGAACCCAGACTAGATAGACCTTACTACTGGAAGGGCATGGCTGTGAGAACTATGCTCGCTGGGGCAGCTGCAGGAGATTGGAAAGGAAAGGATATTGTTTGTGAGCCTGTGCAGGATATTGGCTGGGCTGTGGCTGTGTATAGAATTGGATCAGTAGGAAATAAGGAAGCACGTCTTGGTTTCCTCAGGGGTCAACCATCGTCATTTTGTCCAGTTAATGTCTTTATGGTTATGCCAAACCCCAGTGCTCTACAGTTTGATGAAACGTGAAAAGGAGCAGTGGTCAGGTGTGTTACACCATTCCTTTGCCAAAACAAACAGTGACATTGTCAGATACAACGATTTGTGGCACTCATTTTGTAATGAAGGTAACTGATAGTGCCTGAAATGCAGTCATCTCTTTCTTCGACATAAGAAAATTTTAAAGAAGTCTTTAAACTGGGGATTCACTTTTTGTTAATGTTGTAACATGTAAAATTTACAATCCTCCAAAGCAATATGTGCTTCATGTTTGTCTAAAATCGGTGTCATTTGTTTTTACATTTGGATTATCACGCATTGTTAGTCAGCAACACTAGATACGACTGTTTACAAATAATAATATGTCATCTTCTACTGTAGAGTAGCCTATCTAATTTTGTAAACAGCTTTAGTGTGAGGGATGGTAATGAAAAGTGCTTATTCACAAAAATCTCCCATAAATGTTTCAATGAAGTCATTGCCCTCAAATCATCAATCATGATGCATCAAGTATAAGAAACATTCAGTTCAACTTCCAAGAGAAATAGAGAAAGAAAATAAATATGATACAAAGAAAAATTAAGTTGCAAGATGGAATTAAAATATTTACTTATTGACATACGGATTACATAAAGCAATACCAAAGCATGAGCTGAAGCAAATAGTGTTCACAATGTGCCTCCTCTCTCACCAAGCATGTCATCCACAATACGATGCATCAAAACAATGGGAACATCAATCCTATGACAATGCAATAATCACCTTTCCACACCAGGTGATGGGTCACATAATCTATTACAAAGCTCTACACAAGAGACATATGGGATATAGTCAACATACCAGCAGTGAGCAACAAATAACTGAGGAGTGTATATCTGCCATTATACTCTGGCGCAGGAACTGAATAAAGTAATTTGGAAAAACATGTGCTATAGTGTGAATGTTTCCAGTACGATCAGGGTCAATAAAAAGTTGGCATTGGACAATATGGTTCACGAATGAGACAGAGTTTCACTTACCGGTATCTATGTCAATGTATACTTTTTTCCTGAGTCATTTAAAAAGGTGTACTTTATAGGTAAATAATAATTCTGTGATGTATAATACGTCAGTTATTGATACACAAGTGCAGTTATGTGAACTGAAATAAAGTATAACAGCACTTTTTTATATGCTACAGTACACATCAAGGCTCAGATTCAGCCCTATGTTTCAGTTCACTTTTACTTGGATTGAAATAGTCTAATGAATGTCAGCAAAGTACTGTTATGAGTGGAAGATAAATACAAAACAAGAGGAAAGTGGTGACAGCCACAGGAGGAAAGGGTTCTTCATTTCCTATACATGCTTGAAGTGAAGTCTACATTGCAAAGACAACACAGACAGCAAACAGATGGGAGTCTGATAAAGAAGAACCAACTCATATGTGTCACATTGTTTGAAAATAAATATGCACCTGATGTCAGATTCACATAATACTATATGGCAATTAGTGCGATCATACCTAATGTACTGCGCAAAAGAATTTTGTACCATGGATTTCAGTTATGAGATGTACATCCATTCAAGTTATGTCATTTAGTTTTATTACAGTACCGTAAGTGTATGTGGGTGGGTGGTGGGAAGTGTTTGTGTGGTGTGGAAAGATGTCTGCCAGAGTGGATTAATTCTCATGTAAATGTACAGGGTGTTCATTTTAACTGAAGACATTGAAATATGGATGGAAACAAGTTATAATTCCAATTTGTTTGTCTCGGGGTGGGGACATCCAAGATACCACACTCGATCCGCCACCCCACCGTGTGCGTGGGTTGTGGGGGCCAACTTTGAACTCTTCAATGGGAAATCCCATTTTTTATTGCAGATTACAATTCTATGGCAAAATCTACATATGTTTTGTCTGAAGCATTTTCTTTGTTTCACCACAGATGGCACAGTAATTGGAGAAATGGAAAGAGGTCCACAATCGTAATTTACAAAATGCTACTCAATGGCCCATGAATATCCAATGGCATGTGGGTTCATTGGTTTTGGGGTTTGATGGGGGCTAAACATTGAGGTCATCAGTCCCTAGTTAAAAAACAGACATACTTGTAAAAGGCCTATACACTAAAAGCGTAACCTCTGCACCCAGAGGGAGGGAACACCAAGGGGTACAGAGCTAAAATGAACACCGCAGTAACACAAAATAGAGGATACTTAAAAGGAGCAGAGCAAATAGTTGACTAGAGTAAAACAGACTACAGTGGTTGATGATGGATCAGGTAAAAAGTCAACCACTCATCTACAAACGAAGAACCTCCAGCTGGAAAGTGTTGATAGAGGTACCAACACAACTTGTTACCATAAAAGACACTATTTTGGTATCCACGTCACAATTAAAAGTCGCTGGAGTGGGTGTTGCCTGAGAAATCACGCGAGAGCGCCCACACTAGAGCGAGTGATAAAACCCAGTTGCATGGATAAAACGTAAAACTGAGTCAGCTGTAGAGGCATCACCACCGAGAATTAAAGGAAGTGCAACTGGTAAATTAAAGGACTGACACAAGGGGGCTAAAAGGCGGCAGACCATCAGAAGATGGACCACTGTCAGACCTGCATCACAGCGACACTTGGGCGGGTTCTCACGACGAAGGAGATAGCTGTGGGTCAACCGCATATGTCCAATTCGGAGACGGCAGAGAACAACTGAGTCCCTACCCATGCCCCTCAAGGATGAGTTTCAGACGGCCGTGGACGACTTGACCATGCGGAGCTTATCTGCCGTGTTCAAGACAGACCATTCAGAGCTCCAGACATCGTGGACCTTGCGATGTAGGGCTGACCGGAGGTCTGTTTCCACGAGACCAAGCTCCAGGGGTGGCGAAGTGGTGGCCTGCTTGGTCAACCGATCGACACGTTCATTTCCTGGAATGCCGATGTGGCCAGGGGTCCACACAAACGTCACTGAACGACCACACTCAGCGAGAGCAAAAACAGCATCTTGAATACCGCGCACCAAAGGGTCCTGAGAGAAACACTGGTCGAGTGCTTGCAATCCACTCAGGGAGACACTGCATATGACAAATGACTCCCCAAGGCAGGAGGAAAGGTGAGCGAGTGAAGGCATGTGGGACCCCACCTCCATGCTACAAGGAAAGGGCAGGTCAGTACTTCATAATTTGTAACTGGAAACCCCCATTCGCAACACTGTATTGCTTTGACATATCGAACAGGGGACTACTCAACATGCCACCATGGCCATGTAGCGAACTATATTTCATAACAATCTGTAAACTGCGACCAGAACTCACGCATCGTGCAGAATGTGGCTCAAAACACTACAATACTTGCACAATGTTTATTGCCTTGTTTATTTGGAGGATGGACGTGCAAGTGGATGATGAATGTTGCAACCACAGAAGAAAAAATTGAAATGATCCTGATTTATGGAGAAGGTAGGAGAAATAATGAGGCTGCTGTTCCCTTGTATGTGGTGCGATTTCCAGAGAAAGCTTGCTCTCATTTGTTCTTTTACAAGGTTGCGAACACCTTTATGTCTAATGGTAGCAAACAGATTGGTGGAAGGGAACAAAGCAAACATGTTACAGGAGAAGCTAATGAAACAGTTGCACTATTAACAGTGCACCACAACCCATGAATATGTACCTGGCAATTACATCACAATTCCAGTATGTCTGTAGGTAGTATTGTCACAACACTGCATCATCATAAGTACCATCCATACCACATCTCACTGTATTAAGGACTTCATGGCGCCGATTTCCATAACTCAGTAGTTTTGTGAATGGGCACGTAAACAAATGTAAATGATCCCTATGTTCTTTGCTGAGGTACTATTTTCTGATGAGTCTACATTCACAAACTATGGCAGTGTTAACCAGCATAACATGCATTACTGGAGTGTAAACAATCCCCACTGGTTATGGCAAGTTGACCACCAATGTCCTTCATTTGTCAACACATTGTGTGGCATCATGGGGAACAAACTCATTGGTCTGTATTTTATCAATGGCACGTTGAATGGACACAAATATCAAATGTTTTTTGAACAGGAACTACCAGTACTACTTCAGGATTTGACCTGAACATTTGACATCGTATGTGGTTTCAGCATGATGATTGCCCAGGACATTATGCAATTGAAGCATGGAAGTCTTATACTGTGTTTACACTGGTTGGTGAATCGGCAGAAGTGGCGCTATTATTTGACCCACTAGGTTTACACATCTGACTCCGCCAGATTCCTTTTTTTGGAAGTATTTAAAAGATAAGCTGTACCAGC
Organism: Schistocerca serialis cubense; assembly: GCF_023864345.2. Classification (NCBI taxonomy): domain Eukaryota; kingdom Metazoa; phylum Arthropoda; class Insecta; order Orthoptera; family Acrididae; genus Schistocerca; species Schistocerca serialis. The sequence goes on from NC_064642.1 coordinate 260,293,555, forward strand.
AAGTGCCAACAGGTCGTGAAGACATAGTCGACTGCATGAAAAATGCCTGTGCTGACATTCCCACGGATATGCTTCTGTCCTGTGCACGGTCATTTGAAAAGTGCATCACTAAGTGTACTGAAGTTGGCACCACTATATTTTAACACTTACACTAATTGGAAAAGTGCAGTAGCATTTGCCTTGAGCCACGGACACAGTGGTGCACTCAGTAGTCCCTGTTAAATATGTTGGAGGAATACAGTGTTGTGAATGAGTTTTCCATGGGCCATTGAGTAGGAGGTCGTAAATTACAACTGTGTACCCATTTCTGTTCCTTCGATTACAGAGCCACCTGTGGCAAAACGAAGAAAACGCTTCAGACAAAATAGATGTAGATTTAGCTACAGAATAGTAATCCGCAATAAAAAATGGGAGTTAACACTGAAGATTTCAGAGTTTGCCCCATTACCCACACACAGGATGAGGTGGGGGCTCAAGTGTGGTAAAACTGGATGACCAAGACAAACAAATTGGAATTATAACTTTTTTTGATCAAATGTGTAGTTTTCTAGATATTTCAATGTCTTTAGTTAAAATGAACACCCTGTATAGTCAAAGGAGCATAATATGATAAATTACATTCTGCTGGTGTCTGGAGCATTGCACAATATCTGAATGCAGTCACAGGGTCTGTAAAGTGCTCATCTTAACTGATCACACTGGTACGACATTCTGTGTGAGAGGACAACCAAGAAACTGCAGCTCTTTGTGATATGATGATCTTCTAAGGATTTGAAAAAAAAAAATAATTTTGGATAAATAATTTATACTAACTCAGAATTGTGTATACTTCCTCATTGTTCCCATTACTGGTTTATTGTTTTGAATAAATACTTAAGAATAAATTAGTTTAGCCATAATACGGTAGATATACTCTACTTATGAAGAGCATTTAAACTAATAATTTTCTTTGAAATTCTTTCCATCCAAGTTTATTACAGGGTGGTCCATTGATAGTGACCGGGCCAAATGTCTCACGAAATAAGCATCAAACGAAAAAAACTACACAGAACGAAACTCGTCTAGCTTGAAGGGGGAAACCAGATGGCGCTATAGTTGGCCCGCTAGATGACACTGCCATCGGCCAAACAGATACAACTGCGTTTTTCTTTTTAAATAGGAACCCCCATTTTTTATTACATATTCATGTAGTACATAAAGAAATATGAATGTTTTAGTTGGACCACTATTTTCGCTTTGTGATAGATGGCGCTGTAATAGTCACAAACATATGGCTCACAATTTTAGATGAACAGTTGGTAACACGTAGGTTTTTTAAATTAAAATACAGAATGTAGGTATGTTTGAACATTTTATTTCAGTTGTTCCAATGTGATACATGTACCTTTGTGAACTTATCATTTCTGAGAACGCAAGCTATTACAGCGTGATTAGCTGTAAATACCACATTAATGCAATAAATGCTCAAAATGATGTCCGTCAGCCTCAATGCATTTGGCAATACATGTAATGACATTCCTCTCAACAGCGAGTAGTTCACCTTCCATAATGTTTGCACACGCATTCACAATGTGCTGACGCATGTTGTCAGACGTTGTCGGTGGATCACGATAGAAAATATCCTTCAACTTTCCCCACAGAAAGAAATCTGGGGACATCAGATCCGGTGAACGAGCGGGCCACGGTATGGTGCTTCAACGACCAATCCACCTGTCATGAAATATGCTATTCAATACCACTTCAACCACATGTGAGCTATGTGCCACACATCCATCATGTTGGAAGTACATCGCCATTCTGTCATGCAGTGAAACATCTTGTAGTAACATTGGTAGAACATTACATAGGAAATCAGCACACATTGCACCATTTGGATTGCCATCGATAAAACGGGGGTCAATTATCCTTCCTCCCATAATGCCGCACCATACATTAACCTGCCATGGTCGCTGATGTTCCACTTGTCGCAGCCATCATGGTTTTTCCGTTGCCCAATAGTGCATATTATGCCGGTTTATGTTAGCGCTGTTGGTGAATGACGCTTCGTTGCGAAATAGAACGCATGCAAAAAATTTGTCATTGTCCCGTAATTTCTCTTGTGCCCAGTGACAGAACTGAACATGACATTCAAAGTCGACCCCATGCAGTTCCTTGTGCATAGAAATACGGTACGGGTGCAATCGATGCTGATGTAGCATTCTCAACTTCAATGTTTTTGAGATTCCCGATTCTCGCACTATTTGTCTGCTACTGATGTGCAGATTAGCCGTGACAGCAGCTAAAACACCTACTTGGGCATCATCATTTGTTGCATGTCGTGGTTGACGTTTCACATGTGGCTGAACACTTCCTGTTTCCTTAAATAATGTAACTATCCGGCAAACGGTTCGTACACTTGGATGATGTCATCCAGGATACCGAGCAGCATACATAGCAGCATACATAGCACACGCCCGTTGGGCATTTTGATCACAATAGCCAAACATGAACACGATATCGACCTTTTCCGCAATTGGTAAACCGTCCATTTTAACATGGGTAATGTCTCACGAAGCAAATACCGTTCACACTGGCGGAATGTTACGTGATACCACGTACTTATACGTTTGTGACTATTACAGCGCCATCCATCACAAACCGAAAAAAGTGGTCCAACTAAAACATTCGTATTTCTTTACGTACTACACGAATAAGTAATAAAAAATGGGAGTTCCTATTTAAAAAAACGCAGTTGATATCCGTTTGACCTATGGCAGCACCATTTAGCGGGCCAACCATAGCGCCATCTGGTTTCTCCCTTCAAGCTAGACGAGTTTCGTTCTTTGTAGTTTTTTCGTTTGATGCTTATTTCATGAGATATTTGGCCCGGTCACTATCAATGGACCACCCTGTATATTTTTGCTATTATTGAAAAATAATAGAAATAATGATAAGTAGGACTTAATCTTAGGTATATTCAGAAAACAATATTATTATTACTATTTGCTATGGCACACTAAATTGCTAACACAATTCAGGCTTTAGGAAGTATTTATGAAACTACACCACCTTTATTATTAGCGAGTAACAAAATGTTAATATCTACATTACTACAGTCAATTTATTTTAATCTACAAACAGATAATACTTAATATTTAGTAACTGTTTTCATTAATGGTTGAGATGATGATGATGATAACGATATAGTGATGTGGGCGCAGAAAAGCCTAAAAGCTTAGGATGGAGTCCAGACACTACACAAAATTTTGAAAGTTTGACCACATTCACCTTGTTATCAGCTGAATTATAGGGCAGAACCCCAGCTAAATTTGCTTTATCACAAAATAAAAGGTACTCATTTATAATGTGGCCAACAGAGGAGGAAACCACGTGTTATAGTACAGTACCCAATCCTTAGGCAGGTTAGAGCCACTTCATACCAGCAGAGTGACTGGCATGAGGAACATCACAACCTGATAGCTGGCTTTGTCATCTACAGCTTACTGTCCCTCCCTGCAGCCACTGCTGCTCCCAGAGTTGCATACATTGCCAACTCACCAGTGAAGTGACAACGTGCAGCGGAATAATACCACACTGTTTCATGTCATGTTCCCTGCAGACATCCTTGGCAGCTTTGTCTATTTGTTCATTTACCCAAATTCCCACATGTCCTGGTACCCAGCAGAGTGACACCCGCTTCCCACAGTGCTATAGGATGTGCAGTTGATAATGTATTACCTGAACCATTTTCTCTGCTGGCTATAAGTGCTGCAATAATGGTACTGTACTATGGGAACTGGAGCAAATGAGAAACTGTTTGCTTTGAAGACACCTCATCTGCCGCACTGCTTCCAGGATCGCACAGAGCTCTGCAGTAATTACAATATATTCGTGGGAGAGGTGAATCCTGAAGACCAGGTTGGGGAACACTACTGAACAGGCAGAGTATTCCCTTTGTTTAGGTCCATCAGTGTACACAGCTTTAAAACTGTGATGCCTACTAAAATGTTAAAAGCGGATACTGAAATGTAAAATTGCAACCTTTATATTTTGTCAAGTCTAAAATAATTCTGAGTTTCTGTAAGGGCCAAGGTGGACATTTTCTCATTGTTGTAAAACTTAAAAATCAGCCACATCCATCTCTAAAATGCAATCCTTTGAATGAATTCATTGCTTGTTGTATTTATGAAAAAGTCTTTCCAATGGTGGCTGAGCAACTGTATGGTATGCACATGTATTTTGCGTATCAATCATTTTAAAGGCTTGTCACACCATGGGGAGTCATTGCTTGATGTGAAGCGGCAGATCACTAGCCTCAAGACTTCGTACAGGATTTGTTCTAAACACTTCATTGGCCAGTGAATTGCTGCATGGCGCGCCTAGTCCAACATTTTTAAATAAGATGGTTGTGCACACCCATACACCCATAACCACATCAAGATTGCATGAAGACCCTGTACACCTGGAGCAGACAAGTTCGGCCTGCTCCTCATGAAATGCAGCAAAGACATTTTCAAAAACTGGGTGCTATTTAGGGACTGTCTTTTCAGGACTAGAAGGTGAGGCAACCTTGCAAATTTAGAAGTAAATATGAAGCCCAAAAACCTCACTGTGTCTTTAAAATTAAGAGGGGTGTCCCTCCACCTCAACTCAGGAAAGTTTAAAATAAAATGAGAATGGTTAGAAAGAACATACATAGACCGCTCAGCAGATAAATTAAAATCCCTCTTCTCTGTCCATTCCTCGAACCACTGAATACCCACTTGCAACTGACAAGTTATTGTTGCAAGGCTTGAGAAGTAACAAAAGCCAGAGAAGTCATCGGCAAACAGAAAACAATGGACAAGATGTTAACTACCAACATGATACTGTTAATAGCTGTGAAAAAGACAGTCACACTTACAACAATACCTTGAGGCACACTGTTCTCCTGCTCAATGTTATCAGAGAGGTTGTCACCAACTCAATACCTAATTTAGCTTGCTGAGAGGGAGGACCACATAAAGATGGGAAGACATCCTTGAAAACCCCCATTCATGGTATTCCCCACAATGATAACATTTCTCCAAGTAGTATGATAGGAATTTTAGATGTCAAAAAATATACCTGTTAAGCGATGTCAGCACTGGAGAGCCTTCCAGGAGGGCCAGGTTATCAAAGGTGGAACACTGAAAACAACTAAGGAGCTGCCCAGAGTCTAACATTCAGACAAGGCAGCAAGTGAGCACCCATCCCAAACTCTTAACCATGCTGCTAATGAGGGCACACTATGGTAACTACTCAGGTATGGACAGTTCTTCCTAGGTTTTAAAAGTGAAACGAAATTTGCTTCACATCATGAATCAGGAAAGTGTCCTGACTCCCAAATGAGGTTAAAAGGGCAAGGAGGATTTGTTTGTTTTGCCCTGTGAGGTGCTGCAACATACTATAATGGATCCTATTGTGCCAGGTGACTTGTGACGAGCTGCAGGCAATGCAGAATCCAACTTCCACAAGGAGAACAGGCAGTTGTATTCTTCACCACTGCATGCTGCAGCAGAAATGAATTCCACATTTTGAGCCATTACTGAATTGGGTGTAGAATGGGGGGAGGGGGGGGGGGGGGGAGTCCACTCAATAAATACTGACATTCAACACTGGTCTTTGCAATTAGCTCCAAATGCATACGGCTGGAAAACATTCACATTTCATTCTTGGTTTCAAGAACAATGAAACGGGGATTTAGTCACAAAAGAATTCCACTGGTACTTGATTTTTGCATATATGTCCCATAATTAACCCAAAAACAATTCTGCTATAGAGTTTTTACAGAAGGGCAAATGGTTAACACAGAAGTAAACATTATTTTGCTATCCTCAGAGCAATAGCATGGCTGAAAATGTTCAAATGGTAATGGTGTTAGGGCATTCTGACGGAAGAGTGGGATGAAAAGTTAAAAGATAGGGTTTAATGTCTTAGCATCGTTAAAGCAATTTGAAACGCACTCATGTTGAATATGAATCCAACGTCTCTCGAACGTCTCTCCAATGTCTCAACCATTATACTATATCGTTTGGTGTGAAGGGTGAAAAAAATGTTAGATGCAACCTTACAAATTATTATTTGTCCAAAAACTAGTGAGATAAATCAGGAACTGCACCGAACCTCAACTGTTTGGCAACAGAACATCTCTTAATGGCTGGTAGCAACCACTCAAAAACATTACAAATAGCTGCTCCCTAGTCCTCATGTAACAAACGATAGAACTATTGCTGAATTTGTTACATGAATTCCAAATTTTCTCAGAGTGCAAGGAGTGAAGTTATTTGTCACCTTGGACTGATATTATGGTTTGCTACAGCACATACAGGACCAGCCTTAGGCATGTGTAACCTGTGCAGCCACAAGGGTCCCACGCCTCTAGGGGCCCTGGGCAAGGAATCAGAAGGGAACTTTAAAACATCAACTGAAATTTTGGTATTATAGATAAATTGAAAAAATAAACTAAGGTGTTTCTGAAACAACTTTTAATTTTAATATGAATGCAATGTAACTGAATTATATACCCACTGTAACATGACTACATAGCTACTAGTATACTTCACAGATAACTATTGCTGTATCGGAGTCAAGGGAACCAAGGACTATGATAGGGATGCAAGATTGTTATGTCTTGTGTTTAACATATGGCTATTGCTCATTCATAAATTAAAATATATCCAAGTCATTATCTCTCAGCTTCCCTCCAAGCTCTTGCAACTCACTGTTGTGGTTAACAATCAAGCATTCCATTCATCAATCAGCGGGTGACTGTCACAGAATAATTCGTTCATTGGCACGAGTTCAAGTATAAGTTTCCAGTTCACACTGTTTTGTGTGTTGTGTGTGCATTCTGTGTTAAGATATAGTATTTTTCCTGTGCTGTGAAGTTTAAAGTGCTGACAGGGAAATGTCTTATGTGAAGGGCAGATTTAGGAAATATAATTCAGGTACTCTAAAGAACAAGAAAAGGCTACATCATGAACAATTTTTGACCAATATCTTCACTAATTAAGAATAAAAATGTATTTTGTTTGGAAATGGTGATGGCATTAGCAGTAGCCACACATCATTTAGTGGTTTAGATATAAGTGTAAATGAAGTATTGGAACGCAAACCTCCTGCTATCCCACATTCCAGTAGGCTGGGAAATAATCACAAATCCGGACCCAGGTGCTTGACCTAATAATGTTAACATCGTCCATGACAGATGAAACTGTACAGAAAGATCCTATTAAAATTGTAAATTCTGATTGTCCTTTATATGAAAACAGAAGAAAATTCTCAACTCATATTTACTTTAGTACTTTGTTCAATGGAGAAATAAGGGATGGAAAATGGTTTGTGTATTCAACATTTACTGACAACGATTTTGTTATTGCTGAAAACTTTTCGGATTTTGTTCAAACAGCCTGTCGAGTGATTGGTTCATTAAGGAAAATGGCATCATGAGTATGGACAAACATTTAACCACATAATATATACAAAAAATGAACAGAATGTGAGGTACAGCTGGAAGAAAAAAGTCGTATTGATTGAATTAACCTTGAACTACTACAAAAACATAAAGAACACTGGTGTCTGGTCCTAAAGAGAATTATACTCTCCATCAGAGAGATGGCGCAGTGTGATATGGCCTTAAGAGGAACCAGTGACAAACTGATCAAGATAATAATGGTAATTTTCAGGGTTCGACTGACATGATAGGAGAATCTGACCCAGTTTTACAGGAACATTTAAAGTTGGTAAAAATCTATGAAACTATTTTTTAGTCATCAGTTAACTGTACTCCTGATCGCAATGCACAAATGACAATGATTGTTTGGTTTGTAAACTTAAAACAAAGAGACTGCAGAAGAACGCTTTCTCGACTTTCTGAATGTCACTCCAACAGGAAACCATTTTGTTGAAAATAGATCAACTAAGGCTCAATATTCACAATTGTTCAGGCCAAAGTTATGATACTGGTGCAAATATGAAAGGTCACTATCTACTATCATACATCACTAAAGTGATGTTCAAGCCTGAATCCTAAAGTGTGATCCAAGAGCATTTTATATGTCATGTGCTCTGCAGAGTCTTAATCTTGTGGTATCAGGTGTGACTACATGCACCGCAAAAGTAGTCACATTTTTTGGTATAATTCAAAGAATATACATTGCTTTTGGAGTGCAAACCTAACAGTGAAGAGACTTTAAGGTACTAATGGGGCAAATAGGTTGGAGAGTGTCAAAGCTACGAGGTACTAGGCAAGGGAGATGTAAAAGATGGCCTTCTTCAGATGAGCAATAGCACTGTTGAACTGAAAACAAAGAGTGAAGCATACTCGCTTTCTGTGAACAAATTAGAAAACTTCCGAATTTATTGTAGGTGTTGTCATATGGTGTCAGTTTCTCTTTATCATTAACACAGCAAGTACAGCACTTCAAGCAGAAAATGTGGATGTAAAAGTAGCAACTAAATCCCTCAAAAGTTTAGTAAGTTTATTGAGAATTTCCATGAAGAAGGTTTTGTTAATGCACAGATAAGTGCAAAAAATATACCTGAAAGTTTACTGACTGGGCCAAAATTTCAAGAAAAGAGAACTGAAAAGAAGATAAAGCAATTTGATTATGGAAGTGATGACATGGTTTGTGGGCCCAATTTCCAGAGGAGAAATACAAAACTGAGTTTTTACTACCCTGTAGCTGATACAGAATTGAAAAGTTTGAAAGAAATGTTTGGGCAACTGACTACATAATCTGAGAGATGGGGAGGTAGAAAGTAGAGATTATAAGCTCTTTTACTTAGGGGAAATCAAGAGTGGTGAAAATAGAGTAGGAATTTTGATAGGACAAAAGTTGAAAAATAAGGTAATGAAGGTACAATACATTGATGGAGGACTGATGATGATACGACTGAAGGGTAGTTCAAAAGATTTGGTGTTAATACAGGTATATATGCCAACCAGCCAGCACAGAGATGAGGAAGTGGAAGAATATTATGAGAAAATATAAGAACTCATTGAGAAATAAAACAGAAATGCTGCATTATCATCATGGGGGGACTGGAATGCAGTAGTGGGCGAAAGAAGAGATGAAGATACAGTAGGTTTTTTTTTTTTTCGTGGCATTTTAGGGCACAAAACATCTAAGGTCATAAGTGCCCAGCAAAGAACCAGAGAATGCTGGGACTGCGAGGGAAAAAACCATTATGAGATCCAATACAAAATGGAAGAAAAAAACAAATCTAAAACATCAAGATGTTACGGAAGAGTAACTAAACGATGTCGACAAGAAACCGGAGTCACCAGGCAGAAATCAAATCTCTTTTGCCATTTTACTGCATTTAAAAAAACTTAAAACGCAAGCCACAGCTCACACATCATCTGCTACAATGTCCGGCAAAGCGGGCGGCAGCCCGACCCTGAGACATAAGTGGCTAAAATAAGGGCAGAGGATCAGGAAATGTCTGACTGTTAATGGCTGGCTACAGAAAGGACAACTGGGTGCAGGGTCGCCACTCAACAAGTGGCGGTGACTAAAGCGGCAGTGCCCTATTCACAACCAAGCTAACATTACTTCCTCATGGCGAGACGGCCGGGAGGAAGTCGACCAGGCTGTTGGGAGAGGTTTCACTTCTCTGAATGTGCTTCCATGAAGGGAGCACCAATGGTAATGTGATACACTGATAGAGGAAAGTACAAATATCTTGTGAGGGAACAGAGTAAGAAGCGGGCCGACCGAGATGGACGGCGGCCTTGGCTGTAGTATCATCAGCGTCATTCCCAGGCAAACCAACATGGCCAGGAACCCACATGAACGTCACTTGGGCTCCCCCATCCGGGAACAAATGGAGGCAGTCCTGGATCCGTCAAATGATGGGGTGGACTGTATCGGGATCATTTAGACTCTGAAGTGCACTGAGGGAGACAGAGCAAATCACACAGCGAGCGAGCTGGTGCCTACGTACGTAGTGAACAGCCTGATAGAGGGCAAAAAGTTCTGCTGTAAAAACTGTGCACTGGTCGAGAAGCCAGTATTGAAACTTATCAGCCCCGACAACAAAAGCACAGCCAACACCGTGGGCAGACTTCGAACCATCAGTGTAGAAGAATATGCTATCGGCAAGTTGTGAGCAAAGTTCGAGAAATTTGCAGCGATAGGTCAGCTCGGGAGTCGAATCCTACGAGAATGAGCTGAGATCAAAATGAACACAAACCTGTGTCTGAAGCCAAGGTGGTGAAGGGCTTTCCCCTATTCAGAAAGTGGTAGGATGTGTGACCTGCAGCTGCTGAAGCAGGTGACAAAAGTGGATGCCGGGAGGCCGCAGAGAAGAAACGTACATCTCATACTGGCGGTCAAGAATGTCATCAAAAAAAGGGTTAAAGGTTGGGTGGCCTGGCATGGAAGAAAGCCGACACGCACACCTACTGAGTAGGATGTCGCGCCGTTATGTCAGTGGTAGTTCACCGGCTTCTGCATAGAGACTCTCAACAGGGCTGGTATGAAAGGCACCAGTGGCAAGACGGATACCCAAATGGTGTATTGTATTTAGACGGCGTAAGATAGAAGGCCATGCACAGAAGTAGAAAATGCATCCATAATCCAACTTGGAGTGGATAAGAGATCGATAGAGGCAGAGGAGGACAGTCTGGTCAGCCACCCAAGAGCTACCACTGAATACATGAAGGACACTGAGGGACCGGGTGCAGCGTGCCGCCAGGTAGGACACATGGAGTGACCAACTGAGTTTCCTATCAAATGTAGGCCCTAAGAACTTTGTTGCATCCAAGAACGGGAGAGCATTTTGGCCCTGTCACAAGGACAGTGGAAGAAACGCCTTGTACCGCCAGAAGTCGACGCAAACGGATTTGATAACAGAAAAGCGGAAACCATTTGTGACACTCATCAAATAGAGACAGTCCAGACAACACTGAAGACAGCTTTGTAGAAGACACGTCTGCTGGGAGCTGCAATAATAGCAAAGTCGTCCACGAAAAGAGAGCCGGAAATGCCAGCTGGAAAGCAGTCCATAATGGGGTTGATGGCTATGGCGAAGAGGACGACACTCAGTACGGAGCCCTGAGGCACCCCATTCTCCTCTGAAAATGTGTGGTATAAGGAGGAACCCACACGCATCCAGAAAACTCAGTCTGTTAAAAATTCCCAGATGAAAGTGGGAAGACGACCGCGGAGGCCCCATGTGTGCATAGTACATAGAATGCCTGTCCACCAACAGGTATCATAGGCTTTCTCCAAATCAAAGAAAATGGCCACTGTTCGTCGCTTCTGCAGAAAATTGTTCATGATGAATGTTGACAGCGTGACGAGATGATCAACCGCGAAGGTGTGCTTTCAGAACCCACACTGAACATTAGTGAGAAGATGATGTGACTCCAGCCACCACACTAATCGACCATTGACCATGTGTTCCATCACCTTACAAACGCTGCTGGTAAGGGAAACTGGACGATAGCTGGAAGGAAGAGATTTATCTTTACCAGGCTTAGGTAGGGGAACAATAGTAGCTTCACGCCAGAGCACGGGAAATACACCGACAGTCCAAATACTGTTGTAGGTATTGAGGAGAAAGCGTTTTCCCACAGGAGGAAGATTCTGCAGAATAAGGACATAGATTGTATCAGGCCCACGAGCAGAAGACCTGGATGAGGAGAGAGTACGCTCAAGCTCCCTCATAGTAAAAAGAGTATTGTAGCATTCTCGATTCAAAGAAAAGAGATTGCACAAGCCTCCTCTGCCTGTTTCCGGGGAAGGGAGGTAGGATGGTAATGGGTGGAACTTGAAACCTCCACAAAGTACCGACCCAAAAGCGTTGGAAACATCAACAGGGTCGACAATAACGTTTCCCGTCACAGTCAGACTAGAAATCGGAGAGTGGGTGGTAGCCCCAGAAATCCGGTGCAGACCACCACAAACAAGAGAAGACGGAGTAAATCTGTTGAATGAGCTGGTGAAGGAAACACAGCATGCTTTCGTGCTTTCCTTAATAGTGCGACGGCACTGCGCACATAGTTGCTTGTAGTGGATGCAGTTTGTTAACGTAGGATGACGGCGAAAAACATGAAGCACATGTTGTCGGGCACAAATCACACTGCCGCACTCCACAGTCCACCAAGGGACCGGGACCTGACGGGGAGAAGTAGTAGCACGAGGGATAGAGGATTCGGCAGCCAAGAGGATAACGTCCACAAGGTGCTCGACCTGATCATCGCAGTTGGGAAACGGTCGGTCATCAAAGACTGTCAAGGAGGAATATAGCCTTCAGTCAGCAAAAGAGAATTTCCAATGAGCGAGCCGCTGTGGCGGGGTACGATTGTATAGGTGAGTCACACATGGGAAGTGGTCACTCGGGTAAGTATCGGAAAGAGCACACACTCGAGACGTCAAGCGAGCTGGGCAGAACAGATCGAGAGGTCTAAGTGGGAATAAGTGTGCATGGAATCAGAGAGAAATGTGGCTTTGCCGGTGTTGAGGCACACGAGATTAAGATGATTAAGAAGATCCGCCAAAAGAGAACCCCTCGGGCAGGCGACATGCGAGCCCCAAAGAGGCATTGGTGTCACCGTGGAGCAGAAAGGGTGTAGGAAGCTAAGCAATAAGCTGCATCAGGTCTGCTCTAGTGACGGCGGAAGACAAAGGGATATAGATGGTGCAGAGTGAAAAGTTAAATTTAGGAAGGAAAATATGGGCAGAAACTGCTTGCAGGTGGGTGTGCAAGGCGATAGGACGATGACAAACATCATCTCGTAGAAGCACCATGACCCCACCATGAGGAGGAATCCCTGCCATAAGGGAAAGGTCCATTCGTAGTGAAGTATAATGGGAAAGAACAAAATGGTCTTGAGGACGTAGCTTGGTTTCTTGGATACAGACTACAAGCGGACACGGCGGTCGCAGGAGTAGCTGGAAGCCCACCCTGTTACAACAAAGGCCACAGATATTCCATTGTAAAAGGGCCAAAAAATTTAGGAACACCAGAGAATGGAGAAGAAACACTCACCTCATCAGCCACTTAGGGCAAGCCATCAAAGGAGGAAGGCCACTAGAATCCACAGTTGGAGGATCTTCGTCAATCAACACAGCAGGATCGATGGAACTTGCCCGGTGTCGGTCAGTTGAAAGGGACCGACGAGTTGAAGAGGACCAATGAGTCGGAGAGGGAGAAGACTGTTTGCCTTTGGATGATTGTTTTGGCTTTTGGCGATTGGCAGAAGAGCCAGACGGCCGCGAACTCGAGGTACGCAAGAAATCTTCCTGGGAATATTCCTTTTGGAATTGATGGTTTGCTGGCTGCATTGCAACCATCTTTGCCGGTGAGGGCGAAGAACGGGTAGCAGAATCTACAGCCCGGGAAGTGGGAGACGAAGTGTCAGCTTGAAGGCTTTGCCAACATTGAACTGAACTGTAAGTCGCAAGTTTGCGTAGCCATGTTTTTCGTGGGACGGGGAAAGGCTAACACAGTGCTGTAGCTTCCAGACGAAGGGGGAGGGGGGGGGGGGGGGGTGAGATACAGTAGTAAAATTTGAATTAGGAATAAGAAATGAGAGAGGTGAATGACTAATTAGATTCTGTAAAGAAAATTCATTAGCAGTGGTTTACACATTATTTGAACACCACAAAAGGAAATGTTACACATGGATATCAAATCTGAATGGTAAAGATATCATTTGGACTACATCCTGATACAAAAAAAACGTTCAGGAACTGTTTGAAGAATGCCGAAGCTTATCCAGGAGCAGATATAAATTCAGACCACAACCTAATAGTGGGAGAAATACAAGTGAAGTTGAAAAAGGTCTGGAGAGGTAAAGCAAAAGAAAGACTAAACATAGAAAGACTCAAAGAGCTAGGAAAGGCATCAGATTTGGAAAACAGATTTATGAAAAAATGGTAAAGATTGATGAAAGGTTAATGACAAATGGATAAAAATGAGGGAAGGACTCATGGAATCTATCAAAGAAGTACTAGGAGTTAGAGTATCCCAAAGTACCAGGAAAGAATGGATAACAGAAAACATGTTGCAAAGGTTGGAAGAGCGAAGAAAGTGGGAAAACGTAGAAATTGAAGAAGGAAAAAAGATGTACAGGAAGCTGAATAATGAATTAAGAAGAGAAACTGAAGAAGCAAGGGAAAAATTGATAAAACAGAAATGTGATGAAACAGAGAAAATGGAGATAGATGGAAAGTAAGAAACATTGTGTAGACTGGCTAGTGAGATAGTTTTTGAATGTAAAAGAAAGAGGAATAACATGGAAATAGAAAGAGTGGATGGTACTCTAGCAGAAGAATCACAGGTGTTTTGAACAGATGGCAAAAATATATTGAATGCATGTATAAGGGGGATGAAATAGAAAGCGAAATTAAGGTTGAAGCGGAGCAATTTGTGCTGGAAGATGGAAAGGGCCTTACCATCTTGGAAGCAGATGTAGAAAAGGCACTGAAGGAGATGTAGAATAGGAAGGCATGTGGAATTGATGATTTGCCAGCAGGACTATTGAAGAATCTGGGAAATAAGACAAGAAAAGAAATAGTCTACCCCTGTAATGAGACATATGATGAAGGGGAATGGCCTGAGGACTTCCTTGCACCAGTTATTATACCAGTAGAGAAAAAGAGAAACACTAAAAAATGTGATGAGCACAGGACCATCAGTCTAATTTCTCATGCAGCTAAGGTGTTGCTGAGAGTGTTGAACAGAAGGCTATATGGCAAGCTGGATAGAGGGATTGCAGAGGAGCAGTTCGGATTTGGAAGAGGAAAAGGAACAAGAGATGCTATTGGCCTTAAGAACTATAGGGGAAAGATATATGGAGAAAGGTAGAGAAATCTTTGCTGCTTTTATACAGGGTGTTACAAAAAGGTACAGCCAAACTTTCAGGAAACGTTCCTCACACACAAATAAAGAAAAGATGTTATGTGGACATGTGTGCGGAAAAGCTTAATTTCCATGTTAGAGCTCATTTTAGTTTCGTCAGTATGTACTGTACTTCCTCGATTCACTGCCAGTTGGCACAATTGAAGGAAGGTAGTGTTGACTTCAGTGCTTGTGTTGACATGCGACTCATTGCTCTACAGTACTAGCATCAAGCAGATCAGTATGTAGCATCAACAGGTTAGTGTTCATCACGAACATGGTTTTGCAGTCAGTGCAATGTTTACAAATGCGGAGTTGGCAGATGCCCATTTGATGTATGGATTAGCACAGGGCAATAGCCGTGGCGCTGTACGTTTGTATAGAGACAGATTTCCAGAACGAAGGTGTCCCGACAGGAAGACGTTCGAAGCGATTGATCGGCGTCTTAGGGAGCACGGAACATTCCAGCCTATGACTTGCGACTGGGGAAGATCTAGAATGACGAGGACACCTGCAATGGACAAGGCAATTCTTCGTGCAGTTGACGATAACCCTAATGTCAGTGTCACAGAAGTTGCTGCTGTACAAGGTAACGTTGACCACGTAACTGTATAGTGAGTGCTACGGGAGAACCAGTTGTTTCCGTACCATGTACAGCGTGTGCAGGCACTATCAGCAGCTGATTGGCCTCCATGGGTACACTTCTGCGTATGGTTCATCCAACAATGTGTCAATCCTCATTTCAGTGCAAATGTTCTCTTTACGGATGAGGCTTCATTCCAACGTGATCAAATTGCAAATTTTCACAATCAACATGTGTAGGCTGACGAGAATCCGCATGCAATTGTGCAGTCACGTCATCAACACAGATTTTCTGTGAACGTTGGGGCACGCATTGTTGGTGATGTCTTGATTGGGCCCCATTTTCTTCCACCTACGCTCAATGGAGCACGTTATCATGATTTCATACGGGATACTCTACCTGTGCTGCTAGAACATGTGCCTTTACAAGTACGATACAACATGTGGTTCATGCACAATGGAGCTCCTGCACATTTCAGTCGAAGTGTTCGTACGCTTCTCAACAACAGATTCGGTGACCGATGGATTGGTAGAGGCGGACCAATTCCATGGCCTCCAAGCTCTCCTGACCTCAACCCTCTTGACTTTCATTTATGGGGGCATTTGAAAGCTCTTGTCTACGCAACCCCGGTACCAAATGTAGAGACTCTTTGTGCTCGTATTGTGGACGGCTGTGATACAATACGCCATTCTCCAAGGCTGTATCAGCGCATCAGGGATTCCATGCGATGGAGGGTGGATGCATGTATCCTCGCTAACGGAGGACATTTTGAACATTTCCTGTAACAAAGTGTTTGAAGTCACGCTGGGACGTTCTGTTGCTGTGTGTTTCCATTCCAGGATTAATGTGATTTGAAGAGAAGTAATAAAATGAGCTCTAACATGGAAAGTAAGCGTTTCCGGACACATGTCCACATAACATATTTTCTTTCATTGTGTGTGAGGAATGTTTCCAGAAAGTTTGGCCATACCTTTTTGTAACACCCTGTGATTTTGACATAGTTCAGTGGAATAAGCTGATGGATATTTTGAAAAGGAAAGGAGTAGATTGGAAAGAGAGATGCCTAATACAGAATTTACACCAGAAAGTAAGGGTAAGGATTGGAAATGGAATGTCAGAAGGAAGCAGCATTGCATGAGGTGTTAGACAAGGTTGTTGCCTCTCCCCACTGTTGTTTAAAGCATACCTTGAAGAGATTATTGCTAAAAGCTTAGATGGGAAAAGAGGAATATGTATTGGTGGAAAGAGAATAGAATGTATAAGATTTGCTGATGATATGGTACTAATGGCAGAAAGTGAGCAGACAGCAAATAACATGCTGAAAGATCTGAATGGAGCTTGTGTGGAATATGGGATGCAAATAAACACAGCAAAAACAAAGAGTATCTACCATTAACCAAGTAAGTGCATTTAAATATCTTGGAAGTACAATAACTGAAGACTTGAGATGTCACCAGAAGGTGAAAACTCAAACCGCCATAGCAAAGGAGGCATTCAACAGAAAGAGGGACGTCGAGTAGATGTGCAGAACTATAGACCTATATCTCTAACGTCAATCAGTTGTAGAATTTTGGAACACGTATTGTGTTCGAGTATAATGACTTTTCTGGAGACTAGAAATCTACTCTGTAGGAATCAGCATGGGTTTCGAAAAAGACGGTCATGTGAAACCCAGCTTGCGCTATTCGTCCACGAGACTCAGAGGGCCATAGATACGGGTTCACAGGTAGATGCCGTGTTTCTTGACTTCCGCAAGGCGTTCGATACAGTTCCCCACAGTCGTTTAATGAACAAAGTAAGAGCATATGGACTATCAGACCAATTGTGTGATTGGATTGAGGAGTTCCTAGATAACAGGACGCAGCATGTCATTCTCAATGGAGAGAAGTCTTCCGAAGTAAGAGTGATTTCAGGTGTGCCGCAGGGGAGTGTCATAGGACCGTTGCTATTCACAATATACATAAATGACCTTGTGGATGACATCGGAAGTTCACTGAGGCTTTTTGCAGATGATGCTGTGGTGTATCGAGAGGTTGTAACAATGGAAAATTGTACTGAAATGGAGGAGGATCTGCAGCGAATTGACGCATGGTGCAGGGAATGGCAATTCAATCTCAATGTAGACAAGTGTAATGTGCTGTGAATACACAGAAAGATAGATCCTTTATCATTTAGCTACAAAATAGCAGGTCAGCAACTGGAAGCAGTTAATACCATAAATTATCTGGGAGTACGCATTAGGAGTGATTTAAAATGGAATGATCATATAATGTTGATCGTCGGTAAAGCAGATGCCAGACTGAGATTCATTGGAAGAATCCTAAGGAAATGCAATCCGAAAACAAAGGAAGTAGGTTACAGTACGCTTGTTTGCCCACTGCTTGAATACTGCTCAGTAGTGTGGGATCCGTACCAGATAAGGTTGATAGAAGATATAGAGAAGATCCAACGGAGAGCAGCGCGCTTCGTTACAGAATCATTTAGTAATCGCGAAAGCGTTACGGAGATGATAGATAAACTCCAGTGGAAGACTCTGCAGGAGAGACGCTCAGTAGCTCGGTACGGGCTTTTGTCAAAATTTCGAGAACATACCTTCACCGAAGAGTCAAGCAGTATATTGCTCCCTCCTACGTATATCTCGTGAAGAGACCATGAGGATAAAATCAGAGAGATTAGAGCCCACATAGAGGCATACCGACAATCCTTCTTTCCACGAACAATACGAGAATGGAATAGAAGGGAGAACCGATAGAGGTACTCAAGGTACCCTCCGCCACACACCGTCAGGTGGCTTGCGGAGTATGGATGTAGATGTAGATGAAAGAGAAGACTGTTATGTGGCAAATTAGATAAAAGTTTAAGGAAAATGCTTGGCAAATATTTTGTCTGGAGTGTGACATGGTATGGGTTAGAAACATGGATGCTGAGACGAGAGGATGAAAAAAAGGTTAGAAGTATTTGAGATGTGGATGTGGAGGAGGGTGGCAAGGATAAGCTGGATGGAAAGAGTGAGTAATGAAAGAGTATTGGAAAGGTTTGGTGAGAGAAGATGTCTGCTGAAGATTATAAGAGAAAGAACTGGTTGGGACATTCATTGAGAAGGGAGTGCTTGATAGCAGATGCTTTGGAAGGACTGGTTTGTGGGAGAAGATGGAGAGGAAGACGGAGATACAAGATGATAGACGACATAAAAGGAAGAGGAAATTATGCGGACCTGCCAGAGTTCTGGCAACTCGGATCACGGACTGCTACATGTGGCGGTGCTGTAGGGACAACTTATGGCTCTCCATAAAGTGTAGTACCTGGTTTGACAGGTCTAGGTTGGGCATGTGAGATAGTGTTGATGACGTATTATTTTTGTTATGGATCCTCCCATAGTTTTTGTACACATGAGACTGGTGTTAGTGAGAGGACAGTTTAAGACTGCTTTTAATTTTGTAGGGAAGTTTTTTATGAATATATTAAGTACAGGGGTCAGTTGGGTGTGCCTGGGGTGGTTGCGCAGGTTGACGAGCCGCAGTTTGGGAAGAGAATGTATGGGAGGGGTAAGTCTCTGGTTGGTTTACGGGTGTGAGGGGCTGTTGTATCTGGGGGTGGTTTTTCAGAGTGTGTTTTTAGGGTTTTGGAGGGGCACATGAAAAGGGAATTGGTGGGATTTATTGAGGAATTTATAGAGGAGGGTAGCACAATAGTTTCCGATGCTATCTCATCTTATAGGTGGTTGGGCCAGAGGGGGTATGATCATTTAGTTGTTAACCATAGTTTAGAATTCAAGATTTATGAGACCGGGGCATGCACAAATACAATAGAGGGGGTTGGGGGGGGGGGGGGAGGTTAAGTCAGTTATTGGGAGGGGAAAGAGGCGTTCTTCTAACCTTCAGTCTGATTTAGATGAGTATTGTTGGCGGAAGTGCATCCCTGGAAACTATTGCATTTTTCACTTTTTTTAAGGGCTATTAGTAAAATGTATAGGCCGCAGGTGGTTGGTTAAGGATGTGTTGTGAGGGGGAGGGGGTTGCTGTGGCTCAGGTGGGGGTTGTTGGTAACGTTTGTGGAGGTAGGTGGGTGGGGGATGGTGGTTGTTTTATGATTATGTTGTGGAGGTTCTATTTTGTTGCAGTTGCTTTTGAGTTGTAGTGTGTGATTGAGATCTGTTTATTTTTTGGTTTTTCTTTGATTTTGGGGGGAGGGTGGAGGTTGGGTTGGGAGTGGGGGAGGTTGGTAGGTTGTGGGTGGGTTGGGAGTTTTTTTTAAGGCTGTGGCTGTGTGTGATTGTGGTGTCTGACCTCTTGTGTAGAGCCAGAACTCTTTTGTGGTAAGAAGTCGTTTTTTTGGTTGTATTTTTCTTGTGTTATGATGGTTGGTGGGGTATTTCTGTGTTCTTTGGTTGGTGGTATTTACTGCATGTGTTGGTGGTTGATGTTTTGGTATTGGCAGTTAGGGTTGATTTACATATCTTTGGGGAAGTAGTTGATTTAAATTTTATTGGTATCATTAGTTGTTTTTGAGCTTTATAGGTAATGGAAAGTGTCTGATTTCAATATGTTCTTGTAGCTATGTGTGTTTTGGTATCATGAGCTGCTGTTGACCTATATAGATCAAGGGAAGTGTATATAGTGCTTTTGTACAGATTTCACAAACCTGTAGTTTTACGCAGGGTATAATACAAAGGTAAAGCCACACTTCTAAGAGAAATACCTCACAAAAAAAAAACATACATGCATCCTTATGAATTTTATTTCCATGTTGGAACTATTTCCTCCTTTAGTACTGTTACGTGTGTCATTCTAGCATTGTATTGAATCCTGGAGATACAGATGCAACCCTGGAGCATAGACACACAGTTCTGCGGCATTCCACAAGATGAAGATTCTTTGAATCTTCTACAAGGGTTTGATATACAAAAACTTTCAAATGTCCATATGTGGACAAATTTAATAGGACGTAGGTCCAAAAAATACGGAGGCCAGGGAGTTTGTCCACCTCTTCCTATTCACCTGCCTCCATGTATGAAAGTGTTTTATGTCATATGTTCTGTTTCCTCATTTAGTCATAATCCATTGTAGATGCCTCATACAAAAAAAAAAAACTGTGCCCACTAGTTGGAAAAATGCACAGGTCACCAGTATCCTTCACATATATTTGTTGTAGAATCTTAAAATATATTCTGAACTCAAACACAATGAAGTTCCTCAAACAGAATGACCACCTCCATGCCAACCAGCATGGATTCCAAAAACATCGACCATGTGAAACTTCACTTGCACTTTTCTCATATGACATTTTGAAAATTGGAGTGAGGATGGCAGGTAAATGTAATATTACTTGATTTCTGAGAAGCATTTGAATCAGTACAACACCTACACTTATTACCAAAAGTATTTGTGACTGGACTGAAAATTTCTTGGTAGAGAGAACACAACAGGATATCTTGGAAGTGTGTCATCGGCAGATAAAGAAATAACTGTGGATGGGCCTCAGGGAAGTGTGTTGGGACCCTTGCTATTCATATTCTACACTAATTACACTGCAGACAATATTACTAGCCACCTCAGTTTTTTTTTTTTTTTTTTTTTTTTGTTTTTTAAAAAAGATGATACAGCTATGCATAATGAAGTATTGTCTCAAAATGCTGCACAATTACCCACTCAGATCTTAGTAAGGTTTCAAAGAGGTGGAAACACTGGCAACTTGCTTTAAATACTCAGAAATGCTTGTGCACTACACACAAAGAAAAAAATAAGTGTAGTACCTATGACTACAGTATTAATGACTCACTACTGGAATTAGTCAACTCACACAAATGTTTGGATACAACAATTTATAGGTATATGAAATAGAATGGACACATATACTAAGTTGTAAGTAAAGCAGCTGACAGAATTTAGTTCACTGTTAAACCGTTAGGGAAATGCAATCTGCCTACAAAGAGAAATGCTCACAAGATGTTATGGGACCCATCTCAGAATATTTTTCAAGCGTGTGGGACCCTTACAGAATAAGACTAACACAAGATATTGAATGTATAAACAGAAGGGCAGCAAAAATTGTCACAGATTTGTTTGCTGCATGGAAAAGCATCACAAGGTGCTGAAAGAAGTGAACTGTCAGAAACTTCCAAATAGATGCATACTATCCTGAAAAAGCCTGCTAACAAAATTCAAGGAATGACCTTAAATGATGAATATAGGTATATACTACAAACTTCTATATGTGTCATTCCCATAGGGAGCATGTGGATAATGTTAGATTAATTACAGACTTTGTATTAGTGTTTCCCTCATGCTTAGTAAGTGAATGGAATGAAAAGGAGCACTAATAATTGATACAGTGGGAAGTACCCTCAGGCAAGCATATCACTTACTGTTCCGCAACTGAAAATTCCCTCTACAAAGGGTGAATCACAAAGAAATGAGTTCTACTTTCATGGAGAAATGTTTTTCTTTTATTCTTGGGTTACAGTGTCATCAAAACAGAAGATGTTGTGGATGGTGCCATTTACTTTGAACAGTTGGTGTTGTGTGCATAAATAACTGATTAAATACATGAGTACAACTTGATACCACATCTCTTAACTCTTCCAGACACTGCCAAAACATGAAGTATTTAACAAGACAGCCTCGCTACATAAGACTGACTATAAGTTAGGAACCATAGGGAGTAGTGATGGCAAACTCAGTTGTCATTCACCTCAGATGTGTAATTGCATAGCTTCGATGGCAGGACTCAGAAAACATGCACTTACAATGTACCACAGCATTTCTGTAGGGTGCTGCTGAAGATAAAGGTTCATGTGATGAGTGAACACAACAAATCAAGAGTCAGATTTGAATAACCATGCACACTTGTAATTTCCTATGATTCGTTAGGAAGTCAGCTGGTATTCTGTTTCACTCAAAGCAATTCAAGCTCGGCTGTTAGGTCCAACCCTAGCCATAGCCTTGACATTCAGAAAAATGAGAAAAATATTTGTAGCAACAAAGACTATAAACGTCATTGCTGCTGATTTCACTCACAGCAATTTAAGCTGTGCCATTAGGTTACAACTAACAGCCACTTCCGAAATCATGACATATCCGGGAAAACACAGCATAATATTTGTTACAACCCTGATTATAAGATCTAGAAACTTTCATTGGATACCATATAATATCAACCAACTGGCTACAACCAATGATGAATTGCCAACAGCAGCATGCAACAGAAGAGCCATAGTATACCATAAGTGCACTACAGGTAGAACAGGACTCTGCCCAAATAAGACAAACATATTTTGTTCAAGTGCCAGTAAAGCACAAAGATTCATCTAGTTACATAGATTTGCTTCTTCACAGGCTATGAAACTTACACTGCTGGGTCAACAGAAGCGTCCGATCCCACACGTCGGCTTTGACCCGTGACGTAAGGTTGTTGTCATGTGTGACGTCATGACGGAGCGGAGTTTGGTTTGAGTGTGGCTGTCTCCAGTTCTGTTTTATCTTATTTTATTTACTTTTCTGATCTGTTCGTTCTATCTCGTGAGATTTTTTTTTTTTTTTAATTTAAAAACACTTATTACTTATTTTAATTATCTGTTTCCTCGAATTTCTGTTTTAGTTTATTATATTTAGCTTTCTGATCTGTTCGTTCTATCCCGTGAGATTTTTTTTTTTTTTTTTTAAAGACAAAAACACTAATCAGCTACTGAAGCATCTTTATCTTCTATGGGTTGCAGGGGTTACGACCCCTGGGGAGGTGGGTGGGTATTCATACATGGCTGTCTTCACTTACACGTTGTAGCTACGCAAGGCGTCTAAATTTGTTTATATTTAGTTTGCCCCCCACCCAAAACACCCCATTTCCCGCGCTTGTCCCGTTAGTGTCATTAGGCTTCTTGTGGAAAGTGTGTGTGTTTGTTTTTGTTTCCACCATATTTGTGACGTCATGGGTCAAAGCAGACAGGTGGGATCGGACGCTTCCGTATTTCCACACTGCTATTACCACTTTTAAGAAATAATACTTTTCTATAATATGTTTTGCAGAACATTACTATTACAACAAATTCATGAAATAAGTTGTCCAATATCACAGACGGCATTTGTCTCAACTCACAACCTTTATGAATACGAATAATTCCAGATTTTCCTTAGTAGACATCAAACAATATAAACTGTATATTAAGGATGGATTATCACTTTAAAAAATTTTACAAACCACTAAGTTCGTACATACAGCAGAACTCATACAATACAAGCACGTAGAAGAGACGTCCTTTTAAATTAACACGTTGCCTGTAGTGTGGCTAACAGCAGCCACAGCAGGTGGCTCTGCTATCCTGCCGACAGCCTTGTGGCAGTCAATGGCCGAGCGGTTCTAGGCGCTACAGTCTGGAACCGAGCGACCGTTACGGTCGCAGGTTCGCATCCTGGCTCGGGAATGGATGTGGGTGATGTCCTTAGGTTAGTTTGGTTTAATTAGTTCTAAGTTCTGGGCGACTGATGACCTCAGAAGTTAAGTCGCATAGTGCTCAGAGCCATTTTTGAGCAGTCAATGTGTTAAATATATTTTAACATTCAAAGTCGTCAATATTTGTAAATTCTACTACTGTCTTGAGTGTTGTGTAATTTACAAGGTCTAAATGATTGAAACACTGGTAATTATTAATATTTGCCAAAACTATTTTTCAAAAAGCTGCTTTGAGAATGACCAACTAACTCAGTTAAATGGCGAACAAATGAAAATAAGAAACTCCTTAAGAGAGTACTTGTTACAAGAGGAAAAACATCCTTTGATGCTCTGAATTCTAAAAGTACACCTGATGCCTTACATGATTCTTTGATGTTCTGGATTCTAAAATACACCGGATGCCTCACATAGTTCTCTCAGTAATTATGGCCTGTCAAGATTACAGCTAGAAGCAAAATGATCTCCAGTTCCCAAATGCAGACCACTTTATGGTACGTACAACACAAAAAGACAAGAGTCCTTTATTGAAAAATTGCTTTTTCTGATCGTAACATTGGGGAGACTGAGAAGATTATCTTAATGTATGTCCTACAAAAATACACTTGCTCCAGCAAATACAACTATTAGATCTTTGTTTTGTTGACCAGGAACTTTACTCGACAGGACGAAAAACTTTTATTACACAAATATTATTTGCATAGAACACAGAATTTACAATGACAATTCCAGCGATATATATGCAGGTCAGTTTCTACTGTCGTTTAAAATTTCTGTAACATTTACGAATGAACTAAGGAATTGGAAATCAAGAAAACAAAATATAACAACAATAAAAAGTGCAATGGCATGATGACTGTGGACTACATGTTTACATTAAAAGCAACTGACACCTGACGGTTAAATCAGGGAATTTTATGAAAGCTGTTTGGAGCACTGACTACTACAATCTATTAATATGATATGAAAGGCATATTTCTGTCTGGTTCTACACATGCTTAACCTATGACAGCACAGACTACACATACAGTTAATAACTGCAAGGTCACAAATATTAAAGAAATTTTAACAACTTTCTTGATACAGTAATTTCATCATCAGCGTGCACTCATGCTACCTAGGAAAAAGAGTATCCTATTTATGATGTAACACGTTATTGATGGTTGTCTATTAATAAACAGCCCAACACACTAACAACAAATAATAAAAGGAAACTGAAATAAACATTTGAAAATGCATAAATAAAGAACATGCAATAACATGTGATATTAAAACGGGCAACACAATGCTTCTAATGATACACAATGGGCTGAAGTATCTAGTGGGCTAAATCAAAAGGGTGACCGAGTACTGCAATGTAAGGGAGAACCGCAACCCCTAGGGGATTTACCTCCAGGCAACTTGGAATAGCAGAAAATTGAACGTTACGGCATATACGCTGCAAATAAATCAAGTATTCGCGAGGCCTAGCTTATTAAAATTATTTTTCGCGTTAGCATTAATTTTACTTTTGCGTTTGCACTTCGTAAATACTGACTATAATACGGTAAGTGCTACTAACACGTACATTTAAACACCTGCAACTTTCTCGTTCATATTTCTCCACTATGATTTCCTAAGATCTTCGTCTGCTCTACTGTTTATTCTTTTTCAGTTTTAAGAGGCACAAATATGTCCGTCGTCTGTAAATGATAGCATAAAACAGCTTATGCAATCGAACATCTACTGTCCGTCTGAGGTATATGAGCCTTTGTGCCAGATTCATTCAGCAGTATGACTTCAAGCGTAATTTCAACGCGTTGTAGCAAAATGGTGCGCGAAAGTTACACCGAAAACTTGACAAACTTCAGACACAGCTGTTTATAAACACTGAACAAATGAAAGTTCAAACTGAAGCCGGTCTAGACAAGGAGGTTAGAATATTCATTATTGAAATCTCCTTGGGTCCAGACATAGATTAATAATATCTCTGGAGTGAGCATTGAGATCTGCGCATCTGGTCAACATTACTCTGCGAGTGTCACGTGATCTCGAGAAGACGCGGTTTTTTTTGTGCTTGCGACTTAGGTCGAAACACCTAATATTACAGTTATTTGTTGCGTTTTCACCATTCGTTTGTTCGGAACAGCAATAGAGAATTATTGTATTTGCTGCAGGTGCAAAGAGAAATACATGGACGGAGAAAAGTTGGTGTTGTATGCATACGTTAATGTACCGATAGCGTTCTGTGCTGTTTTGTTGCATTTTGAATAAATATTATAATCTATTATTATGTGCGCAAAATTTGTAGGATTATTGAGCAAAGTTTTTGGTCAACTCCTTCAGACATTTCTTGGTATCTGTGTGCATAAGAGGCAAGAAATCCACAGCTCAAAAAATGGCCTTTTCCTTTGACAGTGGTGAATCTAAAAAAAATGCTGGTAGAAGAAAGACTTTTTTCTTTTTATATATTTCTGACAGCTTTCACCCGCTTAATTTAAGGCCAGTTAGTTTAAACAAATTTATTTCCCGAGGGTACCATGTAATACACTGAAACAGACTGGTGTTTTATACAAAATAAAAATGTTTGTGAAATATTCCACTCTTGGTTGGATAACATGTGTGTGTGTGTGTGTGTGTGTGTGTGTGTGTGTGTGAGAGAGAGAGAGAGAGAGAGAGGTAGAAAGGGAGAGAGAGAGAGAACTGAAAGTAAACAGGAAGTTAAATATATGTGAAATCAGGGTTCGTGAAATATGTTACGCTGGAAAATATGATGTGCTGTACTGAGTAAAATTTCAGCATTTTTCTGAAATACATTTTCGGTACAAGTCTGATCCAGAATACTTCGTTTATTTATTATCGCAACACTAGCATCCTCACACCAAGTCCTGTTTTGCAAAGAGGTCAATAAGAAATCAACAGACTGAATGTGAACCATAATAAATTTGAACAAAAATCACACACACACACACATTGTAATCAAAGAAAAAAATTCAGCTGCCTTTTTGGAATTATCTTCAAGTTGTTGTTTTTACCATTTGATTAACAGGCATGAAACAATAGTAGATTATATGCCATCAAAATCACGATATACACCTCAACGGACGACACTGTGAAGCATAAGTAAATGTTATGGAGGCAGCAGTATTGTAAGTTCATGCGATCTTAAGTGTGTTGAGGAGGGAGTGAGAAGAGAGTGAAACGTGTCATATATATTTTTAATATTGGGGATGCATTTCGCTTTCTAGTACATTTAACCAGCGATCACAATTTGTAGTTTGTAATGTAGTGCGAGTATGTACATTAAATGCACTAAATAAATATGTCAGAGTGTTACTAGTAAGCAAAATTGTGCTCCGGTCTAGTGAAAAGAGGAAAGTAAATATACAAAAACTGGACAAAAACAATGAAAAAGTAGGTGTTATAATAGGTAATTTGGGGTAAATTCAATATTTTGGGGGCACTTTCAAAGGCACTGAGTTGCCATTAAGCCGTTTTGCAATGCTATCTCAGTAAAAATTTTCCTCAACAGCCCCAGCAATACCATACAGTTCTGTATAAGACTCTAAAGATCGTTGTGGCTGTCCCAGATATCGAAAAATGAGTGCATGTAGGCTGTGACCCTGGTCGCAAAGAAGCAAAACTACCTCTTCATTTTTCTCTTCAAAGATAAAGGGTCCAGTTTATTATAGGTACTAAATGAAAATAGTTATGGTGTTTACGATGTGTCTATACCAAATCCATGGCACCTAGAAAGAGAATCTGTTTGTACTGGCGATGTAGAGTCATTCTAAATGTACATGGCGGTTTCCAGACAAACCCATGGCGTCCCAAAATCATATGACCAGGGTGGCTATGACAAATCTACAGCATCCTGAGATCACATGACCAGGGTGATTATGTTGACAAGACAAAATCTATTCTGTGGATCCGAATTCTCACTCCACAATTTTAGAATAATATTGTTACGAGTTTTTATCTTGGCAGTTGTATTTTCAAGATGTTTTCTATATGAAAGGGTGCAATCAAGGATGACACCAAGGTGCTTAGGGTACTTGTTATGACAAAGAGTGTGTCTGTTAAATTTCACTCTGTGCTCCACATTAGCTTGTTTGTTTCTCCAACGGAATGTACATACTTCAGTTTTACTTCTACTAGCTTTCAGTCGCACCTTCTAAAACAGGCGCTCTTAACGGCTAGATCTTGTGTGAGAATTGTCTCCGCTTGTCCAAGATCCTTTGTTCTACAAGCAAGTGCAATATCGTCTGCGTAGCAGAATTTTATTGACCTGGTATTGGGGAGATCGGAGATAGATAGGTTGAATAATAGGGAGGCTAAGACAGAGTCCTGTGGTAACCATTACTTAATTTCTTCTCCTTGCTCACATTTTCTCCCAAGTAAACACTGAAATATCTATTTTTTATCATGGTTTTGACGAGAGTTACAGTTTTTCTTCATCAGATTGCTTTTAGTAATTTGTAAGTCATCCCTTCTCTCCACACCGTGTCATATGCCACAGTAGTTCCACAAATGCGACAGATGTCTTTACGTTTTCTTCGAAACCAGCATCTATGAAAGTTGTTAGGACCAGTACCTGGTCGCAGCAACTTCCATGTGGCCTGAAACCCGCTTGCTCAGCTGCCACATATACCAGAATCAAGCCGCTAATTCTGTTATAGATGAGCAGCTCAAAAGGAAAATTGGTCTTTAACTTTGAGGGTGGTCAGTTGGTTTACCTGGTTTCAAAATTGCTAGTATTTTTGTACTCTTTAGCTCGTTAGGCAATGATCCAGTGTCTAGGATGTTGGAGAAGAGGCGGATCAGCTATTTTTTCCCACCATTATCCATGTTTATCAGAAATTCAGGATTTATATTATCCATGTGCTTTACCATGTTTAGTTTTTTCAAGGGCTCATCCAATTCAATCAGTGGAAATGGTGGAGAGAAATTGGATTCGTTTGGGCACTGAGCTATTAGAGATATGAGTTCTTGTTTTATTTTAGAGGTATGTTGTTTGTCACAGGATGATCTAGACGTTTTAACTATATGGTTAGTGATTTGGTTACCTGAAATACCAGGTTTCTGCCCAGGTTTATTGGAGGCTCCACTAAGCTTGCGCAGAAGGCTCCATTCCTTTCTACTTGACTGTCTGAAGTTTACATTTTCTACCATCTCACACCATTGCACTCTTCTAGCAGAGTCAAGACTATGGAGGAGGTCGTCTGCAATATCGCTGTTCATAAAATTGTCCACTATGTTCATTCCAGTGTGGTGTATATTCCTTTCTGCACCCACGATAGATAAACTTCTTAGCAGCAGTCCCAACGAATCGAGGGCAATTTACGGTTCTGGTGAAAAAAAAGAAAAAAAAAAACAGATATATTTATCTAGGTGGTCAGCAAAACTCCGCCAATCATCACTGCGGAAATTCCAACCGGGTCATGGTACAGATTCCGCTATTGGGATGGAGAGCCTCATATCAAGGATTACTGGCCTGTGCTGGCTGTCTGGGAAGCTAGGTATGACCTCTCTGGATATAGGCACTGGGTACCCTCTGCATTCCTCGAACACAAAGCAGAGATCCAGGTTGTAATCTCTTCACCAAGCAGCCGATATGAAAGTCCCCAAATCATTGGCATCGTAAACCAGATATAGATTGAGAAGCATCCACATGCCTTGCTCATACTGTGGCATCAAGCAGTCAGGCCTGCAAGATGAGTGATCTGCCAAGCGAGTGGATTTATTCATATTTCTCAATAATTGATTATGAGCTCTAGTACCCACAATTAAACTACAAATTATTCTCCTATTTGAATATTACGCTACGGAAACGGATAAGGCACATCTGACTATTAGTAATTTACACAACTCTGATTGTTCACTATGCTCTGGCAATACCAAATTTTCTTTCTTACCCAACGGCTTTGACCAACATGTGGCCATCACACTGAATATGAATGCCGCACACATTATAAATTCTGGGTATCATGACTACACACTACTCGAAGAACAAGGCCACCAATCTTATTCTTTTCACTATCCTTTTTATTCCGATAAATTATATTATGATTCAAAGATTAAACACACCATTACACATGAGAAACTCCACCTAGTGGGCATGGCTTTACATTGGTGATTCTCTATCGTATGGTCTCGTAATTATTTAACGCTACAGTGCACTTTCTGGATAGGATGGTGGATCTTTTGCTATATCTCACACTTCGACTCTCACACCCATCATCACGAAAACTTCCTCCAGACCGAGCGGTACAAAAAGGAACATGCATGGCCCACTGCCTCTGAACCTACCTTGCTACTTTCCCATGCAAACCACACATACTTAAATTACATGAAATACATCACACTGGCAACATACATCACGAAGAATAGTCACAGCGTTAGAATCACTTCACTTTCAGCTTTCCCACTTCAATTAGTATTCATCCCAGTTTCACATGACACTACCCCACTTCGTAACTTTTCTTTCCTACTACGAACTCTGGGGGATATGTGCATGTCTTCCTGTGCAATACAAGCCAAGTGGCGTTGCTGGATAGACGGCTGACTCACCTTGCTTCTCTCTCAGAGTATTAGAGTTTGAATCCAGCGTCACACCAAAACATAACACGCAAAGTAACATGAAGATCATATCGTCACACACGTGAGTCCTTAACTGATACCATGGACGAGTACTTCCCATTATCCTTTTGTCTCATACACAGATTGAGACTCACACAGTACTCACCACGTGGAAGTACTCGTCTCTAATTTCAAGTCCTGCACATGCCATTTCTTAAATATTTCCAACTTATAGTACACACGCCAGTAATTCAGCTTAACTTTAACACTCGGAAGTATTTCAACTTAGTACCAGCACTCGTAAGTATTTCAGCTTATTGCTACACGTGGTTGCACTGTGACCATTGGTCACTTCTGAAGATTACTACGATCCCCTTAATATTACTTGCCTGTCATTTAATTCTCCCCCCAAAAGTCCCTGAAATAGAGAAATAATTATTCCAAACTACTCTTAAGTATTTCACATGCATACCATTTTCTCCACTCTTTTGTTTTACGGAGCACACCTAAGACAGGTCTTACCAACACAAGATCCAGCGCCAGAGTGCTGAAACATGGTTGTTCTTCAGGTCATCTCGCACCTCTGCCGAAGTGGGGCAGCATCTTGCTACCGTATTGGTCAGCCACATTTCAGGTGCTCAAAGCTCAGGTAAATTTCATCTCTTTGGTTCCACCAAAGCTGACCAAAGGACTGTCTTAAAGATGATCATATATTGCACATTAACTGTCTGTGGTTAGCAGATGACCATACATTCATTCATTTCACAGATCTCACCAAATTGGGTTAAGGGATTTATTTTGTGGGAGTGCACATGTGATCAATTAAATAAATAAATTGTCATTCTTTCCTACACTGGTATCTAGCTTCGGTGTATTAAGTGAAATTGAGTTATTATTACAAAAAATATGTTGTTCTGACAAGAATAACGAAGAATGTTGTACCTATTTTCAATGTCGGGCGGTACTGTAACCTTTCAAGAATTTCATTCTCAGTCCAGTCACTGAGTGCAATACCACACTCATTGTCATGTGCATAGTTCCAGGGACCATGGTGACTATTAAAATCTCAAGCATAAATCAATGGGCGAGCAGTAATTGGCAGAACATCCAGTGGCCATGACACATTAAGTGGCTTGTATAAATTATTTATAATGGTCTCCTCCACTTGTGTAGAGACGTAATGGATCTCATTTTCAGTATTTGTTGAAATGAGATTAGCACCTTGATATTGCTTCTTACATAGGTGGCAACACCTGTGATATGTAGCACCCATAATATAGTAGTCATGGATCCTACCTCTCCTACGCAGGTCTTCCATAGTTAGTGAACGTGTTTCCTGGATTAGAACTACAACAATATCATTATCTACAAGTAGTTTAGATAGGTACTCGCTTTAGTTCGGCTAATACCTTCTATGTTTATATGGTATACTCGGATTGAAGGACCAATCTTTTAATCAGTTGCTCCTGAAAAGGTCCATTTTTCGAATTGTTTTGATTGTGATTTGTCTGCATGTCTGTAGCCTAGAAATCCAATATCTGGTCTGGCTGCCATTTCTTTCTAGCTCTTTTAGTGTTATCCAGGGTGCACGTGTAATATTCCACTATGGTCATGAGCTAGTTTACAGTCCATTTAACAGTTAATTTCGTGTGATACACAGCAATGCCTGATAATGCTTTCAGAAGCTGGTTGGCAGTGCAAAATTGTATCAACATCCTCTTATATGAATTGGATGTTCTAGTTTAAGATTTATTGCTCAAATTGGCTATGCAAAACAGTTGTGTATGTTATTGCAATGTAGTAGTAGTTATAGATAGTGGTTTGTAATAATTATACAACTGCCAACCAGTATCTGTATGTATTGTTAATCTTCCAATGAGACAGTGAAAGGTTTTTGGAATCACATTGATGTCTACCAATAGTAGTATAAATAACACATTGTATCATACGGCAAAATTATTACAGTTCCAGGCCATAGGCCTCAAACAAAGTCTGCTGAATAGATGCTGTATACTTGAGCAAATGTTGTAATATTGCAGGTATCAAATCAGAGATGTGTTTGAAGAAATCATTGCAGGAGATTATCCTGTATGCAAAACATGAAGAAGAGGTGAATGAACAGTGAAGAAGTTCTCAAAAGAGTAAGTTTTACACTGAATATCAAGCAACTAGTGCAGTGGTTCCCAACTTTTTTCTCCTGTGGATCCTTTTGGCTGAATAAATTTATACAGTAGAGCATCTTTAGCCTATCTTACATCTTATTTGCTACTCATATGTAGGCTTTGTGATAAGAGGGAGGAGGAGGTCAATGAGATTCAGTTTTTATTTTATGTTATTGTAGTGACAGTAGAGGTCATTGGGAGGGGTGGGGGAAGGGGGTTGGGGAAGGATGTATGCGGAATACTTAGGAATCTATGAAGCAAAAGGTGTGACAACATATGTTGATACTTCAGGAATTTCATAAATCTGTTTGTTTACACACACACACACACACACACACACACACACACACATATATATATATATATATATATATATATATATATATATTACTGCTCATCCAAAGAGAAAATTGAACACAGTGTGTGAAGAAAATAAGCAGTACCATAAGAAAATAAAGCTTCTTCTGCAAAAAACTGTCGCCTCAGGAAGCAAAATTTTAATTTGAATACTGTAACGAAGGAACTGCTAAAGAATAACTATATGGATGAAGAAAATGTTTCACTGCTGAAAAGTGTATCAGGAACAAGTGAATAGTTGTTATCATATCACTTTACAAAGACTACAGGTTCTGTTGTTCCTAGAAAATATGATGCAGCTTTTAACACAAAATCATGATTTTCTTTCTTGAAAATTATATTGGCTAATGTGTTTTGCTGTTTGGAATGTCAAGAGAATACTTCCACCACTTTAAGATTAGGAAATTTATTTTTTTAAATTCTAAAGTATTTGCTGATTAAAAGCATGACCAGGTAGTTCATCATGTTATAGATAATCGGATATAATATCACACGAAACTGTGTTGGCCATTTCTGTGTAGATAATGATTTGTTTAGAACTTCAGTGAGCACTCTGCCCTTTATGCTGGTGAGAATTAGTGAAGTTCTTGGTAAAATCAATCTGGAGAACTTAAATTATGCTAACTGAAAAATTGTAAGCTTTTGTCACTTCAAAGAAAGGTTTGCTTACATTTGGTGAAACAGTAGATAATAAAACACTGTAATTTGTTGTTCAACATTTTGAAAGCAACACCCATAGAACCTTTCAGCATCACTTTAATTAGTCTTCCTGACTTGCCATTATTTCACTGGTATTAGCTGACAAATTTATCTGAACAAGCATGCAGTGAGTTCAGGAATTCTTCCTAATTCTTTGAATTTCCACATTTCTGGACTGTGCCAAATACCTAAGTTTTTTTTATGTTTCACTTTACAAGCTGTCTGCATTTAATTGGAAAACGTTTTGATACTTTTGAATGTGCTGGATAGTAGAAGACTGAAGTTACGATAATTGCAAATGCAAATATTTGTTGAAATATTGGGAAAAAGAATTAGACATGGTCAAAAAATATAAAGAATGAGAAAGCAATTTCGAAATCTGGATGGTCCATTTCAAACAATTCTTACCCTTAATAAGAGGTCATATAGGGATACTTCTTTTGTTGTTTCTCTTTACAAAAAGCTGTTCTAGTGACTACTGTTATTTCTAATAGGGACCTAATTGATGTATCAACATGTATCTGAAACTTATTGCCATACACTTTGTGACTTCATCCAGCACATTGCCACAATTACTTTTTACACTTTTTCGTTATTATTATTATCTCAAACTTTAGAGAAGCATCAAGTATTACGAGGGCAGTTCAATAAGTAATGCAACACATTTTTTTTCTCGGCCAATTTTGGTTGAAAAAACCGGAAATTTCTTGTGGAATATTTTCAAACATTCCCGCTTCGTCTCGTATAGTTTCATTGACTTCCGACAGGTGACAGCGCTGTACGGAGCTGTTAAAATGGCGTCTGTAACGGATGTGCGTTGCAAACAACGGGCAGTGATCGAGTTTCTTTTGGTGGAAAACCAGGGCATCTCAGATAATCATAGGCGCTTGCAGAATTACGGTGATCTGGCAGTGGACAAAAGCACGGTGAGTCGTTGGGCAAAGCGTGTGTCATCATCGCCGCAAGGTCAAGCAAGACTGTCTGATCTCCCGCGTGCGGGCCGGCCGTGCACAGCTGTGACTCCTGCAATGGCGGAGCATGCGAACACACTCGTTCGAGATGATCGACGGATCACCATCAAACAACTCAGTTCTCAACTTGACATCTCTGTTGGTAGTGCTGTTACAATTGTTCACCAGTTGGGATATTCAAAGGTTTGTTCCCGCTGGGTCCCTCGTTGTCTAACCGAACACCATAAAGAGTAAAGAAAAACCATCTGTGCGGAATTGCTTGCTCGTCATGTGGCTGAGGGTGACAATTTCTTGTCAAAGATTGTTACAGGCGATGAAACATGGGTTCATCACTTCGAACCTGAAACAAAACGGCAATCAATGGAGTGGCGCCACACCCACTCCCCTACCAAGAAAAAGTTTAAAGCCATACCCTCAGCCGGTATAGTCATGGTTACAGTCTTCTGGGACGCTGAAGGGGTTATTCTGTTCAATGTACTTCCCCATGGTCAAACGATCAACTCTGAAGTGTATTGTGCTACTCTTCAGAAATTGAAGAAACGACTTCAGCGTGTTCGTAGGCACAAAAATCTGAACGAGCTTCTCCTTCTTCATGACAACGCAAGACCTCACACAAGTCTTCGCACCCGAGAGGAGCTCACAAAACTTCAGTGGACTGTTCTTCCTCATGCACCCTACAGCCCAGATCTCGCACCGTCGGATTTCCATATGTTTGGCCCAATGAAGGACGCAATCCGTGGGAGGCACTACGCAGATGATGAAGAAGTTATTGATTCAGTACGACGTTGGCTCCGACATCGACCAGTGGAATGGTACCATGCAGACATACAGGCCCTCATTTCAAGGTGGCGTAAGGCCGTAGCATTGAATGGAGATTACGTTGAAAAATAGTGTTGTGTAGCTAAAAGATTGGGGAATAACCTGGTGTATTTCAATGCTGAATAAAACAACCCCTGTTTGAGAAAAAAAATGTGTTGCATTACTTATTGAACTGCCCTCGTACATACGTAACACAGTTTTTTGCAGCTGTGATGTTTTAAAATATTTTTTCACTGGAAAATTATCTGTAATGGCCAATTAAAAGAGCACAATAAATTATGTTTCGGTAAATAAAATATTGTAGATGTAGAGCAAACTTTTTCATATAATTTGTTACTGATGAAGAGTGAACATGTTCCCTGAACTATTTAATCCTTGAGTTTAAAAATGTAGAAAAGGTTTAGAATTGTATGGAGATGTCTGAATTATTTATTGAAAATAATGACATACCAAAGTGGTACATTTTGCATCAAAAGGCGTTAATTTTTATCCATTTTGAGTAATATTTGTGATTCCTTTTCAGCAAGAATAGAATGTATACACAGCTGTGGTGTAAGAATTTGACAGTTTCAGAAATTATACATTCTGACTTTTGAATTGATACACAGGAACGCAAAATCTGTTGCATTTCAGTTACGCAATTTTGTTTCACTTTCTATAGAATGGCCCTAAACTTAATAATTTTGTGACTTGAAATAAAGGATTTGTGAGACAGAGTACTAGAGTTGTAAATAACATGATCAGTTAAGTATGAAATCCATTATTTATATTTCCTTGGATACATACATAAATCCTTGTTCCGTTTGGTCATGAATACGACATTTCGTAATGGTGTGGAACATGTGACTTTAACATGTTTTCTTTACATTAATTAATTAATTAATTAATTAATTTTTAGTCTTTTACAGTTACTACTTCATATCTAAGAATTCATTTATGGAGTAGAAGGAGTTGTCATTCAGAAATTCTTTTAATTTGCTTTTAAATGTTGGTTGGCTATCTGTCAGACTTTTAATACGATTTGGCAAATGACCAAAGATTTTTGTTGCAGCATAATTCACCCCTTTTTGTGCCAAAGTGAGATTTAATCCAGAATAGTGGATATCAGACTCTCTTCTAGTGTTGTAGTTATGCACTTCACTGTTATTTTTGAATTGGGATGGGTCATTAATGACAAATTTCATAAGTGAATATGTGTGTTGTGAAGGTTCTATGAATATCTTGAGTTTCTTAAATAAATGTCTGCAAGGTGATCTTGGGTGGGCTCCAGGTATTATTCTGATAACAGTCGTTTGTAAAATGAATACTTTCCCTCTTAATGATGAATTTCCCCAAAATATGATGCAGTGAATGAAAATAGGCATAATAGGCTAATTTGCTGACATGTATATCACCAAAATTTGCAATAACCCTAATAGCATAAGTAGCTGAACCTAACTGTCTCAGCTGATCATTGATGTGTTTCTTCGAACTCAATTTCTCATCAGTGCTCACATCCTGAAATTTTGAGTATTCTATCTTAGCAACAGACTTCCGTTCATAGTGTACATTTATCAATAGTGTAATGCCATTTACTGTACAGAATTGTATAAACTATGTTTTCTCAAAATTTAGTGAGAGTCCATTTGCAGAGAACCACTTAATAATTTTCTGAAAGATATTATTTGAATTTTCTCAGCTGATTCTTGTGTCTTGGGTGTGATAACTATACTTGTATCATCAGCAAAAAGAACTAACTTTGCATCTTCATGTATACAGAGTGGCAAGTCGTTAATATATGTTAAGAACAATGAGGGACTCAAGACTGAACCCTGTGGGACACCATTCTCGATACCTCCCCAGTTAGAGGACTCTGCTGGTTTTTGTAGTCTATCTATACTGTTAATTTCAGCCTTCTGCAATCTTCCAGTTAAGTATGAATTAAACCATTTGTGCACTGTCCCACTCATACCACAATACTTAAGCTTATCTAGAAGTATTTCATGTTTCACACAATCAGAAGCCTTTGAGAGATCACAAAATATCCCAATGGGTGATGTTCAGTTATTCATTGTATTTAATATTTGATCAGTGAAAGCATATATAGCATTTTCTGTTGAAAAGCCTTTCTGAAAACCATGTTGACATTTTGTTAGTACTTCATTTTTACAAGTATGTGATGCTACTCTTGAATACATTACTGTTTCAAGAATTTTGGATAAAGGTGTCAGAAGTGAGGTTGGCTGGTAGTTGTTAGCTTCAGATCTATCCCCTCTTTTATACAATGGTTTATCAATAGCATATTTCAGTCTATTTGGAAAAACTCCCTATTTCAGTGTGCTATTACATATGTGGCTGAGAATTTGTTGTGAACAAGCTTTTAGCACTTTGTTGAAAATGCTATCAATTCCAAGTGAGCTATTACTTTTGAGTGAATTTATTATTTTCCTACTTTCAGTAGGAGAGGTGGCCTGAATTTCAGTTTTATCAAATTCTGTAAGTACTGCCTCTTCCATATACTGCTTTGCATTTTCTAATGAATAGCTAGAACCTATAATTTTCTCTACACCACTTATCAAAAAATTATTTAAAATTTTTCTACTTCTGACTTCTTGCTAACAAACTTTTCATCGTGTTTGATAGAAATACAGTCTTCTTGTGCTCTCAGTTGCCCTGTTTCCCTTTTCACAACATTCCAAATTGGTTTAATGTTATTATCAAATGTGCTAATCTCAGACATAATGCATATACTTCAGGACTTTTTAATAACTTTTCTTAATACAGTGCAGTAGTTTTTACAATGTTTCATTTTTTTGGGGTCATTACTCCTCCTAGCTATCAGATACATTTTGCTTTTCTGTTCACAAGATATTTTTATCCCTTTAATATGCCATGGCGTTTTTACTTGGTTTCTTACAATTAAATTTCACTGTTTTCTTAGAGAAACTGTTTTCAAATATACTCACAAAGGTATCATGAAATGTGATAACTGAATAAATCTGCACTACTGAGCACAATGATTACTTAAAATCATGACACGTATATATAGGGTGTTTCAAAAATGACCGGTATATTTGAAACGGCAATAAAAACTAAACGAGCAGTGATGGAAATACACCGTTTGTTGCAATATGCTTGGGACAACAGTACATTTTCAGGCAGACAAACTTTCGAAATTACAGTAGTTACAATTTCCAACAACAGATGGCGCTGTGGTCTGGGAAACTCTATAGTACGATATTTTCCACATATCCACCATGCGTAGCAATAATATGGCGTAGTCTCCAAATGAAATTACCCGAAACCTTTGATAACGTGTCTGGTGGAATGGCTTCACATGCAGATGAGATGTACTGCTTCAGCTGTTCAATTGTTTCTGGATTCTGGCGGTACACCTGGTCTTTCAAGTGTCCCCACAGAAAGAAGTCACAGGGGTTCATGTCTGGCGAATAGGGAGGCCAATCCACGCCGCCTCCTGTATGTTTCGGATAGCCCAAAGCAATCACACGATCATCAAAATATTCATTCAGGAAATTAAAGACGTCGGCCGTGCGATGTGGCCGGGCACCATCTTGCATAAACCACGAGGTGTTCGCAGTGTCGTCTAGGGCAGTTTGTACCGCCACAAATTCACGAAGAATGTACAGATAGCGTGATGCAGTAATCGTTTCGGATCTGAAAAATGGGCCAATGATTCCTTTGGAAGAAATGGCGGCCCAGACCAGTACTTTTTGAGGATTCAGGGACGATGGGACTACAACATGGGGCTTTTCGGTTCCCAATATGCGCCAGTTCTGTTTATTGACGAAGCCGTCCAGGTAAAAATAAGCTTCGTCAGTAAACCAAATGCTGCCCACATGCATATCGCCGTCATCAATCCTGTGCACTATATCGTTAGCGAATGTCTCTCGTGCAGCAATGGTAGCGGCGCTGAGGGGTTGCCGCGTTTGAATTTTGTATGGATAGAGGTGTAAACTCTGGCGCATGAGACGATACGTGGACGTTGGCGTCATTTGGACCGCAGCTGCAACACGGCGAACGGAAACCCGAGGCTGCTGTTGGATCACCTGCTGCACTAGCTGCGCGTTGCCCTCTGTGGTTGCCGTACGCGGTCGCCCTACCTTTCCAGCATGTTCAACCGTCACGGTCCCAGTCCGTTGAAATTTTTCAAATAGATCCTTTATTGTATCGCTTTTCGGTCCTTTGGTTACATTAAACCTCTGTTGAAAACTTCGTCTTGTTGCAACAACACTGTGTTCTAGGCGGTGGAATTCCAACACCAGAAAAATCCTCTGTTCTAAGGAATAAACCATGTTGTCTACAGCACACTTGCATGTTGTGAACAGCACACGCTTACAGCAGAAAGACGACGTACAGAATGGCGCACCCACAGACTGCGTTGTCTTCTATATCTTTCACATCACTTGCAGCGCCATCTGTTGTTGAAAATTGTAACTACTGTAATTTCGAAAGTTTGTCCGCCTGAAAATGTACTGTTGTCCCAAGCATATTGCACAAACGGTGTATTTCTATCGGTGCTCGTTTAGTTTTTATTGCCGTTTCAAATATACCGGTCATTTTTGAAACACCCTGTAAAAATGAATACAAACAACGACAACCACAATAAACTTTTTTTTAAAAGGATTACCAGTTTCAGTCTGTTTAAGATCATCTTTAGACCCACACCGTGGTGGTAAATGGTGGCTATGAACGGAGCAGGCGTCACACCTCCACGAATGCTCACTGCTACCATCATGGTGTGAGTTTGAAGACGTTCTAAAACCGACTTTAAATGGTGACGTGGTATAAAAAAAGTTTATTGCAGTTTTGACTGTTCGTATTCATTTCTAAATAACAAATAAACAGCTGTACTCCACAGATATGTGTTCTCAAAAATTAAATGACAGGTATGTATTCTGGAATATGCAAAATTGAAAAACGAAATAGACAGCATTTAGATTAATCTAAATATTCTGTGAAGATAATATTATGTGAGAGAAAGGACGGCTTTGACTGACATTAAGTGCACAATTTTCGTTTTAGTGAGTATGCTCAAATGTGCCTAACGTGAAACAATTTTCATACCATGTTTTGATCTGACTAAAATGGCTGTTTTAGTGATCACAATCTGAAAATCGCTCATTTTGGTAGGTAAATGTAGTGAAATGATCAGAAAGATCTTGTTCTCTGAACTAATACAGCTAATAATGAGAGTTAAATTAAAACGACAGCTGTTTTGCTGCGATGCAGGTATGCTTCATGAATGAAATTTCACATCAACAGATAACATTCTCAACTGTCTATCAGCCTTTGTGTGTTGTATCTACGTACATACTTAGCTGTAAATGTCAGTTCAATGACTTTAAATGGAGAGGGCAAGTTCCCCATAGAGTTTTAAGGGGTGAACTTTTCGTTGACAAGATGGCGCAGAGGAAAATTGTAACATGTTCAAAGCTCACGAAAACTGATATAAATACGAGACTATTATATGTGAAATGTGTAAAAAATGGTGGTGATAAAGACAATCTGTGCTACTCGTTTGCTGTAAAACCAAATAACTGTAAAGGTATGTTTACACGATCAAAAACTAAGAACTGTGTTTTGGTGCCACATGGCGATCACAAACTCGTAACGGACTCAGCGTCGAAAGACGAAATAATGAAAGTGTTGCAAGAGGATAGAAACGTTCTGTTAGCGAGATTCAACGAGTTAGAACAAGAACTAAGCAAATATGTAAGCAGTGAAAAGTGGTGTACCGTAAAACGAGCGTCAAATACACACAATTTAAAATCGCAACTAAAGATGTACTCGTGTTATCATGTATCTTCAACGCCAACGGTATCCAGAAAAATTGCGTCTAAACAAGTAAGTGCACTTTCAGATAAAGAAACTGTTCTGATGTCAGCTGGTAAAAAAACCAGTGCAATGTGTAACAGAAGGCAGTGTTTACACGGCAATCAGCGAAAACGAAACTATAGTGAACGATACCGATAGTGTTCCAGAAGATAAAGCACCTGAACATATGAAAGAAAGTTACGAGTTAAGGGATGCAGTACGGAATCCGAAAGTTTTAATAACGAGTGACAGCCAAGGCAGGTAACGCAGAAAAATTCTGAAGACAAAACTAGACACAATCTATGACATTCAAAGTTTTATTAAACCAAATACTCCCTTCTGTGAAGTTTTTAGTCGAATTGTATCTTCAACGCCAACGGTATCCAGAAAAATTGCGTCTAAACAAGTAAGTGCACTTTCAGATAAAGAAACTGTTCTGATGTCAGCTGGTAAAAAAACCAGTGCAATGTGTAACAGAAGGCAGTGTTTACACGGCAATCAGCGAAAACGAAACTATAGTGAACGATACCGATAGTGTTCCAGAAGATAAAGCACCTGAACATATGAAAGAAAGTTACGAGTTAAGGGATGCAGTACGGAATCCGAAAGTTTTAATAACGAGTGACAGCCAAGGCAGGTAACGCAGAAAAATTCTGAAGACAAAACTAGACACAATCTATGACATTCAAAGTTTTATTAAACCAAATACTCCCTTCTGTGAAGTTTTTAGTCGAATTGACAAATTAGCAGAATGACACTATTATACTAATGGCTGTGTCAAACGATACTGAAGACTCTTACCAAGTGTTCTCCAACTCAGTAACAAGACAAATATCATTTTGCATCCAATTCCCAAAAGTTTCGACAAAGAATATACAGGGTGGTCCATTGATAGTGACCGGGGCAGGTATCTCACGAAATAAGCGTCAAACGAAAAATCTACAAAGAACGAAACTCGTCTAGCTTGAAGGGGGAAACCAGATGGCGCTATGGTTGGCCTGCCAAATGGCGCTGCCATAGGTCAAACGGATATCAACTGCGTTTTTTTAAATAGAAACCCCCATTTTCCATTACATATTCTTGTAGTATGTAAAGAAATATGAATGTTTTAGATGGACCTCTTTTTTCGCTTGGTGACAGATGGCGCTGTAATAGTCACAAACGTATAAGTACGTGATATCACGTAACATTCCACCAGTGCGAACGGTATTTGCTTCGTGATACATTACCCGTGTTAAATGGACCGTTTACCAACTGCGGAAAAGGTCGATATCGTGTTCATGTATGGCAATTGTGAGCAAAATGCCCAACGGGCGTGTGCTACGTATGCTGCTCGGTATCCTGGACGACATCATCCTAGTGTCCGGACTGTTCGCCGGATAGTTACGTTATTTGAGGAAACAGGATGTGTTCAGCCACATGTGAAAAGTCAACCACGACCTGCAATAAATGATGATGCCCAAGTAGGTGTTTTAGCTGCTGTCGCGGCTAATCCACACATCAGCGAGAATCGGGAATCTCAAAAACGTCGGTGTTGAGAATCAACATCGATTGCACCCGTACCATATTTCAATGCACCAGGAATTGCGTGGCGACGACTTTGAACGTCGTGTATAAGTCTGCTACTAGGCACAAGAGAAATTACGGGACGATAACAGATTTTTTGCACGCATTCTATTAGCGACGAAGCATCATTCACCAACAGAGGTAACGTAAACCGGCATAATATGCTATATAGGACAAAGGAAAATCCACGATGGCTGCGACAAATGGAACATCAGCGACCTTGGCGAGTTAATGTATGGTGCGGCATTATGTGAGGAAGGATAATTGGCTCCCATTTTATCGATGTTAATATAAATGGTGCAAAATATGCTGATTTCCTACGTAATGTTCTACCGATGTTACTACAAGATGTTTCACTGCGTGACAGAATGGCGATGTACTTCCAATATGATGGATGTCCGGCACATAGCTCACGTGTGGTTGAAGCGGTATTGAATAGCGTATCTCATGACAGGTGGGTTGGTCGTCGAAGCACCATACCATGGCCCTCACGTTCACCGGATCTGACGTCCCCCGATCTCTTTCTGTGGGGAAAGTTGAAGGATATTTGCCATCGTGATCCACTGACAACGCCTGACAACATGCATCAGCACATTGTGAATGCATGTGCAAACATTATGGAAGGTGAACTACTTGCTGATGAGAGGAATGTCGTTACACGTATTGCCCAATGCATTGAGGTTGACGGACATCATGTTGAGCATTTATTGCATTAATGTGGTATTTACAGGTAATCACGCTGTAACAGCATGCGTTTTCAGAAATGATAAGTTCACAAAGGTACATGTATCACATTGGAACAACCAAAATAAAATGTTAAAACGTATCTACGTTCTGTATTTTAATTTAAAAAACCTACGTGTTACCAACTGTTCGTCTAAAATTGTGAGCCATCTATCACAAAGCCAAAAAAGTGGTCCAACTAAAACATTCATATTTCTTTACTTACTACACGAATATGTAATAAAAAATGGGGTTCCTGTTCGAAAAAACGCAGTTGATATCAGTTTGACATATGGCAGCGTCATCTAGCGGGCCAACCATAACGCCATATGGTTTCCCCCTTCTTGCTAGACAACTTTCGTTCTGTGTAGTTTTTTCGTTTGACGCTTATTTCGTAAGATATTTAGCCCAGTCACCATCAATGGACCACCCTGTATAAACAAAAAAATTGACATTGTTAACCATCATATAGTGCAAACAGTGAACTGTTCAAAATCTTGAAATAAAAGTAGAATATCCATAAACTTTGAAATGGAAAGACTGTCTCGTGATAAATCCACACATCATGGA
The DNA here is from genome assembly GCF_023864345.2 of Schistocerca serialis cubense. Taxonomy (NCBI): domain Eukaryota; kingdom Metazoa; phylum Arthropoda; class Insecta; order Orthoptera; family Acrididae; genus Schistocerca; species Schistocerca serialis. The sequence continues at coordinate 260,337,672 of NC_064642.1, forward strand.
TTCCACTTGAACAGACAGGGGAAGGAGCAAGTATGCAATAAACTGTCTTCGTTAATTAAAATTAACAATCATACAAACTAGATGCATTTATGTCTGAATCGACCAGTCTACTTGAAGACATCAGTGCTTCACCAAAATAGATACAATGTGAAAACTAGTGAAATACAAGAGCCCAAATTGAAACAAATGCTACTTGACAAGTGGATTACCATTAGAAGCACCACAGCACACGAAATGCAGGGCCCAGAATCCAGGGAACCAGCTAGCAAGATGACACCACCCACACCTCAAAACAAGGAGAATTTTTTACAGCTAACAATACTGATGTAAAAAACGTTAAGTGGTCAAGCAAGACACAATATACGAGGGTCACTCAAAAAGAAATGCACACTATTTTATTTAAAATCCATCTTCTATTCTATATGTTTGAAAGTTTTACAGTGTGTAGATACAGCCTTTAGGAACAATAATTTCATTTCTCCACATAATTTCCGTCCATCTCAACTGCCTTACGCCATCTTGGAACCAGCGCCTGTATACCCGCATGGTAAAATTCTGGACCAACCTGTTGGAGTCACTGTTTGGCAGCGTACACAAGGCAGTCATCTTTTTCAAACCCTATTCCATGGAGAGAGTCTTTCAGTTTCCCAAAGAGATGATAGTCACATGGAGCCAGGTCAGGACTGTAAGGCGGGGATTTCAGTGTTGTCCATCCGAGTTTTGTGATCGCTTCCATTGTTTTTTGACTGACATGTGGCCGTACATTGTCTTGCAACAGCAAAACATCCTGCTTTTGCTGATGTGGTTGAACAAGACTCAGTCGAGCTTGAAGTTTCTTCAGTGTCGTCACATATACATCAGAATTTATGGTGGTTGTACTTGGAATAATGTCCACAAGCAAGAGTCCTTCGGAATCGAAAAACACCATAGTCATAACTTTTCCAGCAGAAGGGGAGCTTTTGAATTTTTTTCTTTGGTGAATTTACTTGATGCCACTCCATTGATTGCCTCTTTGTCTCTGGTGAAAAATGATGGAGCCACGTTTCATCACCTGTCACAATTCTTCCAAGAAATTCATCTCCATCATTCTCGTACTGTTCCAAAAGTTCGTTGCATACCGTTTTTCTTATTTCTTTGTGAGCCACTGTCAACATCCTGGGAACCCACCTGGCAAAACCTATCTTAACGGCAACAATTTCAGTATTCTACAAACACTTCCTTCCCCTATCCCAACGTAGCGTGACAATTAGTTCACTGTGATGTGTCTGTCAGCAGTCAGCAATTCGTTAACTCTCTGCACATTGTCTGGAGTGTGCGCAGTACGAGACCTACGCCTACGAGGACAATCCTCAATATTGCCATGCCCACTTTCATCACGTAACCTGCTTGCCCACCGACTAACCGTACTGCGATCAACAGCAGCATCTCCATACACCCTTTTTCAACATCTTGTGGATGTTTCTCACTCTCGTTTTCACAGCACAGGAATTCTATGACAGCACGTTGCTTCTGACGAACGTCAAGTGTAGCAGCCATCTTGAAGACATGCTGTGACAACACCACTCACGGGAACAGGTTGAACTAAGTCTGAAAACAAGCGGGAAGGATGTATATACACACAGTAAAACTTTCACACATGCGGAATGAAAACTGTATTTTTACAAAAATAGTGTGCATTTCTTTTGGAGTGACCCTTGTAGTCCCTGCTTCATCCATTTAATTGTTCCATCAGAATGTACAGTCTCTTTCTAATAAGCTGAATGAAATACAAATCTTGTTAAATGATACGAATGATATTTCTGTTTTATGCTTTACTGAACACTGGTTAAATAAAGACATGATAGAACTAGCACACCTACTTCAGTTTAAATTAGCTAGCACATATTGTAGAGAAGTACTCAGGCATGGTGGTAGCTGCATATATGCTCGAGAAGATATAGACTTCACTAACATAATCAAATTTGACAGCTTATCTAAAGAAAGAGACATAGAACTCTCAATAGTAGAACTGCCAACTAGAAATTCTCTAATCATCTGTGTGTATAGGTCACCAGATGGTGATAAAATTTTTTTTACAATCATTGCAGGAACTGTTGGAGGATTTCAACACCTTCAAAAAAATATTATCATATGTGGAGATTTCAATGTTGATTTCACCAAATCCAATAAATTTAAAGATGAAATCAAAGATTTACTGAAGTTGTTTAAGCTAAAACCAACTATAAGTAACCCAACTTGTATAGCCACTACTTCTACAACAACCATAGATCAGATGTTTGTATATACAGATAAATATACCTGCAGCACACACTGCAAACACTGGTTTTACTGATCACAATGCCCAGATACCAGGGACGAAGTAACAGTGGATATGATACGAGCAGCAGGAGAAGTAGGAACCCATTGGCTATACAGAGTGCTGAGGGTGGTGTGGAAGGAGAACAGAATTCCTGAGGATTGGAAGAAAGGAATTATAGTCCTGATCTTCAAGAAAGGGGATAAAAGGAGATGTGAGAACTACAGAGGAATCACCCTGCTATGCCACTGTGGAAAAATCTATGAAAAGATCCTGGAGAAGAGAATAAGAAGCAGTATTGAAAGAAGACTGCAAGAGGAGCAGTATGGTTTCAGACCGGGAAGATCAACAACGGACCTCATATTTGCGGTAAGGCAACTGCAGGAAAGGCACTATGACTACGGGAAGGACTTAATCATGGCCTTTTTAGATATTGAGAAGGTGTATGACAGTATCTATAGGGACAAGCTCTGGCATGTGCTGAACGCAAAAGGGATAGATGAAGAGATAACACGAAAAGTCAGAAAAATGTATGAGGGAAGTGAGAGTTGTGTGAAAGTGGGGAGGGAACGTACTGCATGGTTCAAGCTGGAAAATGGGCTGCGACAGGGAAATGCACTTTCGCCTTTATTGTTTATTATTGTTATGGATGAAATCCTACAGCAAGTATCAGATGCAATTGGAGATCATAAAATGAAAGCAGTGCTTTTTGCCGATGACCTGATGTTATGGGGAAATTGCGAGAAGGAGGTGCAAGAGCAGTTAGATGTATGGGAGGCAACGGCAGCACAATATGGAATGCATTTCTCTGCAAAGAAAAGTGAAATAATTGTCACAACAAGGAAGAAGAATAGGCCAAATGTGGATATAACTTGTGGAGGGGAAAAACTACAAGTGGTAGAGAACTTCAAGTACCTGGGAAGCATGATTGAAAGTAAGGGAGGAAACGCAATGGAAATAAATGAAAGGTGCAGAAAAGCAGGGCAGTTCTTCAAATGCATTAGGGGGCTTATTTGGAGCAAGGAGGTGCCACAGAAATCCAAGGGAATTATATACCGAACCTACTTTGTCCCCATATTGGCATACGGAAGTGAGACATGGGTAATGCACAAAAGCGACAAAAGTAGAATACAAGCTAGTGAAATGAAGTTCCAGAGGAGCAGGTTGAGTGTAACAAGACGAGACAGATTGCGAAATGTGTATATGAGGGAAAGACTAAAGGAGGAATCAGTACAGGACAGGATAGAAAAATCAAGACTGCAGTGGTATGGACACATGAAGAGAATGGATGAGGGAAGAATTCCAAAGAGGATGTTTGATCTGCAACTGAAGGGGAAGAAGCCCAGGGGAAGACCAAGAGATAGATGGGTGAAGGGAGTGAAGGAATGTGTGACGAGAAGAGGAGAGAACTGGACGAAGGTGGAAGAGGGGGAATGGTAGAAAGACAGAACACGATGGAGAGGCTTGTGTTCCCGACAGACCCAGCCAGTGGCTGGAAACTGTCCAAGATGATGATGATGATGATGAATGCCCAGAAACCAACAGTCGCTATTCCAGGAAACACAAAAGCCCAAAAAACTAGAGCTATTGTCTGGAAGTTTAATAATGAAAACATAGATTACTTTTGTTCTCTCTCGAGAAGACAAATCTGGACTGATGTTTACAGTTCAAACAACACAGATGACAAGTTTGATAAATTTATGGCCACATACAAAATATTTTTTGAAATAGCCTTTCCTAAACAAATGTCACTTATAAATTCTGTAAACAAATCAAATAAATGGATCACAACAGGAATAAAAATATCATGCCAGAATAAAAGGAACTTATATGAATACTCAAAGCAAACCACAAATCCTGTATTTATCAACTACTTTAAACAATATAAACAAACACTTAGACAAGTTATAACAAAAGCAAGGAAATGAAAATGACAAACAAATTAGAAATTCCAGGAATAAGACTAAAACAACTTGGAGTATCATAAAACGAGGAACAGGTACTGCATCATCAGCCCACAAAAATACAGAACTTCATGAAATTCAACAACAACTAATCAACCCCACAATAGTGGCTAATAAATTTAACAACTACTTTTGTAACATAGCACACTGCCTTGTTATCAAATATTACAAATCACAACCAGACAGCAATACACTCCAGTCAGATACAAAAATTTTTTCAAGAATCCTATTTATGATTCCTACAACACCTGAGGAATTATCAGTAAATAAAAAGGTTAACTAATAAGTATTCAGGAAGTACTGATGAAATACCAGATATTATCATCAAAGCAAGTGTAACATCTATTGTAGAACTATTAACAGATATTTTCAATTTATCATTCATGAGTGGTATATTCCTGAAAAATCTGAAAATGGCAAAAGAGACACCACTTACATGAGAAGGGACAAACATGAAGCTGCAAACTGTAGACCTGTATCAGTATTGTCAGGGTTTGGCAAAATTCCGAAAAACTATTTCTTTTATGGCTGACGGCCTTTCTAAATAAAGAAAACATAATAATTGATGTGCAACACGGATTCAGAACTGGCAGATCAACACAGTCAGCTATTTACACCTTCTTAAATGAAATTCGAACTGCAGCAGATAATAAGCAACATGTGACTGGCATATTTTTTGACCTTACTAAGGCCTCCAATGTAACTGATCATAATATTCTGTTGCAGAAGCTAGGTAATTATTGAATAGAGTCCTGCTAAACAAGTGGATACATTCTTACCTTCATGACCATCAACAGATCACTCAAATAAAATACAAAGACATAAAACCACAAACATTTTGTAATTTTACAGTAATGCACAAAACATTAAATATGGAGTTCCTCAAGTGTCAGTCCTTGGGCCAATTCTTTTCATTCTTTGTGTTAATGATTTGTCAGAAAAAATAACTAAAGGGACAATAGTACTTTTGCAGATGATGCAAATATCCAAATGAAATCATATGATGAAGAAAGCCTACAAAAAACAGCTTCAGGCATAATACAAAATTTAGCACAACGGTTCAGAAAAACAAGCTAATAATAAATAATGAAAAACAGTGACAGTCAGTTTCCGCAATTCACAGAAACTGTTGTTGTTGTGGTCTTGAGTCCTAGGACTGGTTTGATGCAGCCCTCTACACTACCCTATCCTGTGCAAGCTTCTTCATCCCCCAGTACTTACTGCAACCTACATCCTTCTGAACCTGCTTAGTGTATTCATCTCTTGGTCTCCCTCTACGATTTTTACCCTCCACACTGCCCTCCAATGCTAAATTTGTGATACCTTGATGCCTCAGAACATGTCCTACCAACCGTTCCCTTCTTCTTGTCAAGTTGTGCCACAAACTCCTCTTCTCCCCAATTCTATTCAATACCTCTTCATTAGTTATGTGATCTACCCAACTAATCTTCAGCATTCTTCTCTAACACCACATTTCGAAAGTTTCTCTTCTCTTCCTGTCCAAACTATTTATCGTCCATGTTTCACTTCCATACATGGCTACACTCCATACAAATACTTTCAGAAACGACTTCCTGACACTTAAATCTATACTTGATGTTAACAAATTTCTCCTCTTCAGAAATGCTTTCCTTACCATTGTCAGTCTACATTTTATATCTTCTCTACTTCGACCATCATCAGTTATTTTGCTCCCCAAATAGCAAAATTCCTTTACTACTTTAACTGTCTCATTTCCTAATCTAATTCCCTCAGCATCATCTGATTTAATTGGACTACATTCCATTATCCTCGTTTTGCTTTTGTCGATGTTCATCTTATATCCTCCTTTCAAGACACTGTCCATTCCGTTCAACTGCTCTTCTAGGTCCTTTGCTGTCTCTGGCAGAATTACGAAGTCATCGGCAAAGCTCAAAGTTTTTATTTCTTCGCCATGGATTTTAATACCTACTCCGAATTTTTCTTTTGTTTCCTTTACTGCTTGCTCAATATACAGATTGAATAACATCAGGGAGAGGCTACAACCCTGTCTCACTCCCTTCCCAACCACTGCTTCCCTTTCATGCCCCTCGACTCTTATAACTGCCATCTGGTTTCTGAACAAATTGTAAATAGCTTTTCACTCCCTGTATTTTACCCCTACCACCTTTAGAATTTGAAAGAGAGTATTCCATTCAACATTGTCAAAAGCTTTCTCTAAGTCTACAAATGCTAGAAACGTAGGTTTGCCTTTCCATAATCTTTCTTCTAAGATAAGTCGTAAGGTCAGTATTGCCTCACGTGTTCTAATATTTCTACGGAATCCAAACTGATCTTCCCCGGGGTCGACTTCTACCAGTTTTTCCAATTGTCTGTAAAGAATTCGTGTTAGTATTTTGCAACTGTGACTTTTTAAACTGATAGTTCGGTAATACTCACGTCTGCCAACACCTGCTCCCTTTGGGATTGCAATTATTGTATTATTCTTGAAGTCTGAGGGTATTTCGCCTGTCTCATACATCTTCCTCACAAGATGGTAGAGTTTTGTCATGACTGGCTCTCCCAAGGCCGTCAGTAGTTCTAATGGAATGTTGTCTACTCCCAGGGTCTTATTTCGACTCAGATCTTTGAGTGCTCTGTCAAACTCTTCACGCAGTATCGTATCTCCCATTTCGTCTTCATCTACATTCTCTTCCTTTTCCATTTCTATTGTCCTCGAGTACAATATTATGGAAATGGAAGAGGATGTAGATGAAGATGAAATGGGAGATATGATACTGCGTGAAGAGTTTGACAGAGCACTGAAAGACCTGAGTCGAAACAAGGCTCCGGGAGCAGACAACATTCCATTAGAATTATTGACGGCTTTGAGAGAGCCAGTCCTGACAAAACTCTACCATCTTATGAGCAAGATGTATGAGACAGGCGAAATACTCCTGACTTCAAGAAGACTATAATAATTCCAATCCCAAAGCAAGCAGGTGTTGACAGATGTGAAAATTACCGAACTATCAGTTTAATAAGTCACAGCTGCAAAATACTAACGCGAATTCTTTGCAGATGAATGGAAAAACTAGTGGAAGCCGACCTTGGGGAAGATCAGTTTGGATTCTGTAGAAATATTGGAACACATTAGGTAATACTGACCCTATAGCTTATCTTAGAAGCTAGATTAAGGAAAGGCAAACCTATGTCTCTAGCATTTGTAGACTTAAAGAAAGCTTTTGACAATGTTGACTGGAATACTCTCTTTCAAATTCTGAAGATGGCCGGTGTAAAATATAGGGAGCGAAAGGCTATTTACAATTTGTATAGAAACCAAATGGCAGTTATAAGAGTTGAGGTGCATGAAAGAGAAGCAGTGGTTGGGAAAGGAGTGAGACAGGGTTGTAGCCTCTCCCCCATGTTATTCGATCTGTATACTGAGCAAGCAGTGAAGGAAACAGAAGAAAAATTCGGAGTAGGTATTAAAATCCATGGCGAAGAAATAAAAACTTTGAGGTTCGCCGATGACATTGTAATTCTGCCAGAGACAGCAAAGGACCTAGAAGAGCAGTTGAACGGAATGGACAGTGTCTTGAAAGGAGGATATAAAATGAACATCGACAAAAGCAAAACGAGGATAATGGAATTAAGTCGGGTGATGTTGAGGGTATTAGATTAGGAAATGAGACACTTAAAGTAGTAAGGAATTTTGCTATTTGGGGAGCAAAATAACTGATTATGGTTGAAGTAGAGAGGATATAAAATGTAGACTGGCAATGGGAAGGAAAGCGTTTTTGAAGAAGAGAAATTTGTTAACATCGAGTATAGATTTAAGTGTCAGGAAGTTGTTTCTGAAAGTATTTGTATGGAGTGTAGCCATGTATGGAAGTGAAACATCTACGACAAATAGTTTAGACAAGAAGAGAACAGAAGCTTTCGAAATGTGGTGCTACAGAAGAATGCTGAAGATTCGATGGGTAGATCACATAACTAATGAGGAGGTGTTGAATAGGATTGGGGAGAAGTTTGCGGCACAACTTGACTAGAAGAAGGGATCGGTTGGTAGGACATGTTCTGAGGCATCAAGGGATCACCAATTTAGTATTGGATGGCAGCATGGAGGGTAAAAATCGTAGAGGGAGACAAAGAGTTGAATACACCAAGCAGATTCAGAAGGATGTAGGTTGCAGTAGGTACTGGGAGATGAAGAAGCTTGCGCAGGATAGAGTAGCATGGAGAGCTGCATCAAATCAGTCTCAGGACTGAGGACCACAACAACAACAATACTCCTTGCACCTTTCTGCTTTCCCTTCCTTGCTTTGAACTGGGTTTCCATCTGAGCTCTTGATATTCATACAAGTGGCTCTCTTTTCTCCAAAGGTCTCTTTAATATTCCTGTAGGCAGTATCTATCTTACCCCTAGTGAGATAAGCCTGTACATCCTTACATTTGTCCTCTAGCCATCCCTACTTAGCCATTTTGCACCTCCTGTCGATCTCATTTTTGAGACGTTTGTATTCCTTTTTGCCTGCTTCATTTACTGCATTTCTATATTTTCTCCTTTCATCAATTAAATTCAATCCACAGAAACTACATCCTGCAAAACCGATTCGATGGGTAGACCACATAACTAATGAGGAGGTGTTGAATAGGATTGGGGAGAAGAGAAGTTTGTGGCACAACTTGACTAGAAGAAGGGATCGGGTGGTAGGACATGTTCTGAGGCATCAAGGGATCACCAATTTAGTACTGGAGGGCAACATGGAGGGTAAAAATTGTAGAGGGAGACCAAGAGATGAATAAACCAAGCAGATTCAGAAGGATGTAGGTTGCAGTAGGTACTGGGAGATGACGAAGCTAGCGCAGGATAGAGTAGCATGGAGAGCTGCATCAAACCAGTCTCAGGACTGAAGACCACAACAACAACAATACTCCTTGCACCTTTCTGCTTTCCCTTCTTTGCTTGGAACTGGGTTTCCATCTGAGCTCTTGATATTCATACAAGTGGCTCTCTTTTCTCCAAAGGTCTCTTTAATTTTCCTGTAGGCAGTATCTATCTTACCCCTAGTGAGATAAGCCTGTACATCCTTACATTTGTCCTCTAGCCATCCCTACTTAGCCATTTGCACCTCCTGTCGATCTCATTTTTGAGACGTTTATATTCCTTTTTGCCTGCTTCATTTACTGCATTTCTATATTTTCTCCTTTCATCAATTAAATTCAGTCCACAGAAACTACATCCTGCAAAACCGATTTTTAAAATTGATAGAAAAACTGTCTCATCTGTGAGCAACACATAAATTTTAGGTAGTCTCGCGTCCGTCGGTCGTCGTAATTTAATGTATTTATTATTATTGTTATTGTTATTTTTTGATTGTTGCCGACTTACGTGGCGGGCCTTCATAAAAATGATATTTAAGTTGAACAATGTAATAAACTTTTCATATAAATTTCCTCGGCTAGTCAGTTGACGTTAAAGCAAAAGATCTTTAGTTATTAATTACAATTGCGGCCCACACACGCGCGAGAGTATTTTCTTACCTCCGTTAACCATTGTATTGTAGTCAGAGTCCTGGCTCTGGGTCTCGGCTATGCTACTGAAAATAAGAATCTTAAAGCTAAGTATTTCTGCAACTTCGTGCGGCTGTGGAGAAAAATTAATATTATGCTAACAGCGGGCGAGTTTTCCGCTTCCGCTAATTTTTCATAAGTTAATATCGCCACGTAATGGCGTCGTTGGCTGCATCGGCCGCTGCGATTGTTGAGCTGTAAATTACTTGAATGCAGGTTAATTCAAGGAAGGCGGACATGAAATCGGGATCACCTCTTACAAATTAAAAGTGCACAATAATATTAAATAGTTATATTATATGTTTAACTCATACAAATATGCTTACATTTGTCAGCACACACAAGATGTCCCTCTAGACACATTCAAGACAAGCGAAGAAGTGAAGTCGACTAAAAAATTAACAAAAGAGCGTATCTTGTCGTCTCTTTAGATCATTCTGTCATAAATTATTTCTTTGCAATCTAAACCTACACAGAGAAATTATTATTTTACGGCTACATGATAAAAAAAAATCTCCTACAAATTATGACTGTCTTCTTTATAAATAATTTAAAGTCTTTTCGTAATATGGCACTGGGGACGTTATATTGCCCGCCGAAATGTTTATGTCATAAAAAATGTTCGTGTTTTTTGACATAAATATTTCCTCTTTCATGTCCACAGTGTCCACACGCAGATTTTTCTTTCACAGTTTACATATGTCACATCGTATATTTAAAGCGTTAAATTACTGAGGTGTGTTGTCCACAAAGTGTAATACAGATGAGGTTCAAGGTATACAACCACGAGTTAGTCCGGAATATTTGAAGTCCCAGGGGTGTCAACTGTTCGCTCCCCATTTGGCGCGGCCGTAGGGAAACCTGGGGAAAACCTCGGCGGAGCGACAGACTAACTGCTTTGGTCACTTTCACTTAATTGTTTCTGGAATGTCATTGGAGTACAGGATGTGCATACAAATATTTTTGTTGCACTATGCAAAAAATGAGGTCATTAAAACAATTGATTGCGGTGTCGTTGATGATCTACGCCGCGACGTTTGGCTCGCGACGGCGTCGGTTGGTGTGTTCTGTGCTCGGCGTTCGCGGCGGCTGCGGAGAGGTCAACGTCCGCTCGACGCCAGCGTGTGTCTCGCCGTCGCGGAACGTCAGAATCAGCTGATCGGCTGCACCGTTGGCGATGCGCTTCTGTCTCGGCCGGGCGTGGCGGAGTGGGATGATATCCGCCCCCCGCTCTTGTTGGCAGGAGTCAGCTCTGCTACGCATCTCCGACGTAGTACATGAAACACACACACAACCAACGTAATATTTGTTTCCCGTTGCAGATGGTTACGCTAGTGGGAAAGGAGCATTTATTAGTGCGGCAGTTGTTGTTAAGTTTTCGCCAGTTTCCGAGTGTCAAGCTAGCACTGTCTTGCAGAAAACATGACATGGACCTTCTCCCGTGAATGCAGTTTTGATACAATACTGTTTCCATTACACGTCAGTTTTTGTCTTGATAAAATTATTTATGTTTTCGCCGCATTCGCAGGCACTGGTGAGTGTCCCAATACGAGCTTAGCACAAACATTCGCCGTTTCTGCGGTCGCTGTTTTGCAACAGTCCACGCATCGCATTCCAATCTCGCATTATTGTGCTCACTGAAACTACAGTCTGTCCCAAAAATATTGACTGTGGGTTCACTTCACGTTAACAGTTCACATTTATAGTAAATTCACAGTTTTTCGTGCGTAATATTGGCGTTTGGCGTCCTCACCGCTGTTGAACGTTCAATACTAGCACTTCACTGTCCATATCACAGTTTCACCTTCACAGTTTTTCACACTGCTTAAAGTAACTGTTTCGATTAGTTCACAAACACTAATGTATTTCATTCAGTCTGAACTGGATTTTGGCTAGTGCTGGATTTTACCAGTCTCTCGCACTAATTATCTCTTTTTATTTTCCACTTAGAGTCGTACTTGCCTTCAGATTTTTTGACTATACAATTGTATTTCCGTCTCATCTGAGGTAAGTCCCCATGTCATGTCTGCCCACTCATTGCGTACTTGCCCTCCAGAGCCAGGCTCGACTTTACAAAACTTTGCCTCTCGCATTATTGTAGACATTTTATAATCTAGGCCTAGCGTGCAAGTTCCTAGATTAATGTTAGATTTGTGACTTTTGTTTACACTACAAATTCGTGCAAATCTCTGCCTTAGCAGATGGCAATATATTTTAACAGTGCTTAGCGGTAGTCGCGTTTATTGATTTGCTTTGTACCTTGTCCACAACACATGAGGTACCTTGGGTGATGTACACCCTGCACTCACATTGTTAAGTAAATTATGCTTGAGCATATTTCAAGATCGGTATAGACATAAATACATAGAACAACATATACACTATAATATTAAATTTCATAAGTTGCGTTACTACTACAGTTCAAAAATATTCATGACACACTAATGAAAAATTCTTTCATCGTTACATGCTATTGAATTTTCTCTTTTTTAAATATTTTTTTTAGCATTTTTCAAAATGCAATTTTTAACATATTCTTAAACCTACGTTCATTTTTTTTTTCTTCAAAATGCAATTGCTTAAAAATACTATTATTCCTTAACAACTACAAAATTGAATCGCAATAATCTTGTGTGCCTCATTGTCTTTAAATGTTACACTAAAATCTTAACATTTACACACAGAAAAAAAATACACTCTAAACTTAACCTACTACACATATGTAAACGTTGCTCTACTGAGCGAACTTCTTTAAGTCTTTGTAAGTATTTTTTCTTATTTCCTTGGTAACTGCCTCCTTATTTGACCACTGAATGGTGTAGTTTGCGTGACAGAAAGTATCGTGAGGTACCACTTCGATGTTATAGGTGTAGCCCTCGATAACACCGGGTTTTTCCGAAAACACATTCTCATAATCTGTAAGTAGCTGAGTCAATTCGTTTTGTTGTGCTTCAATCAAATGTTCTGACTCCCTAACTTTCATGGCTATCAGTTTCCTTTTTTCCTCTTTGTCTTCAGTAATAAAATCTTTAAAATATACTTGTCTTGTACTTAAGTCAGAATATAAATTCATTACCTGTATTCCTTCGAATCTCGTTTGAAAGCTCCGGCAATATTTACCGTGCACTTCCCGTGTCCTCAACAATGGCAAAACTACACGTCTATCCTGATTCATAAGGCTTACTTCCCCGCACAAGAGGTCGATTTTTGCGTCCCTCTGGCGTAAAAATTCCATCCCCAGGATGCAAGCAACACCTAATCCCTTAACTACTAGGAACGAGCTTTTCATTGCTTCATTTCCTACCGTAAACTCGACTTGCACCTGGTGCTTTATGATATGAGATTGTGCACCTATTGCACCTGTTACACGACAATTCTTCACTGGCAATACTGGTATTCTATTATTTTGACTCAAGTACTTGTAAAAATTTGCACTCATGACATTGGTTGACGCACCGGTATCGACTATTATCTGTATTGGTGCTCCATACATATCTGCTTGCAATATAGCCTGCACAACACTTTTGTCGGTTCGGTTACATGTCTGCGGTATGTCTACAAGTTCCTTTTCTATTTTTGTTCCTTCATTGTATCTCAGCATACAAAGTTTATGGCTGTCATCCGTGAATGTGCCCTCACTACACCATCCTGCAGCCAACAACGGAGAGCGTATTGTGGCTGTCTTTAGTTTAACGGATGAGCATTAGTGGGTTGACAGTTGTCTGTCACTTCCACTAACCTCACATTGTGGTTCTGGTTGTTGTTGTTGCTACTGTTGGGTTGGCCGCCCTGCCTCCCCGATGGTGTATTTTGATATTGTGTATGGCTCTGGTTTTGTGGTGGTCGGTTGTAACTCCCTGACATGTTCTGTGATGGACCTGGGTTGGCGTTCCATTGTGGCGCTGTGTTTTGTTGCCACTGTGGTGTCGGTTCATTACAACCACGCCACTGGTTTCGGTTGTTCCGCCATTGCGGATTGCCGTTACCATTATATCCATTACTCATGCGTCCATCATGATGTCTCTTTCGATTTTGACGATTATAACCGTTGCTGTTATAACCATTGCCATTGTTTGTGCCTCGATTCTGTTGCCGGTGCTCTTGCCTATTCCCGTTACCATTTGGTACTAAGTTACTACCGTTACTGTGGCTGCTATTGTAATCGGCTTTTTGTTGATTACAGCCTGCATGGTTCCACTTGTTCTCATATCTTCCACTTGTTTTCATATCTTCGATCAATAGGTCAACAGAATCCACTATTTCCATGAATTGTTCTATATCGTATTCCGGCACATTGATGAAATATCTTTTAATTTCACTGGGCAACTTCATTTTTATTAATCTGATTATATCACGATCGGACATTGGCTCGTCCCAGTACCTGGTTTTGTTTATATACTTTTCGAAATATTTGCGTAACGTTCCCATCTTAGGGTTGTACATTTCTGGACTGTACAACTCCTTTCGTAGTCTTTCTTGGACGCTATCGGACCAGAATTTTTGCAAGAATGCACCTTCAAACTGTTGCATCGTTAGACATTTTTCGGACACGTCGGTGGCCCACAGTGCCGCGTCACCTTGAATAAAGGAGACCACGAACTGTATTCTTTGTCTTTCCGTCCATGTCCTGGGAAACACATTCCTGAAGCTCTTAATAAATACAACAGGGTGGACATTTCGTTTTTCGCTATTGAAGGGTTGGAATGTCCTGTGTTTTATTACATTGTCCTCTTTTCTGCACATCTGATTGCTCCATTCTGGGACATTCATCACTTCGTGATGTGCGCTGCACGGTATCGCGTGTTGTTCGTGCTCATAATTCGCATTAGGTTGCGGTTGTGCACTCGCACCCTGCCTACCGTCAGCGTTATTATAGTAATCAGTACGCGGAGTCTGATTCATGATCTGTCCGCCACTGTTTACATTGCTTTCCAACGCAGACAGTCTCCGCGCGACCTCCTGTTGCCAATTTGGCAACTCCGCTGTCACACGGGATTTGATCTGTGTTAATTCGGCATGTAGTGCGGCAGCGCTGGCGTCAATATTTACACTCGCGGCCGCAGTCGCTTGTTCTACAGCTGTTTTTACGTCGCTTTCAATCTTTGCAGATATCTCGCGATCCTTTACTTCTAGCCATTCATTTAATTCTTTTTCTACTTTCTGAGCTTGCACTTTCAAATATGCGTCAGTACTTTTCCGTGCATCTATCTCCACATTATCTACGCGGTTGGTTAAAGTCTGGACATTATCTTCAACCCTAGCCTGCGATATCTGTAATTTTTGCATTTCGCCGGCTAAGCTTTGCACAAGATCGGGTATTTCTTTGCACGCGTCCCGCATCTCGGCTAGTTCGCTTTGGATACTGTCGAGTTTTGCTTCACTGCGCTGCTCTTGCTCAATGAGCTTTTGCGTTAATTTTTTCTCCTGCTCATGCAACATCTGAGCCAGTTTTTCGTCTCTTTGTTTTTCCCTCTGTTCTGACATTCTTTCCTTTTCCCTTTCTTTCTGTTCTCTTTGTTGCTCTTGCTCATAGAGCATCTGAGCCAGTTTCTGATCTCTTTCCCTATCTCTTTCTTCTAACCTGCGCAGAAATTCTGCAAATGGGTCTGCAATCGGTGAGCATACTGGTGCCCCGCTTAATCTAGCACTCGGTTGGCCCCCCTGCCCAGGCAGTGGAGTTGTTACTCTATTCCCATTCTGCTGTGGAGCGTCATTCACCGACCACAGATCCTCGCCCCCCGCTCCGGAAATTATGTTATCCGAGGCGGTGGCTTGGGATTCGTTTACGTATTGCAAATGATCCTCACTTTCCATATTAACAGAATTTTGTTCTTCTGGTACGGATGCTTTAGGTTGTCCTATCTTACCCATACTAAATTCACTTTAAGCCACTGACGAATCTTTAACACTGATACACACACGATTAATTATCCCCTCCAAAAATAAACACATAAATACACAAAACGAATAATTATCCCTCCAAAAATAAACACATAAATACACAAAACACCGAAGGTATCTCATGTGCACATGGGTTCGATATTCCGCGCAGAGCTACACAGGATGCTTGCACAATAGGCCTTACCTTACTTATTTTTCTTTCTCGCAATCCTTTTTCTTTTCTACACTTTTTCCTCTCCAGATCTCCTCAGGGTGTGGTTTTGTTGTTGTACATGTAAAAGAATTCATACAAGCACTAATATTTTACAACAATTAGACACATACATAATTACATTCATTACAATAGAATCATATTAATCGGGCCCCAAAGTTGCGGCGCCAATCTCGCGTCCGTCGGTCGTCGTAATTTAATGTATATATTATTATTGTTATTGTTATTTTTTGATTGTTGCCGACTTACGTGGCGGGCCTTCATAAAAATGATATTTAAGTTGAACAATGTAATAAACTTTTCATATAAATTTCCTCGGCTAGTCAGTTGACGTTAAAGCAAAAGATCTTTAGTTATTAATTACAATTGCGGCCCACACACGCGCGAGAGTATTTTCTTACCTCCGTTAACCATTGTATTGTAGTCAGAGTCCTGGCTCTGGGTCTCGGCTATGCTACTGAAAATAAGAATCTTAAAGCTAAGTATTTCTGCAACTTCGTGCGGCTGTGGAGAAAAATTAATATTATGCTAACAGCGGGCGAGTTTTCCGCTTCCGCTAATTTTTCATAAGTTAATATCGCCACGTAATGGCGTCGTTGGCTGCATCGGCCGCTGCGATTGTTGAGCTGTAAATTACTTGAATGCAGGTTAATTCAAGGAAGGCGGACATGAAATCGGGATCACCTCTTACAAATTAAAAGTGCACAATAATATTAAATAGTTATATTATATGTTTAACTCATACAAATATGCTTACATTTGTCAGCACACACAAGATGTCCCTCTAGACACATTCAAGACAAGCGAAGAAGTGAAGTCGACTAAAAAATTAACAAAAGAGCGTATCTTGTCGTCTCTTTAGATCATTCTGTCATAAATTATTTCTTTGCAATCTAAACCTACACAGAGAAATTATTATTTTACGGCTACATGATAAAAAAAATCTCTTCTTTATAAATAATTTAAAGTCTTTTCGTAATATGGCGCTGGGGACGCTATAGTAGACATCTTCAGCAAAACCTAAAATGCGAGACATCTTAATCATGTAAATAAAAAGTTAAACACACTTACATATGCAATAAGAATCCTCTCACAAAATACAAGCTGTGCGTCAGTGATCACAATGTAGCATGCCAGTATTCAGTCACTGCTGATATACGGCATTATCTTTTGGGGGAACTCCATAGATACAAACCAAACATGTGGGCTAGAGAAAAAGATTGTTAGAGTAATAACCATGCTAAGTATAGAGACTCCTGTAGACCAATATTTAAAAATCTCAGTATACTGCCTCTTCCTTGCTCATATATGTATGAAATACTAAATTTCACAAAAGGCAGTATTTTAAAAGATGGAAATATCTTCAAGTATAACTGTGATTTCCACCCTCATTATACTAGGCGGAAGCATTATTTGCATTTCAATGCAGTAAGCACAAACATTTGTAAGAGAGAAGTGTATCATACTGGCATAATGCTGTACAATCAAATGCCATCCTATTTGAAACAGATGCAAAATTTAGAAAAGTTCAAAGTGACACTGATAGGGTACGTGTTTCTATTCTGTTTCCGAGTTTTTAGAGCACCAGAAAAGTATAGTGTAACTGCTCAAATATTCTTAACCTATCTATCATTTTATTTCATTATATTAATTTTGTCATCAGTATTCAACATGTATTGAATAATTTTAAATTATTTATCATTTCAAAATGACAATGTGTGTGTTGTTGTATATACTCTACCAACCTGACTTGTCCTACTTCGTTTGTGCAAAATATGTACCTAAACACGATTTAAAGGACCCATAAAGAAATACAAATACAAATCCAAATGCATTGGGCATAGAAACATGGCGGTCTGCCATGCCCTCTGGCTTGAGCCAATGCTTGTACTCTGCTTAGATAATGCCATCTCCCCTTATTTTAACCACCTTGGTCAGGTAATTGTTTCATCAATGAAGAACATCTCCAAGACAAAGAAGCGCTTCTAAGTTCTTTGCCAACAAACATAGTGAAGTATGTTTCTGATTTTTCTTTCAGCATGAGTACACTGTTTAGCCATTAAAGCAGCTAAAAAAGCAATTTCTTTAAATTAGATGTGAACATATTTTATTAAAATTACTGAAGCTCGTTTCTTCACTATTGAGAAAACTAAGACAAGCTTTATTTCTATACACTGAAATAAAAAAAAATCAAGTTTGTAAAGCCACAACTCTTTGAGATGTAAACAATTTCTAGTGGAGAATGGTGATTGTACATCATCTGTAATTCTGTCATCAGGTCTTAAAATATCTCACTAAAGGAAATCTTGTTAGACATCAAAACACTGTGTAGTGATCTTTTGTGCATATACAGGTTTGTAGATTCGTTTTAGTGTCAGTGTGCTGTCTTTTGCGTGTGCTGGTACAAGTCACTGAAAAATAGGTGTGAGTACACTTCTGCCATTGATATCACATCATATGATCACGTGAAGCTGTGTGCAACATATGCACTGCATTTTCATTCCACGGCCAAGAAATTTTTTCTTTATTATTGCTAAGGATTTATTTCTTGTCTTTATTATTGCTAAGGCTTTCTATATTCAAGTGCCAGATAAATAAATCACTTTTTGAATACGTAAAATAAATTAGGAACAGACTGATGTGAAGCAACTCGTTTACTTTTAGAAACATTTCAGGCATGTAATGCAATGTCTTTTAGTATGAATAATAATGTATACTTTTGTAGGTTCGCATGGAGAAACATCTTTTGCATGGTACACTCATTATTAAGTCCTTGCACTACGTAATGATGGAGTAATTTGAGAATGAATCCGCCATCTTGCAAATGGCGGCCAGCAGTACTAATTACAACTTGCACTACACCAAACGTCATTAATCTCTGAAACATGTACATCAATTCTACATACATGTAGGGATCCTAATACTACTGAAATATGTCGTTTGGTTATTAATAACAGCACATGTTGTTGTGGTCTTCAGTCCTGAGACTGGTTTGATGCAGCTCTCCATGCTACTCTATCCTGTGCAAACTTCTTCCTCTCCCAGTACCTACTGCAACCTACATCCTTCTGAATCTGCTTAGTGTATTCATCTCTTGGTCTCCCCCTACGATTTTTACCCTCCATGCTGCCCTCCAATACTAAATTGGTGATCCCTTGATGCCTCAGAACATGTCCTGCCAACCGATCCCTTCTTCTGGTCAAGTTGTGCCACAAACTCCTCTTCTCCCCAATCCTATTCAGTACCTCCTCATTAGTTATGTGATCTACCCATCTAATCTTCAGCATTCTTCTGTAGCACCACATTTCGAAAGCTTCTATTCTCTTCTTGTCCAAACTATTTACCGTCCATGTTTCACTTCCATACATGGCTACACTCCGTACAAATACTTTCAGAAATGACTTCCTGACACTTAAATCTATACTCGATGTTAACAAATTTCTCTTCTTCAGAAACGCTTTCCTTCCCATTGCCAGTCTACATTTTATATCCTCTCTACTTCGACCATCATCAGTTATTTTGCTCCCCAAATAGCAAAACTCCTTTACTACTTTAAGTGTCTCATTTCCTAATCTAATCCCTTCAGCATCACCAGATTTAATTTGACTACATTCCATTATCCTCGTTTTGCTTTTGTTGATGTTCATCTTATACCCTCCTTTCAAGACACCATTCATTCCGTTCAACTGCTCTTCCAAGTCCTTTGCTGTCTCTGACAGAATTACAATGTCATCGGCGAACCTTAAAGTTTTTATTTCTTCGCCATGGATTTTAATACCTACTCCGAATTTTTCTTTTGTTTCCTTTACTGCTTGCTCAATATACAGATTGAATAACATTGGGGAGAGGCTACAACCCTGTCTTACTCCCTTCCCAACCACTGCTTCCCTTTCTTGTCCCTCGAACTGCCATCTGGTTTCTGTACAAATTGTAAATAGCCTTTCGCTCCCTGAATTTTACCCCTGCCACCTTTAGAATTTGAAAGAGAGTATTCCAGTCAACATTGTCAAAAGCTTTCTCTAAGTCTACAAATGCTAGAAACGTAGGTTTGCCTTTCCTTAATCTTTCTTCTAAGATAAGTCGTAAGGTCAGTATTGCCTCACGTGTTCCAGTATTTCTGCGGAATCCAAACTGATCTTCCCCGAGGTTGGCTTCTACTAGTTTTTCCATTCGTCTGTAAAGAATTCGTGTTAGTATGTTGCAGCTGTGGCTTATTAAACTGATTGTTCGGTAATTCTCACATCTGTCAACACCTGCTTTCTTTGGGATTGGAATTATTATATTCTTCTTGAAGTCTGAGGGTATTTCGTCTGTTTCATACATCTTGCTCACGAGATGGTAGAGTTTTGTCAGGACTGGCTCTCCCAAGGCCGTCAGTAGTTCCAATGGAATGTTGTCTACTCCGGGGGCCTTGTTTCGACTCAGGTCTTTCAGTGCTCTGTCAAACTCTTCACGCAGTATCATATCTCCCATTTCACCTTCATCTACATCCTCTTCCATTTCCATAATATTGTCCTCAGGTACATCGCCCTTGTATAGACCCTCTATATACTCCTTCCACCTTTCTGCTTTCCCTTCTTTGCTTAGAACTGGGTTTCCATCTGAGCTCTTGATGTTCATACAAGTGGTTCTCTTATCTCCAAAGGTCTCTTTAATTTTCCTGTAGGTAGTATCTATCTTACCCCTAGTGAGATAAGCCTCTACATCCTTACATTTGTCCTCTAGCCATCCCTGCTTAGTTATTTTGCACTTCCTGTCGATCTCATTTTTGAGACGTTTGTACTCCTTTTTGCCTGCTTCATTTACTGCATTTTTATATTTTCTCCTTTCATCAATTAAATTCAATATTTCTTCTGTTACCCCAGGATTTCTACTAGCCCTCGTCTTTTCACCTACTTGATCCTCCGCTGCCTTCACTATTTCATCCCTCATAGCTACCCATTCTTCTTCTACTGTATTTCTTTCCCCCATTCCTGTCAATTGTTCCCTTATGCTCTCCCTGAAACTCTGTACAACCTCTGGTTCTTTCAGTTTATCCAGGTCCCATCTCCTTAAATTCCCACCTTTTTGCAGTTTCTTCAGTTTTAATCTACAGGTCATAACTAATAGTGTGTGGTCAGAGTCCGCATCTGCCCCTGGAAATGTCTTACAATTTAAAACCTGGTTCCTAAATCTCCGTCTTACCATTATATAATCTGTCTGATACCTTTTAGTATCTCCAGGGTTCTTCCATGTATACAACCTTCTATCATGATTCTTAAACCAAGTGTTAGCTATGATTAAGTTGTGCTGTGTGCAAAATTCTACCAGGCGGCTTCTTCTTTCATTTCTTAGCCCCAATCCATATTCACCTACTACGTTTCCTTCTCTCCCTTTTCCTACACTCGAATTCCACTCACCCATGACTATTAAATTTTCATCTCCCTTCACTATCTGAATAATTTCTTTTATTTCATCATACATTTCTTCAATTTCTTCGTCATCTGCAGAGCTAGTTGGCATATAAACTTGTACTACTGTAATAGGTGTGGACTTCGTATCTATCTTGGCCACAATAATGCGTTCACTAAGCTGTTTGTAGTAGCTTACCCGCATTCCTATTTTCCTATTCATTATTAAACCTACTCCTGCATTACCCCTATTTGACTTTGTGTTTATAACCCTGTAGTCACCTGACCAGAAGTCTTGTGCCTCCTGCCACCGAACTTCACTAATTCCCACTATATCTAACTTAAACCTATCCATTTCCCTTTTTAAATTTTCTAACCTACCTGCCCGATTAAGGGACCTGACATTCCACGCTCCGATCCGTAGAACGCCAGTTTTCTTTCTCCTGATAACGACATCCTCTTGAGTAGTCCCCACCCGGAGATCCGAATGGGGGACTATTTTACCTCCGGAATATTTTACCCAAGAGGACGCTGTCATCATTTAATCATACAGTAAAGCTGCATGCCCTCGGGAAAAATTACGGCCGTAGTTTCCCCTTGCTTTCAGCCGTTCGCAGTACTAACACAGCACATATTTATCAGAATTACGTTGCAAGACACATATGTTTCCAGCCTCGTCTTTCTTGGGGGAGGATTCGAACCAGAGTAAAAAAATTATGACAATCTATTTCTATAGTTTTTTTGTTCTCAGTATCTTTTCTCGAAACATAGATTGTCATGAAATATTGATACTGCTTTTCATATGGTGAGATAATTAATATTTTTACATAGTCTTTTGTACACAGAATAACAGTTCGTTTTATTATGTAAACATTTCATATCAACGACGAATAAACGTTTCTCGTTCCCAGAGGACCAGTACAACTGCTCTATCACTCTTTGTTAGAAGAGTATTGATGTTTGTTGGAATGGAACTCTAAGATTTCTAAATTCTGAGAGAAACTGTTCATTATGTTGATCATACTTCGACCAAACGAAGATTAAATGTTCCCCACATATGAGAAGCTGCTGTCACAGGTCCCTGAATGAAAAGCATCAGGTTAACACTCATGGAGGTAAGAAGAAGGAGGGAGGGGTCATTACATCACAAACTGACTGAAGCCGATGTCTGCTGTCTTAACTAGACCAAATTAGGTTCACCGCATTCATACCTCCATACTGCTTGTCCATGATAAGTTGACAATTGGTGCAGTGGCTGATGGGAACAGTTGTGCCCCCGCATTACGGCCGCTGAGAGTAGAGGAGCGGTGCGGTGAAGGCAGCGTCAGCTACTTGTAGCAGTCCTGGCACTACTACCTGTTCTTTGTGCTTTCCACGAAATCGGAGGCGACATTTGAGGAATTATTGCCCACTTGAGTGATACTAATGTCAGATAGGAAATCACCTAATTTGTTGACAAATTGGTGTTTGGTAGATTTGCCTACAACTACCGCATTATTTATTTATCGAAAATAATGAAACATGAAAATAGAGGAATGCACAACATACGACACTATAAATAGAAAGTCAAAAACTGGTTTTTGGGATGTTTTTGAACACTGCATTTGTTAAACACAGCACAACAGTAATTTTTACAAATATTAACTAACTGTGCCTGAAAGAATTATCAAATTTATGTTCGCTAAAGATCACTGTCATTTGTGTTTGATTCAACATTGCCATCTCTTGGGGGCGTGATATTGATGATAACTTCATCGATGGCCATTTCCATTATTCCATCTAGTGTCCAATACTCTTGCTCCAGATGCTACAATTCCCTGCAGTAACCTGTCCTGTAACTGAAAGGAAAGCAGGATTAACAAGATTCTGTAGTCTCTCTTTCGACATGTCACCAGTGACATTTTTCTCACTGAAATTGTGTTTTATTTTGGCCCATGCCAATGTTACTGGATTTAGATCGCAATTGTAAGGCGGTAATGTACTACTTTGAGGCTGCTGCTCTCAGCGTTTTTATCCACGACATACACTTTCACGGCTGGTTTGTTTTCCCTTATTTTAGATAACAGTTATTCGTTACCATTCCAACATCATAATCCTGAACTCATGTTTATTTCTAACTTTCTGCTGTGGTATGGAACATTATCCATACAATCACAGATTTGGGAGGAATAATAGGATCCACCATACTTGCATTCCCCATCCCCATCTTCCTCCCCATTCTGTCGGCGTCCGCTAGTTTCGTAGACTTCAAGAAATTCACAGATTAGAGGAAACAATTTCTTGCATGAAACTTCCTGAAAAATTAAAACTGTGTGCCAGACCGAGTTACTATGTTCGAGTCCTGATCTGGCTAACAGTTTTAATTTGTCAAGAAGTTTCCAATCAGCACACAATACACTGAAGGGTGAAGATTCGTTCTAGTGTATTGCATCTTGCTTGGCGTGTGAGGAGCAATGTATGCGTTTCACTGTATAGTTCTTCTCTCATGACGTTTGTTGTAAATAATCCGCTACACTTCAAAAGAAACAATTATGTATGTAATTGCAATACAAGAAGAAAAAATGACATTCATTACACCACATTAAAGTTGTCTGTAGAACAAACAGGTGTTTGCAGTGCTGCAATCAAAAGTTTTGATCACTTACCCTTTGACATAAAATGCCTGACATACAACAAAGTAAAATTTGAAACTAAACCGAACTCCTCCTATTCCACATAAGACTGTCTATTGCTGTAATGTGTAAATGGTGATGGGCAGGAATTAATGACTAGCATCTGTCCATTTTAAATAAAAAACGTAAAAACTAATAAATGTTCAGCATGGAGGCATATGTACAACAAAAGTTGATGTCAGTATGTAATGCCTAGTTCCATATCATTACCATTTATCATGCAGAAAGATACATAGAACATGAAACTAAGTAATTAACTACTGGTAAACCACAAAGCATGGTATTAACTTATATACTTTGAAAACTTCAAAATGAAATGAAAATATAAAATGAAGCAGATGATCAAAGTAGACATACATTCCAAATGTTATATATTTGGTTATTCCAGAAAAACTGACAGAGTTACTGGCGGAAAATGTTCTGTGAAAAGAAGAAAATAGGCCAATGTTGGAAAAATAGGCCTACATTTTAGAAATGTTAGGCTATCATTTCTAAAAAAGTACTCTAATATATATTAAAGCAAAATATCCACTGTGAGGGGTCTTAAACGTTTGAGACCGTTCTATTAATCATATTTATAGCATTACAATGTTTAAACAATTATATCTTTTTTTCTTACACTGTAAATTGCTGCTATTGGCCACACACTGAATAACATCATAGGTAAGATTTGAAAGTGAGAAGATGGGTAATCTACAGTGAGGCTAATACACTAATAATCTAATAAAACAAGAACTCTATACTTCATGGAGATATACTTCTATGAAGCTCTGTATCGTTGACATTTCAATAATTTCTTTGACATTTCAATAATCATTCACTTTATTGGAATGCATGAGATACGATAGCATGCATTCCTTCTTTCCTCACTGCATACATTTATAAATTAGCAAATAACACACAGGTAAATTCTTTTGCAAACGTGAACACCAAAGATGTTGTTCATATGAACTGAAAGCTGAAAATGTGACGAACAAGAAGCAGTACCGACATCAGCAAACAAACAAGCGTTGGTTTCGGATTTTGCTACTGATACAAATACAGTAAAAGTGAAATTAAAAGGATTATGAAAGCCATTCATTCATGTAAGCCCTATAATTTCTAGTTTTTAAGCCGGTTGTTGCACACACATGCCAGTAATAATGAACAAGAAGCAATTGTAAACAGTAGTCTGCTAGTATTTTGAGCTACTTAAAATGGTGGCAGGCTCCGTCCACTCTTGCTTCAAAACAATGTCCAGTGTAAGTCTGTAGTGCCACCTCCATGGTAAAACTCATACAGGGACTTCTGGTAGCACAACGGTTGTTCTTTGCCTGGTAACTTGGAGGGCTGGAAGTGTATCAAACCATCATCTCGGTTTCTTATTGATTGACTTTTAAGTCTTCCATATTTGTTTTGGTTTGTTGAAAACAGAGGCTTTTTATAGCATTATGTTCCTGATTACGACTTTGTGTGTGTATTATATTCTTTAAATTGTATTGTTATTGTGTTTCTTGGATTTTGCTTAATTTTTATGTGTATCCATAATATTGGCTGGAGTTAGTAATGCCATATTTGTTCCCATTTCGTGTAGAATGAAACTTGGTATCGTTGTATAGTGTTCTGTTGGTTAAGAACTGCTCAATTTAAGTGTGTTGTTCATTTTATATTTTATTTTAGTTCACATCCGTTTTTCATACTTTCCCGCATTTAATGGGGCATTCCATGTTAGCAGTTTTTTACAGAATTAGTATTCAACTTCATTACACAGTATCATGAAATGAATTTGTATTTCTGCTTTGAATGGTCTTGCTTCTCGCCACTGAGTTTGCTTTGTAGTATTGTGTTCAGAGCATTCTTCCTTGTCAAAGCAAAAAATGTATGTAGTTGTGTGTGCCAGGTAAACATAAGCAAAAAATACGTTCTACATTGGAATGTATATTTGTCCTAGGGTTTGTGTGGTGCAATGTGAATGTCCTTTTACTATTCTGAATACCGCTGCTGAGAATACAAAAAACACT
The DNA here is from genome assembly GCF_023864345.2 of Schistocerca serialis cubense. Classification (NCBI taxonomy): domain Eukaryota; kingdom Metazoa; phylum Arthropoda; class Insecta; order Orthoptera; family Acrididae; genus Schistocerca; species Schistocerca serialis. The sequence continues at coordinate 260,363,641 of NC_064642.1, forward strand.
CAATGGCAAGAAATATCACCATTCAAAGTAGAAATACATACTTACTCTGTGACAAGGTGTAATAAAGTTGAATACCAATTCTGCCAAAAGCTCCTAACATGCAGTTCTCCATTAAAGGCGAGAAAGTGCCAAAAAGTGAATGTGAACAAAAATATATTAGAGTATGAGCAACTTATTTACAACACCAATTCAAACACAGATTCATAGGCTTGAACAAAAGGCAACAGAACACTTTGTGTCAAATCCAGCTTCTGTTTTATATGAAACAAAAATAAATGCAGAATCATTTAATCCACATCCAGCTTACAGATACGTGCAACATTCAGTCAGAATATGAGCTAAATTTTTACAATTCAGTTCAAAGAGTTGAATAGACACAAGAAGTCATGATCAGGAACACATTGCGATGAAACTAGCTACTGTTCCATGTCATACCAGATGATACTGAGGTTCTGATGTGTGCTAAGGTGCAATTATTTCCATTGATAACGGCCACATGGTCCAAATTATAATTTTAATTTTTGTAATATAACATTTTGCAGTCTAAATGTCATTTACGAACTGACTGAACCCCAGCTACACGCAGTTAATCTTAGTTTCCTTTTGAGATTTCTGAAATATATTGCTTTTAACAGTCACAAAAACCTTCCAATTTCCAGGCACGCACTTTGCTACAAGGCAATGAAGCCAGTCTCTAAAGTATAAACGAAAAATATTGTCATTTAAACCGCGCATTTCGGATTAAAAATATGGATTTCTACACCACCCCCATTTTCAAAGATCACTGACTGGCCACTTTTGTCGTTCTCTGTTTCTGTATCATAACAAGGGCCTTGGCATGTGTCCACTAGCAAGCAGCTTCCGCAAGTACCGTCACATGGGGTAACTTTGCTCTGTAGTGTCAAACTTTGCTCCATTCGAAAAAAAAAAGATTCCTTGGTTCGTAGATGCTGTCCTACTTGCTGTATATCTGCAGACTATTTTTGCTATGGAATACAGCACTTTAAGGCTGGCAATATTGCTTGCCTGTTCCATTGTCGGCTATTTTTAATCTTTCACAAGCATCTAAGTAAAGACGTGCTCAAATGCGCAAAAAATCAGGCTGGAAAAATCTGTCTTTTTCACATGGTTAATTGGTCACTGTGAAGGTCAGTCACCATTATTTTAATTATTCAGAATGTTTAGCTGCTGAAAAGGATCGTAGTTTGTCCTTTAATGGAGTATTGTTTGTGTTATTGTCAGGTTACTTTTGTAGGTTAAGAAATTTCTTATTTTGGGGAAACATTGTACCACAACAGAAGTGGAGCAAAGCATCCCCAGGGTGCATGTCGTACATACCTACAGACATTTCAGACTTGATTTACCACTATTCACTGGCAGTGAATAATCTTTGTAATCTGTTTCAGATAGGTAAAAATGCCATGGGAGTACAAGAGGATTTTCAGAACTGGGCAATGCTCTGATTACACTATTGCGTACTTCTGACAATTCTCTGTGCTTCCATGGCAGCCCAGAAACTCTGGAAAAATGCCTACAAGCCATCACGAGGAAAGTGATATCACAGAGGAAAACTGAGAAACTTTTTAATATCCCAAGAAGAACCAAAATAAATAAACTGAAGTCAAAGGAAGGAACTAATTCACATCCAAATCTCTTTCAGATTTTTACTAATGAAGACAGAGGACAGTTTGTAAAACGTGGTTTGCTATTTGGTTTCTTGTCTCTCCAATGGAAGTCTGAATGATTGTGAAATCATAATCTCCAGACAGGAATTCAGTTTCTAAATTTAAAGACAACTGTTGGGGCCATGAATGATTCTTGGGTTTCATCAGATGGCACCATGAACTTTCTGTATGCTTTGCAACCAATATTAAAAGGAGTACAGCTGTTGTTGATGAGTGATTTCAGAGAATATGTTCAACACTTGCATGCTGAGATGAAATTGTATCAGCAAGCAATATATGGAACTTCCGCAACCAAAATTAAAAGGAGTACAGCTGCTGTTGATGAGTGATTTCAGAGAATATGTTCAACACTTGCATGCTGAGATGAAATTGTATCAGCAAACAATATGAAACAAATCTCACCGACGATCCTGGGAAAAAGAAAGTTCTCGCAAAAAGAGGTTGAAAATATTCAGAAAAAAATTGTAGCTCCTCTCAGAGCAGAATATCTGTAATGTTCGCTGAAAAAGCTGAGAGAGAAATTTTGCCTCTATTTGGTGTTTACAAATCAGTGTATTTCTGGTCTACATAGACAGAAAATGGGACCATTGGATACCTTTATTTACATGGTCCTAGTGGATGGTTTTACTGTAAGACACTTAATGAGTTGTTCACCAAGTTGATACTACTGAGATTGAAAAACCTGGAATGAAAAATGATAGTAATCTGTGATAATTTGTCCTCACATTTGACAAGCTATGTGCCAGAGTTCTGTGGTGAGAATGACATTTCATTATCCCTCTAGCAGCAAACAATGGCCACATTACACAGCCTTTGGACGTTTCTTTCTTTGGGCCCATGAAAGCAGCCAGGAGACAGATGCTTACAGAGTGGGAAAGCTGCAAGCAAGGTTCCAAAGACATTGTTTTGTAGAACCAGTACTTTCCATTTCTTTTAAGAAGATTAATGGACATAGCTGGTAATAACTCAGCAAAAAAAAATAATAGCAGGCGTCAGCAAGTGTAGCATACATCTAATCAATGCTGTTGAAACTCTCTGTTGTGTTCCTTCATGTACTTACGACAAAGATGCAGTACAAGATTCTTTATTTGAAGCCATTCAAAATAAGAGATATGAACGGACAACTGGTGCTACCTGTAAAAAAGGAAGAAGGAAGATTACAGTGACACCTGGTAAAAGTGTGACATTGATGCACAGAAAAGAAATTATGAAGAAACAAAGACATAGTCACAAAAATCAATAAAGTAGTTCAGAGGAAGATTCTAAAGCATCCTTCATAGATTCTTCTGAAAATGAGGATTATCAGAGATCTCAGATCAGGTCACCATCACCTATAGTGTTTGAAGTGAATAGTACTTAGTTAATAACCAGGCCAAGGGTGAGAGGTCCAGAATTTGGCAAAGCTGTCCACACTGTGGGCCAGTACGTGATCTTCAAACATGAAGGGTAAATTTTCCTGGAATAATTACTGATGTTAGTGATGACAGAGCTACAATGAAAAAGTTTAAGAAATCATGGAAGTGGCCAGTGCTGCAAGATGAAATGAAGTCTAATTTTGATGAAATAATTTGCACCATTCAGTCTCCAAAACAGGTAAGTCGACGTGGTTTATTCACTGTGCCAGTGCTTGATAGATGGTGGAGTTAATAACTCACAATGCAGATTACTTTTTGTTTTAAATCTCTCATTTGTAAAGCTATTTTGGTAATAAAATTTGTTTGTTCTTATATGAGTGCTATTTTTCCTTCACTTCTGTGGTCAAACATTGCTCCAGGACTCTGTAATCATTATATCCAATGTAACTGCTGCCTTTTCTTTCATTCGTATAGTAAAACATTACTCCAACCCTCTGAAAACCTGATTTTTACTGTAATTTAGACATCCAGTGTAAGGTATGCTAAGGGCAAGGAACGCTTGCTTCACTTTTCTAATAAACAATTTAAAATGAAAATGAAAAGTTATCTTGAGAGATAGAAATACAAGTTACTTTGCTAAAGATTGTATTGACTGCTAAAATATTTCTGAAAAACATAAGCATTCAAGAAACCCCATTGTGAATATAATCTGTTAAAAAATCTGTAAAAGCTGAAGCAAAGCAACCCCAAATGATGGTAACTTCTGTAAGCACGTGCTGGAATTTTTACGTTAGAACAAATATTTGGGCACGTTTCCTTTTGCAAGTCATTTGAGCAATTTAATTTCAGGAACTTCCTGCAAATACTTGCAGAAGTGTTTCCTATAGAGTCTCATGGTGAGATAGGGAAGCGGATTTTTACACTGTTGTGGTTGAAAACCAGAATACCTGCAATCATTGTCAAATTATTACTGTTGAAGAGAAATCGCTAACAAAAGCAAAAAGCTGAGAAAAGAAAAAATGTGTGCATTTGAAGAAATGGAAAAAGAGATATCCATATGTAAGTTATCAATAAATGCTATTGAATGAGCAAAAATCGAAAGACTCCTCACAGATTAAAAATTTCTGAGAATTTCGAATGCAAGTTTCAAAAATCTTTTGTCGATTGTACACTAAAATATTCGAAAGCAGAAGACAAAAATGCTGCAAGCAGTGTCACCAAGAGATGCTCTTTTAATTACTCTTCAGTTTTTGCAAACAACATTTAGCACTTATATTTTAAATGTAATATCATACATTTTGTGTGTGTAATGAGTGAAGTGTTATAAAACAATGTGTGTATAGTGTGTACAGTGACTGATAGTGAGATATGAGTGAACAGTGTCGCATTACATTATTTAATAAGTTTCTTTTAAGTGAAGTATTGTATACCAGGAGTAAATCTAATGATTGTCTGTAACTAGAAATCTGTAAATATATATGTATACGAATTAGCTTATTTTAAATTGGTCTAAACTTGTAAATACCTTGACATGTCCTAAATCCTTGTAAAAATAGATCTACAGATGAATAAAGCTACTACTGCTAGTACTACTACTACTACTACTACTACAAAAAGGCCAATTCACATTGTCTGTCACATTTACATCCCCACAATGCCTTTCAAATAGCTGCATCCACACTGCTTGTCACATCACGGTACCATCAAGATTTCTCAGGAAGACAGTTTTGGTGGCTGATGTCATCGTCCATTGTTGTTCATGTGACCTCCAAGCTCATTTCCTCTGATACACAGCTGTCCACTCATCCTCCAAACTTCGTTTTACCATGCTTTTCTTACTGATGTCAGATGTTAGTTTAAGTCTTTGTTATTTGTTGTAAATTGTTTCATTCTGTTATTTCTTTTGTTAAAATTTATAATTTTACTATGTATGACGAAAGATTAAATGAAGCAGTGAGGCAGCAGTCTGAACTGTACAACATGGGCGGTAGGAGGTAGTCAAACTCTGTTAGGAAAGAAACATTGTGGAACAAATGAAGAATTTCTAATGCATGATTCCTAAACATCTTAAACCTTCTCACATGTATTTTGTAATTACATTGCTCCAGAAATGGATTTATAATAGCACCTCTAAATTACATGCCCTCTACTACATTTATAAAGTGGATTTATGTACATACTAGTATTTAATATTTTGCACTGAAATGGATAGCAGTATGGCTACAACTTGAAGTGAAAGACGTGGTATGGGTAGAATCAGGCTGATTAGTAAGAGGAATTTATTTGTATGTTATCAGGCATTCATAATGCTTGACAAAGAAATGTACTGAAACCTTCATATGCTGCAACAGTGGCAAAATGATTTTCTTTATGAAGTATGCATCAAGTAAGACATTAGAGTTGCTTGTTTAAGTATGTATTTGTGGCAGGTTTATATACTGTTAAGCAGCTATGTGGATTATGCGTGAAAAAGTTTTCCAGTGATGTCTTACAATTGTGAGACCGTACCTGTTCATTCATTATTGCTTCAGCTAACAAAGTAATAAGTTGCGTTGTCATACGCGCAAGTAAGCGGTAGTAATATAAAATAAGCAGGAAGCTAAGTGAGAACAAATTTACTATCTGTGCACGAAAACGACTCAGATTTGGAACTAGCAGGACAGTCCAACAATGTGGCAGCTATCTACGAGACGATTAATGACCAACTAAGGATTTGGCAGCAATCTGATGCAACTGCGCTGTTTAATGCTTCGAGGGAGTAATTTCTGTGGGGTAAGATTCGCGTGCTGCAACTGAGTGATACAGGGAAAGCCTTAGTTTGTTATTAATTAACTAAATAGTAATTTAGCTCTTATAGCACTATTTATTCTACAGTTACTTAATTAAAATAAGATTAAACTGTAATTTTGTTCGTACATGTTTGCCTTAGTAACGTAAAGAGAGCTTTTCTTTATATGTATATAAAGTGCGCCGCACGCCCGCTAGTGGTATGAAAAACAGCGTGCCCGCTCGGGGGTTAAATGAAGAAAATTAAGTTACAGAATCTTTTAATCTATTGTGGAGTATAGTACGCACAAGTTATGACTCTGGCTATGGCAGAAGATAAATCAGTTAAGAACCCTTTCAGTTCACCTGATGAGGCGGGCTCTATGCTTGTGGAACTCATATTAGGAGCGGGTGCAGAAGGTTAACGTCCGAGCTAATGACAGACATCTCGCCAATGCGCTGCAGCGTGTCTTCTGCGTCGCATAGTAAATTCGTTGCGCTGTTGTACATGCTTGAGCAGCCAGATCTTAGGTTCTGGTTTCTTGAGTTTTCTTTAGAAGCCTAGGGAATCATGCACCACACCATGCAATTCGTCATCACTGTTGAGGCATTTTACTCAAAACATCATTGTTACTAGTGGACTTAGTGCATAGGGACACTTCCAGAAAGGAAATATACACACATCGAAACCTATGTACTCCAATGAATGCGCCAGCTGGCGAACATTCTCATTCAGCAAATGCTGCAAAGAGAGACAATGGGAGACAAGACTGTTTCAGTCTTTTGGCAACTCCTGAAATCGCAGTTTTCTGCAACTGAGGTTTCTGACGTTACACTTAGGCAAGTTTGGGTGGGCCAGTTTTCTTTTGCGGTCTGGCGGCTCCTATTCATTCGACTAACAGCTACTAGTCGCAGACCAACTTTGTCACACTCTGACACTCTGAGACACAAGAGGAGTTTCACAAACTGGACAACACGGTGTAGGGATTATGGACGCAGACGTTGAGGATAAAGATCAACAACGTCCGCTAGAGGAACAGATAAGTGCAATACGACGATGCGGTCTAGTGGGAAATCCGTGCGATTCCAAACACTTCCACTGGCACACAACATGTAAGACGAAGCAAACGAGAGTTGATGGTAGCCAAAAGGGGAAACTGCTCTGTCACCATGCACGTTTTGGGCAACTGGCATGCCAATGTATTTAGCCATGTGCTAACCCAAACGAGTATAGCGACCCGACTGAGGCACAGCTGGTCGCTCAAGTGCACAGTGACAAGATATAATAGGTTTTCATTAAGCCATAACCATGTGGTACTTAGCATTGGCGGTGTATCTATCTTGTGGTGGACCAGCAAGCATTTTCGACTTTACAGTATCTCCATGTCACACTAAATTAACGGCGCAGACATGTACAACAAACTCATCTATTGAGTTGACACAAATTGGGATGTCAGCATCCTTCCGCCTACAACAATTAATCGTTTTTCCACACAATCATGGCTATTGGCAGCAAATGAATTCAAGATTCCTATATACAGCTACGAAGGGCAACAGTGAGTCTGGGTTTTTCATGAAAATTAAATTGGACTTTTGTGCTTGCTGATGTCGCTGAAATAATTCTCAGAGCTGATTTCCTTCACTATTATCATATCACCATATCTATATGAGATGCTACATTGCAGACGGACAATAAAGTGGTACATAAACATTCAAGGACACCGTGAAATTCTGCAGTGTCGCCGCCTACCGCAATGCAAGTTCAGGTATGGCATACTACTGTACACCATATGTAGTGGGGCTACAGGGTTGTCACCCCAAGTACCGTTATCCAAGATGGGGGCGATGACGTCATCCAAGATGGCGGTGATGACGTTATCCAAGATGGCGGCCATGACATCACCCAAGATGGCGGCTTTTGGCGCCTCCAGAAAAATGGTGGAAAGTTCAAATTCAAACAGGATAATGCATCACACCTCTACTAACCTTAGAAAATCGTGACAAGATAGGTCACTTGGGCTACCTCCACTAACCGAAGTCATCCGACCGCCACCTCTTCCTAGGAACTGGCGCAAAGTTTGAATTTTGGTGGTCAATTTGGATATCTCTACTAAGTTAAGAAAATGGTGCGAAAGAAAGGTTACCTCCACTAACCAAAGTCACCGACTGCCACCTCCTAAGAAGGATTCATGGTAAAAGAACCCAACCAGAGCTAGTCATAAGTCGTTATTATTTTGCATGCGCAAGTCTTTATTTGAACAATTTCATGCAGTACAGCCATCCAGTGTGCTCATCATGAGGTCCGGACTCCAACTGACCTTGTACACACTGCCACCAGCAGAGGGCACTATCATCCAACATGACGGACATGACGTCAGCTGGTGACATGAGTACCATTACCCAAGATGGCGGGAAACAGTGTGTTCACTGTGAGGCCCAAGTAGTCTAGAACACAATACAACCACCAGAGAGCACTGTCGTCCATTCCATGACGTAATCCAATATGACGTTCTGGGGTGGAGGGAATGGCGAGAACCAATAGGAACCCTTAATCTAGTCACGTGTTAGATTTCAGGCAGTAGGATGGTAGTATCTGGTGACATCATTGTAGGAGTTATAGGCGAGGCTCAGCAGCTCTGGGACCTCAGTCTTGTCCAGTCAGTCAGCAGCAGCAGCAGAAGAACAATGAAGCGTCAACAGTAGTCACACACCAGCACAATCATGCAGAACACGATTAAGTGGAAAAGTAATCATCCCATATCACATCTATCTCTGTTGTTAGCATTTTATTATTACTATAATTATTCAATGTTTTCACATCTTGGTCCATGTCTAATGCTTCCTTGTCATTGTTCAGCAGGGTTGAACGCCAACATGCCAAGCTCTGCTGCCATGTCCAGACCTGTAGTAACCTCCACTGCCATCTTGTCCAGACCTGCAGCAACAGCATCCAGCGCATCTGAACCAGTTGCGGCCATGTGGGATCCAGTAGCATACATAGCCCACTTGATGGAGCAGGACAAGAAGTTGCCGTTGTCCATCCCACTCATCGATTTGTGTGTTGAGGACACGCGATCTGCCCTTGACACATCGAATGCTGCCACTGGCGGTCTTAAACAACAAGATGGAGGTCAGTACTGGTAGCCAAAATATGGCCCATCCCAGCAGAACACCCCTGTGATAGTGCAACCACAGAGTGCAGATACTGTGGATATTAATGCGTCGATTGCACCTACGCTTTTCATCACCACATACAATTTAACTCCCAGTGGATCGAAATGTGTGAGTATTGCCACAGAAGCGCATCATGTCTGGGGGTTGCATGTGAGAATGGAGATCGAAAATGTATTCAGATGTGTTAACATGCCAATTTCCGAGTTCGACTGGGATGCGCTACATTAATCAGAAGATGACTACAGAGTATTATCCAACTCGTTCCCCACCAGACATTCCCCTTACTGGTGTGACAGTTTGTATTACAACAGTGTATGATGACTGTGCGTTATGTGTGAAATCGGTTGACAACTGTGTTTATCTAAGATATGCCTCAGTTATGAAGTTATACGAGCTGGACACTGCCATACATCTTGCACTGGACAGACTGAACCATTGGCTGTCTAGCATAGACTCTGCATACAATGGTGTCGTAAACGACACTACTGGCCATTAAAATTGCTACACCAAGAAGAAATGCAGATGATATATGGGTATTCAGCGGACAAACATAATATACTAGAACTGACATGAGATTACATTTTCATACAAATTGGGTGCATAGATCCTGAGAAATCAATACCCAGAACAACCACCTCTGGCTGTAATAACGGCCTTGATACGCCTGGGCATTGAATCAAACAGAGCTTGGATGGTGTGTACAGGTACAGCTGCCCATGCAGCTTCAACACGATACCACAGTTCATCAAGAGTAGTGACTGGCGTATTGTGATGAGCCAGTTGCTCTGCCACCATTGACCAGACGTTTTCAATTGGTGAGAGATCTCGAGAATGTGCTGGCCAGGGCAGCAGTCGAACATTTTTTGGATCCAGAAAGGCCCGTACTGGACCTGCTACATGCAGTCATGGATTATCCTGCTGAAATGTAGGGTTTTGCAGGAATCGAATGAAGGGTAGAGCCACGGGTCGTAACACATCTGAAATGTAACGTCCTCTGTTCAAAGTGCCGTCAATGCGAACAAGAGGTGACCGAGATGTGCAACGAATGGCACCCCATACCCTCACACTGGGTGATACGCGAGTATGGCAATGACGAATACACACTTCCAATGTGTGTTCACCGCGATGTCGCCAAACAATGCGACCATTATGATGCTGTAAACACAACCTGGATTCATCCTAAAAAATGACGTTATGCCATTCGTGCTCCCAGGTTCGTCGTTGAGTACACCATTGGGGGCGCTCCTCTCTGTGATGCAGCGTCAAGAGCAACCGCAGCCATGGTATCCGAGCTGATAATTCATGCTGCTGCAAACGTCATCGAACTGTTCGTGCAGATGGTTGTTGTCTTGCAAACGTCCCCATCTGTTGACTCAGGGATCGAGACGTGGCAGCACGATCTGTTACAGCCATGCGGATAAGATGCCTGTCATCTCGACTGCTTGTGATACGAGGCCGTTGGGATCCAGCACGGCGTTCCGTTTTACCCTCCTGAACCCAACGATTCCATATTCTGCTAACAGTGATTGGATCTCGGCCAACGCGAGCAGCAATGTCGAGATACGATAAACCGAAATCGCGATAGGCTACAATCCGACTTTTATCAAAGTCAGAAACGTGATGGTACGCATTTCTCCTCCTTACACGAGGCATCAAAAGAACGTTTCACCAGGCAACGCCGGTCAACTGATGTTTTTGTATGAGAAATCGGTTGGAAACTTTCCTCATGTCAGCATGTTGTAGGTGTCGCCACCGGCGCCAACCTTGTGTGAATGCTCTGAAATGCTAATCATTTGCATATCACAGCATCTTCTTCCTGTCGGTTAAATTTCGCGTCTGTAGCACGTCATCTTCGTGGTGTAGCAATTTTAATGGCCAGTAGTGTACATTGTCTACCGCTGCTGGTGCGGTGGAGAAAATGAACTGTAATGATCAGACATGGTTATCAGGAGGATGAGTAATTACCTTTTTCGCTCTGGCTCCAGGGCATAAACAATACGTCAGGTGACTCCACCGCCCCCTCAAAAAAATTACAGCTATTGTCGTATAGGAGTGATTTATCTTGTTGATCATCGTCTAGAACAAACGAGATATATAAATATATTTGTTAGAGGAAAAAACTTCCTATACTAGTACTACTAGCAATACTAATAGAGAAAGTTAATCTTTTTTTAAACTTACAAGTATGCTCTCTGGCCATCTCATTATTATTTGCTGGAGGTTGCTCCTGCATCCACCGATGAACAGCCTCCAGCTGCCTGTGTATTAAATTGAGATCGTCTACAGCTGTTCCTGTAACAGGATGAGATATAATTTTATTTATTTTGAATGCTTAGTTACACTGAAAGATCACACACATGGATATTTTTTCTCTATACTTACGTGAGTGACGTTCTCGGCTATCTACAGCTGGGGGCTGAACACAATTATGTAGTGCGGCAGCGCTACGTGTTACAGCACCCAGCTCTGCCTCCAACTTGATTTGAATTTGCCTTAAGTGATCTAGAAAAAAAAGTATGAAATAAGAGAATGTTTTTTTTGGGTAACTAATATAAAAGAAGAAGAAGATGAAATTATAGTGAAAATTACACTCACAAGGAAATTCCGATCGTGCATCGAACACAGGAGGCTGGACTTCCTGGAACCTGATGCGGTCCAGCCCGCTCGTCACACCTGAGGATAAAATCCGCGAGTTGCACTATAACAAGGAGATATATTTAATAAGGCGAATTTAACATAAACACGAAAATTCACACTCCAAATAGAAATTATATATTCACTTGGCAATCCTATATTCTAAACACTGAGTCTTTTGCCAGTAGACTCTGACGTGTTGATGTTAACTCTCTTCAACTTTGAACCGGTAAAAGATATAGCGAGCACAAAAGACACACACGAACGAACGAACGCAGAAACGAACGAAGTACGAGTGAGACAGAGTGCTGGAGAGTGATTCCTTATAGAGATATGATGACGTAGTATCACGTGATCTCAGCGTGAAAGTGGTTCAAATGGCTCGGAGCACTATGGGACTTAACTGCTGAGGTCATCAGTCCCCTAGAACTTAGAACTACTTAAACCTAACTAACCTAAGGACATCCCACACATCCATGCCCGAGGATCTCAGCGTGAACCAATGGGTGTAGATTATTATGTGGGGGGTGGGGATGGACTCACTAGTACCCCTAGTGACTGAAAGCTGAAGTAGTCAGATGCTTCCAGTACCTCGAGGAGAGGTGAGCCTATGATAATTTTTCAATTTACAGCGAAATAATTCATATGAGTGAAGATGCTGTTTGGAATACATATTGTATGAATTTAGCCTTTGAATCTGAAGTCATTATGCGAGTATATTACGAAGTTGTCTGAGGAAGACGCAATTAGATATATTCTTGATCTGGGATCTATTGCATATCGCTCAAAGTCTGTGAGCTCAGTGATTTTTTCGAGCGTGAATGCTATGTACATGTAGTTCTAACGTGCTGGTATTAAGACAAGTGTTTGTTAGATTTACTTTAGATTCGTAAACACTGAAGCAATTCATTTAGAAAGTCTTGAGATGATGAAATGCTAATTTTTTTTAGTATTTAGGAATAGTGTACAGCAGAAAAGATAAAATTTTGGACTATTTTGATAAACGGTTATGTTAGGGCATGAAATTTTCTATGGAGACATCAAGAAAGCGAACGTTAAGTATTTGTGGGACATTGTAGAATTTCAGAGAGTTCGACTTGGTTCTTATTTTTTATATAGTTATGTGACTTGAGAACTGTGTTAGATACAGTTGTGGCGGTACGTAGCTACGAACACGCGGTAAGTCACGCGTAACCTGTTGAATCACGAGCAGATTTCTAGAGCATGGTCTGTGACATCAACATGCGCGTGCAAGCTGTACGCGTTAGACGTGTTCCGTTAGTTTCTTATAGAGCACGTTCTGTGATGTCAGTATGCGCGTGCGGGCTAGACGCTTAATGTCAGTACATCCACGGGAGGGCTATACACGTCAGGCATGGTATGTTAGGATGGTGTGGAAAGAAGAGGCATTGAGACATCTCTCTCTTAGCGCTTGACTACAGGTGGGGCGAGGGGCGACGCGGCTTTCATGTACTGTGAGCGATGACCTTGGATTATGTAATGGGAGCGTGCTCTGGCTATGTCCTAGACCACGTGGTGAACACAATGCTTGCCAACATCTTGGGTGATGTCACAGATGACAGCATCCTCTGGTGCTAGTACTGTGTACCAAACCAAGTGGTGAACATACTGTTTGCCGCCATCTTCGACGACAGCGCCCTCTGTGTACTAGACTACATGGTGAACACAATGTATGCCGCCATCTTGGATAATGGTACTCGCGTCATCAGATGTTGTCACAACAAGGGCAGCAAGGGCAACAAGGACATGGACCCAAGTCCAAGCCTGTGACATCACAGACATACCGCCTGTGACGTCATCCGAGATGGTTGTCATGACATCACAGACACACACCCTGTGACGTCATCCAAGATCGCGGCCTTGACGTCACAGACTCAGCGCCTGTGACTTCATCCAAGACGGCGGCCGTCACGTCACAGACACACCCCCTGTGACGTCATCCAAGATGGCCGTCATGACGTCACAGACACACAGTAATGTCAATCAAGATGGCGGATTTTGGCGGGAAGTTTGAGTTTTGGCGGGAAGTGCCATGCCCCCCTCCCCCCCCAAAATTCCAGCAGGATAATGCACCACAACACTCTACTAAGCAAAGAAAATGGCGGGAAATAAGGACTTGTCTTCATTATTTAACGAATTTCAAGCAGGTGTGTTCTCCACTGGGACTGGACTCCAACTGACTGACTAATATATAGCATAAGGGTAGACATCTGAGAAGTTAGCGTATATTTTCCTTCTTAGGACCTCAATCAGCACATCATCTACTACTACTGTCTGTCACTGCCTATTACTCAGCGGATATATCACGGAACGTCTGATATGGTCTCGAGACAGAATGCGTTGCAAGAACTAATGAATTATGTAGTTGCATGTGGTGTGATGGAGTGGCAAATAGCGCTTGCATATCACGTTCCTTAGCCCAGTGACTTTCAAAGTCCATTGAGTTTTTCGCGAGGTTGCAGTGTTGGCTCTTAATGCACACATTTCTACAATCTCCGTCATGGTATTTGTCCAGAAAACACCACCTCATTCAGAGGTAATGTCGTACCTCGATTCGTAAAGTGGTTATAGGTTTTAACATGGATACTTGGGTGCACCTGTAGAACGAAGAGGGCTTGTGAGAGTAACATGCAGTAGTTGTTGGGATCGGTATTTTTTAACATGTGATCGATTACGTCTATGACATGGTGGTATTACTTGCAGGAAGAACATAAGAGACATGCACACCCATCGTTGATTTTCGGTCAGTATTATTTGGTTGGTTCAAATGGCTCTGAGCACTATGGGACTTAATATCTGAGGTCATCAGTCCCCTAGAACTCAGAACTGCTTAAAACTAACTAACCTAAAGACATCACACATATCCATGCCCGAGGCAGGATTCGAACCTGCGACCGTAGCAGCAGCGCGGTTTCAGACTGAAGCGCCTAGAACCGCTCGGCCACAACGGCCGGCTACTATTTTGTGTCGTATGCATCAAGTTATTGAGGAGATAATATGATTCGCAGTATTAGTGCTGGTTGTGTGATATGTTCGCATTTGAGCATCAGGTTTATAAAGTATATCTGTTTGTGTAAAGGAAATATCTGAAGGGAAGAGTATGTCAAGTGATAAGGAAGGTACAGGTATTTCCAGAGCCACAGCAGTCAACAGAGTGTATTTCCAATACTTCGGTCATTACCGAATATCGTTCAGCTAAGACCTCGATCGTAAGATTTAATTGTAAGTATAATGATAGGAGAAATATGGGAGGGGTTTTTTAGAATGTGTTCGTGTATCCAAAGTCTGTGGTGGTATTGATTCGCGTTCCCATGTTAATGGCAGCAGTCGTCCGAATGCAGAGGCCTGTTGGAGTGTAGGAATGTATCATAATTAACTTTACCAACTTCTAGACGACCGAATAGCAAACTAAGTATGTGCTGTGCGGCTTTCGTGATCAAGTGTCACTTTGAGATGATGGTGCGTTTGCGGTGGAGCGTTATTCCTTCCCATGTAAATTGTTTGGTCGACTCCTTTATTTACATCTACATATACATACATAATCCCCAAACCACCATACGGTGCGTGGCAGAGGGGTACCTCGTACCACAACTAGCATCTTCTCTCCCTGTTCCACTCCCGAACAGAAAGAGGGAAAAATGACGGCCTATATGCCGCTGTATGAGCCCTAATCTCTCTTATCTTATCTTTATGGTCTTTCCACGAAATGTAAGTTGGCGGCAGTAAAACTGTACTGCAGTCAGCCTCAAATGCTGGTTCTCTAAATTTGCTCAGTAGCGATTCACGAAATGAACGCCTCCTTTCCTCTAGAGACTCCCACCCGAGTTCCTGAAGCATTTCCGTAACACTCGCGTGATGATCAAACCTACCAGTAACAAATCTAACAGCCCGCCTCTGAATTGCTTCTATGTCCTCCCTCAATCCGACCTGATAGGGATCCAAAACGCTCGAGCAGTACTCAAGAATAGGTCGTATTACTGTTTTATAAGCGGTCTCCTTTACAGATGAACCACATCTTCCCAAAATTCTACCAATCAACCGAAGACGACTATCCGCCTTCCCCACAACTGCCATTACATGCTTGTCCCACTTCATATCGCTCTGCAATGTTACGCCCAAATATTTAATCGACGTGACTGTGTCAAGCGCTACACTACTAATGGGGTATCCAATCATTACAGGTATCTTTTTCCTGTTCATCTGCATTAATTTACATTTATCTATATTTAGAGTTAGCTGCCATTCTTTACACCAATCACAAATCCTGTCCAAGTCATCTTGTATCCTTCTACTGTCACTCAACGACGACACCTTCCCGTACACCACAGCATCATCAGCAAACAGCCGCACATTGCTATCCACCCCATCCAAAAGATCATTTATGTAGATAGAAAACAACAGCGGACCTACCACACTTCCCTGGGGCACTCCAGATGATACCCTCACCCCCGATGAACACTCACCATCGAGGACAACGTACTGTGTTCTATTACTTAAGAAGTCTTCGAGCCAGTCACATACTTGGGAACCAATCCCATATGCTCGTACCTTAGTTAGGAGTCCGCAGTGGGGCACCAAGTCAAACGCTTTCCGGAGGTCAAGGAATATGGCATCCTTCTGATACCCTTCATCCATGGTTCGCAAGATATCATGTGAAAAAAGGGCGAGTTGCGTTTCGCAGGAGCGATGCTTTCTAAAGCCGTGCTGATGCATGGACAGCAACTTCTCTGTCTCAAGGAAATTCATTATATTCGAACTGAGAATATGTTCGAGATTCCTGCAACAAACCGATGTTAAGAGTATTGGTCTGTAATTTTGAGGATCCGCCCTTCTACCCTTCTTATATACAGGCCTCACCTGCGCTTTTTTCCAGTCGCTCGGGACTTTACGTTGGGCAAGAGATTCGCGATAAATGCAAGCTAAGTAAAGAGCCAATGCAGTAGAGTACTCTCTGTAAAATCGAATTGGAATCCCATCAGGACCTGGCGATTTATTTATTTTCAACCCATTCAGCTGCTTCACAACCCCAGGGATGTCTATCGCTATGTCCTCCATACGGGAATCTGTAAGAGACTCAAACGGCGTTATGTTCGTACGATCCTCCTGCGTGAAAGATTTCTCAAATGCTAAATTTGAAATTTCAGCTTTCGTTTTGCTTTCTTCCATTCCCAGGCCAGACTGGTCAGTGAGTGACTGGATGGAAGCCTTCGACCCGCTTGCCGATTTTATGTAAGACCAGAATTTCCTTGGGTTTTCAGCAAGATCTTTTGCTAAGGTATGACGGTGGTAGTGATTGAATGCTTCGCGCATCGCTCTTTTTACAGCAGCACGAATCTCTACTAACTTTTGCCTGTCCTCATTCTCCCGATCTTTCTTTTACCGCGAGTGCAGCTGCCTTTGCTTCCTGAGCATTCTCCGAATTGTGCTATTAAACCACGGTGGGTCTTTTCCGTCCGTAACCCATTTTTTCGGCACATGCTTGTCCAATGCGTGATTTACAATGTGTTTAAAATTTGCCCATAATTCTTCCACGTCCATCGTACCGGAAGTAAATGAAGTCGATTCATTTACTAAGTGGGATGCTAACAACTGCTTATCTGCTCTTTCTAGTAAGAATACTCTCCTAGCCTTCTTCACCAGCTTTTTAACTTTCGTAACCATAGTCGTAATGACAACATCAGGATCACTAATCCCTGTCTCAACACTGACACCGTCGATGAGGTCTGGTCTGTTCATGGCTATCAGATCTAAAATATTTCCATTATGCGTTGGCTGTCGATTTAGCTGCTCAAGACAATTTTCGGATAATGTGTTCAAAAGTAATTCACATGATGGCTTGTCTGTACCACCTGTAATGAATCCATAGACATCTCAGTCTATACCAGGTAGGTTGAAGTCACCTCCGACTAATATAGCATGATCCGGGTACTTCTGTGATACAGAATGTAGACTCACTTTGAATGATTCTAGAACTGTCACGGTGGAACCTGGTGGCTGGTAATAACACCTCACAATTAACTTTATTTCCCCTAGCCCTGTTAAAAGTATCCAGATAACCTCACAATCACACTCTACTTCGACTTCAGTAGACACAATATTTTTGTCAGCTGCAATGAAGACACCACCTCCTACGTTGTCTAATCTGTCTTTCCGATACACCTTCCAACCCTCACTAAATATTTCAGATCTTCCTATCTCAGGGTTCAGCCAGGTCTCAGTCCCAAGAATAATTTGCGAGGCCACACACTTCCTGTAGGGCAGTAAATTCAGGAACTTTATTCTGAACACTGTGAAAATTTACTGCTAATATCTTGATAGCTGAAGTGTCTTTACACTGAGCGCGTCCTGATTTCCCTGCCTGCATGTTGACTGGTGAGTGTTCATCAGGACACCTCGCACTACTGCCTAGCCTAAAAAAAACCCATGTGTACGCCACCCGAGTAGCCGCTTCGTTTGTGTAGTGCACCCCTGACCTATCTAGGGGCGTCCTACAATTCCCCACCAAATAGCACAAGTCTAGAAACCTGCAGCCAAGACCGTCAAAGAGTCGAAGAAGCCTCTGGTTGAGACCCTCCACTCAGCTCCAAACCAAAGGACCCCGATCCACTCTGGGAACGATGCTGCAAATAGAGAGCTCTGCTTGCACCCCGGGTGTGAGGCCAGCGGTCTTCACCAAATCCGCCAGCCGCCTGTACGAACTGAGGATCGCCTCAGAACCCAAGCGACAGGCATCATTGGTGCCAACGTGGGCAACTACTTGCAAACGACTGCACCCTGTACGCTCGATTACCGCAGGCAAGTCCGCCTCCACATCTTGGGTGAGGCCCCCGGCAGACAAACCGAGTGCTCATTGGATTTCTTTCCAGCCCTGTACACTATTTCCCTAAGGGGCTCCATCACTCGCCTAACGTTGGAGCTCCCAATAACCAGCAAGCCTTTGCCTCCGTGTTCCTGCTCGGGCACTGCTGAAGGAGCGGCCACCTGCCCACTGACAGGACGAATGGGCGAGGCCAGCCAGACAGCCTCCACATTGACCCTCTATCTCGAGCGATGCGAACGCGTTGCAGTCCACCACTCACCCTGAGGTGAGGGCAGCCCCAACGCGTCAGGTACACTAGAAGGTGCCTCGGCGGCTGAGTCAGCGGACGCAGCTAGCGACACCCGGGGTGTCTCAAGCAACGTGCCAGACCCTCCGCTGTCGCTGCACTCGAGGCAGCAGCCTGAAGGCGGCTGAAGGCCGGTTCCCACTAGGGCTGCCACGCGTCAAAACCGCGCGGCAGCGGCGTGGTTGCCATGGAAACGGGAAACGGCGTCAGCGGCACGGCGCGGCGGGCTCTGCGTCGCGGTTTGACCATGTCGAACCGCTTCCGCTGCCGCGTGCCGCGCTCCAGGTGCGCGCCACCAATCACAGAACGCGCTGAGCGTGACGTCAGGTACGGAATCCCGGGCCACACGAACTTCCGCCGAACCGCTGGCGCGGACGCGGCGGCGGCTATGAAATACTTATCATCCGATTCTGAGGAAACTATTAGGCAGAAAAATTTGATTCTTGGGCATGTTACAGCTCGATATCTTCTCTCGATAAAGGACTGAATTTCTTTTCGTTTTTCTTCGTGGTTACTTGCTGTATCGCATTTACATAAATCTTTACACGAAATTTTAATGAGTGTGCAGAGGTAAAAACGCATTGCGTGGACCTTGCGTACAGTTCATGTTAGGTAATACACTATTGCGTATGAAATTTAGTCAACATATCGAAATTGTTTTTAAACCTGAGAGCAGATCGATAGCTATCACCGTTCACGAGATATTGAATGATATGTCGGCGGACGGGCTGTGCCGTGATCGCGCGCAGGTTGCTCGCGACACGACCGGTACTTCGTCCTGCTCGTCGTAAACCATGCGGTTGTATCAACCGCAAATTTCGAAAACGGTTCAAGAAATCGAAACATGTTTTTTTGCAAACGATAACTTGTGAAAAGTCATGTATTTCGTCGCATGATAAATATTCTAAATCTGTTTATCTACCGAGATATGAAAGTAACTACAGTTTTTCAGAAGGGATAGATGAATTTTTTTAAAACAGCATTTAATAGCATGTGGAATGAGAAGTTAAACCGAAACTAATTTGCTGGTACGTCATAAGATGTAATTCACTAAATATCTACAGCTATTGATTATTTCCTTTGGTAAGTAACAAACTTTTTTTTTCTTTATCCAGTGGTCTTTACTGGTTCAAGACGCGTTTCGCCTTTTACTTTAAGGCATCTTCGGTGGAATCTAGAATGATTCAGTTTTGTTTTGATATGTGATACTTGCAGATTATAAAACAGTTCACATCTTTTTTTTACGTGAATGACTGATTACTTATAGTGAATCGAGTTTTTGGCGGCGGACATATGCGTTTCCCCTCAACTGGTCACATGCTGGAGGTTGAACTAAAACTTAGATTAAGGAACATAAGCACATTTTCATGTTCGCTCTTTTTTCTTCTGTCACTAGCAGTAGACGTTTTACCGAAAACTCTGATTTTAAGTCGTAACTACAGTGTGTTCACCTCATGTCCCTTTCTGTCTGGTTTGTTTATGTACATGTTGCCAACCTGCAGAATTATTGCTGAAAACTAATGTTTGTTTATTTTTGTTCTCCTTATATCTGTATGTGTGTGTGGCTAGCCAGTGATAGTTATAGAAAGTTGAAAGTGAATCCAGTAGTTGTCAGACAGAGATTGAAAGATTTGGTGTTCAGCTGATTTCAGTTTTGGTTTAAATGTTTTGTGGAGGAGTGCATGGAAGAGTAAATTCACTGCTTACATTAATGGATAAAATAGTAGAATAGTATTGCAACAGATGATTATTATCAGAATACTATCACCCAACCCCTTTGTCCTCACTCTTTGACGCCCTATAATACATCCTGCCAACTAATCCCTATTGTTGTCAAAGTTGTGCCGTAATTTCCTCTTCCTCCTCTAATTCCGTACCTCTTCTTTAGTCACATGATCCTCGTATCTAATCTTCAGCATTCTTATTGATCACCATGTTTTGAAAGCGTCCATTGTCTTCTTGACAGAACTGTTCATCGTCCACGTTTCACTTACATACAAGGCTGCACTCCACACAAATACCTTTGTAAAATAGTATCCAACCATTAGAATTTATATTCGATGTGAACAAATTTTCTTTTTCAGAACGCTTTTTTTGCTATTGACAGTCTTCAGTCAGGTTTACGTCTGCACCAGGAAATGCCTTACAATTTAAAATCTGGTTTCGAAAACTGTGTTCCAAATATATATT
Organism: Schistocerca serialis cubense; assembly: GCF_023864345.2. Lineage (NCBI taxonomy): Eukaryota > Metazoa > Arthropoda > Insecta > Orthoptera > Acrididae > Schistocerca > Schistocerca serialis. Next base: position 260,384,572 of record NC_064642.1, read on the forward strand.
ATTCTTTCGTGTGATTCTTAAGCAAGGTGCTGGCGATGATTACATTATGCTCTGTGGGAAAGTCTATCAGGTGGCTTCCACTTTCATCCCTTCCACCTAGCCTTTGTGTCCTTACTGTTTTCGTGTACCTGCTACCGTATCACATTTTAAATTTTGTCTCGCTTAACTATCTGAATAATCTCTTTTATCGTACATTGTTTCAATGTGTTAGGAGGTGGTGAACAATCATGAATGGTAGTCATGAAATCTGTTTATGTTGAAATGAGAAAACACGAATAATGAAATATATGAAAGAGTACATTGTACAGAAAATGAAAAAATGGTATGTCTTCACCCAACTTCGTCTTTCCTTCATGTAGGTGTAAGATATAGTTATTCAAACACACCGGTCGTTTCGGTGGGTCCCACCCCGTAACTCAGTGGCTGTCCGTCATTGGCTACCTCTAGCGTCTGCCGCTTCCAGATGGGAACGCCAATTCCGCGAATCGCCGCATCAAAGCGGAAAACGCTTGCCGCTGCCGCTGCCGCTGCCGTTGCCGCACGCCGCGCTGCCGCGCTCTAGTGGGAACCGGCCTTGACCGTGGCCAACAGCACGCTCAGCTGCTCGCGAACCGCGGCCAGTTCCTCCTGCGCCCGCACACAACACGCACACACCCTATACATTCTACTGCTAATATCTAACGACTCCGCGAATTTATACTCTACGGCTATCAATAAGCAATATTACTCCTCTCAAATACGAGAGTACGCACGGATTTTATGTAATTAAATATGCAAGCGCACAAACACTCTGAAAGAAATTAAGAATCAAACCACAAAACAAATATGAAAGCTAAAATGCGACTCGCTACTGCACTGCTGCTGCACTGATACTTCACCAGCGGCTGAGGGAATATCGATTGTGGTGTGTTGCACACACGTTTGCCTGTTCTCTAGACATGGGAAAGACCCTAGTTGGTTTGTAAACAATATTGATCATCTGGAATCTGTTACATCACCGACTTCGCTATTCGAGAGTGCAAATATCATTTTATCTAGTTAGTCAACGGCTTACAGCATGCTGCGCCTCGCTTAAGCTTGGTGTTTTTGGAGAAATAATTTACAGTCTATATCTTGTGTATTACGTTGCGTTAGCGATCGGGAGGCTACTGCTGTGTGCTTGATATCGAGAAGTACGGCGAAAATTGTATAATATTATGGCGAAAATATGGTTGTTCTTTTAATCGACGAGTCTAGAGATGTCTGTAGAAATGTGAGCAAGAAAGCGGAAACAGTATCGCATTTGTGCTGGAGGGAAACGAGCCTGTCTTTCACATCTGTTCTGAGACAGTGACTTCGGTTCACTGATGTAAAGGGGATGATTTGGTATGGTGGGGGATATGAATTGCATGTTTACTAGATCAAGACAGTACTCGGTGATATATTCCCTGTGGAGATCGGTTTGATGCTCCAATATTCTTGCGAGTATCGTATGTATTTGATGACCTGTAGACAATTTTGCGATGTTTAGTTGTCGGTGCAAAATGGTGATCAGAGTAAAATAGTTTATTACCACTGAGTGTAGTGTCTGTAGAAAGAAAGAACAGGTTGGGGGTGTATAGATTGAGGGAACTGTCGGTGCTATTTAGCAATCTTAGCAAAATAACGACAGAAAGCCCCAGAAAGAAAATGCTCGATTGATTGTGGTGGGATATAAGAGCGGAGAGGACATTCGCATATGTTGAGAGTAGGAAGGCTATCACGTTATGTCCGGGAGGAAGACAGGATTCGGCGATATTTTGGTAAACAGGTTCTGTTAGGGCAGGAATTTTGGCGTATACAAGCTGAGACAACTTGAAAGCGAGTCTGTGTGGCTATGGAATTTAGTACAGTTAGACTTGGTTATTATTTTAGATAGCAATGTGACTTGAGTATAAGATTGATAACATTGCTAGATGCGTTTGCGATGGTATGCAGCTATGAGCGGTGAAGCGTGAGTCAGACGTGACATATGGTCCGTTAGAACTGCTAAGAAGAAAGCAGGTTCTGCTATTGTGGAACGGAATTCTGCAGCATCTTCGCCAGACCGCAGTTAGAGTGCGGGTAGCGAGGAATGCCGAATGCCCACGGCTCTGCATGGAGTGCGCGATATGTAAATAAGCCCCCGGTCATTAATGGCGCCTACATACAACTTTGGCTTGCGTTTGGCTGCAGCTCGCAGTTGTGCTCCCGCCTGATCACGTCAGCACGTGTGTGTAGGTGAATACATATTTGGACAGGAATTTCTCAGGTGTTATGTATGGTACAGAGTACCTGACGGCTCAACACAAAAGTTTTGTCTCAAGTACAGATAGTGTTGAGGGTCAGTGGACAAAGTTCAAAACCATCGTACAATATGCGTTAGATGAGTATGTGCCAAGCAAGATCGTAAGAGATGGAAAAGAGCCACCGTGGTACAACAACCGAGTTAGAAAACAGCTGCGGAAGCAAAGGGAACTTCACAGCAAACATAAACATAGCCAAAGCCTTGCAGACAAACAAAAATTACGCGAAGTGAAATGTAGTGTGAGGAGGGCTATGCGAGAGGCGTTCAATGAATTCGAAAGTAAAGTTCTATGTACTGACATGGCAGAAAATCCTAAGAAATTTTGGTCTTATGTCAAAGCGGTAGGTGGATCAAAACAAAATGTCCAGACACTCTGTGACCAAAATGGTACTGAAACAGAGGATGACAGACTAAAGGCCGAAATACTAAATGTCTTTTTCCAAAGCTGTTTCACAGAGGAAGACTGCAATGTAGTTCCTTCTCTAGATTGTCGTACAGATGACAAAATGGTAGATATCGAAATAGACGACAGAGGGATAGAGAAACAATTAAAATCGCTCAAAAGAGGAAGGGCCGCTGGACCTGATGGGATACCAGTTCGATTTTACACAGAGTACGCGAAGCAACTTGCCCCCCTTCTTGCAGCGGTGTACCGTAGGTCTCTAGAAGAGCGTAGTGTTCCAAAGGATTGGAAAAGGGCACAGGTCATCCCCGTTTTCAAGAAGGGACGTCGAACAGATGTGCAGAACTATAGACCTATATCTCTAACGTCGATCAGTTGTAGAATTTTGGAACACGTATTATGTTCGTGTATAATGACTTTTCTGGAGACTAGAAATCTACTCGGTATGAATCAGCATGGGTTTCGAAAAAGACGGTCGTGTGAAACCCAGCTCGCGCTATTCGTCCACGAGACTCAGAGGGCCATAGACACGGGTTCACAGGTAGATGCCGTGTTTCTTGACTCCCGCAAGGCGTTCGATACAGTTCCCCACAGTCGTTTAATGTACAAAGTAAGAGCATATGGACTATCAGACCAATTGTGTGATTGGATTGAAGAGTTCCTAGATAACAGAATGAAGCATGTCATTCTCAATGGAGAGAAGTCTTCCGAAGTAAGAGTGGTTTCAGGTGTGCTGCAGGGGAGTGTCATAGGACCGTTGCTATTCACAATATACATAAATGACCTTGTGGATGACATCGGAAGTTCACTGAGGCTTTTTGCAGATGATGCTGTGGTGTATCGAGAGGTTGTAACAATGGAAAATTGTACTGAAATGCAGGAGGATCTGCAGCGAATTGACGCATGGTGCAGGGAATGGCAATTGAATCTCAATGTAGACAAGTGTAATATGCTGCGAATACATAGAAAGATAGATCCCCTATCATTTAGCTACAAAATAGCAGGTCAGCAACTGGAAGCAGTTAATTCCATAAATTATCTGGGAGTACGCATTAGGAGTGATTTAAAATGGAATGATCATATAAAGTTGATCGTCGGTAAAGCAGATGCCAGACTGAGATTCATTGGAAGAATCCTAAGGAAATGCAATCCGAAAACAAAGGAAGTAGGTTACAGTACGCTTTTTCGCCCACTGGTTGAATACTGCTCAGCAGTGTGGGATCCATACCAGATAGGGTTGATAGAAGAGATAGAGAAGATCCAACGGAAAGCAGCGCGCTTCGTTACAGGATCATTTAGTAATCGCGAAAGCGTTACGGAGATGATAGATAAACTCCAGTGGAAGACTCTGCAGGAGAGATGCTCGGTAGCTCGGTACGGGCTTTTGTTAAAGTTCGAGAACATACCTTCACCGAAGAGTCAAGCAGTATATTGCTCCCTCCTACGTATATCTCGCGAAGAGACCATGAGGATAAAATCAGAGAGATTAGAGCCCACACAGAAGCATACCGACAATCCTTCTTTCCACGAACAGTACGAGACTGGAATAGAAGGGAGAACCGATAGAGGTACTCAGGGTACCCTCCGCCACACACCATCAGGTGGCTTGCGGAGTATCGATGTAGATGTAGATGTAGAATGGGGGTGCCACCACCTAATGCTTGCAGGACCATGGTGTGGGGCCTGTGCGTGGTTTGACAGCTGACGGCTACGTTGACTGTACGTGCGATCATGTCATCATCGGTGTCTAGCGGACAGGAATTTCTCATATGTTATGTACAAATGGGGGTGCTGCCACCTCATGCTTGCGGAAGCTGAGCAGGGGCTGTGCGCAGTTTGACATCTGACGGATGTGTCACTTATCACTACCTCCTGTGTACTCTACTGGACAGGGGGCAGTGGACTGTGCTTGCGCGCGTTGATCGCATTATTTCGCGAGCAACTCTGTAGGCCCTGCTGTGCGCTATTTGGACAGTTTACGAGTGCTGAGCGTGTCTACACATCAGGGTGAAGAATTATTTAGGAGCAGTTTGCTATTGTGTACTCAAATTACAGGTTGGTTGCGTGTCTGTGGGCTGTGCAACATGACCCCAGACACATCAGGATGAATGTTTTGTGTGAGTGTGATAGATATACTCTATCCTTAAATAAGCTGTTTGAAAATAAATAGAGTGCCCTCCATCTTTACTCTCCCCAGCAGCCCAGAGCAGGCTGAGTCATTTTCCCAGCATTTTCCCTCAACGTCTTGGTTTACGTCACGAAAAGGACGACAGCGTCCTCTGCTGGTGGTTCTGAGTACCAGACCTCGTGGAGAACACACTGTTGCCGAAATCTTAGATTACGGTACTTGCGTCATCGGACCGAGCGAGGTGCGCAGTGGCTAGACACTGGACTCGCAATCGGGAGGACGTCGCTCCAGGCAAATGGCGGATGGTTCCTTTGAAAGGGCACGGCCGACTTCCTTCCCCATCCTTCCCTAATCCGATGAGACCAATGACCTCGCTGTCTGGTAACCTTCCCCAAAAACAACCCAACAACTTGCATCATCACCTGACATCACTACAGCGTCCACTAGTGGCATCGATATGAACTAAGACAGTTGGGCTCTGGACTCAGTGGCGAATACACTGGCTGGTAGTGCTGCCTCTAATTCTTTAAATAAAGGTTGGTGTATGATTTAGACAGTTGACGATTAGCAAGCAGAGCGTTTAAGATGGATTGTTATTTGGACAATTTACGAGTTGTTTGGCTATCTGGACGCAAATGCATTGCATTATTTACGAGCAGTTGGCATGTATGTAGGCTGTGCAATGCGTTATTTTTGACAGTTTCAAAAAATGGTTCAAATGGCTCTCAGCACTATGGTACTCAACTTCTGAGGTCATTAGTCCCCTTGAACTTAGAACTAGTTGAATCTAACTAACCTAAGGACATCACACACATCCATGCCCAAGGCAGGATTCGAACCTGAGACCGTAGCGGTCTCGCGGTTCCAGACTGCATCGGCCAGCTTTTGACGGTTTACAATTAGCAAGCGTTTGTGTAGAGCCTTATACATGAGGTATGTAGGAGTAGTTTGCAGGTCTGTATGTTGTGGAGCATGTCAGAGCGTGTGTTCTGTGATACATATACTCCATCCCTAAATAAATCCCCCCCCCAAATAAATAAAGTACACTCCTTCCTCTCTCCATCAGCCTAGTGCAGGCTGAGTCCTTTCACCAGAAAGCCCTAGGAAGAGGTTGTGCCCTGGATGCTTAGGTTAGTGGTGGTGAGCTTCGTTTGCAAAAATTTTCTTAGGTTGGCAGCAAAAGCAGAAGTGACCTTTCTTTACAGCCAGAATTCAAACTCGGCGGCAGTTCCTAGGAAGAGGTGGCGGCCTGGACCTTGAAAAGCAGTTGAGACTAGGTAGTTGAAGGTATAGTGAACCCCTTTTCGTACCTGCTTGAAATTGGTTAAATAATAAAGACAAGTACTTTTTTTCCCGCCATTTTCCATGCTTAGTAGAGATAACATGGGTGTGACCAATTATCCTGTTGGAATTTGAACTTTTTTGGGGAGGGGTTAGGTTAGTGGAGGTAGGTCAAGTGTCCTATCTTCCTACCAAAATCCGCCATCTTGGATTATATCACAGATGAGAGCACCCTCTGGTGGTGGCGCTGTGTACTAAGTCAGTTGGAGTCCAGTCTCAGTGGAGAACACACCTGCTTGAAATTGGTTAAATGATAAAGACAAGTCCTTATATCTCGCCATTTTCTTTTGCTTAGTAGAAATAAGAGTGGTGTGATGCATTACCCTGCAGGAATTTGAACTTCGCGTCAATTTTCTGAGGGAGAGGGGTGTGACACTTTCCCACCAAAATTCAAACTTTCCACCAAAATCCGCCATCTTGATTGTCGTCACTGGGGGTGTGTATGTGACGTCACGACCGCCATCTTGGATGACGTCACAGGGGGCGTGTATGTGAAGTCACGACCGCCATCCTGGATGACGTCACAGGGGGTGTGTCTGTGCCGTTACAGCCGCCATCTTGAAATTGGGGCTGTGTGTTTGTTGCCCCACTACTGTCACAGCAGTGCCCTCTGCTGGTGATAGTGTGTACTAAGTTGTAAGTCGGCTGTCTAGGTTTTTATGTTGGTAACGCCATGTAGCGTTCTGTATGAAAATCACTGACTGTGCTGTGTGCAGTCTGTGGCTGGTTGGACTCATTGTTGGAATATTCGCTTGTGTAGTGTTGGGCAGTTAGATGTGAACAGCGCTTAGCGTTGCGCAGTTCGAGGTGAGCCGCCTAGTGTGTTAGGGCCACCATGTAATGAATTAACAAATATTCAGAATAGTAATTTGATAATTGTGCATAGGGAAATGGACCAGGCGGCAAATAATGGTGTAGACAGTGAAACAATTAGTGAACAGGGAAGCATTGTCGATTGATCGGTCGGCAACAGTTCGCCTCAGGAATCCGAAATGACAGGACAAAATTTTGCAGATACTGTAGATTCAGGTTTTGCGTCCTCACCTTTTTCTCAATTAAGTCAAGACACATTTTCTGCTTTTCAAAATACGAATGCTGCCGGTGCAAATGCACTGCCGATAGGCACAAAGGAACATGTTCCAGACACTAATACATTATTATTAAAATTATTGAAACAAATGGAACAAAATCAAAAACAATCACAGCAGCGAACGGAACAAAATCAGAAACAAAGAAACACTTAAACAAACACGTGAAGATTTAACTGCTGATTTACTTAAACTCAAATCGAAATGTCAAAAAGTCTGTAATGGCGTAGAAACACAAATTTATGAGCATTTTCAACCTATTTTTTCGCGGCATGAAAATGCATTACAGAATCACGAAGCAGCCATAAAAGAACTGTTCATGAAAATCACGACACCTTGCAAGCTACAATTGACGCAGTTGCATCTACCGATTCGGTTACGCAACTTGCAAAAACTCAGCAAAACTTAAAGGACACAGTAGATATTCTGAAACTTGGTTCAGAAAGACACACGGAGGAAATCAGTTCACTATCATAGAAAGTAGTCGCACTTTCGGATCAGCTAAATAATTTATCTACGAAGGTGGACGATAATCTGAATGACACAAGACCGGTAGTCTTTACTGACACAGAAGAGTACGAACAAATTAGGAAATTCAAACAAAATTAGAATCAAATTAATATGCGAAACAAAAGAGAAATCTGGGAAGTACAAGATCAGTTGGCACAAGTAATACAAGAATTACATATTTCAGAGGGCACTCGTCGTCCAATACGGAAAGAGTGAAATAGAAATACGGAAAAGCCACAAAATAATAACACAGGGCATTTCGGAAATTATGAAATAAATTGGTAAGGTGCGCCGAATTTTGAGATGGAACCGCCGACACGACGTAACGATGACCGATATGCGACTCGCCGTCATGATGACTCTGACTATAAGCTGTTCATTACTACACGCAAATTCAAAACATTTAAGAATTCCGGCAACGACATCAGTCCAAAAACATGGCTTCATCAATTCTCTCATTGTTTTCCTCCCAACTGATCATAAAGCACAGAATTTATGTGTCTACTTAGAGAATGAACCAGCTGTAAGAATGCGATCGGTGATTCACAATTGTCACAGTGAAGGAAAATTTTATCGTGCCTTCCTCTCAGCATATTGGTCTCAAGCTACTCAAAATCGCGTAAAACATAGCATCATAATGATGAAACATTTCGAACAATCTGGATTTTCCAGTCTTGTCAAATATTTTGAAGACATGTTGCATAAGAATCAGTATCTGTCAATCCCATACAGCCCCTCAGAACTTATTCGCATTTGCTCAATCAAATTGCCTGAACATTTACGACATATTATTTTGGCAGAACGTTGCAAAGACGACATCGAAGTTTTCGGGGACTGTTACAAGAATTGGAAATTGGCACTGACAACCGCGGACGCGAAAACAGGAACACAATAATTACAGGTCATATCAGTCAAAATTCCTCGATGACAGAAATAATAACTGGACAGGACGAGGCTATTCTTACAACGCAAATCGTGACCAAAACAGACACCACCCGTATGACAACTGTTGGCAGAGTAGTAATAATTACAGGGAAAGATCACCTCTTCACAGTAATGGCTATGACAGAGAGAATCATAGAAAGAGACAATATTGGAACCAGAACTATTGTTATCAAGGGAGACAGAACAATTTCATATTATGCAACAGCCCACTGCGCAGTTACGACTCAGGGAGAAATTCTCCACAACGTAGCCGACAAGAAAGAAATTACAGAAACTACCGACATGATAGACGATATAATATTAACAACAGACCAGAATTTAATCAGAACTGGTGGGGTTCAAACAGGGCAGTGCCCTCTCGACATATCGAAATTGTAGATGTTAGGTCTCCTAAGCCCAATAACGACGTGCGATAACGAAGAGACAGTAGACAATGACTCACACCGTTGGCAACCACAAAAAGTACTTATGAAGTTGACGACATAGCTGCTGTGGCTATTAATTACGTAAAAATGGAAGACATTGGGGACACCTTTCTCCAGGAACACGACTTAAAACAGAACAACATTGCATATCCTGCAATTCACATTACAGTAAATGACGCAAAATTTACGGCAGTACTTGATTCTGGCAGTCCCATTTCAGTAATTAGTGAAACAGCTTTTAGCAACTGCAACAAATCGAACGATTGCCCCACACTTCTGTTATGTAAGATTAAATTACAAGGTCCAATCTTTGGAAAAAGTGTAAATGTATGCCAACAAACCAACTTAGAATTCTTTTGTCAAAACCACAGATTCACTATTAACTTTCTCATTGTTCCATTATTGTCGACAGAAATTATATTGAGAGTAGACTTTTTGAATGAATACAAAGCAATCTTAAACTTCCACATTGCTGAAATAAATTTAGAGAAAGAAGGTAAGTCAATAGCTTTGGAATTTGTAGATTGGCTCTCAAACCATGACGAGGGAATTAATCGGCTTACCTCTTGTTAGACAACAGTTCGGAATTTTCGGTGGAACTTGACACTAACAATCACTCTGCAAGTATTGACAGGGATGACATCGACGACGTATTTGATACTAATGACTAACTTCACAATAAAATTCAAACAATTGAGAATTGTAATGACACTGATAGACAGGACCTTTTTGAGATTTTACAAGCACATTCCGCAGTTTTTACTCACAAAACAGGAACAATCAAGGGATTTCAATTCCAGTTTCGTGTTCGTGAGCATACTAAATATTGTGTTAGACCATACGGAATTCCGGCACATTATAGGGACCGTGTCAGAACAGAAATACAATCTATGCTTGACGAGGGCATTATTGAGCCTGCAGTAAGCTCATACAACAATCCATTACATGTTGTTGAGAAGAAAAATGGATCGATCAGGCTTGTCTTAGATTCGAGACAAATCAATACTATCATCATTCCTGAAACAGACAGACCACAAACGTTGGGAGAAATTCTTCAGAATTTTAATGGTGTAAAGTGTTGTCTTCTATTAATCTCAGATCCAGCTTTTATCAGATCGAACTTCATCCAGAATGTAGAAAATACACAGCTTTTCTTTGTTTCAACGTTTGCTATCAGTTTCGGAAACTTCCTTTTGGTTTGAACATTTCTTCGGCAGCTTTCATTCGTGGGCTAAATTTCATATTACCTGAGTTCTTAAAACGTCATATCACCTTATATTTGGACGATATTCTAATAGCAGAAGCCTCATGGGAACAACATAATCGCATCCTCAACAATGCGTTACGTATTTTTGCAGAATCTGCAATTACAGTAACTTGGAAAAGTCTGAATTCGGTAGGACAAAGGTGGAGTTTTTGGGACGCATTATTTCTTCTGAAGGCATTCAGCCGGATCCTGAAAAGTTAGAAGCAATCAGAGTCATTCCAGTTCCATACACAAAAAAACAAGTCCGCAGTTTTCTAGGTATCGTAAATTTTTACCGTCGTTTTCTGAATGTGCAAATTCTAGTTACGCCAAAACTTTGTTCTCTCACTGGAAAAAATACTGTTTGGAACTGGGGCGAACAAGCACAGTTGGAATTCAATTCTTTGAAAGAAGCGCTACTTAACGCGCCAGTACCAGCTCTTCCAGATCTGTCACAAGATTTATGCCTTAGCACAGATTCTTTTAAAGTCGGTCTTGGTGCCCATTTATTTCAAGAAGCCATAGAAAATGACACTACTGTTCAGAAAACAATTTTTTGCTAGCGGCTTGCTGAAAAAAATTATTCCGTTACTGAATTAGAAGCTTTAGCTATCGTTTGGACATTTAACAAATTCCGTTTCTTTCTTTCTGGTAAACACGTAAAAGTATACAGTGATCATCATGCACTACAATTTCTTATATCTTAGTTAAATCATGACAGGTTAAAACGTTGGGCATTGTTTCTGCAAGAATTCCACTTCACAACAGTCTACATTCCCGGCAAGTAGAACATTGTTGCGGATGCACTGTCACGTGCACCAGCTGGGCTTGAGAGAAGCAACACAGAAGGCAAACTCGAAAAAAAATTCAGTATTCTTTACATTCAGAAAGTCGCCTTTGAACGCTTCATCTTCACATCGTTAAAGGACATTGCTCATGAACAAGATAAAGATCCGATTTGGAAAGACATCAAAAGTAAATGGCACGAAAAAACACACACACCCAGAGAGAGAGAGAGATTCGGCATTATTATCTGGTTAGAAACAACATACTCTTCAAACGTTGCACTGTTGATGACAATCTATGGGTGCTTTGCATCCCTGACGATTTTGTTAATAACCTATCTGGTACATTCATTTCAGCTACGCACATTTTGGTCCACGAAAATATCATTTTCTTTGGACTACTTGTTATTTTAACAATATGGAAAAGAGAATTCGGAGAGTGTTGTCTATTTGCAAACTTTGTCAGAAAGCTAAACCATCTACCATCTCACATCTTGCTCCGTTGTTTCCTATCATTCCTTCTAAATTAAAAGAATTTGCTGTTGTTGATCTCTTGGGACCCCTTGTCAGAACATCGAATGGATTTTCGTAAATTCTAGTAGCTGTTAAACTTACTTCAAAATTTGTTTGTTTCACTCCGTTACGTAAAAGCACTGGACGGTCTGTATCCAACGCCTTTGTTAAAAATTTCTTACTTGAAGTTGGCTACGTTGCTAAAGTCATTTCAGATAACGCACCGCAATTCAGATCTGCTATTTGGTCACGCATGCTTCGGAATCATAAAATCAAACCTGTTTTTATTTCATTGTACTGGCCACATTGTAACCCGTCTGAACGGATTATGAAAGAAATCAATAAGCTTTGGAGACGTTTTGTAACAGAAAGCATCAGTATTGGGACAGATATTTATATTTATTTCAGAAGTTGCTGAATGAAATGCCTCATGACTCCACTGTTTTACCACTTATTCTTGTATTGAAGAATGAAGAACCGCCAAACAGTATCAGAGAGCTTGTATCTTTTCAGAATACACATAAACTTCGACTCATAACTGATTTGGCTATTAAAAATATAAATTCTGCTGCAGACAAAAGGAGAAGACCACACGGTAAAGCAAATGCAAAGAAACTATATATTGGTCAGAAAGTTCTCATTAAAGCTCTTTCATTCCCACATAAGTAGAAACACTTGAGTCACAAATTCTTTCTGATTTTACCTTACAGAATTCGAGGTATACCACATGATAATTCCGTTCAAGATGACACTCTGCGTACTAGGAAGAGTAAAGGTTTACTCCACATTTCACATGTAAAACCGTTTATTGAGAGATAAACTGCTTCGTAACTTAGTCTTTGCCATAAAATTTTTCACGTCACGTTACTAGTACGCTCTGTTACACTTAGAAACTGTTAACATGCAACAATGTTTTGAAGTTAACTATCCAGTCAAGAACCTAGGGACCTTATTTAGACAGTAATTACGAATGCATTGTTACAGTGAACAGACGACACAGTGTTACTGTGTTTACATTCTTGCTTGTTAGTTGCACGATTACATAAAGACTATAAGGCTTACATACTTAGAAGATATACTGCTAATGACATTTTAATGCAACATTTTGGTTTACGTGAATAGACATTCTGGATTTAAAGTACTTTCTGAGAGATATCAGATGACACAGTGGTTAGTTTATTTGACAGCTACACGATTATATCACGTCGCTACTAATGAGTGACACAATTTATATTATTGCTTTCGCGCTGTATCTGTTTTATATATGCACAGTTTTTCTGTATTATTCTGGAAAGTAAAACATGTTTTGGTAGTAACTTGTGTGGTATAGCTACAATGAGATAGGTATTTTTCGTTACACACCAATACGTTACAGTATAATGCTTTCTTGATCATGGCAATAAGCACTGATTGATTGATTGATTTTAACAGGAGAGCTAAAACAGCTGAGGTCTAACACGCCACTGCCCGCACCGAAACTAGGTTTATTGTGTGGTATCGCTCCCTGTATATCTAGTAAAGCCAACCAGTGCCCTTAAATAGCGCAAGAAGTCCATCTACCAGTTTTTTGTTAGACACAATTTCTTTAGGCCGGTATTACACTATCAAATTTCTTTGTCCAATATCTTTGTCCAATATCTTTGTCAAAGATATTTGATAGTGTAATAGGGATCTTTGACAAATGTCGTCCCATATTTGATCAAATCTAGGCCGAGGCCGTATATTTGATCAAAGAAATCGCTTGTCTTCTGTTCACTGCAATGCGATATGTTACCACGCGGAGCGCTAGCATCGCTGCAGCGTTCTGTCGTCTGTAGTGTTTTTATAACCATTGCCGGTAAATACAATTGGTGTGTGCCGACAACTACAGAATTAATAGAGATGTCTGGAGCTTATGAGGCGCTTTACAACGTGAGGCACCCTGAATAAAGAATAGATTAAGAAGATTGGAGACCTAACCTGACCTAACCTAACCTAACATAACCCTCTACTGTAGCAAGGAATCGGAATGTTATAGTGAGCCTGTCTTCTGAAGATGTAGCAGTTCTTAAGTGAAAATTGTGCTTTGTGATATGAGGATACACTTCATTGAGCACATACAGAAATGTATGCTCATCCATTCTTAAGTAATTGATGTACGACTTGACGTCTTCCACTGTAAGCTCACGTAACAAGTTTTGTTGAATGCTTTTATCGTGTCGTCGTAAAACCCACAGCTTCACCCAGATTAGATTAGTTTTTCGTTCCATAGATCCGTGCTGAGGAGATCCTCGTGGATGTGGAACATGTCGATTTTTTTTAAGCTGAAATAAAAATACTAATGGTATGAATAAATACATCAATTGTTTCTATTAAAAATTTCGCCAATGGAGTTGAAGGAGTTGGCCAGTAGTAAGTCTTTCAGGCTCCTTTTAAACTGATCTTTATTTCTAACTAAATTTTTTATGTTTCCTGGCAAATTATTGAAGTTGAGTGTTCCTGAGTAGTGGACCCCTTTTTGAACTAAAGTAAGTGTTTTTAAGTCCTTGTGCAGATCATTTTTGTTCCTGGTATTGTATGTATGAACTGAGTTGTTTGTTGGAAAAAGAGTTATATTATTTACGACAAATTTTATTAAGAAGTAAATATACTGAGAGGCAGTAGTTAACCTGCGAGCCGGAAGTATAGTGAGACTCTGTCATTTGGGCCTACGAGAGTTATAGTTTTTTTTTGTTTGTTTCTCATGCCTAGATAACTGTACAAACATATCGTTGCATGTATTGTAATAATCATTACATATAATGATCCACATGCAACAATATCTCTACGGAAGTATCTAGGCATGAAATACAAAACAAAAAAAGCTAACCTGCAAATCTCGTACGTCCAAACGACAGTCTCACTGTACTTCTGCCCTGCCAACAGTTTCATTTTCTTTCTTATTTTCCCCCAGTACCAATGCAAGAATCTGAAGTACCCAGTTCTTTGAAGAGGTTTCTGCAGGAGGTCCGTGAATTTACTCCACAAATAATACGTATTACACGCTTTTGGACCTTGAAAACTTTTGTTTGACTTCAAGATTTACCCCAAAATATTATCCCATATGACATTATGGAATGAAAGTATGCAAGCTTTTTCATTTTTATGTTGCCTATGTCTGCTAACACTCGAATTGCAAATACAGATTTGTTAAGGCGTTTCTGCAGTTCTGTGGTGTGCTCCTCCCAACTGAATTTATTATCAAGTTGTAATCCCAGGACTTTTAAGACTGTCAACCTCGTATGTATGGTTCCATTTTCTCCCCCCACTTCTTTTCCGCATGTGCACACAATGCAATTGGAGTACGTAGAACTGCTGCGGTTAATAACAAGTTGTTGTCAGCCATCTTGAACTTTGACGAAAAATTTGATGACAGTGTAATACCCCTTGTAGCGCTACGTCAAAGATCTTTGTCAAATATATTGGACGGAATATTGGATCACATCTTTGATCAAATCTTTGACAAAGAAATTTGATAGTGTAATACCGGCCTTAGGTCTAGTTGTCCCAAAGATTCTATATCTTTTACTCTCCAATGCTATGCATTCAAAGATTAGGTGTGATGCAGTTTCTTCACCCTCATCACAGATCCTAAATTTAGTGTCGTCTTCCATTATACCCATTGTGTGTAGGTGTTTTTTGAAGTTCCCATGGCTGGTCATCAGTCCAGTCATGAGTTTGATCTCTTTCCTGTTCAATCCCAGGATTACAGAGCTTCTTTTAAAACATGGCTTGGGCATCATTACCTTGCCATGTTTTTGTTTATGGACCTTTGTCCAATATCCTACGTGCTGTTTCATAAGCCAGTTCCATAGTTCTAATTTAATCATAGCCTTGGTGATTGTCAAGACAAGTTCTGGACCAATAAATGGAGTTGTTGCCCCCATCCTAGCCAATCTATCGGCTTGTTCATTGCCACAGATCGCTGAGTGGCCAGGGACCCACACTAGGAACACCCTACTGCTTCCCCCTAGCTCCACCAGAGCCCTCTGGCAGTCTGAAACAATCTTAGATCTTGTTGCAGTAGCTACCAATGATTTCAGGGCTGCCTGCCTGGCTGTCTGAATAGATGTAGATGCTACAATCATTGTAGCTCCTACTCATATTCTCCTCCACACATGCCCTGATTGCAGTAATTTCGGCTTGGAATACAGAGGCCAGTTTCCCTAGAGAGATGCTGCTCTCCTGTCTTGGCTGAACCCCGTACAACCCTGCCCCAATGCCTTGATCTATTTTCGACCCATCGGTGAACCAGACGATGTCCCCCGTATGGTGTCAAACTGTTTTCTCCCACAGCTCCCTACTTCCTATTATTATGTTGTAAGGCTTGTCGAAGCAGTTCGGAGTTATTATATAGTCAGCAGGCATTTCCCCAGCCATACCTATATTTACCTCACTCACTATGTTAGTGTGTGATTGTGGATATCCGAATGAGACCCAGTTTTGGCCAGTTTTAAGTCTGTATTTCCCAGCTGCTGCCTCCATCTTAACCCAAACGTGAAGTGGAGGCATATCCAGCATGGCATCCATTCCAGCGATTGGTGTGCTGTTGATTCCTCCCATTATGACTAAGCAGGCCAATCTCTGCACCTTAGCAAGCTCTTTAGCAGCAACCCGCTGTTCTACCTTCTTCCACCACACTACGGCCCCATAGGAAATCCTAGGTCTAACCAATGTGGTGTATATCCAGTGCATACCTCTGGGGCTTAGGCCCCAGTTTTTGTCACAAGCCCTACTAGTACTCACTAAAGTGCTTTTTGCCTTGGAGCAGATACTCTTAATATGAGGGGTCCAAGTTAGCTTCTCATCCAAGGTTACCCCTAGATTTTTCACTGTCCCCTTCACAGGTAGAGTTTCATCAAAGAGCTTTAGATTCCATCTTGCTTGCTGAATATGTCTCTTCGTAAATGGCACCACAACAGTCTTCTTAGGATTAACTCTCAGATCCTGTTTAATGCACCATTTTTGCACAATGTCCAACCCTCCTTGTGCCATATTCCTGACTGTGTCAGTGAATTTGCCAAGTATTACTATGACAAGGTCATCTGCATATCTTTGGCAGAAGCATTGTCTGGAATTTAGTTCTTCAATAAGTTCATTCACTATTAGATTCCACAATAGAAGAGACAGAACTCCACCTTGTGAGCAGCCTCTAGTGGTCTTAATTACCATCTTCTCATTCATCATGGTAGCCTCTACCTTCTTTCCACTAAGCATGGCTCTGGTCCACCTACATATATTGGTCCCGAGGTCATGCACCTCTGCTGCCCTTACCATGGAATCGAATGTCGTGTTAACAAAGGCCCCCTCGATATCCAGGAAGATGCAGAAGGCTATTTCTTGGAAGTGAAGTGCTTTTTCCACCTTCCCGACGAGTTGGTGGAGAGCTGTCTCACATGATTTACCTGGTTGGTATGTGTGTTGGTTCAGGTGTAGAGGGACCCTACATAGCCTCCTCTCCCCAACATATACATTAACCAGTGTTTCCTATGTTTTGAGAATGAAGGAGGACAGATTGATTGGTCTCATATCCTTGGCCTTGGTATAATGAATTCTCCATGGCTTTGGAATGAAGACAACCTTCACTGCCCTTTAAACATTGGGAATGATTCCTACTGCAAAGCTAACCCTAAATAGCCTGCATAGGATTCTTATAAGCTTTCCTCCTCCCTGTTGCAGGAGAGCTGGGAAAATTCCATCTGGGCCAGGCTGGAATGTTCCCACCGCCCACTGGATTTTGTTGAAGTTCACACACTCCTTGCCTGATTCCCAGTCCTCTCTTCGAGTGTCTGTGAACCGTTGTACCTCTGGGGTCACATACTGGTCTGTGTTATCCGGCAGAGCATATTGAGGAAAGTGAGTTTTGAGAAGCAATTTCAGTGTCTCATGTGCAGTCTTTGTATATTCTGCATCCTCCTTCCTCAACATACCTCCTGGATGAGTTGGTACTCTAGTGAGAATCTTGTGAAGTCTGGCTTGTGCAGCCGTGCCTTCCACTTCCTCACAGAATGCCTTCCAGGATGCCTCCTTTGCTTGTCTTATTGCAACTGACAAGGGCCTCACGATATTTAGTCCATTGTCCTTTACGTCTCACAATATTAAACAGTCTCCGTACCTATTTTCTTTGCATTTCCAATTTGTTATTCCACCAAGGAACACTCCTATTTGTCCACTTCCTGGTGATTGTGCAGTTAGTTGTCCTGATATGAGGTCACTATGACAGAGGTAACAGCCTCTGCTACTTCCTCAAATTCTACTGGCTTCCTTATCATGGTTTTAATTTCTGATAAGCCTAAGTCAGGGTCCCTCCTATATGTCTCCCAGTCTGTTTTCCTGGGATTTCGATAAGTCATGATCTGTCTGATTCCCATTTCAACTTTGAATTTAATGTACACGTGGTCTGATGAGGATGGCTCCAACACCACATGTCTTTGTTTGACATAGCTACCCATCGTCATGGAACCAAATGTTATGTCAATTACTTCTTCCCTTCTGCTATTCCTGAATGTAGGTTCATTGCCCCTATTTAGGACCTCTAAGTTGTTAGCTAAGAGAAATTCAAGTAGGTACTCACCTCTACTGTTGGTGTCCTTGCTGCCCCACTCTAGGGTGTGGGCATTGGCGTCGCACACCACCAGCTGTTGGTCACCTTGCCGATGGCAAGTCTCTACCAGTCTCCTCACCTCCAAGTGAGGGGGAGAACTGTCTTCGTAAGGAAGGTATGCTGAGGCCAAGACAATTTCCCTCGTGATACCTTCCTCACATTGCTGCATTTTGATAGTCACTAAGTCCCTAGAGCAGAAATCCATCATTGGCATGAAAGAAATGTCGTTTCAAACATAGATGCATATTCTGGAGTTTCTTAGATTCCTATCATAGATCAGCTTACCTCCAGTGCCACCGAGACCCGATACACCCCCTTTGTATAAATAGGGTTCTTGTATCAGGGCCACGTCCACTTCCTGTCTCCCCAGGCAGCAGCTCAGGGCAATAGAGGCCCCTTTACTGTACTGCAGATTAATCTGCAGCACCTCCTGGCTCCGTCTTACTGCCATCTTTGAGGTCTTGGAGAACCCTGACAGTGATCTGCGAGAACCCTAAAAACAGTTTCAGGTCCTGTTCCAGCATTGTCTTCAGGGACTTCTCACCAACCGCCACCACCAGGGTTCGTCCTTCTGGAGAAACCTTCTGGTTAATAACTCTCCAGTCTTCTGACGGGACGTTTGGGTTCTGGGCCCCTATTTTCCCGAACAGAGTCTTGAGAGAGACTTCCTTAAGGATCTTGGGTACCCATAATGATATCTTTGCTGTCTTAAGAAGTTCTGCTGCCGTCTTGACCAGCAGCTTTGCATCTTCCCACAGGGATATCATGGGCACCTTGTCCTTGAGCCATTCTACTGTGTGCACCCCCTCACAGACAAAAATGAGTGCACCA
The DNA here is from genome assembly GCF_023864345.2 of Schistocerca serialis cubense. NCBI lineage: Eukaryota > Metazoa > Arthropoda > Insecta > Orthoptera > Acrididae > Schistocerca > Schistocerca serialis. The sequence continues at coordinate 260,403,714 of NC_064642.1, forward strand.
CGATCTAGATAGACCCTCCTGAAGTTGGGACCTGGGCCAGCGTCCCCCCCAATCTTTTCAAAGAGGGCCATCTATACTAGTTCCTCCTGCTGCGAGATAATGGCCACCAGTGGATAACCTTCGCGGATAACTGCCATCCTAAAACCCGAGATTGTAGTACTATAGGTCTGTTTCCCTATTTCTTGCCTCGGTTTTTTCTGGACTCGCTTATCCAGGGAGGAGGGAGTCTTTGATTCCTCCTTTATCCGCTTACTACCTGTCTTTGACGTAGTGGAGGTCTGCATGTCCCCTTCAACCTGAGACAGTTTTTCCTGGGGGTCTTGGGTTCTAGTCCCTTTTCTTTCCTCCATTTTTGTTTAGGAAACCATTCTTTTCCTTCCGTTTCCCTCTGTTCCCTGAGTAGCTTCCTCCTTTGGGCCCCAGACAAGCCTTCGATCTTAATTTGGTCTAGCTTCTTGGTTACAGTTCGCACTTCTGGCTCAGGTCTAGACCCTGATTCAGTAGTGGAAGCGCCTTCCAGGGTTCAGTCCGCGATGTTTGGGTATCTGAGGTCTCAATTTGCCCCTCAGTTTCTTTCTCTTTTTCTGTAGTTGTGTACATGTTGGTCCCACGAGATTTGGTGATCTAGAAGGTCCACACCATGAATACCCAGCACTGTGTAAGGCTAATACTCAGGGAGGTCGCCCGGGATCCCTGAGGCTCCGTTTGCGACACATCTTTCCATGTGCCATGCACCCCTCAGCACAGATTGCATCACACCTTGGGTTGGGTCAGGAAATAGGCTAGGACTAGGAGTGGATAGGGAAGAAGGGACGTTGTGGGGCACTCTTAGTCTGATCCATCGCCTGAGGCCTTTCTGGTAGTAGGTCCTCTACCTTCGGCATAGCCCTCAGCTTCCCACAGATACGGAAGCCTCTCCACCCGCACGGACAGTGCTTCGTCAGGGTGGTGTCCCCTGGAGAGGGCAATAAGCATAATAACTATGATATCGATATGCATAGCATTTCAGTTTTGATTATGATGAGGTAAGTACATTGACTTCTGCAAAACTTTGCTTATGGAGGACGATAACTCCGACACTTAGCACATTTTTACCGTCAAGTAATGACAGAAATTATCTTACAACAAGACACACAGTTTAGTGCTACAGGAAACGCATTTGAGGGATTAAATTTTTTTACTTGGAACATTTTTAGAAAGATTCTTGGATTACAAAGGTACAAAGAAGGTTTTCAGTGAGACGTTTCATTCCTTTGCTGTAATCTGTAACACCTGAGGGTATAATTACATTAATCTTCGGGGGGTACACGCCTACTTTGTGTACTAAGCGTGTGGCAAGCGCTAGGATCCCTAGCTAATATCAGTAATATGGTATTTGCTTATACAACTTTACACATCGGTACCATATTTCTCTAACACAGAATTACACAGCCATCTGATCACTTAAGAGAGACAACAATTTTTTTACTACGTTAGTGAATTCCTACTTACGAAATTGTTTTTTGTCTGTACTTTGTGAACTGTTCATATTTTTTTGGAACCATTGTGATACTATGAGAGCTTTGAATGAGGTATTTGGTATGGGATCATGATTTTTGAAGTATGTTTGAGGTAGATGACACTACTGAAATGAGCAGAGAGTTTTTTTTAGGTTTTGAAATTATTGAAGAATGCTACGACATTTTTGAGATTTGACTGAGATGTTATGATGTTATTATTGCGATGACGATGTGTATCATACTGTTGAGATATGTTTATGATCAATAAGATGATGCTATGCAAGGAATGGAATTATGTGTTTATATGTATATGAATAATGAGAAGAGGCTAGGGACACTGGTTTGTGAAAAGGATGTTGTAAACCGGGAATCGTACTTTCAGAGTTATGAAATGTGTGTACATGCATGAATGTATCACAATGCCAGCGGAAATTTTTGGACACTGTTATATTTATGGGATTTTGTTTCTACACATTTGTAATGTAAATTCTCAACCTGTGAAATTTTATATATATATATATATATATATATATATATATATATATATATATATATATATATATATATATATATATGAGACTGTCACTGTAGCAGAAACTGCTGTCGTAAATATGTCAGTGAGGAAGGTAGGTGACCTTGACGTAATGCATTGTGGGCACACAGCTGCTTGACAGTCGCCTGAAAACAAAAGCCATTAGTGTGCGCCTTTCAGAGGCACAAAGGAAAAAAGGAGACCATTAACCTCGCTATTGACATTTATTTGTAGAAAGCATCGCAAATACGACACGCTCATAATAGCAGAGATATGATTACCCTTTGGAGCTCATAATTTGAGATATTTGCTGAAATGCCTAATGAAATGACAGAAACATTTTACGTCTGTTGTCTTTCCAGTTGAGAGATTTTTTATTGCCTTAGGAGATGCCATATGGCTAGTGAATGACGTTTCATGCCTTCCTTGCCTATTTTGTTTAATATCTAGTTTCTAGCTGCACTGCAGCATTGGTTAAAATAAAATTTAATAGATGTATTAATATAGATATTTTTCTGTCTACAGATGCAGTAAATAATAATTTTATGATCTACTTTCTTAAAAAAAGAGGGAAGGACAAATAGACATTTCCCTTCACAGGAATTGCATACATGATTTTTTTCAACGATTTGATAACTTGTTTGGTAGAGTAAGTTATTGAGATGTATCACTCTAGTGTTAAGATGTGACATAGGTATTAGACATTTCCTGTCCTTACTTAACATTTTTTCTGCTTGAGCTTTGTCATTTTTAGGTATAAGTTATTGCATTTGCTGGTACTGTTTGCCACACATAATTCTACTGAATCTTACTTTCTATTATGTTGTGTTAAACCAGTTTAACTACTGATTTAGTTTTCTTGTTGCTGCACATTGGCTCATATTAGTTGTAATGTTGCATTTGCCTTGTTAATTTAGATATACTGCTGCTTGCTCTGCCAATTTGCATTTTTTTGTCACTGCTGTTTGTGTTAAGCGTTTTGTTCTGCTGCATTGCCTCGTCCCTTAGTTTATGCATCTGAGCTCAGAAGATTTAAATTAGCTTAAGAGGGGGTAGACTATATAAGAGAATGAGTTGTGATGAATTGGAAGAAATGCATTGAGAAGCTATAAGAAAAATGTTTGGACAAAAAAGTGGTGTATAATGAAGAATAATTATTTTGAAAGACGATATGTGTTGTAACAGCGACTGGAACGGTCATGAGGTTGTAGTGACAGAAACGCGGAGGGACTCACAGAGTGGCTCACGAACAACAACACAACGAGAGAGGATGGACACGACCAATTGAGGACCTTACAACACAACAAGAACAGACAACAGAGTCACGAACCAAACAAGACATCCACGTCCACTCGTATAGAAACATGAAAGTCAATACGCTGTCTGAGATGATATGTCCTGAAACGCACGAGAGGTTAGACTGGCGGCTGAGTAACAGGCAGGCGCTTAAGTACTCGATCGGGGACGCGGGACGCCACTATTGGCCACTGCAACCATGTGTTCCACTGTGGCGCACTCACTCTAAATGCGGGCCAGGAGGTGCGTGCCGCCACAGCTTATGGCGCGATGGTACAGAGACCTCTATGGGTCTTCGACGTCCACGACGTCTGGCGAGGATTCAAATTCTGCGGCGCGTGGTATCAGAATATGAACAAAAAAGTAGGGTTTAGGGACAACAGGTTTAGGTAGAATTTTCTTGGAAACCAGTGATGAGACAAGATAATGGAAAGTAAATAATGAGGTAAGAAATATGTGAACATATAAATACAGAAAGCATGCTTGGATAGCATTATTTTTTTTTTTTGGGAACAAATGTTGAAATAATAGGAAAGATCTATGGAATGAAGTTTTGAGTTGGACTGCAGTACCAAATGTTTCACTGAAAACAAATCCTGTCCTTACGTGTTATTCTGCTATGTGTTTGTGTACCATAGTGTATTTGTGTCCTTCCTGTCTTTATGTGTTAATCTGATAAGAGTTATGTTGTAGAATTTTTCTAATACGAAGCTACGTTCACTGTGACGATGAATACTGTTATCCTCAAGTACTTTGGAAAAATGTTTCGATATTATTTACTCTATTATGTTTTCCTGTAATGATCATATGTCAAATTAATGTTTGAATATTCTCATTTATTTACTTATGTCATAATTCCTGTAACACTGATATATATGCTTATTCCTATTCTTTTGTAAAGCCTGTATTGCTACGAATGTTATCTGTATTATTACTTCCTTTAATGACATTTTCTGTACCTTTGTAACTGTATTCTCATGTCATAAATTTGTATAGACACCAGTTCTTCAAATTACAGGGCAAATAGCAGGGCTACTGCACAGATTCCTGTTGGTCATAGTATATGCACAATATGTGAGAAGTTTAAAAAATGGGGGGGGGGGGGGATGTTAGTGCTCACATGTGTGTTGATAATTCAGCAAGGGACTGGTTAACAGCACTGCTGGTTCTAAGGACATTCCTAAAAAGTCTGTGAGTGCACAATTGGTGGTTTATGGACTTGCTATATTATCCACAAGACTCTTCGATGGTGACTGTGCACCAGTACAATCACAACAGATGGTTGCTGGCCATCTCTACAAGAACTACAGTGAGTCTGCACATTTGGTGGCCCACCAATACCATTATCTTTACAAGGACTGCAGTGGGTCACACCTTTGGTGGCCCACCAATACCATAATCTCTACTAGGACTACAGTGGGTCTGCACCTGTGGTGGCCCACTAATACCATTATCTCTACAAGAAATACTGTGGGTCTGCTCTGTGATGACATACCTACCAATATCCTTCAAAATTTCGACTGACTCTGCTCTGGGTTTGTCTGTTGTGGCCCCTTACCTGTCTGCATATCAAGAGTTAGCACTGCCTTTCTGTTGGAAGGACAACACTACTTCTTCAAGACTGCATGGAAATCCAATACTTCCGTGTGCATTTTCTTTTACTGCTCATACTTTTTACTACTGTGATGAATGATCAGGACTGTTACTATGGACTGTGAGGACAATTTTTGCTTTTGACCGACAGTGTATCAATAATTGTGTGCATGATATCTTTGCTATAGTTAATACAAAAAAAATTGGCAAATGCGTATTGACTACTGCCCAAAACAATTTGTAAAATTTTTTGTGGGGAACATGGGGGCTATGTAAGCAGGATGTTTAGGTTTTTATGTTGGTAACGCCACGTAGCGCTCTGTATGAAAATCACAGAGTGCAGTCTGTGGCTGGTTGGACTCATTGTTGGAATATTTGCTTGTGTAGTGTTGGGCAGTTGGATGTGAACAGCATGTAGCGTTGGGCAGTTGGAGGTGAGCCGCCAGAAGTGGTGGATGTGGAGAGAGAGATGCCAAAGTTTTGAGAGGTTGCTATAAGCTATTGTTGGGCAGTTGGATGTGAACAGTGTGTAGCGTTGGGTAGTTGTAGGTGAGCCGCCAGCAGTGGTGGATGTGGAGAGAGAGATGCCAGAGTTTTGAGAGGTTGCTATAAGCAGACGACCTGGACTTGTGTTTGCCAGAAAAATGAAATTTGTAAAGATGGATGTCATGAATTGATATATATATAAATGATGACTTTTGAACACTATTAAGGTAAATACATTGTTTGTTTTGTATCAAAATCTTTCATTTGCTAACTATGCCCATCTGTAGTTAGTGTCTTCAGTAGTTAGAATCTTTTATTTAGCTGGCAGTATTGGAGCTCGCTGTATTGCAGTAGTTTGTCTAACGAAGATTTTTGTGAGGTAAGTGATTCATGAAAGGTATAAGTTATTGTTAGTCAGGGCCATTCTTTTGTAGGGATTTTTGAAAGTCAGATTGCATTGCGCTGAAAATATTGTGTGTCAGTTTAGTGATGATCAGAATAAGTAAAGAGAAAACTGCTTGAGTATGTTGAGTTTTGCTCAGCTGTTTTAAAATCAAATAATGTGGAAGTTTACCAGCACAGTCATTCATAATATTTCTAAGGGAACATTACAATCAGTTGGAGTCTGGACCTCATGGGGAGCACACGCATTGGATGGCAGTAGTGGAACAAATTGTTTAAATAAAGACTGGTGCATGATTTGGAGAGTTGAAGATTAGCAAGCATGTTTGCAGAGTGTTTTAGTGGTTTGCATGTCTGTAGTCTGTGTGGCGTGACCCCAAGGACGTTAGAGCATGTGTTTTGTATCAGTGTAATAAATATACTCCATCCCTAAAGAAATTGTTCCAAAATAAATAAAGTACACTCCTTCCTCTATCCAGCAGAACAGCACAGAGTCCTTTTCCTTCGAATCCCTAGGAGGAGGTGGCAGCCGGGTGAGTTAGGTTAGTGGGGGTATCCCAAGTGACCTATCTTCGCATGACTTTCTTAGGTTAGTAGAGGTAACCATGGTTTGATGCATTATCCTGTTGGAATTTGTGCTTCCCGCCATTTTTCTGTGGGAGGGGAGGGGGTGTTGGTGTTAGGTTAGTGGAGGTAGCCCAATTGACCTACCTTCCCCCCCCCCCCCCCAAATTCAAACATCCCGCGAAAAGCCGCCATCTTGGATGACGTCATCGACACCATCTTGGATAACGGTACGTGGGCTGACACCCCTGTAGCCCCACTACTACCATATACTTACAACATCAGGGCTGCTGGTGGCTTACAGAGCACATCAGTTAGCCATTGATAAACATGCAGCCACAGAGAAAGAATTTCAGGAGTTAATGGGGGTTATCAGACGTTCTGGCAGTCCCTGGACATCAGCCCTCCATCTGGTAAGGAAGAAAAAGGGTCAAGACGCCCTTATGGAGATTGTTGTGCCCTGGATGCCTGTATAATACCAGATCGTTATCCAGTTCCACACTTCCACGATTTTAAGACCACAGTAGCAGGTTCCAAGGTGTTCAGCGTTATCAGTTTTCAGAAGACATAACATCAGATTCCAGTAGCACCAGAAGATGTGAAAGAGACTGCACTTATCACACCTTTTGGGATATTTGAGTAACTGCAAATGCCGTTTGGTTTTAAGAATGCTGTACAAACATGGCAGCAGTTTGTTGACGAGGCCCTACATGGCCTAAACTTCTGTTTTGCATGTCTGGACTATCTGTTGATTTTTTCTACTTCTGCTTCTGAGAACGAATACCACTTACTGACGATTTTTGGAAGATTTACTGAATGTAGATTGCAGATAAACAAAGACAAATGTTTCCTGCACAAAGAATCAGTGAATTTTTTACAACATTGGATAACACTGGAAGAAATTAAGCTAAATTCATTGGGGAAGTGGCAACAAAACGACTATTCACGCTGTTGTGTAGAATGTCTGGCGACATACCATCTGACTTTCAGAAAAGCATCATCCACACAATTCCGAGGACGGCAAGAGCTGACAAGTGCGAGAATTAAAGCACAATGAACTTAACAGCTCATGCATCCAAGTTGCCTGCTAGAATAATGTACAGAAGAATGGAAAAGAAAACTGAGGATGGCGATCAGTTTGGCTTTACGAAAGGTAAAGGCAAGAGAGAGGCAATTCTGACGTTGCGGTTAATAATGGAAGCAACATAAAGAAAAATCAAGATACATTCATAGGACTTGTGGACCTGGAAAAAGCGTTCTACAATGTAAAATGGTGCAAGATGTTCGAAATTCTGAAAAAGTAGGGGTAAGCTACATGGAGAGACAATATGTACAACAGCCAAGAGGGGATAATAAGAGTGGACGGCCAAGAACGAGGTGCTCATATTAGAGGGGTGCAAGACAAGGCCTTTCGCCCTTACTGTTCAATCTGTACATTGAGGAAGCAATGATGGAAATAAAAGAAAGGTTCAGGAGTGGAATTAAAATTCCAGGTGAATGGGTATCAACGATACGATTCGCTGATGACAATGCTATCTTGAGTGAAAGTGAAGAAGAATTACATGATGTGCTGAACGGAATGAACAGTCTAATGAGTACAGAGTATGGATTGAGAGTAAATCGAAGAAAGACAACGTAATGAGATGTAGTAGAAATGAGAACAGCGAGAAACTTAACATCAGGATCGATGGTCACGAAGTAGATTGCTACCTAGGCAGTAAAATAACCAATGACGGATGGAGTAAGAAGGACATCAAAAGCAGACTAGCAATGGAAAAAAGGGCACTCTTGGCCAAGAGAAGGCTACTAATATTAAATATCGGCCTTAATTTGAGGAACAAATTTCTGAGAAGGTACGTCCAGAGTACAGCATTGTACGGTTAGGAAGCAAGGACTGTAGGAAAACCAGAACAGAAGAGAATCGAAGCATTTGATATGTGGTGCTAAAGACTAATGTCGAAAATTAGGTGGATTGGTAAGGTAAGGAATGAGGAGGTTCTGTGCAGAATCGGAGAGGAAAGGAGCATGTGGAAAACACTGATAAGGAGAAGGGACAGGATGATAGGACATCTGTTAAGACATGAGAGAATGACTTCCATGGTACCAGACGGATTTGTAGAGGGCAAAAACTTTAGAGGAATGCAGAGATTGGAATACACACAGCTAATAATTGAGGACATAGGTTGCAAGTGCTACTCTGAGATGAAGAGGTTAGCACAGGAGAGGAATTCGTGGTGGGCTGCATCAAACCAGTCAGAAGACGGATGACAAAAAATAAATCTAAAGTAGGCTCATTGCAGGCAGTATCACATTCAGAAACATATAAATAGTTAAGCTAGTTGTTGGGAACGGTCAATTTTTATGGACGTCATCTACCATAGGCAGCTGTGGTACAGATACCGCTCACTGCAGTACTTTTGGACAGTAATCACAGGGACAGCGAGCTACTGTGTGAACTCTAGAGACGTTAACTGCATTTCACAAAGTTAAATGATCCTTGCGAGAAGCGGTACTGCTAGGTCATCCAATACCTTCGACGCTAGTAGCTGTGACTGTCAGCGCCAATCAGGCTGCAATAGGGGCAGTGATACAGCAGAAGATAAAAGATCATGGTAGCCAATCGATTTTGTCCCTGAGGCACAGATGAAATGGAGTGCCTGCAGTCGGGAACCTCTGGAATTCTATGAAGCAATCAAGCACTTCTGAACGCAAATGAGGCATGCTACTTCACTGTTTTCACAGATCATAAATCTGTTACCTTGGTGTTTAATAAACCATGCTCTCTGTTCAACAGTATCACCTGGAACAATTCACAATCGATATTCATCACGAGAGGAGTGGGCAGTATAGTCATGGATTATTTCTCAAGAGAATCAATGCACTCTCAGAAAATGTGGGCCCAATACAGCTGGCTGTGGCACAGGAAGCAGATGGGGATCTACTGATGATCTGAACGAGACAAACGATGGGGATAAAGTTAAAGCAGCTACCGTTTGGCAACTTTCTCATATGGTATGACTTGTCTCACAGCCGACCGCATCCTCTCGTGTCTGCAAGTATTAGGAGACAAGTGTTTAATGTAATTCTTGGGCTAACACATTCAGGGGATAAGACAACGATTGGCCAGGTGTACATGTGTCCCAGAATACAACGAGATTGCCAATAATGGGTTAAAACATACTAAAACATACTTAACTCGTCAAGCATCCAAAGCAAGAAGTCGTGTTCATAAACCACTTGCTTTGTTTTGGTAGCAGGCAGGTTTCACGTCTGCACATAGACCTTGTAGGGCCACTACCACCAATGCAAGGATTCAGATATATTCTCACAGCTGTCAACAGGACTACCCAATAGGTCGAGGTTGCTCCTATCATCGACATCACAGTACAATCAACTGCAAGAACATTCTTGATTGTGTGGATGTCAAGATCTGGGTGTCCAATGGAAGTGATGTCAGACAAGGGCCATCAATTTGAGTCAGCCCTATTCAATGAGCTAGCCATATTATGCAGATTCGTTCATCTTCATTCCCTCAGTTACCATCTAGCCGGCAACAGCATGGTGGAACACTGGCACAGGACACTTAAGTCAGCATTAATGCGCCACAAGTCTTGTTGGTTGACCAATATACTGTGCTGGTGTTACTGGGTCTGTGCATAGCAATGTAATCTGATCTTGGTGCATCAAGGGTGGAAAAGGCATATGGTGAAACCTTAAGATTGCTTTCAGATTTTTTCTCCACACAACTTGGATACCCTGAAGAGGACCTTGGCTTCTTGGTGCTATAGATGAGGAACTGCATCTCGTGCTTTCGCCCTTCGATGGCGTCTTGCCCCTCACAGAGACCAATCTTTGTGCATAAAGACTTAGCTCACTGCACCCACATCAGGTTCCACTCAGATGGCATCAGAGAGCCCTTGTAATCGCCTTACGCATGACCCTATCCGATTTTAGAAAGAGATGTGCACGCAATCACACTTTTGATAAATGTGAAACGAAACAAAGTGTACATTGAAATGGTTAAACTAATATACCTATCGCTACCAGAAGAGGCAGTACAATGACAAACATTCTGTCAGCCAACGACTGCATTCAGACCGCCTCTGGTGACATCAGCCTCTACGCCAGTGGTCTCAACTACTACTTCATCAACATCATTGATGGAGTCAACCACCACAGTCATAGACAAGCCTTCAGCACCAGTGTGAAATGGCACCACAACTGTTTCACATGCAAGCAGATGGAACAATTCGACATCAGCACCTCTATGTACTAGTAGCTCTACTCTACAGGAGGAGGTGGCTGTGTGGTGACGTAAACAGGAAAGCAAGTAGTGTGGTAGAGTACCTCTTGACCTACATGGTGGACCTTTGACCATAGATACTAGTGAACTCAACCTTCTGTACAGAGGCTATGCACTTCGTGTGGCTCAAACATAAAAATATATGTGACTTCTGGAAAAAGTCGGTGGGATTTCAAATCAGCATTTTGCCTTCCGATGTTTGTACGCTATTTTCACATTTCTCAATGGAATATCGTGTAATTCCCATGAGAACTCTTTTTTCATTTGTGAAAAACTAAACGAGAGCTTCATCTGACATAGATATGTTCCCATTGCAGGTATAAAACCCTAAAAATGCACCAGACGCCACTCGTGTGGGTAGTGTGACGAAATTAGTAGACAAACTATCAATTAAGGTAAATGCGATTAAAATTGTTTTAAAAAATAAGAGTGAGATCGTATCCAAACTAAAAACATTGAATGTCTGGATTTTTGAGGCTCTGGACACTTATATAACAAAACAATCATTTGATACAGTTGTCCACAAAAGCAAGACAAATGCAAATAGAGAGGAGCCTTAATGCTGTTCAAAACACTAAACGTAGTAATTTCTGCATGAATTACGTGGAGCAACGCAAAATGATATATAAACTGAAAACTGTAAGGGTGAGAATTCCAATAGCTAACTGCTTACGGTTACAGTTACCTTGATCATGGACTAGTAAATCGTGGACTTGTAAATAAACTAAAATACATTTGTGTGGCATAGTGAAGCAATTACAGAGCACAAAAATATTCCGCCTTCTGGTGCAAAATGTGTTAATGATGTAAACTTCATCATACTTTTAAGATGCTTCAATTCCATTTACAAACTGTACTGTACTAAGTATTAAGTATTAAAACTTCTAGGAAGAGATAAACTGCCTACACTATACCTGGTATGAAATCTTTTAGACAGCTTGTCACTATAGCCCGATCCACGAACGATAGCAGTTTGCGCAGGTCGGCATTGCATTGTTGCGGTTTCAATCAACATTGCGGCACGTGCAAAAATGTACTTTGCGCCTGATGTAAGCGTCTACCCTCCAACTTACGTCTGTCACTTGCTTGTATAGAATTTGTCGCTAACCGCCACAATCAGCCACGACAGCTCACAACAAATAGAATAAAAATTCACTAAATAACTCGCTATGATAACGTTTAATGCTCGCATTGAACAGAGCTCTCAGAAGTCTACTGAGCACTCACTGGCTGTCGGAGAATTATGACATAGGTGCACAGAACAAGCATAAGCTCCACCACCATCGTTTGTGACTCCAACTATAATATTCCTCTACAACGCTGTTTCTGCCAAATTGATACGCACATGGAAGCCACTTTACATTAACATTGGTAAACAAATTCCTTTATCCTTATTATCTTGAGCCTTTTCTGTTAACAGTACTTAATGTAAATACAGCATCTTATATTTTCACTACAGTTGCATGTACCATTAATAGTCTTCTCCACATCAAGATATATTCATCTTCCATGATTATAAAATCACTATGTCCCACAATATAAGATTCAAAGGACCAAAGATACTGAAATAAATGTAATCATACTGATACATCTGCTTAGCAATAACTGAATATTAGTAGGGCTGTTATTGCAGGAAGTGTTACATAGAATGTAACATTATAAATAAATAAAACTAACAGTAATCTATTCTTATTATATATGTATGAAATTTAGCTCTGTTTCCATTTCCCACAGTCTCTAATGATTTTTGTATTAAATCTCACTTCTATATACAAATCCTTGGCACCTGGAAATCTCAACTTGAAAGATATTTTTACAAAAGTGAATACTTTTCAGAGCAGTAAGAGCTATCAAATATGAATCAAGAAACTCATATAAACTTTTAATTTAAACAATTGTTACACCTGCAACTTTAAGCAAAGCAGGCCAGAAAACGAAATTTTCAATAATCTTTTCAGTCATTTCAAATTTGTTTCAGGTGTTATTACATAGCTGATGAAACTAATCTGAATGAAAACTCGCTTAAATAACTCTTCCTACAGAGGGTATAAGGATAATAAACTATGGTTAACTTCTGTCTGAGAAACTGGGAGAGCACAACAGTACCCACAATGAATTGTGACAGTATAATTTTGACAATACTTTAACAAAGCTATCTAAAGGGCACCTTCCTCTCCTAGTACCAAAAAACTATACTGATCTTTGTCCCTGTGTTACAGGGGGCAAACAAGCCAGAGCTCATACCAGAAAAAAAAACTACGTGGACACTCCTCAAAATGAAATGCTTCCTACGACAGTGGCAATCTCTTACTAGAGTAAGACTATAGGCCCTTATTTTGGCAAAAATAATGTCTGTACAGCAATCTGCTTTTGTTCTGGCATTGCCTGGGATCATGAGGAAGTTTTTCTTAGTTTCTGGATAATAATTACCACGGCTTAGATTAAACTTCCCTTTAATTACAGTTATAGTTCTTTTTGTAGTTTGTGCTCAAATTGAAAAGCACACTACTAATGTAGCAGAATACAAGATGCCAACCTAGAATATTTTAACAAAAATTTTTGGTCTACCTTAAGTCAAATTTCAAAAATAAGAAAAATTGTCCTTTTGGTGAAAATTGAGTTCTGTTTTCTGCATAAAGTCTATTTTGAAGCATATACATTTTAACTGGCTATTGAGGTTTAGCAGAAGGTTTGAGGATAATACACTGCTGTCCATCTATGCCAGAAGGTAGCCATTCTGTGGAGAAACTGCAAGACCACAACAATCCATCAGAAGGGCACCTTCAACTTCAAATATTACAAGATACCTCACCTATTTTAAGACCAATTTAACAGAGCACAAACGATTACCAGTGATCTGGCATAAGGAAAAAAAACTATCTACATATTGCTTAAAATAAAGTACATTATAGAACGCTTCACACTCCTTTATTACTGACAGCATATGGGCTTTTATTCGAAAGAAAAAGGAAGCATGTACAGTGATCTATTTTTGTTTTGACTTTGGGAGAATGATAAGGAAATCACTCTGGTTTAATAATTTTCTTGCCATAAATGAAACACCCTTTTACTTCAACATTAACATTTTGTAACACTTTAAGCACAAATTAATAAAAAATACATACTACCAGTTCAGCATACTGCAACATTTAAGACTATAACATAAAAGTTGACTATTTTAACTAGAAATTTCTTCTTACTTCATGCCTAACCATCAAAGATTAGAATCATCATTGTTTCAGTTTCCCCTTCTCCCATTTCTACAATGGTCCATATTGAAATGTGCATTTCCACCTATCATTTGAACCTTGATAGCTCTCAGCAAACTAATATTTACACTGAGTTGTCAATAATGACTCAATAAATTATTAAACCTTTTAGCTGGAATTACAGCCCAGGAATTATTCATGGCAAATCATGAAAGAAATACAACTTTAAATTTTTCAAGTCATGTTCTCATTTCAAATTTTTAATAGGTAGTGAGAGTAAGCTGAAATAAGATTTCCTCAGATCTATTGGGACAGAAGGAATGAACTTAATATATACTCACATGAACTTAACTCAAAACGTTATTTTACAACATAATAATTACAAATAATATCAATGTAGCAAAGAAATCAGCTGTGTAATGTCACAAACAAAGTACACAAATCTAATAACCTTTAAATAAAACTTTTTTTGTAAGCAGACTCCACAAACAACCTTTGTAGAAAGTTTCTGTCACAGTCTTTCCCAAATGATGGTTTTTAATTTTAAAATACTCAAATAAAATCGATGTAATCAGAGCATTTCTACTATTCTCTGAGTGTTCATTGTTCACAATATGGTCCTTAATTGATTTAAATATGTTGATACTAGCATCAGCCAAAGCATATTACGAAAGAACAAGAATAACATTTTTATTCTTTAACATACCCTTTGCCTGTTGCAAGTGACAAGCTCATTCTGCTACTTCATAAATTTTATTAACATTAGTTGAAGTATTTCTAGTGATAAGTTTGTTCTCTCTTTCTAATTCACTGCATAAAGAATTAGCACATTCTACACACTGTATTGCTTTATGCAATTTGCATACTAGGAAACCTGCTATGTACACAATGACCATTATTACATAATTTTTATAGCTGCTGAAAGGAAACTAGAGTAATAGCGTAAGAGTGGTCATGAGACACTGAATCAACATCTGACTTTTTAGCATTAAAATCAATGCATGTTACAGATGGATTGGTGTGCATTACATCTAGGCCAGCAGAAACATTGAGAATGGGACAATCTCCTGCATTCAGACTGGTTCCAAATTCTGACCCTGTTACATGTTGATGTATAAGCAACCTTTTGTAGGCAGCTTTAAACTGAGTTGCCTTGTGATTGTTGTTGATACCACCATACCTTCTGACAGAACTAAAAAGTGTTTCAATGTGGTTTTGTAATAGCTTATATGTACGCAAGAATTTTGTAAGTTTTGGTGAAGATCTGTTAATCAGTGAAACACATAACTTTCTTAAGCTCTGTATTCAAGCAACAAAACCTAAGAAACCAGTCTTCCAGTTTGTATACAGAATAGAGGGTCCACTTGCATAAAGTCTTATCTCACATATATATTTTTCCACCTCATCAAGGAATGGCAAAATATAAACAGCTGTCTGCATTCACAGACGAGATTTATAGCCTTTAGCCAACAGATTTATACTATTACAATAACCAAAAATAGTGTTCATTATCATTATAAACCTAACTGTTGGTCCACACACTATAAAGTCTTCTAGGTGTAAGTCTTTATATACAAATTCTAGGGCACTAGTAACGCTACCAATCAGGATTTCCAAAACAGTACTAACATTCCTTTTGTGGGGATACCACTCAACATGTTTTATCCTTACCTTTGTGGCAGCCAGAATCTTTTGCAGCTCATCTAATTTTGCTATATAATCCCATTTTATTGGCATTCCATTTCCATCAAAAATGGTACCCTTGCCAGCTAATGTATGACATACCATCTTCAACATGTGACATGGATCCAGAAAAATGCAAGTTTCATCAGCACACAGTGATGTTTAAAAAAGATTTTATTCTGGATGTTGAAAGAGATGCACCTACCATAGAAGTGTTCACAAGAGAGCCATCAAATGTCACAGACATTACCTCCACATCAGTGTAATATGTAAACTTCAAAGCCCCATTAAGTAGATTGGATGTTTTCAAACATACATTTCAAAATGTAATGTTCCACACTTTACTTCCAACAAATAATTTATGTGACAGCGCCTTTTTGTGTGTAAAATTTATATAAGCTTCAAATCAGCAGTTTCCACAAACACCTTATCATTAGCATAACAATACTCCCATATGAAATGTCATGCAACTTACGACAGTACTGGTCACTACACATTGAAGTTTGAATAGTTTGTCTCCAACTACCACATGCTATGGAACGAAAATATATACATTTGTTACACTCAGCTTAATTGAGCGATGCAGAGGTGTGTCTGGTCTCAATGTCTGGCTACATTTTTCGTCATAGGGTCCAAGCTCACACCTGTCATAAACTCAGTTTTAAGCTGAAATAAAATATAATAAAACAATGCAGTCAGGTATTGTGGTGAAATTTAAAATATTGAGTCACACACGTTGATTTATTATTTGAACAATAGTTTAGTTCCAATTTTTCAATATATTCACTAAACACTTAAAATGCAGTATGATGGGCTTTTACATAATGGCGGCCTTTAACAACTGATGCTACAGCACTTCACTATAAAATTCATGACACTCGTCAGTCTGGTCACAATTCACAAAATACACTCTTGATGCTCTCCTAAACCACCATATTGCGCTCCACCTGATCGCTTTCGAACGTTGCTACATATATATTTGTTCCTGAATGTGGCTACCAACCCACTACTACCCCCTCTCTTAGCGTCACTCAGAATCATCCACCCTCGAAACGACTGTCCAACTAAAACAATGTTTGACAAAAAGAATTACGAATGCTCTAAAACTAAACACAAAAACACATATGATACATTGAAAAATATGGAAATTTTCTGAGCAATAACAATTTAAAATTAAATTTTTTGTATCTACCACCGTTTCTTCACAAATAATGTTGTTGTGGCGTGATTTTGCTTTTCCCGGGTTTTTGATATTAAACATAAATTAACAAATTAAAATACATACTTAACTACTTAATTATGTATTAAAATACATACTTAATTTATTTTAAACTTTAGAATGCTGCCGCTAGTTTCGTCTCTTTAAATTTACACTCCTGGAAATTGAAATAAGAACACCGTGAATTCATTGTCCCAGGAAGGGGAAACTTTATTGACACATTCCTGGGGTCAGATACATCACATGATCACACTGACAGAACCACAGGCACATAGACACAGGCAACAGAGCATGCACAATGTCGGCACTAGTACAGTGTATATCCACCTTTCGCAGCAATGCAGGCTGCTATTCTCCCATGGAGACGATCGTAGAGATGCTGGATGTAGTCCTGTGGAACGGCTTGCCATGCCATTTCCACCTGGCGCCTCAGTTGGACCAGCGTTCGTGCTGGACGTGCAGACCGCGTGAGACGACGCTTCATCCAGTCCCAAACATGCTCAATGGGGGACAGGTCCGGAGATCTTGCTGGCCAGGGTAGTTGACTTACACCTTCTAGAGCACGTTGGGTGGCACGGGATACATGCGGACGTGCATTGTCCTGTTGGAACAGCAAGTTCCCTTGCCGGTCTAGGAATGGTAGAACGATGGGTTCGATGACGGTTTGGATGTACCGTGCACTATTCAGTGTCCCCTCGACGATCACCAGTGGTGTACGGTCAGTGTAGGAGATCGCTCCCCGCACCATGATGCCGGGTGTTGGCCCTGTGTGCCTCGGTGGTATGCAGTCCTGATTGTGGCGCTCACCTGCAAGCGCCAAATACGCATACGACCATCATTGGCACCAAGGCAGAAGCGACTCTCATCGCTGAAGACGACACGTCTCCATTCGTCCCTCCATTCACGCCTGTCGCGACACCACTGGAGGCGGGCTGCACGATGTTGGGGCGTGAGCGGAAGACGGCCTAACGGTGTGCGGGACCGTAGCCCAGCTTCATGGAGACGGTTGCGAATGGTCCTCGCCGATACCCCAGGAGCAACAGTGTCCCTAATTTGCTGGGAAGTGGCGGTGCGGTCCCCTACGGCACTGTGTAGGATTCTACGGTCTTGGCGTGCATCCGTGCGTCGCTGCGGTCCGGTCCCAGGTCGACGGGCACGTGCACCTTCCGCCGACCACTGGCGACAACATCGATGTACTGTGGAGACCTCACGCCCCATGTGTTGAGCAATTCGGCGGTACGTCCACCCGGCCTCCCGCATGCCCACTATATGCCCTCGCTCAAAGTCCGTCAACTGCACATACGGTTCACGTCCACACTGTCGCGGCATGCTACCAGTGTTAAAGACTGCGATGGAGCTCCGTATGCCACGGCAAACTGGCTGACACTGACGGCGGCGGTGCACAAATGCTGCGCAGCTAGCGCCATTCGACGGCCAACACCGCGGTTCCTGGTGTGTCCGCTATGCCGTGGGTGTGATCATTGCTTGTACAGCCCTCTTGCAGTGTCCGGAGCAACTATGGTGGGTCTGACACACCGGTGTCAATGTGTTCTTTTTTCCATTTCCAGGAGTGTATTTATTACCAGATACACAGTTTCTCTCAGTCGCACCCATACGCCGACCTCTCGTTCAAAAATAGTACATATCCAGGTAAATCGGCTATGATTGCTCGATACAGCTCTACTAGCCGCATCCGTGATCACTTTGTTCATATCAATCGGCCAAAGCATTGCCAATATATTAGCTTTTGAACTTTCAGAAATTTACAATTTTTAAGACAACAATAACTTTAAAATTATTATATATTCTTGTGGTGTGAGTAGATAATTTAGTTTCACACTTTTTTCTGTCGATGGATGCCAATTCGTACCTCCGTGTCACTCTTAGTTCTGTTTTTATCAATTTTTATCTAGCATAAATTTCTCCAAACACGAAAACATGGCCATACACGCACCTGTTCGGGTTTTTCCAAGGCCGCATAACCGCTAGCCGCCCGCCACAGTCACGTAGCAACCGCTAGCCCCTTGCTACGCGGCGCGAAGCTGCCTCTCTAAACTACCGCCACAGCTTGTACGCTCACAATTACCTTCACTTGCTACACCATAAACGCAGTGCATGGTGTCGCAAGCAGCACAAAATCCAATCTGCGCCATCAGAAACGAAATAATACACAAATATAAAGTCTACTTATGATAGCAGAAAAATCGAAATGAACAAGCCCCTATATTATCTTATGTGGCAGCACTTCCTACCCTAACTTAACTAAACTTACGCTAAATAACTTACGATAATTCATTTCTTCATCAGCATTTCCTTTATGCTGATATGACAGGCCAAAGATTGTAAGTAACAAAACATAAATGAGTCAAAGGTGGACCAGCAATTTTTCTTAAAGTCCTCTAAATATTGTATGTTTTTATCAATCTTTTTATTTCGATGGACTATATTTCTTAGTAGAAATTACGCAGCACATACAGTAAGCACTACACCTTTTGTTGTATTCTGTGGTGTGCCCCCGACCTGCATCAGTGCTGCAACTCAAACCTTAGGCGCCGTTTCTCAAGTTCTCCTGCCAGTCGCTAAACCTGTTCCTACCAGGAACAAACAAAATTGACCCTATCAATTTCTTATCAACAAACTTGTCTGGGTACCTTGAACTGGTCGGATGTAAACCCACCCCTTCTGTTATCCAGGCTTGACACAGTTAAAGCCAAATATCAGGACGAAATCTGACACAAACTTAGAGATGGTAGTGCTACCAAGAAATACAGACTTTTCTTTGATCGCAACAATTTGTTCTATTCAAGAACAGAAACGCCCAAAATCGTTGCAACTGTACAACATTGAGACAAGGTTTCTCTAACCAAAGGGACACTAAGAAAATATGTGACCAGAATAGTACTCACAAATTTATTGTATGATAGGTTCCATGGTAGGTTCCAGCAACAACCCTGTGTCTAGTTTTTACCCAAGCAATAATCTAACAGCTGCTCAACGAACAATGAAAATTACATCACTGCAAACTGAATAAAATCAAACACATAAAATACCCCATGACACAACATGATTCACAAATCAGCCTACATTCCCCTGAAACTATGTAATCCTAAACATATAAACAAAAATGAAAAAGCAAATTATATATCACCCAAATCCAAACATTCCTTCAGTGAATACAAGAACATATTAAATGTCTACCATTCTATTCATATTGTCATCAGTCAATCCCATGCTGAACTATCCCCACCCTCACGAAATTGACCTGTGACCAAATCACAATCACCACTAATGAAAAATTGAATCAATATTTGTATCATTATAAACAAGCAAAAAAATGCCACTTAATGTCCCTCTCTCACATTTACATCCTATGTACCTATAAGTGCTAACAGTGACTACAACTGTTGTAGCTAGTCATTATTAGAGAAGAGAATTAGCTGTGTCAACCAGCTGTTCCAGAACTACAAGTACCACTATACTTTCACCAAGAAAATATGAAAACGACTAGGCCATCCAGAAAATTCTTAAAACTAAACACATATATAAATAGTATACAGCAAGGCGTCCCTTGCCCAAAAAAAAAAAAAAAATAGGCTTAGCTAACATACACTTGATAAATTATCCTCAATATGTAAGCACTGTGCCACATGCCACGTGCAAACTAGCCACCAATTCTTCATCATAGAGTGCATTTTTGAATTTAATTCATTTTCTTCCCTCAACAGTATTCAGTTCCACCATCTGGCCCATAAAATCTACATATGCCTCATATTTTCTCAGGAAATCAATCTTCAACACCAGATTCATACTTAAATTTGGGACCACCACAAATGAGTGACTAAATACTTCACTCCTAATGTTTACGTCTAGAACTACCTCCTTTCTCACTGGTTTACTGAAAGGCCCTGTAGAATTTTTAATTCCCACTCCTGTGACTGAAAATTCCACTGCTTCCCTGTTCTTAATATGATCATAAAAGCTCCTGCCACCCCAGACACAGAACTACCAGTTTCCACCAAAAGACTTTCACAGACCCCTGCCACACCAACAGTTATTATTGGCTCAACCTTTCCAATAAAATCATGCTTCAGTTCTGTTTTGGTCAACAAGTCCTCCTCTATCTCATGTATGCAATCTTTGGCCACGGTGCATACTTGCTCTTCGCTAAAAGATTCCATATCCTTATCTCCTGAAAATATTAAGTCAAAGGCCTCTTTAATTCCAGAGTTTCCTACACTCAACCCCCTAGCTTTCTAACAACTCTACATTTTTCTTCCTCCCAGATGTCTGTTGGTGCAGCTTTGCAAAATTAACCCAGTCATCACCATCATAATCATACTCATCTTTCCCCATCCATTCAGTATTTAGCTCCTCATGCATGGCTATCTGTTGTTCATCACTACACACAATGTAATTTTTGATTTCATCAACATCCTCACCTTCCTCACTAATTGTATCATTATTCACAGTATTATTATCACATATACCATCTTTTCCCATCATAAATACACATTCTTCATCCAATGATTTAACATCTTTATCCCCATTAACTATTTCCTTGTAAGCATGTTTGAACACCTCAGTTTCCCTAGATAAATCCCTGATTTGCCTGGAATAAACATGCTTGCTAGTCTCCCAATCATTATGTACCCACTTCTGAAACCATTTTACCCTGGCTACCCATTCATCAGAATCAAAATAAGTCTCTGCGTTATTCTCCCATGCTTCCTTGAAAAAATGTCTCTGTCCAGTTTCTACACTCATACCGTTAGCAACAGACATAAACTTATTTGAATCAACAGAATCCCTCAAAGTTTCAACCCCAATATCAACACCTACAGTTCCATTCTGCACATTATTAACTTTACCCACAACTACAGCTCGTTCATCTGTTACAGGAACTATAGCCTGCTCACTGGTACATTCCCTATCATTACTGGAGTGAGTGCATCCACAAACATTAACAACACATTCTGCAGCCTTGTGCTGCATATCAACATTATTACCCATGACAACATCTGATACAGGATCTATTGCCTGCTCACTATTTAATACATTCACACTGCTGGAGCACGTACCTTCCTGTATATCTCCATCTACAACAACATTTGAATCACACATTGTGGCCTCCACATAATTCATATCTCTTAACACTGGTGAAAGTTCCATTGCATTCAACACACTGCTGTTTCTGCTGTCATTCACATACACACTCTCAACATCACAGCACACATTTTTCCACACAGATTGCACTGCTGGTACATGCTCATTACCTAACATAATTGCGAAGCCACTACTTTTAGCATCATTAACCCCCACAAATCTCAGTTTAAAGAATTTTGTCCCTGCCATGCGGGATTAGCCGAGCGGTCTAGGGCGCTACAGTCATGGACTGTGCAGCTGGTCCCGGTGGAGGCTCGAGTCCTCCCTCGGGCATGAGTGTGTGTGTTTGGCCTTAGGATCATTTAGGTTAAGTAGTGTGTAAGCTTAGGGACTGATGACCTTAGCAGTTAAGTCCCATAAGATTTCACACACATTTGAACATTTGAATTTTGTACCTGTGGCTCCCTTGCATTAATTTCCCCTCTCCCATCTCTCTGTTCTTGCATTGGCCTTTGATCACTCCTGTCCCCATGCACCTCTCTGGTACCTGACAACATCATTAAATCATTCCCTGTTATCCCTTCAAGTTTCATTTTGAATTCTATCTCTGTTTTCTCTCCAATTACTATTCTGATTTCCTTCCCTGCTTGAATTAATATGGTTATTACCCCAACTCATGTTATTTCTTCTCTCTCCATTATTCCCCCGGTTATTCCCTGAAT
Source organism: Schistocerca serialis cubense (assembly GCF_023864345.2). Taxonomy (NCBI): domain Eukaryota; kingdom Metazoa; phylum Arthropoda; class Insecta; order Orthoptera; family Acrididae; genus Schistocerca; species Schistocerca serialis. The sequence continues at coordinate 260,426,325 of NC_064642.1, forward strand.
TATTACCCCCTGAGTTTGGCCTGTAGCAGATTGCCTGTCTGAAATGTGTTTTCTTATAGGACAACTATCCAAGGAGTTCCAGCCCATAATATCCAAACAGCAGACTCTGTACACAATTTATTAAATTGCCAATACTAAACACTTTTAAATAACAACAAATTCATATAACTTACAAAACTTAACAAATGGTTAAAGAGTGAGCTTTAAAAACAATAATGTCGGCTTGCCACCATAAAATCAAGTACCTTTTACAATAGTGCTTTTAGAGTTTATCCAAGAGACAAAATCCAATAATAAGTTAACTTGGCATTACAAATTAAAATGATTTATATAAAAAACTTTGAGAAAGATAACGACGCTTGGCACCATAAAATGAAAGAAACGGAACACACAACCATTAAATATAACAACAAAATAATAATTTGATACAACCAAAGGGTTAGGGCAACTCCCAATGCAATCACAGACGAGCGAGCTCTCAACACTTCGGAGCCTTCCCACTAGAAACGGTCCGCGAAATAAACCGCTGAGAGCTCCCCGACATGCCTCCCACAACTGCCCATCACTTACACACCTTGATTATGTTCTGTAACACACGACAGATAATACCAACACAAGATAAAATTCAAAAATACAGTATAACATCCTGACAGCACATGATAACCACAGCGCCGTTAACTAGAGCACTCTTAATAAGTGCCGAAAGCCAACACACACACATCTCAAACAATTCTCGCTTCCTATAACAAAACAATAAAAGCCAAGCGCACATGAATAGTCAAACCACAGTCTTAGAAGTGCCTTAACGGCACCAAACGGGACTATTCCACCAAGTTAATAATAACACAGTAAAAAAATACAGAACATACCACTAAATGCTGTTACACAACCAAACTGACTAGATCGTGTTGTTCAGGTCCCAGAAGACCACATATACCAAGCAACAGTAATCCACAATGTATATACTGTACAAAACCGCCCTTCTTAGGCAAACTTTACCTAACACATCGACTGCCAAATGTACCATACATGAACGCAACTCCGGGCAGGACTCCAGTTGAGCAAATAAATTAGTACCAACAAATATCGTAACGAGCCACACACACACACACACTGTAAAAAGTTCCAACAACACCGTCCCACATCAGGAAGTTCAGAGACAGCTGCTGGAGCTTCCAGGGGAAAATCTGAAGAGCCAACCGAGCCTACACCCTAACCTGGCAGACGACTCCAAAATTCAGCAACTAGTTGTCTCCGGGCCAGAGTATCACAGGACCCCATCGGACCTCCACATCAGACAGGCAGGAAGAACAAGTACGCCGACTCCAATTAATCACCACCGCATGGCCAGCACAGCGGCGAGTCGCCTCCGTAGGCCCGTTGCACACTTACGCGGATGGTCCGCGCTCCGCGTTCCGCGCGCGGTTGGTAGTCACGTATTCCAATGGGTCACCACACAGTAGTACGCGGACGGTCCGCAAGCGGCGGAGCCGTCCGCGCAGCCCTTGCGCGCCGCGGACCGTCCGCGTCAGTTGAATACACAGAAACAAGTTGGTGCGTGCACATTCCTGCGCGTACCGCGCGCGCAGTAGAAGCAGAGTACCTCATTTCAGCCGTAGCATTCGACTAGTGTGGCAAATATGGGTGTGATTTAAGAAGTTTCCAGAATGTCTTGCGAAATCGATACAGACATGTTAATTGCCGAAGTTGAAGGAAGGCCTCACATATGGGACCCATCGCATGGGGACTACAAGAACCGTGAAATGCGATTGAAGGTGTGGCTAGACGTCTGTGCAAATATAATACTCGGCCTTGAAGGTCTGAACGAGGCAGATCAGAAAAAGTGTGGTAAGTAGACGCATATTTTCCTTGTATTTTTATTGTAGTTCTATACAAAATACAATGATATACAATTATAGACATTCACAAGTCCAGTTTATGCACAGTACAAACATTGATTATGTAGAAAAACTGTACACAACCGCAAATGTCGGTCATTGAGATAAGTGGCTTGTGTTCAGTGAATTTTTGATTCCTGCCAGGGCACAGCTCCTCTACCGACAAAATATTCCGCAAATTTATCTCGTACAGTATTACCCGATTTACTGACAGGTGTAGTTTCTGCCACATCTTCGAAGCCGGTAACATACAGTGTATCTTCAAAGTTGTATCCGTCTCTTACTCGAACAAAAGTATGCAAAATGCAGCACGTTTTGACAATAGATACTGCTAGATCAAGATTGACATTCAGGGGCCGGTGAAAAACCCTCCACTTGTGGCTTAATATTCCGAAAGTACATTCAATAAACCTTCGGGCTCGGGTAAATCGGTAATTGAAAATCTTCTTTTTGTGAGTCATGTTTTTTCGCGCATACGGCCTTAACACATGTTGTGTTAATGCGAAGCCTTCGTCTGCCACAAGAACATATGGCACTGGAGAGACATGTGTACCTGGCAGTGGCTTTGGTGGGGGTAACGCTAATTTTCCTTTTTCCATTTTCCTCCAAAAGACGCTGTTTTTAAAAATATTTGAATCACAGTTCCTTCCGTATCCTCCGACGTCAATGAACGTGAAACAATAGTTAGTGTCACAGATGGCCGTAAGAATAATGGAGAAATAATTCTTGTAATTGAAGAAAAGTGATCCACTTTTGATAGGTTTTACTAGACGAATATGTTTTCCATCCAGGGCTCCGATGCAATGAGGAAAATTAGCGACATTTCGGAAACCATGGCTAATTTCGTTCCATTTATCTGTTGAGGGCTCAGGCATGCATTCTTCTCTTAACGTAGTCCAAATAGTGGCGCTCACCTGCCTTGTAATCTGTCCAATTGTTCATGCATCCATTAAATAAGAGTAATGCAGATCTGTAAATGTGTTTCCGCTTCCAAGATACCTGTAACGTGTAAAGCATATATTTGATACTAATGTACATTCACAGAGGAAAGTAGACTTAATTCTAGGTATTAAGTCGGCTACGCTGACGTAAACCTTAGATGTATTCCTTCTTAAAATAATATATGTACGCGTCCTCAGTAATAAAAGACTTATCGGCCTTGTTTTTTCAGTTGACAAGATCCAGACGAGATGGAAAACTGCACGGGATGCCTATTTTAAAAGCCGCACTAGAATAAATCAAACGAGGTACGGATCAACAGCGACTAAGAGACCAAAATACACCTACCATGAGCAGTTACACTTTCTTGACCGTCTCCGAGACGCAACAACAGAGAATAACTTTGACTCAGTATCGGTCGTGCAAGATAATCTGTATAACAACAATGCACTCGCAGAAAACAGTCGAGACGAAACCCTCTGAAGAACAAACCGATGATGTCCCACTGAATGTCAACACCGAAAAACAATCGTTCAGAAGGAAGAGGCCTATCAAGAGCACAAAATTTGAAGATAATTTACTTACATTATTAAAAGGTGGTAAGGAAAAGGAGGAAGACGACGACCAAGCATTCTTTGTTTCGCTGTTGCCCTCTGTGAAGACATTAAATGTTGAACAGAAGCTTCAAATGCTTATATCGATTAAGCAAACAAATCAGGCTAATTTAAACACACACCTCCCAGCTCCCATCAGCTCTTTCCACTATCCACCGACCTCTTTTACCTACGCCCCACCTTCAATATCCCAACAGCATCCTAACCAATCAACACAGTACCGCGAGGATCCGTCCGTACAGACACAAGTTGCGACTCCCCATCCCTCTCCAGCCCAATCAACGTCATCATCATCTTGGGAGATGTTATAAAAATTATTGGAATTCAGTAGTAATACAATACAAATCTAAAATTGTCTATTGCCAAACGAATGTAATACATAGTTGTAGCAAAGCTTTGAATGATTAAATATATTATTAAAATTAATCGTCATCCGTATACATATTCATACTCTTACCTTAAGGTTACTGCTACTCGTTCTGTCGGAGTAATAGGTATCCTTCTGAGACTTTCAAGTGTCAGGTTGTCTTGTATTTTGCCGACAAAACGAATAGACATACGAAAATATGCATTAAATTTCTCTTCGTCTTTGCACAATTCGGAATACAATGTGACGAACGCTCCTTTCGTACATCTTTGTTCCACCATAGGATGCACCCAAAACCGTCTCTCGCGCGTGGAATTTCTCTTTTTGTGTATCATATAGGCTGAAATGACTTATACTTGCAGCGAGCTCATCTCTATACATCCGATCAAACAGAACAATGTGTTACACCACAGATGAGATCCAGCACAGTGCAGGGAAGACCGCGTTCACTCGACTGCACACAACCGCGCGCATCCGCCCGACTGTGTGAACCGTGACGCGGGTCCGCCAACCGCGCGCGTAACGCGGAGCGCGGACCATCCGCGCAAGTGTGCAACGGGCCTAAAGGGCTAGTCACTCGCAGGTCAGGCAGAGCCAACTTCACGTTCCGTGTAGTACCCGGAAAACCAGCTACTCTCTCGATTTCCGCCGGCCACCGCAAACACACGCCAGCGACGTCATAGCAAATCGCCACCGGAGCGCCACCCGCACCAGGACAGCGAACTATAATCAATTACAGTGCGCGCTATGAACAAGATCACAGGTTAGCGGCGCGTGCCATATCACTATCGTAAACTCAACTTTTAAGCTGAAATATAAAAAAACGATGCAGGTAGGTATTGTGGTGAAATTTAAAAATATTGAGTCACTCACATTGATTTATAATTTGACCCAGTAGTTTATTTCTGTTTTCAATATATTCACAAAACACTTAAAATGCAGTCTGAGGGGCTTTTACGTAAGGGCGGCCGTTAATAACAGATGCTACAACAGTTCAGTATAAAATTCATATGACGCGATCACGACACTCGACAGTCTGTTCACAGTTCACAAAATACACTGTTGTCTGCTGTCCTAATCCACCATATTGCGCTCCACTTGATCGTTTTCGAACGTCGCTACATACAAGCTTGTCCCCAAACGTGGTTAACAACCCTATACTATCCCCAGATGCGCGGCACGTCCCGCTCTTAGCGTCACTCAGAACCAACTCCCCTGTTATCAAAGATGGCCGCCATGTCCACCCTCGAAACGACTGTCTAACTAAAACAATGTTTGACAAAAAGAATTACGAATATTCTAAAACTAAACACAAAAACACAAATGATACAGCGAAAAATATGGAAATTTTCCGTACAATAACAATTTAAAGTCAAATTTTTTGTATCTGTCACCGTTTTTCACAAAAAATGTTCTTGTGGTGTGATTTTGCTTTTCCCAGATTTCTGATGTCAAACATAAATAAACAAATAAAAATACATACTTAATTACTTAATTATGTATTAAAAATACACATTTAATTTTCTTTGAACTTTAGAATGCTACCGCTGGTTTTGTCTCTTTAAATTTATTTATTATCAGGAACACAGTTTCTCTCAGTCGAATTCCATATTCCGACCTTTCATTCAAAAATAGTACATATCCAGGTAAATTGGCTACGATTGCTCGATACAGCTCTACTAGCCGCATCTGTAATCACTTTGATCATCTTAATCGGTCAAAGCATTACTGATGTATTAGCTTTTGAACTTTCAGAAATTTTCAATTTTTAAGATGACAATAACTTTTAAACTATTATGTATTTTTGTGACGCATCTAGATAATATAGTTTCACATATTTTTCTGTCCATGAATACCAACTCGCACCTCTTCCTTCTGTTTTATCAATTTTTATCTGGCATATAAATTTCTCCTAGCACGAAAACATGGCCATAAGCACCCCTGTTCGGGTTTTTCCAAGGCCGCGTAAACGCTAGCCGCCCCCACAGCCATGTAGCAAGCGCCAGCCACATGCTATGCGGCGGGAAACAGCCGCTCTTAAACTCCAACCACAGCTTGCATACGCTCACACACTGCTGGTGGCAAAACACAGGGAACACCTATAAGCACAACACGAAATGACCATGTTTTGCCAATAGGTGGTTTCAGCTGGGAGATGTTTGAGCCATGAAAATGATATCATTCGCACTCTACTAACATCTATGGTCGAAGTGATGGGCTAAAAATAGGATCTGTGTTGTTGTTTTCTTAACCTATTAATTTAATGTATTTTCCTTGAAGTTTAATGTATGTTCGTTTCTTGCAGATATCGAGATTTCAGAAGTGATTAAAATAAAGAAAATAAAGTTACAGAGTGTTTTAATCGATTGTGAACCATAGTATCCACTATGTCATTTTTAGGACCCACACACTTTTGTTGCATTGTTTCGTACTTCCGTTTTCTTCTCTATATAAAAGCTATTCCTTCAAGATGCTAAATATCATTTTCATACAAATGTGGACTACAGCACCCACATATATAAGATACCGCATTATGTATGCGTATTTCCCGCACAAAAACATTTGAAAATCATCTTGTTAAGACTGCAATTGCCGCGAGAAAACAGTTGAGGACAGCGATGCGAGTTGAGATCGCTTGACCTGCATTGGCATGACGTGGTGGACAGTACGGATACATCTTGAAGTGACGGAGCCGCGGCGAGCAGTGTATATTGGCTTACATCTTGAAAGCTATTACTCTTAGAGCGTTACACAGAATAGTTATAACTTTTATTACAAATGTAATTTCACTCGAAAATTTAATTTGGGATACAAAAATACTGCAAGCTATATCACCAAGTAATTGCATTTTAATTATTCTTTGATTTTTGCAAACACTACTTATTAAGAACTTTTATGTTGACGCTATAATTTAAACTACTTTCCCTTGGTAAATTCATTTTTTCTTTGTTTGGTGATGCTGGACAGTAATTTATGTTTGTGGGTTCCGGTGGCACATTTCTATCTGTCCATCTGTGTTTGCCCCATTCTTCTTTTCGACACTGACATTTTCGTGATGGCATTCAACACACAAAATTTCTGCAAGTTTGAGAAATATTCCAGCAACTGGCAATTTTGCAAGTACTTGCAGCAACATGTTAGGAAGTGTTTCCGGAAGTCGACTTTCTGGGGATATTTCAACTTCAGAGAACTTGCAGAAGTAGCCTTTGCAAGCTACTAGCGGAAGTTTACTTGATAGTGATCATCTGTCTTTATATTTTGATGTTCTGTGATGAAAAGATAGCGGCAAGTGATGGTAGCAGGTTAGGTGAGACGTGCATCAAATTAGTAAAACACATGCACATAAGTGTGCTTTGTGTACTATGGTCTGCGAACTTTTTCACGCTTATTGTGTTGAACTCACTAATAAAAAAATTTGCTTGATAGATAGTTCAAAGATCCAATTATGATTTGCTGTAATGCATGTGAATCTAGGCTACAAATCGAACTTTTGTAAGTTGCATCTGCAATGAAATATCAAGAGTATGTGAGTGGAACCAGCCATATTAAAATCGAAAAAGTGAAGGTAGATGACGATATAAAAATATATAATGAGCTTATAAGTTCTGATATACAAGACAACTCATGGATACCACCTTACAAACCTTGCGCAGTTCAACTACTGGAATCAGAAAACATTGCTTCTAATCTGAACAATACGAGAAATCATTTTAGAGTGTCATGTAAAGCTCAACTGGAGCTGTGTTACCTTTGCAAAACATGAACACACAGAGACTGGAGGTTTACTGCAGCAGAATAGTTTATTGTGGCAACTGTATTTAGCAGACAAGGTGAAGATGAAGTGCAGCAATCATTCCTGTCCATCGAGTATTAAACAAAATGTAAACTCTAAAGTAAATACGAATACTACTGCAAGTCGGAGTGACAGAATCAAGAATGGAACATACAGATATACAATACGTATAAAAATTCGCATCAAGGAGTAAACAATTTACAGAGACGTAGTAACTTATCAGAAAATAAAACCGCCCTTGATTTCAGGCATGGAAGTTGCTTGACAGCTGCATTTCATTTCTTGTCACGCACATGTAACACTAAACCACTAAATGTACGAGCGTCATTGGTTGGTACGAACTAGACAGTCGATCGCGGCGACGACATGCAACCACGTCATGGAATTGGACATGAAAATGCATGCGGTGGCCAGAACGGCTTGTACGCACATGTTTTTGGACTATGTTGTTCGGTTGATGCCCCTTCGGTGGAGATTGTGGCTTCGTTTCAGGAGGATGTTGAAGTCATGGTGCTGTGAATGGTTGGTCCTCCTCGAAAATGTTCGCAGGCTTGACGCAGTTGATGGGAATAGTTGTGGGCCTTCTGCTTATCACAAAATCCAATGTCTGTATGCTTCTCCATAAAGCATGGTATGGGCCAGAGTATGGCGGCTACAGTGGTGGCTTGACACTGTCCTTTTGGAGCATCATGAGTGATCAGTTTTCTATGTCGCGGTGCATGTAAGTGGCCGGCCTACCATGACTGGAGGCTGTGGCAGGCCTTATTCGAGCGACATGGTCCCTTAATTGCTGAAGAAATTCCAAATGATGTGTTGCTGATTGGTGTAAGATGGCCTCAACAAATTCTCTGCGAAGACACAATGGTTCATCTTACACCAGTTACGCAGCCAGTAAGTCAAAATTCTGCTTATATGTCTTTTGTAGGCCCAGGAGAATGTTCGGAAGGGCGGTAGACTAGGACATTCCATGGTAAAGTAGGGCCACCTTCAGGGTGCATTGGCTTCTTTCCATCATTGCATTAATGACAAGGTGGTAGCTGGTAGTCTTGTGATGTACAAAAAAATTGATTATCTGATGGCCACTGCAGAGGCTAAGTCCAAGTCGTTCACTCAAGGTGGCCAGTAAAGTCGATCCTCCTCAGAATTCTATGTAAAGCGATATGCACGATCTGGCAATAATGTAGAATGCAGAAGCGTCTAGAGGAAGTTTTGTCTTTTCTTCGATAGACTGCCAGGCCATAACTGCTCGTGATCTAGAGGTAAACATCGTGCAATGTAGCCACGAAGTCGCGAGATGTAATTCGCTTCATTAGATTTTTTTTTTTAATCGCATTTCGGTTGTCTGCGAAAGTAGTTAGTCTGATGGAACTCAAAAATAATTTCTTTCACTTTCTAACCCACATGTAATACAAGAAATCTCCATAACAGTTCCGCCACACAGGTCACGGCTGTGTCAAGACCAAGTTTACAGTCGGTAGTTTTCTTGCCCTTTAGTGGCCCCCAGCAGCCGGCTGCGGGCCGGACGCCACTCGTCAGCTTCATTAGATGTCATACAACGAAATTAATAGAGAGCTATGACTGTGTTTATCAACTGCCATTTTCTTATAGGAAGTTCCTTTACCTTGCAATTACATATTGGATATTGCATGCTCAAAACTTACGAAAGTTGTTGAAGAGTTGTAAAATAGAGTCGCAAGTGGAAAAAACTCTAACATTTGCAACATATTGTTTACTCTGGGTTTAACAGATGTTTGAAAACATCAAGGCAACGTGGAACTCTCACACTGTGTATGGAGCTACTGCTTTTGGGCAAAACGTGTCACAAAGGATTTTACTGTTTCAAGAAACGTCTTTCGTTCTGTCATGACTCGTTTTCTATATTCAGGAAGTCTCAGTAAGTGATATATGTGATGAACCGCGACTGTTTAACACTAGTATGCCATTTTCATTCAATAGACAAGATTCGCTTAGGCATACAACAAGCTCTAACTGAAAGCAACAAAAATCAAAGGGTTGACTACTACTGCATTTTAGCCTAAACGTCCTCATTTCGCTCATTGAGAATTCCTATGCAGCACAGTTATTGGTGTCTAGTTGTGATGTCTTTATGTTAACTTCTTAAGAGAAAATTAATGGTTAAGCCGTAAGGAAAGACATTTCCTCGAACAAAGGGCAGTGTGAACTTAATATTTTGCAGCTGATGGCTCAATATGGATGTTGTGCACTACGACACTCTCCCCACCTGGTGTTTGTTGCCTACAACTAAGAACTGTAATTCAACTTACCAAGGTAACCTTATTTCAAAATTCGATTTTAATAAAACAGGAAGTACTGCAACACGAACATCCCTATAACAGCATGAATGAATAAGATATTACTCATTCTGGACTTCGAAATGGTCTTTGTTTATTTGCTGGCCTATGTCAGACTGAAACAGTATGCAAATTTGGTATTTCATAGTTATAATTTATGTATTGATTTTGGATCTGGCTGCCAACAGCTCTGTCACAAGGCGGCTAGAAAATCAGACCTTTAGCGAGACTGGAATCATGACCCCAAGCAGCCATCGCTTCAGAAGCAAACACGATACTTAAGTGCCACTGAAGCGCTGCTGTGGTCGTCTTTTCCTTATTGTCTCAGTGGTGGCTAGAACTGATGATCTGTAATGTAAAAAAGAGATTACGTGCAATTTCTACATGTAATGATCACCCTGGACTCAAAAGCAGGAAGTGATAAGCTTGTAATGTGGCGTGGTCTCGCACATCAAGACGCTTCATTCGAACCCAGACTCAATAAGGTAGAGTCAATGTTGTACGAATCCATGTAAGCGATATGCAAATCTAATAAGTAAATCACAAGTGCACACCAAAGTTGAAAAAGTCGAGGCTGGCGTACACAGCAAGAAGGCCACAGGAATTTTCGTTCTAAAGAGGCAACCAGCCCGCTGGGAGGCCCTTCCCTTCAGAGGGGTGAGTCAACAATCCTACTTCAGCCGGAGCGACCGCCCAGAGAGAGGACAGCTTTTTCCAGAGCGAAGGGATAACGACCCCCGTGTTCAACCTAAAAGCAAATGCCGCTACATTCTGTGATAGCGCCTAGAAGACACATTTTTTGACGGACCGACTGCGTAGTTACGGAGTTCTCACAGGAGGACAGTATACGCTTAACAGAGATGCTACATATTTCCGCACTGGTCGACTTAAACGAAACGTCATTCTCCCGTTTAACACTGATTGGTGGAATATTTCTGACGCAAAGAGCCACTGGAGTGAGAGAAGACAGCAAATGATATACCCTTGCAAGTTTTCCAGAAAAAGGGGCCGTACCATTATCGCTCTTGAAGTGGGAACACGTAACGAGAGCGAGTGCACTCGTACGTTTACACAAAGAGCAAGGAGCAAAGTCTCTCCTCAGTACTTCACTGGGTGAGTTCCTCTGTCATTAGTGAATTGGAGTGATAATCTATAATGAGTCGCTCGCAATTAAGCGTTGTTCACTGTGTTGACTGCCACACTTATTGTGTGGTGTGAACACGGACAGAGCACTAGTTAAATGCCTGCGAGCGAATATTGAGTGGCATCACAGTGGACTGGTTATCTGACCGGTGTACCACACCAATAGTTAGGCTAAGGGCGGATAGGAGTCCTTGACTTCATCAAGGCGTAGGGAGAGCTTGATTGGTGAAAGTCAATTCAGATAGAAAGAGATAGTTGTTTGTCAGCAGCGAGCGACGCAGGCAGCAGTCGTCACAGCTCATAGTATTGTGCGCTACAGCGTGTGTGAGCCCCATCTGTCCTCCACAACAGTACACTCCATTACATTTCTCACGCGACAGCCTTGACCGTACCTAGAAAAGTTATGCAAGTTGTCTAGGTGCGGCTCTCAGCCATCCTGCCAAGTAAATAACATTCTTAAAGAAAAGGGAGAAAAGAACCTTTCCATACTTTGTAAAATAATAGCATTCCTATCCATAAGAGGCAATCTACTGTTCCGAAAAGAACCCGGCAATTTATTAATTTATAAGAAAACGTTTCACTTGATTTCTCAGAATTTTTTTGCAATAAATGATATTTTTCGTGCGTTTAATGTTTTTCTTACATTAACTAGCAATACTCCAGTACCCAAGTATTCCACTAGTTACGTATGAATATAGAATATTTTTGTGTCTTTTCCTTACAGCAGACGACTCCAGAAGATATTTGTTACTGAATGTTTTTCAAGCAGTTATTGTTGGTACATTAGGAGCATTGTCTGACTTCTGTAGTAGTATGAGGTGGAAATTGTTTCTTGCAGGAGCCAAAGGGTACTTGTTGAATCAATCCATTGCGCAATTTGACAAAATAAAACCCACACTGACAAGCTGATGTCATGCTTTTAAGGGAAATAACTCTGGTTGTTCACTTAAACTAACAAAGTGAATTTTTCAGCATGTGTACAACTCACCCAGGAAATAACTCGGCAGTCACACCATCGCCAAATATATTCTATGTTCTTGCCAAGTTTCCTTTATAGTACGAGCAGGAAGAATTCGTTTCACTATTTGAAATTTCATGGAAGTGAACACATCTTGTGTCTGAAAGACAAGTCGAATGAGTGTCTAACTAGTGAAAGTACAGGGCTATTACAAATGATTGAAGCGATTTCATAAATTCACTGTAGCTCCATTCATTGACATATGGTCACGACGCACTACAGATACGTAGAAAAACTCATAAAGTTTTGTTCGGCTGAAGCCGCACTTCAGGTTTCTGCTGCCAGAGCGCTCGAGAGCGCAGTGAGACAAAATGGCGACAGGAGCCGAGAAAGCGTATGTCATGCTTGAAATGCACTCACATCAGTCAGTCATAACAGTGCAACGACACTTCAGGACGAAGTTCAACAAAGATCCACCAACTGCTAACTCCATTCGGCGATGGTATTAAAGCTTCTGGATGCCTCTGTAAGGGGAAATCAATGCGTCGGCCTGCAGTGAGCGAAGAAACGGTTGACGGAAGTCGACGAATAAAGCAAGGAGGGAGCTAAACGTACCTCAGCCGACGGTTTGGAAAATCTTACGGAAAAGGCTAAAGCAGAAGCCTTACCGTTTACAATTGCTACAAGCCCTGACACCCGATGACAAAGTCAAACGCTTTGAATTTTCGGCGCGGTTGCAACAGCTCACGGAAGAGGATGCGTTCAGTGCGAAACTTGTTTTCAGTGATGAAGCAACATTTTTTCTTAATGGTGAAGTGAACAGACACAATGTGCGAATCTGGGCGGTAGGGAATCCTCACGCATTCGTGCAGCAAATTCGCAATTCACCAAAAGTTAACATGTTTTGTGCAATCTCACGGTTTAAAGTTTACGGCCCCTTTTTCTTCTGCGAAAAAAACGTTACAGGACACGTGTATCTGGACATGCTGGAAAATTGGCTCATGCCACAACTGGAGACCGACAGCGCCGACTTCATCTTTCAACAGGATGGTGCTCCACCGCACTTCCATCATGATGTTCAGCATTTCTTAAACAGGAGATTGGAAAACCGATGGATCGGTCGTGGTGGAGATCATGATCAGCAATTCATGTCATGGCCTCCACACTCTCCCGACTTAACCCCATGCGATTTCTCTTTGTGGGGTTATGTGAAAGATTCAGTGTTTAAACCTCCTCTACCAAGAAACGTGCCAGAACTGCGAGCTCGCATCAACAATGCTTTCGAACTCATTGATGGGGACATGCTGCGTCGAGTGTCGGAGGAATTTGATTATCGGCTTGATGTCTGCCGAATCACTAAAGGGGCACATATCGAACATTTGTGAATGCCTAAAAAAACTTTTTGAGTTTTTGTATGTGTGTGCAAAGCATTGTGAAAATATCTCAAATATCTCAAATAATAAAGTTATTGTAGAGCTGTGAAATCGCTTCAATCATTTGTAATAACCCTGTATATGTCAATGGATTTTATTTGCGCTTCTGAACTACAAAGTAGTTACTAATAATATTCAGAGTCTCTGGGTGCGGATTAAACATCATACATCAGTAACTGTCTCAATTATTTCTGTTTCTCAGCTGTAAGCACATCGAAAACTGAAAAGCTGATTACCCAATGCGATCCACATGTCTGGAGCTTCACGAGTGGTTATACTGCATACATTATGAGAAAGTAACATGTCTCTTGAACGTTACATACTTAGAAAATGTTTTCCTTAAGAATTCTGCCATTGGTACCATCCCCAAAACAGAAGATCACAAATCAAAGGACAGCTAGGAATTCATTGCAAAATGTGAACAGCCAAGGAGACTATACGTAAGCTATGAATAACGTTACAGTGCAAAGAGTTATCCAAAAAGAGGGCTCAAAAAACTGTGTAAAAATCCACACCAACGAATATGCGCTGTCTTAGTTTGATTCGAGCTGCTGCTACCGTGAAAGGAGCAGCAGTTGTAATCAGGACAAGGAATAAACAACAAGAAATACAGGCAGTAATCCCTGGAATAAGTCACCCCTAAGTAAAACTGTCATCAAGACTATAAGTACCGAAAGAACGACAAGTATGTACTGTTAATGAATACTGCATAACCATGGTTGATGTTAGTAGTGGGACAAACCAGGCATCAGCACATATTATGGGTTGCCTAAATCAGGGACCAGTATACATTCAGGCGCAAACCTTATGTTCTCTTTTGGTTGACAGGTCCTTAACCTATTGTTCTATTAAGTGGATTATGCCCCCAGGGAGATAATCGGTCGTTCCAAGAAACCCCAACCTCTCCCTCTCCTTCTCCCCCTCTCCATCCTCCTTCCACTCCCACTCCCCCTACCCCATCCTTCTCCTCCTCCCCAGCCCTCTGGGAACTCCCATTGGTGATACAAGTACACTTTTGATATCGATTTTATTGAGTCATTAATTAAATCGATCAATTAATTAACCCCTCCCTCTCTGGGCAACCCCCAGCCGTTCCCCTCCTCTCCCCCATCTGGAAACTGGCGGGAAAAAGACTCAATTGGTGGCGATTTGGTGCGAAACTGATTGCAGTGTATGGAATATTGTTTATTTAAACAATTTATGGAACAAAAGGCAGTGCTGGTAGTACAGTTTATTCATTTATTTAAAGAAGTTGTCAGGAAATTGACTCCAGTGTATGGAATAGTGTTTATTTAAACAATTTCTGGGATACAAGGTGGTGTATGGAATATACTTTTTATTTTAAAGAATTTTTCAGGAAATCGATTGAAATGAGCATTTGGCATCATTGGGAGGGTGGCCCCTTATGGGGCAGGTCCAGCTGCCTTGGTGCAGGTCATATTACATTCGACGCCACATTGGGCGACCTGCGCGCCGGATGGGGATGAAATGATGATGAAGACAACACAACACCCAGTCCCTGAATGGGGAAAATCCCTGACCCAGCCTGGATTCGAACCCGGGCCCTTGGGATGGCAGTCCTTCATGCTGACCATTTAGCTCACAGGGTGGACAGGAAATCGATTGTAACATGTGGAATATTTCAAAAATTGCGGCCCTTTTCCACTCTGATCGCCTGAGGAAATGAGGAAACATGTCATTATACTGTCACAGATCACTTAAGCACATCTTAAAAGACTCTCTCGCGCCCCCCCCCCCCCCCCCCCCACCTGTGCAGGCTGCCCCAGCTGCACAACCGAAGACCCACAACGGCTGTCGGCTGCCTCACCATTGAGGCCTGTGCAGTATGTGCAAAGGAAATGACTATGTCCATTCATAAGGAAGTTATGGATTTGATGTCGAGTACTGTAATAGCAAAGGGAAGAGTATGTAAAGTCATACAAATGGTACTGATATTTCTATTTCCAGAGCCACAGCCATCAACAAGGTGAATTTCTGATACTTCGCTCATTGTCGAATGTCATTCAACTGAGACCGCAATTGTAAGATTCAGTTGTAAGTACAGGGATAAAATAGATATGTGACTGATTTCTTAGGATGATGATTCTAACTATGCGTGCTTGGCGTGCAGCGCTGGTGACCTGTGCGTGGATGATTCACGTTTCCCAATAACGGTAGGATCTGTCCAAATGGAGAGGCCTGTTGGAGTGTAGGAATGTAGATGACATAACCGTTTTGTTCTCTAGAAGGTCAAATAGCGAACTAATACTTAGTATGTGTCGGATAGCTTTCGTGATCGCGTGGAAATTTGAGAAGATTGAATATGGAGGTGTATTTGCGCTGGACTGTTATTCCCTCCCATGTAATTTGTTTGGTTGACTGCTCAAAAATGGCTCAAATGGCTCTGAGCACTATGGGACTTAACTTCTGAGGTCATCAGTCCCCTTGAGCTTAGAACTACTTAAACCTAAGTTTTAATCTGCCAGGAAGTTTCATATCAGCGCACACTCCGCTGCAGAGTGAAAATCTCATTCTGGAAACATCCCCCAGACTGTGGCTAAGCCATGTCTCCACATTATCCTTTCTTTCAGGAGTGCTAGGCTTGCATGGTTCGCAGGAGAGCTTCTGTAAAGTTTGGAAGGTAGGAGACGAGGTACTGGCAGAAGTGAGGCTGTGAGGACGGGACGTGAGTCATGCTTGGGTAGCTCAGTTGGTAGAGCACTTGCCCGCAAAAGGCAAAGCTCCCAAGTTCGAGTCTCGGTACGTCACACAGTTTTAATCTGCCAGGAAGTTTCATATCAGCGCACACTCTGCTGCAGAGTGAAAATATCATTCTGGTAACCTAAGGACATCACACACATCCATGCCCAAGGCAGGATTCGAACCTGCGACCATAGCACTCACACAGTTCCAGACTGTTGCGCCTAGAACCACTCGGCCACTTCGACTGGCAGGTTGACTGCTTCCGCAAATTTCGCACCTTTATTTAGTTGAGAGAAGATCGATTGTGGTTGTGTGCATCTAGCATGTGGAAGACATGTTTGCCAGTTCTCTAGACATGAGAAACATCTTAGTTGACCACTTAAATTATAGGGATGATTTGGAATCTACTACATCACCAACGTCAGTATTCGTGAGTGGAAATATCAGTTTTGTCTATTTGTTTCGAGGTTGTGCATAAATGTCCTCGCAGACATGAAAAGATTCTAGTTAGTCGGTGGTTTACAGCATGCCCCACCAAGCTAAAGTTTCAGGTTTGTGGAGAAATAATTCCCAGTCTATATCTTCGGAATTATGTTGAGCAAGTGATCGGTAGGATACTGCTGTGTGCTTGATATCGAGAAGTACCGCGAAAATGGTATAATATTATGGTAAACCATGCGAAGATACATGTGTTCCTTTAATCCTGGAGTCTGGAGATGGGTGTAGATAAAACAGGCAAGCAAGCGGGGTCGGACTAGAAACAGCAACGCATTTGTTCCGAGGGGGATCGAGCCTGAATTTGTAGAACAGTTCTGGGAGTGACTTCATTCGGCTGAAGGCACTCTGGTCACCTGTCAGGGTTGGATGACTGCCGACCTCTCAGGGAAATTTTTAGTGCCGCGAGAAGTGTATACGGTGCAGCCTGTCTTCGCAATATATGTACAAATGATGTAAAATGGCTGATTTTGTTCGGCACAGGATACGAATTGTATGTTTACTACATCGACTTGGTACGCAGTGATATATTGCTGGGTTGCAGGTCTGTTCTGCGCTCTAATATTCAAGCTCCTGTCTTCAGTGGGAGAACAGTGTAATTGAGTAAGAGTCTTTCAATATTTGATGATCTGTAGGTCACTTTCAAGGGTTTAATTGTCAGTGCAACATTGTGATCTGTACAAAATGCAATCATACTACTCTATTCATTCACAAGACATCCTTTGTGCCAGGACGTAGGAGCGCCTACAAACTGATTCGAACAGGAATGGAGGTGGAGGCAAGGTATGTATGGAAAGTTCTGAGAAAGCAAGTGTTCAAAGACAAGTTGAAGCAGACCATCCATCTATGGTGGGGATACCATCACTCATCCACCACTGTGGCGTTATGACATCTCCAGACCTGTAGCTGTAGGATACCGAAAATTTCAGCCATTTTTGTCTCTTTTGTAAGACAGTGCTTCGAATTCTGTTTGCGTAAATGTTCTGATTTTCCTCCCCATCTGTGCTTATAGAGCCGGCCGCGGTGGCCGAGCAGTTCTAGGCGCTACAGTCTGGAACCACGCGACCGCTACGGTCGCAGGTTCGAATCCTGCCTTGGGCAAGGCTGTGTGTGATGTCCTTAGGTTAGTTAGGTTTAAGTAGTTCTAAGTTCTAGGGGACTAATGACCTTAGCAGTAAAGTCCCATAGTGCTCAGAGCCAGTTGAACCATTTTTTGTGCTTATAGAGCGCTCTCTTTCCAAACAAAAAGAACGGTGAGAAATTTTAACGTTTCTGAGATGTATATTGATAGCAGGACGAACATTTTGTACAATGCATCAGCTATGCCGGGTACATGTGCATAGCTAGACACAGCCCGCATGTCCTTTTAGGATCGCTAGGAACAATGCACCCTGTGCTATTCTGTGATGTCAGTATCTGCAGGTATCGTGTCAGGAATGGTAAACACATGTGCTGCCCAGAGGCGTTTCGCGTATGGGACTAGCGTGAGCATGCCTTGGACTTCTGTTATACCAGAATAACAGTCGAAGAACTCTAACTGTATGCCCGAAAATAGACCCAACTTTCACCTGCTCGCTGTAGGCAACAGCAGCATGAGAGCGATGGCACATGCTGACCTGCCTCCTTTGGTGGCTCGCAGTGGCGTCGACACGTGTGTGCCCTTGAAGCATCTTTGCTCTGCAAATAGGTCTTTAATCTCATCCGGTCATGTCAACAACAGTGCCTAAGTGGTGACGTATTTTGAGAGGAATTTCTCAGATGTCAAGTATGAAAGGGATGCCGCTGCCTCATGCTTGAGGGACCCAAATGGGCACCTGTGCATCTCTTGGCAAGTGATGGTGTATCCTGACTTCTGAGAGTGTCTGCGGTAGTCTCCTGTGCGGTCCAGTGGACGTGGGGAGTGGCGGGTGCTGCCTGAGCACGTTGTTTGCATGTCTGTTGCATTATTTTGCGACTTGATCTGTACACTGTGCTGTGCGTTATTTGGACAGTTTATGAGTGGATTTCGTGTGTGCACATCAGTGTACTGCATTATTTAGGAGGAGTTTGCATGTCTGTATGCTGCGTACTGAAATTATTTCGGTAATTTAGGCGTTGTTTGCATGACAGCAGAGCGTTATTTCAGTAATTTATGAGTAGTTTACAGGTCCCTAGATTGTGTGGCGAGACCCAAAGCATGTCAGAGCATGTGTTTTCTATCAGTGTGATAAATGTACTACCTAAAATCCATCCCTAAATAAATTGTTCCAAAATAAATAAAATACGCGCCTTCCTCTCTCCAGCAGCCTAGCACAAGCTGAGTCATTTTCCCCTCCAGACAGCCACCTTGGGTTATGTCACAGAATGGACGACAGCGCCCTCTGGTGGCAGTGATACGTACTAGATCAATTGGACTCTGGACCCTATGGTGACCACACTGTTTCCCTCCATTTCCCCCCACCATCTTTGATTATGTCGCTGATTGGACGAGGGCCCTCTGGTGGCAGTTCTGTGTACTAGGTCAGTTGGACTCCAGACCCCATGGTGACCACACTGTTTCCCTCGATTTCCCACCGCCATCTTGGATTACGTCACAGAATGGATGACAGCACCCTCTGGCGGCAGTACTGTATACTAGGTCAGTTGGACTCCGAACCCTATGGTAACGACACTGTTTCCCTCCATTATCGCCAACCATCTTGGATTACATCATGGAACATGACTCTGGGTGCCTATTCTGAATCTTTTCGCCATTGTGCCGATCGTTTTGGTACACAAGAGCACCGAACGGTCTAGTACTCGAATTAGACCACCTGTATTATTCAGTATGCATTTTGGAAGTGATACCATTTGGGTCTAGAGAACCGAAGCGCTGTTGTCTGTTCGCATCGTGCAAGCCATCAAAAGTAAGCGGCCGCAGATCCGCGCATGCCCAGTGCAGCGCGCACAGCGCTACGAACACAAAGCGGCTAGCAGATGACACAGGCGCGCTATTCTTCGAAGTACCGAAAATTGCGTTTACGTTGCCATAACGCATGACGCCACATTCCATCGAGCTGACGTGCTCGACTTCATCGCTCTTGCCTCCTCCTTAACAATATCAGGCGCAGTATATCCATTTCCATGATTCTCAGCTGAAATGCATAGAAATTTTTAGTTTCCCTGATCGCATGTTACCATGCATGCATAATAACGATGGCGTATTTGACTGTATTCTGCAGATTGTCGTAAATGCCGAATTATGTAATCTTATTCTCATTCACACTGACAACGTATTTTGGATTTTACGTTTCGGAAAATGAGTTAAGAATAGTGTGTAGTACGACATTGTAGTAATACATCTATAAAAACAAGCGAAAAATTGATTCTGAGAGTTTCAAAGAATAAGAAGATAATCAGTTCGATCTCTAGGAGCGAGTTATAACCACATTCTCCTTAAGTAGCCCACTTCCCTATATGATACGTCAACGATTCGGATCTTCAAAACAAAATTGAAACAACGCATTTTCGAGAGCTCCTGCAGTTCGTCGAAGTTTATAACATGCATCTCATGAAAGAAAATGTTTTGTATATGGTGCTACAGTCTAAAAATATTATGACTGAGATCTTTCGTCTCTGTCTACTGTTGTTGAGGATTTGGTCGCAGATAAATACTTGTGACAAGCAAGATTATGAAGATGACTGCTGCTAGTTACATTCCCAGTAATTTAAATTGTGTTCCCTTAGATTCCTGTCTAACTGCATACTCGGAAATCGCAACATTTTCGAAAAACATGGTGAATTATTTATGACAAGAAAAAATATAAAGGTCACCGCCGGTTGTTTCACTCACAGTAATTTAATCTCCAGCAATTTCATATTTCTTTTTTAAACACACAGAAATCACGAAATCGTTACTGAGGAAGTGCTCTCTTACATGTAAGTAATAACAAATATTGCAGAAAAATCTTAACTTACACGAATAACAATGTCTCAGAACTGGATCCATTATGGCATTGCCTTTAAGGTCGCTGGAGAGTATGGTTATGTCGGGTAGCCTGGTTCCATTGAGTTTTGCCTTCCTATCGGTTTCCCCTTATGGTAAAACCCCCTTTCTACTTACAAGTTGAAACTTTTCTTCATTGGGAAACGCAGCTTGAGTGATATGCATATCATCCCAAGGCAGAGTTTCAATGAGTTTCTGGAATGGCGCCTGTTAAAATGTAGCATATCAAGGAAGCAAAGAATAATTCTCGGCGTCATTCATTTGGAGAATGAAATATGTTTCTCGACTCTCTCAGGTAGGACACTGACCTGATCTTTCTCCATATTGAACTCAGCCGAATGCTCAACAAGAAAGTGAGCATCACATCCTCTTAAATTATGGAAGAAAACGAGTATGTGCTTTGGTAACCGGTACTTCTAATTGCATGCATTGTGACATGATCCATGGAACTTCCCCATAAGATGACAGAGGTTCCTATGAGGAGTTTCTGCTTTTCTATCTAATGGCAGCCCATAAATATGACAGTGAATGGCGTTGTTGTAATGATCTTGATTCTACTTCGATTTGGTCATGGGAACATTATCACCTTAGAACTTATAACCTCCCATGAAAGTTTTCGAGCTCAGTGAACAGCTAAATTACAGGATTATCCCAGGCATAAGATTTTCAGCAGTTAAGACTCGAATCATAGGATGATACCATTTGGTATGCTGCCGCATATGGTATGTGTTTTTCTGTAACCGTGGTATGTGAAGCTGTAGGGTCACCTTCAAAGTTGGTCACGGGAGCAAAGAGTCACACAAAGTCAGTGCACACTAAAAACAGCCACTGCTCCTGATGGTGAGCATTTTTAAACTTCATGAATTTGTTTTCCTAAGTAGGCATGATAACATGTACTGGTTCCTTGGAAGCGCAATGTACTAGATGTGCCGTTAATAACTTGTCTGAGGAAAAGGTATTGAGGCACCTTAAGCAAATATGCTGTTTATCCTTACGTTCACCCAGCTGGGAGGCGAGAAGGCGGGGCATATCTTTGATCCAAACGTAATGATAATTGCTTTTCTCCTTATTACTCCCATCGGAAAAAAGCGCATATTTACATGAATCTTATTCTCACTGGCAAATCCTGAGAAATGAAGGAGACCAACGACTATTCGTTTGCCCTGCTCATCTGGCTTGCCTTTCTTCTCCAGGTCATAAAAAAGCACCGATATTCCAGTATTCCGCACCTCAGATTTAGGTATGTCCTGGATGTTGACGGCGGAACGCGATACTGTCAAAGTTATGAGCTCTGGGGATAGTCTCTTTAAGTACATTGTATTTAACTGTACGCTGCGGATCTTTTGTGTAATTTTCTCGCAAGCCAGGATTGAGCGTGCTAAACAAGTCTGATCCTTTTTATTTTCGACATTAATGCATATACTCTTATTAGCTATACCTTTACGTAGTTCTTTATAGCTAGATCCTCCATTTACTGGACCACAGACATGTGCATGAATGTATAGGTGTAGTATATGGCTGAGTGCTTTAGCTGACCCCCTAACTTTCATCTAAGAAAACCAGTCCATTATAGCACTCAAAATGGATTCACGAAACCACTCGACGATTGAAATGCTCCACGTTATCATGCCATTACTTCCCCCCCCCCCCCCCCAATGATAATGAAGATTTGTCTCTTCAATGCTGGAGGCAACTTTGGGGGATGCAACAGTTCGCTGCAGAGCACTACACTGCATGTAACGGCAGTGTACCGCAGATCACTGAGTACTTTGAGGAGCTCCGTTTCTACGACTGGAAGCCACACTGTTAGAAACCCGACAGGGCTGTAGTAACATCCTGGCGGATTCTCGATCCTTGTGAACGAGATTCGCTCCTCAAAGGCGTCTGCAATCACGGAGTATTCAAACTGCTGTATGGTGTCACTGATTTGATGTCTTTCAGTAAAAGGACAGGAGAGGGAACTGCCGCTATCCCCGGGATCATCACTATTACCAATACTATAACTACAACTAGATGATGTAGCTGCTTGCGGTGCTGTGTTGACGGTGTGTAGCATACCTCGCGAGATTGATGAGGACAGGATGTTGGAAGAGGGGGAGGAGGAGACCCTGCAGAGTGGGAGCAGTATGAGCGGTCTGGCTGCTGCAGCGCTGACCTGCTTGCCAGAGGGATTTTATTAGAAAGATGGAGCCCCTGCACGCCCACACCAACGTGGTGACCAAACCAAAAGTTCTACTGTCACCTCCGTCAACATGTTAGTTATCTAGTAAGTGGATCACAGGATGCTGGGCTGTGATGTTATCCGTGCGTCTGGGTAAGACTATGCATTAACACGGTCCATGAGGTGATAGACAGTGGACGAAACGCGAGTGAGGGTAGCGATTTGAAGTGCAGAGGGAAAAAAGTGACAAGGCTCGTGCCGTGGGAAAAAGCCTCTGTGACAGTGGAATGGGTAGTAAGAGCATTAGTGGCTTACTAGCTGCGATAGTTAATACAAGGTTGGATTTGCTGGTATGGGTATCATGCATCATTACCGTGGCAAGCGATGGCGATGTATCCCAGTTGCTGCAGTTGCTACATTCCTGGAACAATCAAGATCGTTATATAGTAGTGGGAGATCATCCATAGAGCATCTCACTGTGTGGGGGATGTGTGGAGCTTGTCTGCATGCAGTGTACGGTACAGCTTCCCTGGGTGGTGCCAGTTATTCGGCAGTGTATTCCAGCTGGATATCCAGTAATGGCGTCTGATTAACAGGGGCTCACCTGTACCATAGATGCTAGGTCCTTACAAGTATGTCTTTTGGTCTTTTATGTTTCCATCTATGGTTGTGGTCGTAGTTCCCCAGATACAGAATAAACGGGTTCTGCGAATGTCTGGAGTTTCTGTATAGTCTTGTGGTGAGTTTGTGGATTACCTCCGTGAGAGTCTCAAGTCGGTATTCCCGGTGAAGGTCCGCGGTGCGTGTGTATCGTGGAGCATTGCTTATGATTTGGAATACTTTGTTTTGTATGAGCTGCAGACGGCGCAGGCTTGTAGGCGCAGCGTATCCCCAGACAGGAGCTGCGTACGTCATCAGGGGTCGAATAAATGTCATGTACATGGACCTCGACACCCCCCTTCTGTTCAGTGTGCTACGCCTGTTGAGCATAGGGTAGAGCTGTTTGAGCCTCGCGCTAGCTCGGTTGGTCATGTGTTGTATGTGGTCCCCCCAGAGTAATTTCCGGTCCAGCCAGACACCTAGGTATTTGACTTTCTCACAGAAACGTATTGGGCGTGCATGTAGAGTTATTGGTCTGCAGTGTCGGTGTTTGCGCAGTTGCTTCGGTCTTCTAGTGAACAGAACGGCTTCGCACTTGTCGACGTTTACTCTAATACGCCATTTCTCCAACCGAGGCTCAGCCACTCTGAGTGCAGTCTGTAAGCGTGACGTAATGTTTGATGGTTTCCAATCTTGCGCGAGGACGGCTGTGTCATCCGCGTAGATTGCCATCGTTGTGTTGTGTGTGGTTGGGAGATCGTTTGTGTAGAGGTTAAACAGTAGGGGCCCTAGGATGCTTCCCTGGGGTACTCCCGCGTGTATACCGTGTCGTGTTGATTGTTTTCCCTGCACGTCGGTGTTGAAACTCCTGTCTGTGAGGTATGAGTGTATTAGACGCACCAGCCCGTCGGGGAATGCCGCGTCGCTGAGTTTGCGAATGAGGCCGTTGTGCCATAGACGGTCGAAAGCCTTTTCGATGTCCAGGAACACTGCCCCTGTTGCTTTGTTTGTGTTGAATCCATGTGTTATATGTTCAACGACCCGTAAGAGTTGTTGTGTTGTGGAGTGGTGATTCCTGAAGCCGAATTGCTCCAGTCTCAGGATGTCATTTGTTATGCAGTGCCTAGTGATGCGTTTGAGAATCACCTTCTCAACAATCTTACTGAGCGAGCTCAGAAAGCTGATGGGTCGCTAATTTTGTGGGAAGCTGTGGTCTTTCCCTGGCTTCCTGAACATCAGGACCTTGGCGAGTGTCGCCTACGGATGCCATTGCAGAACTAGTATGGGGACGGCGGCGGGGCGGCGGCGAGAGCGGGAGCAGCCGCAGCGGCGGATTCTCGCGCAGCGACTGCGACGCCCTTGCTGGAAAAGCATACCACACAGGATCCCTACTCGATGTTATGGGCTTCACCACCTCCTATAACTGCGCCATGGCGTATTGCAGGAATTGTCCCACAGACGTGGCCACTGTAAAAGAGAGAAAGAATAGCTAACACAATTAAGCACAATGTTCCTGATTTGAATCTCTACGTACCAGGTAATTCCCCATCCTGTTCTAACGTCTCTGCCGTTTGCCGCCACTGACGCTACTAATGATGCTTGTTGCCACTGAACGCTTCACGTGAGATGAACCAAACTACCGATTAACGCACACGAGCGAGAACAATACATTTGACCTAGCACTAGGGTGGTTGACGACAGAATGATGGAGACTGGATGTGGGGTGCTCTTTACAAATCCTCTGCCTTCTCCACCCACCACTTCCCTCAAGGAGCCAATACGAACGCACCGTTTTACCCAACCTGCAGATAAATGCTGGTCTGAGCGTGCCGGACAGGTCGGTGACTGTCTGAGCACGCTGGAAATGTCTGTACCGGTCTGCAAGTACTGCCTGTGTCCTGCTGGTTGTGGGTTTCTGCTGTTCGACAAAACCGAAAGTGAGATTAAATAGCGGTAAATCTCGCCCCATTTCGCAATAACTCTACCTTCAGCTTTCTATGTATCTAGGGTTGCCATAATTTCTGTCTGACAAACCGGGACAATTCTCTCAAATTAACTAAAAATGGACGTAATTTGGGAAGGAGAAATCGGACCAAAGTGGGATACTTCTCTTAACCTTAAAAAAGTGAAAGACTGCAGCAAATGCCTCTTTTGGTTGCAAACAGCTGCAGCTATACCAAAAGTAATGGAACCTATTTATGTGAGAATATGCATGCTAGACCTATCCAAACTCCACATGTACAGCTTTCATTATGAGTTTGCAAAATCTCATTTCGTATATCCTAAATTACTTTATATGGATGCAGATAGCTTCATCTATTGCGTGAAGAACTGTGGTCCATATGAAGTAATGAGGTACCAAAGTAATGAATTTGACATGTCCTCATACACAGCTGATAATCCTTATGGTATTGTTCCACAGAACAAGAAGGTTATTGGCCTTATGAAAGATGAGGCGAATGGATTACTGGCTGTAGAGTCTGTAGGTATGTGATCAAAGATGTACACATCTAGCACATTGGAACGTGCATCCAGAGGCAGGTTAAGGGTTTGCATTGTAAGGCATCGAGAGCCCTGTCTATGAAAGACTACTTGCAGTGCCTGTACAGTGGTGTTCACGGTGCTGCAATACATCTGCCGCATATGGTATGGCAAACTAGTATTTGATGGAGAGGACACAAGGTGTACACTGTACTGCAATCTAAAATCAGACTGTCGCCTCATGATGACAAAAGGGTCATTTGTGATGATTGGACTGAAACTCTCCTGTCTCACACTACTCACTTGTACCGAGAGAAGGGGTGGAGGATTCTGATTGAGTGAGAGGGAGAGAACGAGAGAGAGAGAGAGAGAGAGAGAGAGAGAGATAGAGAGAGAGAGAGTCTCTGTCTGTAGGGTTGTGGTATGACCGTTTTATCACAGTGTAAGTAATTTTATGTGCGTGTGTTTTTGTGTGTCTCATGTAAATATTTATTTATGTATGAGTACTGTGTACATGTGTAGGTACACACACCATGTGGGAAAAAGCATAAAAAACAAGAAAAAATTTATATATTTATGTGTAAACATATATGGACACCATGTCTGTGAAAAAAATGTAAAAGAAAGTTAGAAAAGGTAAAAAAAGCATCAACAGAAAAAATATTAATATTTAATTATTCATACACAAATTATATGTACCATGTAAATGTATATATCTATGCAGCACATGCGCTTTGTAAATAGAATAGTTTTTAAGTTTTTCACCTGCCACTAGCCTTCTAAGTCAGATTAGTTTTAAGTGTACCCAGTCCATCAGGATTATTGTGGAACCTTTGCTATTGGGGCTGTGTAAATTAGCGTTACTGTTGTAGTGTGTAAGTTAAAAGAATCTCTGAACTGAAATATCAGAGTCAAATTGTACCTCAAGAACTATATTGTACCCATCACTATTAAAATTCTCATTCTTTGCACTAATTTTGAAAGCTTTGAGAGACGTGAGATATATAAAAGAATAACTTTTCACTTACCTTCATTATCTCGTTGTTATTGTTGGTGGCTCAAAGTCTTGGCTAGAGGTACATTCTTGTGGCTGAAATTTCTATTTTGTAGGTTCTTGATGACTAAATAAGTGATGAAGATTTGCCTGTATCATTCTTGAATATTATTCTTTGTCACATCTTTTAACACCACACCGTTTTTAAATTTTCCACATTGAAAGAAAACCAATAATTACATTGTTGGTGACAAACATAGAAAACGTCTACTTCCATCAGAGGCATGTCCACCACTACTTACATTCTGCAGTACTCACATTATTCCAAAGAGTTTACAAAGCAAAAGAGTTTACAAACTTTCTTTACCAAAGAAGAAGCTTCACCAAATTACATAATTATTTTATAAAAAGTCCTGAAATAAATTCAAAAATGAGAGTTAGATTGTACAATTAATAATATGAATTTTAAGTATACCAGAAATTTCCTGATTTCAAATATTTAGAAAAGAAGAGTAATTTCAACCGTTGATACATATCGATTGTAACACAATAATTTCTTTTTTATACATTTTAGCCAGAAATATAATATATTGTATACAAAATCATATGAATTCTTTTAATGAAACAGCTGAGATAATTTTAACCTATGCAAGAATCGATAGTATACATGGTATCGGTTATCTCTATTGAAAAAGGGTAATGTAAGTGTAGGGTGATTCATTATAACCTCAAGAAGTAAATTATAATCTCAAGAACTATATTGTATCTCAGGAACTGAACTGTATCTGTGTGAACTGTATAAATGAAAAAAAATTGTTACCATACATCTTTGTTATTGACTCAAGTGGTGTATTATTCGTGATTGTGCTTATGTCGTTCGTCTAAGACTCACGCCTCAGTAATGTGTTTACCTTTTTCGGCGTGCACTGCAGCTGTAGCGGTTATAAAGCTGAGTACTTATTTACTAAACTTATTTGTGCACTGTTATACAGTTATTGTCAGCAGCTCGTGGTCTTGCAGTAGCGTTCTCGCTTCCCGCGCACGGGGTCCCAGGTTCGATTCTCGGCGAGATCAGGGATTTTCTCTGCCTCGTGATGACTGGGTGTTGTGTGTTCTTCATCATCATTTCGTCATCGTTGACTCGCAAGTCGCCGAAGTGGCGTCAACTAAAAAGGATTTGCAATACGGCGGCCGAACTTCACCGCATGGGGCCTCCCGGCCAACAATGCCATACGATCATTTCATTTCGTTTTATACAGTTATTAAATTTCATAGTTTTCAGCGGTGTTTCACGCCGTTTGTGGTGAAATGGCGATTTAATAAACTTTTGGAAACGTTCGCTCATGGTGTTTTTTAGAGTTTTTGGTGCATTGAAGTCGTTTGGTGAATTTCGTGCTTTAGTTTTCAACTGACTTTTCTTACTGTTTCTAGTGAAATATTTCAGTAAAATTTTCATCCAGTCTTTTAACTTCGTTTAGTGTTCCAGTGGCCGTCTGAAGTTTTTGGTTTTAGCTAATAATATTGTGACGTTTTGTTAGTATTTACATTAGCTGTTGTTGCTTTCTTAGTAGGCACAGAATTTCGAGACCATTATTGTTAGTTCTATAAATAGTTCTACTGGTGTAACTGAGCTTTGGTAATGTAAGCGTATAGTTTTTTTTCAGTAACTGTAAAATTTTACCATGAGTGAGAAGTGTGGGGTCTGTCATAGGTTTGTGAGTAGTGGGCTATGGTGTGGTGTTTGTTCTAAGTATTTTCATTGGGGGGAATGCAGCGGGGAAGCCAGTGGTCATTATAGTGAGATCCTCTCCGGGAATGCAGAATCTGTATTAGAAAGAAGTTGATAGAGGAGCAGGAGCGTAAGTTCTGTTCCCTTCAAGTGCAGTTACAAGGCGCAAAGGAGGAGCTAGATAGTTTGAGGAGGGTGAAGGGTTGTGGAGAATGGGAACTGGCCATTGGCAAGAAGGCAGCTAGGAAGAGGAGATATTCAGACAGTTTTACTTTGCGTATATGCAATAGATTTGACCAACTGTCAGAGTTGAGTGGAGAGGAGTCTCGTGTGGCTGTAGATGTAGGGAACATGCGGCAGTACTAAGCAGTTCGGAGGCCTAGATTAGTTACAAAGTCTAGCAGAAAGAAGAAGAATCTACTGCTAGATAGTTCTCATGATTGAGGTCTGGGCCAGCAGTTACAGGAAGTGTTGGGGAGTGAGTACCAGGTCACCAGCATTGTTAAGAGTAGTGCAGGGTTGGCTCAAGTGACTGACAGCATAGGGGAGTTATGTAGGAATTTTATGAAGGGGGATCAGGTAGTCTTAGTGGGTGGAGCAGGGAACAGTCTTGAAAGGGACGGGGAATGTGATGTAGGCGGTGACATGGTAAAGATAGCTACTCAAACTGGTGGCACTAATGTGCATTTCATACAACTGTTTCAGCGTCATGATCAGCCTCACCTCAATGCGGATGTTAGGTGCGTTAACGTGAGACTGGGGAGAGTGCTGATGGCAAAGGGCATGGTTCACATCTCAGTGGTGTCAGTTGGGTCTATCAGTAGATCGGGTTTCACTAGGCATGGCCTGCACCTCAATAGGTGTGGGAAGGGGAGGCTAGCTAAGCTTATAGGTGACAGTGTAGTGGGTTGTGGTGGTGGGGTCACTAATGGAAAAATTCCTGTAGTAGTTGGTGTTAAAGTTGCACCTTTACCAGGATACAGATTAGCTGGCTGTTTCTCAACTAGGGTGCAGGGGAACAGTAGCAGCCATAGACAATATCTTTATTCATTCTTCGTTACTAGATGGGCATTCTGTTAGTAAAATCGTGAATGGCCTTCCAGACCATGTTGCACAAATTTTAACACTAAAAGGCTCTTGTAATCAAACCAATGTCATATTTAATTACAAACTATGTACAAAAGTTAATCATAACATAGATGATAAACACAATGCTTTCCTTAACACATTTCTCATGCTCCTTGAGAGTTGCTTTCCATTAGAACATTCTAAATGGGGTACTAGCAGTAATAGGCAGCCCAGGTGGCAGACTAGTGGGATAAGGATATCTTGTAGAACAAAGTGGGAACTATATCAAAATGTTAGAAGTAGTCACAATCAAGCTACAGTAGCCCATTACAAACAGTATTGTAAGGTGCTTAAAAATGTTATTAGGAATACAAAGAGTATGTGGTATGCAAATAGAATAGCTGATTCAGAGGACAAAATTAAAACCATATGGTTAGTTGTGAAAGAAGTGTCTGGTCAGCAGCACATGGCTGACAATATAAAGCCAGTTTACAGTAAAAATATTTCTGTTACTGATAAATCAGATATATGAACAGAATTTAACAAGCATTTTCTGACCATTTCTGGTGAATTAAATAAAACTTTAGTTTCTACAGCAAATCATGTAACTTTATTGGCAAATGCCTTTCTGCGATTGATGTTTGAAATACTCAGTGATACAGACAAGAGGAAGATTGAGTCAATAATTAAATCACTGAAGACTAAGCACTCTCATGGTTATGATGGAGTGTCTATCAGAATATTGAAGTAGTGAGCTGCACATGTTAGCCCTGTATTTAGCCATATTTGTAATTTTTCCTTTAGGAATGGTCAGTTTCCTGAGCGATTAAAGTGCTCAGTAGTAAAGCCGATTTATAAAAGGGGAGAAAGGGATAGGCCTAATGTAGTAATTTTAGACCTATTTCTATGCCATCGGTGTTTGCAAAAGTTATTGAAAAGGCTGTGTATGTAAGGATAATTGATCATTTTATATCACACAAAATGCTATCAAATGTATAGTTCGGATTTAGAAGTCGTTTAACAACTGAAAATGCTATATTCTCTTTTCTCTGTGAGGTACTGGATGGGCTAAACAAAAGGTTTCGAACGTTTGGCACATTTTTTGATTTGACTAAGACATTTGAATGTGTTGATCACAAAATATTGCTCCATAAGTTGGGTAACCCTAAAATATTTCTGTTTGCTGATGACACTAGCTTGTTAATAAAGGATGTTGTGGGAAACACTGGCTCGGTTTCAAATAGTGCAGTACATGGCCTAAGTTCATGGCTTGTAGAAAATAAACTAACGCTAAATCACAGTAAGACTCAGTTTTTACTGTTTCTAACACACAATTCAGCAAAACCTGACGTTTTAATTTCACAAAACAGGCATATGACTAGTGAAACTGAACAGTTCAAATTTTTAGGTATTAAGATAGATAGTAAGCTGTCGTGGAAAGTCCACATTCAGGATCTTCTTCAAATACTAATTCTGCCATTTTTACTATTCGAGCGGTATCAGAAGTGACTGATCGTTCAACACGAAAATTAGTCTACTTTGCTTATTTTCATTCGCTTGTACCATATTGTATTATATTTTGGGGTCTAAAAGGATATTTTTGGCTCAGAAACAGGCAGTTCGGGCAATAAGTGGTGTAAGTTCACAAACTTCTTGCCAATCCCTGTTCACAAGTCTGGGTATTTTGACATTGGCCTCTTAATATATATATTACTTACTGTCATTTCTTGCTAACAGTATTAGCTTATTCTCAAGAATAAGCACCTCTCACTCGGTTAATACTCGGTAGAAAACAAACGTGCGTTTGGATTGGACGTCTCTAACTCTTGTGCAAAAAGGTGTGCAGTATACTGCTGCATAAATTTTCAATAATCTACCACTCGAATTCAAGAATCTTAGCAGTAATCCACGTGCTTTAAAATCGAAACTGAAGGGTTTCTTCATGGGTCACTCCTTCTATTCTGTCGAGAAGTTCCTTGAAAAATTAAGCTGATTCTTATTATATTGCTGGTTGCGTTTCCTTAAAGTTATGGACTGACTTTTTTTGGGTTCATAAACATTTATTTTAATTTGTTATTACTTTTGTATTGTAATTTCATGTACTGAGATTTGCTCCTCAATTTAGTCCTACGGAACTTGACGTGTAAATAAATAAATAAAAAACTTATGCCCTATTTCATTGTGTAAATATACGTATATAAAGAATGTGCATGATACAAATGACATTAGTTTTTCTGAAGATGAGTGCTAAGATGACAGTAGTTCACTTGCCAGAGGTGTAGGCCAACTTTTGTAGGACCAGTTAGGATCAGAATACCATGTCACAATTTTTTTTAAACCTACTGCTGGTCTGGGCCAGGTGACAGAAGATTTAGGTTCAATCTGTAAAGATTTTACCAAGGAAGACACCGTGGTTATTGTGGGTGGGCCAGGCTTTAGTATTGACAGAGATCCTGGGTACAATATAGAGTGTGACCTGGCAAAGATTGCATCAGAAACGAGACATACCAGTGTTGAGTTTCTGTCTGTTCTGAGACGCCATGACCAACCTCATTTAAACTATTGTGTCGGGAGAGTTAATTTGGAGTTGGAACGGCTACTTGGGTCAGGTGTGGGGTCACATATTAATTTGGTTCCTGTTGATTCTCTCAGTAGGTGGCCTATATCTCAAGAGGAAAGGGAAGGGTTCAAATGGCACTGAGCACTATGCGACTTAACTTCTGGGGTCATCAGTCGCCTAGAACTTAGAACTACTTAAACCTAACTAACCTAAGGACATCACACACATCCATGCCTGAGGCAGGATTCGAACCTGCGACTGTAGCGGTCGCTCGGCTCCAGACTGTAGCGCCTAGAACCGCACGACCACACCGGCCGGCAAAGGGAAGCGTAAACTGGATGGGCTAATAGCAGGAAATGTAAGGATGAGAGGCACTGCCATGGGTGGTAATATACCAGTGGTAATAGGTGTTGGAGCAGCACCTTTTTAAGGATAAGTAGGACAGAATAATGTCAAGTTCTGAGAGAAGTAAAGATTGAAACAAACCTTCAGTTTGAGAAAGAAATCAAACAGCATAATCCTGGCACATTGAATCAGCAGAAATTTTATTTCCACCCGATTTCACCTCGATAAATTTGAAATGCCAACTATCTTTAGTGCATCAAAATATTCGTAGAATTAGATGTAAAATTAATGAACTACTTATGTGCATTGATGAATTACAGTTATCGAACCCAGTTGATATAATCTGCCTCTCTGAACATCATGTGACCATGTTAAACCTTACAGAATTTAAGTTAGCCTCTTACTTCTGTAGACAAAATATGGAGAAAGGAGGAGTTGCCACATTTGTTAAAACAGTTTTAAATTTAAGAATACTGACATTAATAAATTTTGCTTAGAGCAGCACTTAGATACAGAGATATAATTTCATAATAGGTCCTTTATAATAGTAGCAATATACAGAGCACCTTCAGGAAATTTCAGCCTGTTTATAAACGGTCTTGAGGACATTTTAGTTCTCATCTAAAATCAAAAAACCAAGAACTAGTGTTTGCTGGTGATTTTAATATAGATGGCCTGATAAAACACTGTCAGTGAACAAGCAGTTACTGAAATCAGTTACATTGTCTTTCAGTTTAATTTCCACAGTAAATTTCCCAACTAGGGTATACAAAAGTTCTAAGACTGCCATTGATAATATCTTTATAGACAATTCTAGGCAACTAAGCCACATTACAAAAACAGTAGTAAATGGGCTATCTGACCATGACATGCAGCACCTAACATCAAAATTTGAAATTGTCAGGGTAAAACATCTATCAGAACTGAGTACAGAAGGCCAATAAAACAGTCAAAAACTGAGAAATTTAGAAGAGTGCTCAAAGAAATTAATTACACAGATGTTAACAGCATCCAAGTCACAAATGGAAAATACAAAACATTAATTAATAAAGTTAGCACCTTATTTGAAAACTGTTTATCCCTGAAGGTAACTCAAATTAAGCAGAAGTCTAATAAGAAACCATGGATCACACAAGAGATAAAGATATCATGTGAGACAAAAAGGAAACTCTATCTGATATGTAGGGACACCTTTGATACTAGCATTATAGCTCATTACAAAAATTACTGCAAAATATTGAAGAAGGCTATCCAGAAATCTAAACACCTGCATTATGAGAAGAAGAAAAATACACCCAGCAATAAAATAAAAACAATATGGAGTGTAGTAGCATGCAGAGGTGCATCAAACCAGTCTCTGGACTGAAGACCACAATAACAACAACATGGAATATAGTTAAGTCAGAGACAGGTAGGACCAGAAATGAGGAGGAACAAATAGCTCTAAAAATAAATGAAACGCTGGTAACAAACGCATGTTGTGTTGCAAACCATTTAAACAAGTATTTTGTCTCTGTTAATGATAGGGTAGGGTTGTCAGGTTCAGTAAATAATGCAATGGAATATCTGAGACGAGTGCACATAAGCAATCTGAGTAAAATGGAATTGACATTTA
Source organism: Schistocerca serialis cubense (assembly GCF_023864345.2). Lineage (NCBI taxonomy): Eukaryota > Metazoa > Arthropoda > Insecta > Orthoptera > Acrididae > Schistocerca > Schistocerca serialis. The sequence continues at coordinate 260,460,497 of NC_064642.1, forward strand.
CTTCACCCAGAGAAATAGAATCCATGATAAAATCCTTGAAATCAAAGCATTCTAGTGGTTATGATAACATATCAACAAAGTTAATAAAAGAGTGTTCATATAAGCTTAGTCATATCTTAAGTTATTTGTGTAATCAATCACTTATCACAGGAACGTTCCCAGACTGGCTTAAATATGGTGAAGTTATACCTCTCCACAAGAAAGAGGATAAAGAAATGCCATCAAATTACCGACCAATCTCACTTTTACCAGCTTTTTGAGAAATCTTTGAAAAGGTTATGATCAAGCGTCTACTTCAGCACCTTAGTGAAAATAACGTACCGTGAGAGTCACAGTTTCTTTTTCTTAATGGTTCTGATATTGAGAAGGCTATTTACACTTACAGTGAAAATGTTCTTAATTCGTTAGACAACAAATTAGAGGCAACTGGCATATTCTGTGACCTGTCAAAGGCTTTTGACTGTGTGAATCAAGTATTCTTTTAAGTAAATTAAAATATTATGGCATCACTGGTAGTGCTGGAAAGTGATTTCAGTCATATCTTACTAATAGAAAACAAAGGGTGTCATCACATAACACTTCAGCAGTAGGCAATCAGACACCATCTGACTGGGAAGAAATTATATATGGTGTTTCCCAAGGTTCCATACTAGGTCCACTACTTTTTCTTGTGTATATTAATGACCTGTCATCTGTTACATTACCAGATGCCAAGTTTGTCTTATTTGCAGATGATACAATGATACAAACATTGCAATAAATAGTAAATCATATATAAATTTAGAAAGGGCAGCTAACCAAATTTCTACTGACATTAATAAGTGGTTCATAGCCAATTCACTGTCATTAAACTTTGAAAAGATCCACTATATACTGTTCAGAACTTCTAAGAGATTTCCTTCAAGTGTGTGTATAAAATATGATGACATGTAAATAGGAGAAGTTGAGAGTGCAAAATTCTTGGGATTACAACTTGATAATAAACTGAGTTGGGACCAACATGCTAAGGAACTGCTAAAGCGCCTAAACAAACCTGTGTTTGCAATGCGAATGAGTCAGACATAGGAGATGCAAATATAAAGAAGGCATATTTTGCTTATTTTCACTCCATTATATCATATGGTATCATATTTTGGGGTAACTCCACAAACCAAGCAAAAATTTTTAGAGTACAGAACCGTATAATAAGAGTAATGTGTAGTGTAAATCCTCATGTCGAAACCTATTCAAAGAATTGGACATACTAACCACAGCTTCTCAGTACATTTATTCTTTCATGAAGTTTGTTGTAAATAATACATCTCTTTTTCCAACTAACTGCTTAGTAAACAATATCAATACTAGGAATAAGAACAATATACATAAAGTTTTAAAATCACTTACTCTTTGCCCAGAAAGGAGTTCAGTATTCAGCAACGCATATTTTCAATAAGTTACCAGCAAGCATTAAGAGTTTAGTTTCAGACAAGGCACAATTAAAACATAATTTAAAAGAATTTTTGGTGGCCAACTCCTTCTATTTGATCCATGAATTTCTCAACAAGTGTAGTATGCCATTTTAATGAAAATTTATTATACTTTAATTTTTGGCAATACTTGGTTGTAACAGCCAAGTAAGTACCTACTGTGTGAATGATGGATGTATGGGAAGAAGATGTAAGTCTTAAGTCCGTATAAAGCGGAAGTTGAATTTTAAATCTTGTACATAATTTGACTGTTCTTAACTGAGGATTATTGAAATGAATAATTTACTTTAATTTTTGACAATTCTTGGTTGTAATGACCAAGTAACTAGCTACTGTGTGAATGATGGATTTAATGAAAGCAGATGGAAGTATTAAACCTGTAAATGTTAGAAGTTTAATTTTAATTCATGTATATAATATTACTGTTTATTGACTGAAGTTCATTAAAATTGATGAAACTCAAGTTTTTCTAATTTCATTTCTGTAATGTGACATGTATCACACCCAATAGGATCCCCTCTTTTGTGGGTCTACAAAATGAATAATTAATCTAGTCTAATCTAAATAAATAGAATGGGTGCACGGAACTACATCTATTGTGCTGCACATATTGGCTTATGGGGGCATGTGAACACACCCACTTCCGAAGGCATATAGCAAACATATCTAAAAAAATATATTTAGGAGAACCACAGACATAGTATCTGGGTGAAACTGTATACTGTCAAGATGTGAAAAAGAAGTAGACTGTGAAGTAAAATTTCATTTCTTTCTCCAAGTAATTTTACATATTCATAAGCAGACACAACACTCTTTTCGCACATCTTCTTCTAGAGTCAATGGAGAGCAGAGTACCCTAGAACTCCAGTTCTGGAAAAGCAACAAACTTGAAGATTCGACGATTCTTTGAGATCTTCCCCTTCTTCTTCACCTAGATGATGGTCGAATAATCGAAACGATATCACTATATCTTTCTGCTGTATACCAGGATTATCCCAGTGAATTCCATGACAAAAATGAGTCAGTCAGGTTGCACTCTTCCGTGATGTAGTGGTTGCTCAGAATGTCTCCCTTATTCTGATATCTTCTGTGTATGCCATGTTTTTAAATGTGAACACTCTATGCTCATCATCCTAGAAGCCATGAAGTAAAGAAATAAGTCATTAAAAATTTAGAGGCATCTTACGTGGCTACAGAAGGAGACATTTTTATGATTGTTATTCTGTGCCACAAATAAGTGCAGGGTAGATTTGGGGAATTCTCTTAAATTTCGCGCAGCTAGGGATGGGAGGCAGTAGTTAAGGGATTGATTGGTACATTGGATGGCAGATGTGGGCGATGCTGATACCTTGCAAACGAGTCTGCCAGGCAGGTTTAGAACACCGCTCACAGGCTAGCAGGCAGAGGCCCCCAAGCACTGTGTACAAATGTGAAGTAATTAGGGCAGCACAGAGCACCGACATGTTGTGAAGAATCCATATGTTGCAGTTACAACAGCACCTAGTGACCTGTGTGTAGGGGCCAAAGTGGGCTGAGGAAATATGATGTTGTAATGATCATGAAGCACTCCACTTGTTCCCTCCAGAGAAACTACATCAGAGACATATGGATAAGACGTATAAGTAATTGAGCCCAGGGGCTCCTATTGGGCAGTTGTGTCATGATTCTGTTTGTGTGCAGAACCGGAGAAAGTGACTATTGTTTAAGTTGCAGGCCAACCACAACGACCTTCTGGTAATGGATATTGGCGGCCAACCAGCCCGCTGAAGCTACCTCCAACATCTGGTGCACAGACGTGTCATTGCTGTGGTGGGGCAAGTCGCACACTGGCGCGAGGAGCGAGTGGGCTGTTAGCCTCCACTCTCTAGGTGGTATCGTCTGGCTGACTGCAAGCTGCTGTCTGCAGGGACAGGGCTGGGATACAAACTCACGGCCTCCCAGGTGCAGAGTTGTCTACAGGTACTGAAAGAGCTGTCCTGGGCGTTTGGTTGGAGCTGCTAAGGTTCACTAGAATAACGGTGGTCGGCTGCTTCCCTCTGGCACTCTACATGGAGTGCACGAGTCACACTTGAGGGAGCAGTCAGCTGCATTCCAGGCTATCAGGCACAGCTAACGCATGTGGTGGCCACTTAGCTGTGGAACGAGTAGAATCGCTACGTTCGCAAGCCTGGGCAACTGGACACCAACGCTGCAGATTCCGGCTTTTCACATTAGCACTGACCCGCGCATTCTGCGCGGCGTCATTGCTGAGTTCACAGGTGGCCCACTGTCTATCTTCGGTGTAATGAAGTCAATGACACACTTGCCTGTGGTTCTCTGCACGCTTTGGTGTGAGTCGTCCCTCTCTCCCAAACCATACCTCTTGGTCGTTCTGATATATTACAATTCCTGAGCTCGGTGCATTGTAACAATAATTATTATTGATCTTTTCAGCTATGCACCCAATAAAGTACATCTTAATTGATGGTGGTCCATCAATCTGGCACCATGCATTCGATTCATAGTGCTTAAAGAAGGGCTCACACTTTTAAATGCGTCAGGTAGCAAATAAAATCTGTGCAATATATATCACATAGTATGGTACATGTTGTATAGGGAACATGTAGTAATCAGAAGCGTTCATGTGGCGACAACTCTTAATCAGTTTCATATAAATATCCGAAATCACATTCACACATTTCTTGATTTCACAGGCTCAAACACTTTGTAAGGAGAACCATTCTCTTTTCCCAGCGAATCCATGGTCCTCAAGGCTAAGTGTCGCAACATATTGAAGAAGTAAAACTCTAGAATATTTTTTCTAATGTGTGGCTACAGCTCTGTTCTTGAATAAGCAGAGTTATGCAGTCACTATCCCCCTTTAACAGCGATAACTAAAGCATGACCATACTCTGCACAATACACTGACTACCACCTCTCAAATTCACTATTAGAATTACTTTATTACCTTATTTTCAGACACCCTGCACACACTTGAAGCTGAATAGTGGAATGACGATGGATTCATAGTGATTATTCAGTTGCACAGCTGGTGCGCTGAAAGGGACAAGCAGAAGTCTATTCTGTGCTTTGAATAAAGCATTCTTTGCATTCAAGCTTATAAGAGGTTTCTAAACAGCTCCTCCAGCCACAGGACCTAATCACGTATGTATCACCAAGTCGCCGTTTCTCGCACATATGAGAAACAAAATCATTGTATAATGCTCTCACAGGCTCTTTCGTTTTTTGCAACAAACTCGGTTTTGCAAGCTGCAACAATACATCCATCTCGTGGTGACCCTCCTCGTGCTCTGCGGTCTGAATAAATATAAGACGCCACAGAGTGTTGGCGGGATTTACAAGTATCAAAAATAGGAAAAGGTTTTGTTAAAGTAATGAAATCGTTAAAATAAAAAAAGACACTAGTACTTTTTAAAATGCCGTGCGGGATTAGCCGAGCGGTCTAAGGCGCTGGAGTCATGGACTGTGTGGCTGGTCCCGGCGGAGGTTCGAGTCCTCCCTCGGGCATGGGTGTGTGTGTTTGTCCTTAGGATAATTTAGGTTAAGTAGTGTGTAAGCTTAGGGACTGTTGACCTTAGAAGTTAAGTCCCATAAGATTTCACACACACTTGAACATTTTTGAACTTTTTAAAATTGTAATTACACCTTTTATTCACTGACAAATATGATGGCAGGAGGATTTTTTGCTACTGGTCAGTGCGAAAACAACACCCAGATGGTGCGAGTGTGGACGTTTCATAATTATTTTTATACACCTATTAATGTTAGTCATAAATGTTATGCTGTTTGAACATAAAGGTACTGTGGCTTATGTTTCGACGTGTCACTAGATGTTTGTGGGGAGTAATCAGACACTATTCATGTAAAAAAGTTTTGTATATCTAGTCGTAAGTAGAGGGCAGAATTAACGTAGTGAATTGTGATTTCAATGCATTCAGAAGTATATCTGAACGTAAGGGATGATAGATTCATTTTGCTAACAGCTGCACAATATACAAAAGCGAAGGTCAGCTGGATCTGCTATAGTGTACAAACAGGACGGGCAATAGCGCTATAACAAAATGGATGCACAGAACGTCTCCTAATCAGCTCCTTTCTTCATTGCACTATCAACTGCGATGTTAATTCCAGTACACCAACCCATATCAGTGATGTCATTCCAACCCTTTAGTCTGTGGGAGCTCTATTGATTATCACATAGCGCCGGACGCCTGTGACTTAAAACACTTGCTTGAGAGAGGCATGGCAGGAATCAGCACCTTCTGGAAGCACTTAGCTGGTGTGAGAGTGGGCATACCATAAGTCTTTTGAGTGCTATTGAAATGATACCACTTTCCCATTTCTATACTTCCGATTACTATGTGCAGTTCTTAGTGTCTACTTTCAGTTTTATGCAAACAACTTTTATATTATGTGCAGACCTTAATTACATATTTTCTGGTGTGGCATAATTATTGATATTAAATTTAATTGTTAATCCATTAATTTTCCATTTACAAAGATGTTTGTTCTTTGTAGGAGGTGGGTTCTGGAGGCAAGTTTTAATGGCAGTTGAGTGCATGTGACTCGTGGTGATGGAACAATTTGGCAGTGGAAATGTTTTGTATTTTTCGTGAGTAAACGAAGATGGCTCAAAGAAAAATTCTGCAGATTGTTATTGTGACATACACATATAGGAAGACCAGATGCAGTAAGACCTAGGATTCTCTTTCCTAGCGGAGCAACCTACATCCCAAAGAATTAAGGTTAAATATTGCTTTTACAGCAACACACAGCAACAGAGAACTGACTCTATAAATACATGTCTTTTAGTTTTTCCGGATGTTTATCTGGTGGTGGCGGAGACAAAGAAATATGTGCCTAATTCTGTAAGTGCAGTCATTACTACTCGATGTAATCTTTAACGTGTGAACCCTCTCATCACATCGAAAGTAATTGGAATACTTCCCAAGTTCGTGGGAACATTTCAGTGTGGTGAAAAAGAGCTGGGATTGTACAAAGCTGGTCTTTAATATGTTTGTATGTTTGCAGATAAAAGTCAGTGTTGCCATGTACAAAATTCGAGCAAGGATTTCAGATAAAAGAACAAAAGAACGTGATAAGTGAAGACTGACCAAATCATCGCTGGACCGCCACGGAAAAGATGAGTATGATATTTTCCAGTAACTAACTTTCTCTTCAGCTCCTTTTCATAGAGTTTGAGAGTGACTATATTGTAGGCAGGCTGAGGTGTGCAATGTGTGTGATGAAGTTTGGGGTTAGGATTTGCTTTATGTGTACTGTGTCCTCCCATAAGCATCACCATGTCTGGTTGTGAGAATACAGACGTTCCAGAAGAAACATCTGCTCCTCCACAACAAATCCACATGTTGACACCAAACTGGCAGCAATCGTCCTAAAGCCCACCGTTTTTGCGATTCGGACCAAGAGAGCAAGCATCTGGTTTACTAGTAAACTTAGCAGAACTGTTAAAATAAAATAACAAGGATCTATAACAAGGTTGACAAAAGGACATAAAAGGGCTGAAAGAGGATATTGATAGCAGATTTCAAGTTTTAAATCATACTATTGATAATCTTAATGAATCTGTTAGGACAATTAAGGAAGCTACTAAAGATACTAATGAACATAAAGCAGGCACTCTGTTAGAAACCAGTCAGCTAAGCGAATCTACGCCTTTGATTTTCAAACAGTTAATGATGGGTTGGAAAATGTAGAATCCCATGTTAAGAATACTAAGGATACTATTTACAAAGAACTCGACAGATACAATGTAGAGAGTATAAATCAATACATCAAGCAAGAAAGCACCTTCATTGAGGAAAGACTAAAACTGCAGGAATACTTTTCAAGTGTTAACCATAAAATAAGTGTTGCCTCTGAAAATATTCAAACTTTCGAATCTCGTCTGAACACTGTAGAATCGACTGTGGTGCATCATAAGTTAACAGTAGCTTTGTACCATCCTGAAACTTAGTGCTTAAGTATTTTCCCAGGGATTTTAAAATGCACCTGGTTGATTTTATCTGTCAATGCGGAGATAGCTTTCCTGCTGGCATGTCTGACTTGGCTAAAATAAAATTATTAGCAAAACGGTTTCTTGATAGCGTTGCCCTGTCTTGGGCCAATCAGTATATTAAAGCTGAAATTACGTTTAAAGAATATGAGCAGTTATTCTTAAACAAATAGAGGTCGGGAGACAAACAGGTATGCATTAAAAGTTTGTTTTTAAATTGTATCCATTACAGGCCTGGTAATATTTCGATGAGGGATTTCTGTGAAAGACAGCTGCGTAAGCTTGCACATCTCGACAAACTGCTAGATGATTTAATACTTACAGATGCTTTAAGAGAACGTTTGTCCAGAAGAGCTCAGTGGGGCCTAACCTGCGGTACTGATGACTCAACTGATAATTTCTTATGACATGTTGATAAATTAGGAACAGGTCTAGATGAGGAAGACCAATACAAAAATTCACACAACACAAACGGCGACCGGAAGGGTGGTTCTGATAATCATAGCCAGCAGAACTTTCACAAGAGACACAGAAGGAACCACCACAACAACAATAACCACAACAATCACAGTAATTGGAATGGTAATAGGAACAATAACCACAACCCCCATAACCAGGAAAACCAATAATTCCTTCACTTGAGGCCTGACAAGTGGGGGAAACTAATAAATTTTATGACCAGACGACTCTGAATATGTACGAGGAGGTATCAAATAATTCTGAGTAGCGGTACCCAGTAAATTCAACTTTTATTGAAAGTAAGTTTTGGAACATGCATCTAAAGGAAATGTATGGTGGAAAAAAAGTATTGTACCTGAATATGAATTGGAGGAGGTTTTCTTAACAAATGTGTTTTCTGATTGTTCTGTTTATACCGATGAAAAAGACTGGGATTTCTATGGAACTGCTAATCTTATGTGTTCTAAACATGCAAATTCTGAAGCTTATAGTAATGGAGATTGGGGGGGGGGGCACTTGTCCTGACTCTGTTTCGTTATGAGTGGGTGACACTCAAGAAAGGGGTGACAAAACAAATGATTCTGTTGAAAATGCAGTAATTGAAATAATATATCCAAGTGAGCTGGACAGAATGGTGTACTTAGAAATATTTAATAATAACCATACCAGTTATTCAATACAGGAAAGCCAACTAAACCTGATTGACATAAGTGACATTGTCGCAAACCAGGACATAAGTAGTCAACATAATGAAATTGACAATAGAATTAAGAAACAATTTAGAAACTGTAGGGAGGCTGCAACGGATAATATGAATGATCCTCAACTAGATGTGAACAGTCAGTTAAATGCTCACACTTTTCCTATCTTTAATAGTGAATCGAATCAATTAAGTGAAGATGTTAGTAACACAGAGATACCTGTTCATCCTATATAAATGTCCAACAATAGTGTAAACCAGTTAAGTAATTTAGACTTTAAGGGGGTTGAGAATGATAAATTGAGAGAAGATAATGTCATAGAACAACATAATTTTGTGGATAGCCCATACATAGAAATTTTGGTTATTAACTGGACAGGTTTGTGTCTAATTGACATGAGCAGTGCAATTTCAGTCATATCTGAGAAATTTAGAGACAGAGTAAAGAATAATCCTGGCTACATTAATTTTCCTATCTCAGGTGTTAAAATCAGAGGTGCAAGTGGTAAGTACAGCAAAGTGGTTAATAAACAAGCATTAATTATCTTCCATATAGGAAAAACTGTATTTGAGCAAGGTTGCCTGATCGTCAGTGATCTCAGTGAGGAAGTACTCTTGGGAATGGATTGGATCTTAAAGGATGATATATCTTTTGATTGGGTTAATTCAAGTGTTTGGTACAGAATCGACTGTTGTGTGAGTGAAGTTCAATTTTCTGGTCATACTAGGCTATATCTAAGAACCAGTGATTCTACAACTAACAGAATTGACTGTTGTGAGAGTGAAGTTCAATTTTCTGGTCATACTAGGCTATATATAAGAACCAGTGATTCTACAACTGACAAAGTGAGTCGCTATGAGGTAGAAGTAAGGAAATGAGTTTTAGATGACGATCTTATGGATGTTGATGTTACTGTTAAAGTCTTTGATCATTTGGTTAGTGATGAGGTCAATGAAGCTGATAGGATTACTGAGTATGAAAAAACTGAACTTGAAAAGTGTATTGAGAGAGTTTGAAGATATTTTTAGTAAGAAGCCAGATGGGGTTAAGAATTATTCTTGTAAGCTTCGGCTGAAGCAGCATCAGCCCTTCTTCAACAAGACAATACACAATACCTATATGTAAGGAACAGATTGTGGAAAGGGAACTCCAAAAGTTGCGAGAGTGGGGAACTATTGAAAGAAGCATAAGCCAGTATAACAATCTTCTCGTTGTCGTATCCAAAAGGGATGGTGGAGTCAGGCTTTTACTTGATTCGAGACATCTAAACAAATACTTGGAAAGGAAAACAGATCACTCAGAGTATGGAAGAATTATTAAATAAGTTCCATGGTTTCCAGAATGAGATTTTCACTCTGCAGCGGAGTGTGCGCTGATATGAAACTTCCTGGCAGATTAAAACTGTGTGCCCGACCGAGACTCGAACTCGGGCACATAGTTTTAATCTGCCAGGAAGTTTCATATCAGCGCACACTCCGCTGCAGAGTGAAAATCTCATTCTGGAAACATCCCCAGGCTGTGGCTAAGCCATGTCTCCGCAATATCCTTTCTTTCAGGAGTGCTAGTTCTGCTAGGTTCGCAGGAGAGCTTCTGTAAAGTTTGGAAGGTAGGAGATGAGGTACTGGCAGAAGTAAAGCTGTGAGTACCGGGCGTGAGTCGTGCTTGGTAGAGCACTTGCCCGCGAAAGGCAAAGGTCCCGAGTTCGAGTCTCGGTCGGGCACACAGTTTTAATCTGCCAGGAAGTTTCAAGTTCCATGGTGTTTGTTTGGATCTGACATCAGGCTTCCATCAGATCATTCTTGATCCTAGTTCCAGAAAATACTCTGCCTTTTCATTCTCTGGGAAAAATTAACCAGTGCTGCATAGTTCCTTTTGGTCTCAATGTGTCAGTTGCAGAGTTTATAAGTGCCTTGGATTTAGTGTTAGGTAGTGAGATACTATCCAAGCTGGTTATTTATGTTGATGACATTCTCATAACGAGTAATTCATGGAATGAGTATGTAACCTCCATCTCACTTGTCGACCTTAATGACAGTAAAATTAAACCGCGTGAACCTAATGGAAATCTGGGAAAAGCAATCGTCACCAAAGTTAATCTGTCGGTAAAGAGGGAGGAAAGGGTTACATCTAAATGAAAGGAAAAATGCAAATGAAACTGGTGGAAATTAATTTTGAAAAGGGGTAAAGTTAATAAAGAAAGTAAATGTGCAGTCGTTACATTAACAAACATTAACATTAACTGGCGTTAATTAGATATTTGAGATTTGGGGAACATTACTGTCGCCAGTCCTATGGACAACTACTATAATAACTGAAAAAGAAAGGTTATTGCACGTATAATTAGCACTAAAAGCGTGGCAACTGAAGGTTGACACGTGTTGTGTGAAAACTGAATGTTTGTCAGAAGTAATAAATTTCGCTACACTCTGACTTAATTTAGCAAAAGAATTAATACAACTGGAAAATTGAAAGTTAATTTAGTGATTGAAATTAATAATGAAATTTGTTTCTGAAGCACTATGAAATTCAATAAAATAAGGTTAGCCTTGGGCTACCTCAACAATAATTTCAAAAGCTACTTAAATCTATGCAATTTAGAAACAAGAGATTTAACTTTGAACTTGAATTAAATGATCCTGAACAATTAACAATAGTAAAATTTAGTATGTACCAAGCTGAGCTGCAGTCACAGGTAAGCTAAAATATGGTAACAAAACTCGCACTCTTAATTTGTGCTTGTGTAATCTAAATATTGTAGCCAGCTATGAATACCTTAACTGAACTTTGAAATTAAAGCGGTGAAATCGAATGATATTACTCTAATGCTGGTGTTTGAATTTCCACAACACTCGAGTTCATTTCGGAAAAGGGAGGGACCCTGCGTGGTAATGAAATTGGGACAATGAGCAACAAAGGTTCATGCTAAGTTACTGTATTTTAGTAATGCTAATGGAATAGTTTGAAAAGCTGCGGTCTGCCATACAGTTCTAAAACTTTACATGCTTTCAGTGTTCCTTGTTGGTTGATAGAAGGTTCTAGTCGTTGATCGAGGAGGTGGTGACAATCACTCATTGTCGGCCGTAGCTGTTGCAGAAGCCGGATGTTGGCGCGCCTTCTTCTCGACATGGTCACCAGGCGAAACGGGCTCTTGATGTGTGCCTGCTAATGTTTCCCGTCCACGACACCATGCCAGAAACTATCATAGTAAGTCGAGTGCAATTACATGCTACCAAACCACGGAAGCGCGGCATCTCACGGGAGCATCACTCAACACACCTAATCCACCGCCGTACTCCAGCCAGTCTCTGCTCTGCCCGCGCTCTACGCGGCAGAGTTAACACTTGCAAAGATCCTAAACACTTTGGTTCTCCACACGACCTATCGATGTAATCATTTGATAGCATAGTTTTCCCTAGGCAAAACCGAGCATAAAAATAGAAATAATATTTACAAAACAAACCAATTATACATCGACATAAATGCATATATATATATAAATAAATAAATAAATATATATATATATATATATATATATATGTGTGTGTGTGTGTATATAGTAAAACAATTACAATATATAAAGACACAGAAATGTCATATCTTTAGGTAACAAAATAAGGAAAAAATTATGGTACGATAGATCTAAATAGGAGGATATGCATTTCCAGCGTTACAAGTATATCAAGACAATTAAGGAGGTAACAATGAAATTCAGAAAAGGAGGTATGACCTTCAAATTGGCTAAATGTAGATTTGGGGTTAAATCTTTGAAATTATTTTCCCAGACCCAGCAATAAAAAGGAATTGAGATCCTTCTATAGATTATGAAACTTCTACTGTAAATCATAAGATCACAAGTCCTGAATGAACCATGTTTACTTCACTTACTGAAAAAGAACACACTATGGGAATGGTCGACAGAATGAATCTTTCCTTACCGTTTCCTTACCGTTTTCCCTCATGTCAGATAGTTGTGATTATGGGCTTGGTGCCTATATTTTTCAGCAGAAAGAGGTTGATGGTCATATGGAACAACGTGCAGTAAGTTTTGCAAGCAGGAGTTTACTTACACACGAAAGGAATTACACAGTCACTGAGAAAGAGTTGCTCGCAATTGTGTGTGGATTCAAGAAACTTAAGAACTATCTCACTGGACATAAAATCATCGTATTCTCTGATCACAAAGCTCTGAGCTATTTACAGGAACGTAAGCTGTACCATAACCGAATCACTAGCTGGGCATTGTTTCTTCAGCAATTCGATTACAATTTTTCCCACATCAAAGGTGAGCAAAATTGTGTTGCTGATACCTTATCTAGGTTTCCAGTTGCTGATGATCAGGAGAACGTTGAGATTCAGGAGGACAAGAACTTTAGAATTATGTTTATTAAGGGAGTGAAGTGTGAGTGAGAAATTAGAAAAAATTGTGACCAATGACAGAGACACCAAAACCAAGATGAGGACTTGAAATTAGTGGAAAGTTTACTTGGTAAGAAAGGTGAGAATAAAGTTGGAGAGTATTACTAGGTGCACATGCGTATTTTGTTCATGAGACACAGACCAGGCTCTGATAACTGGATGCTATGTTGGCCCAAACAACACATACACTTACTCATTATGTTTATACATGAGACTTTGGCCACTGTGGTAGTATGAAATCCACTCAAACGCTACAAGAAAACGTTTATTTTAATAATATATCCAGGAAGGTAGAATGTTGGCTAGCTTCTTGCGATAGATACCAGAGAGTAAAAGTAACAAATCAGTGCCATAAAGCGCCACAGTTGTTTATATATCCCATGATAGTTCCTGCGTCATCTGCAAAGCAAACTAATTCTCTCTCTCTCTCTCTCTCTCTCTCTCTCTCTCTGTATGTAAAGATCTTTTTTTAAGTGTACTTCGAATCAGTCTGCTACTAGTCTTGTGTCATCATCAATTTATGTGTGTGTGAAATAGCTTCTGCGTCCGCCTTATGTCCCCTACATCACGATCATTTGACCGAAATTTAATTATTTATTAACTTCTGTAGTATTTCTGGATCGATTCCCAGTCAGGTATTTGCTTTGTAAGGAAGGTCTCTGTCACCTTCACTGGTGTAAGACAGGTTGGTTCTTGCATACAGACCATTAGCCTGTACATGCTGCCGCAAAGGCCTGCACGGTGAGGCAGCCAACAGACATCGTGGACCTTTGGTTGTGCAGCTGGGCCAGCTTGTGCAGGTGCCGAGACACGAGAAAGTCTTTGCGATGTGTTTAAGCGATCTGTGACAGTGTAATTACATGTTTCCTTATGCGATCAGATCGGAAAAGCGCCACAATTTTTTAAATATTCCACACTCTGCAATCGATTTCCTGACAAATTCTTTAAATAAACTATATTCCATACACCACCTTGTACCCCAGAAAATGTTTAAATAACAGTATTCCATAAACTGCAGTCAATTTCCCGACAATTTCTTTAAATGAATGAATAAACTGTACTACAAACACTGCCTTGTATCCCATAAACGTTTTAAATAAACATTATTCCATTCACTGCAATCGGTTTTGAACCAAATTGCCAATCAAGTGAGTCTTTTTCTCACCAATTTCCAGGTGAGGGAGGGTTGGGGGTTTCCTAGAGGGGAATGGATTAATTGATTGGCCGATTTAATCAATTTCTCAATCAAATTTATATCAAAAGTGCGCTTGTATCAGAGAGGGGAGTTCCCAGATTTATGGGGGAGAAGGAGGGGGAGAAGAAGTGAGAGGGGGAGGGGTGGGGCTTTCTTGGAAGATCCGACTATCTCCAGGCGGTCATAATCCACTTAACAGAACAATAGATTAAGGATCTTTCAATCAAAAGAGAACATTAGCATTGCCCCTGAATGTTTACTGGCCCGTGATGTAGGCAGCCCCCAGTGTGTGCTGACACCTGCTTTGTCACTCTACAGGTGTTTTGTCAGTAAAAGCGAAGAGTAACCATGTTGCTGGTCTTTTCAGCTAGCATTGTGCTTAAGACAGATAGATACTGAGATAACATTATGTTCACAATGCTGAGCTTTGTGCCGATTTTCTATACGGTTCTTCAAGCTAACTGAGCCGCAAATTCAGTAGAGAATCTGATAGGCCTTCCATTGGGGCCTGAAGCTGAACTGTGTTATTAATTGAGTCCCTGATTGTATCTACCTCTAGATGTACATCTATACTCTGCAAACCACCGTAATCTGCATAGCAGAGGGTATGTCCCATTGTTCCAGTTATTACGGTTTCTTTGTGTTCCACTCACGTACGGAGTACAGGAAGAAGGTTTATTTGAATGCCTCTGTGCATGCAATAATTATTCTAAGTTTATCCCCATGATTCGTATGTGAGTGATATGTAGGGGGTTGAAGTATATTCCTAGAGTAATTATTTGAAGCCAGTTCTTGAAACTTTGTTAACAGCTTTTCTTGGGATAGTTTACGTCTGTCGTCAGGAGTCTTCCAGTTCAGTTCCTCCAGTCTCTCTGTGACGCTCTCCCAAGTATCAAACAAACCTTTGACCATTCAGGCCGCCCTTCTCTGTATACATTCAATATCCCTTGTTCGTCTGTACGGTATGGGACCTGCACACTAGAGCAATATTCTAGAACCAGTCACAAGAGTAATTCGTAAGCAATCTCCTTCATCGACTGATTGCACTTCCGCAGTATTCTACCAATAAACCGAAGTCTACTACCTGCTTTACCCACGGCTGAACCTATATGATCATTCCATTTCATATCCCTACAAAGTGTTACACCCAGGTATTCGTAATAGTTGGCCGATTCCGACGGTTACTCATTGACAATATAGTCGTAGGGTACTACGTTTTTCGTTTTGTGAAGCGCAAAATTTTACATTTCTGAATATTTAGAGCATGTTGCTAATCTCTGTACCATGTTGAAATGGTAACTGAATATTTATGCAGCTTCTTTCAGATAGTACTTTATTATAGATAGCTGCGTCATCTGCAAAATGTCTGATTTTACTATTAATATTGTCTGCAATGTCATTAATATACAACATGAACAGCAAGGGTCCCACTTTCCTACTTCTACATCTGCCGACGACTCTCCCTCCAAGACATTTTTTGTCCTCCCTAACAAAAAGCTCTCAATACAGTCACAAATCTCACTTGATACCCCATATGATCGTACTTTTGACAATAAGCGTAAGTGTGGTAGCCAGTCAAATTCTTTTCGGAAATCAAGGAATACTGCATCTACTTGGTTGCTTTGATCCAAAGCTTTCAGCATGTCATGTGAGAAAAGTGCGAGTTGGGTTTCACATGATCGATGTTTTCAAAATCCATGTTGGTTGGCACTGAAGTCATTCTGTTTACGGTACCCCATTACGTTTGAGCTCAGAACATGTTATAAAATTCTACAGCAAATCAATGTCAAAGATACTGGATGGTAGTTTTTGGATCACTTCTACTACCCTTCTTGTAGACAGGTGTGATATGCGCCTTTTTCCAAGAACTAGGCACGGTTTTTTGTTGGAGGCATCTACGATGGATTATAGTTAGAAGAGGGGCTAACTTAGCCGCAAAGTCAGTAAAGAACCTGACAGGGATTCCGTCGGGGGTTGGAGCTTTGTTCAATTTTAACGATTTCATCTGTTTCTCAACGCCACTGACACTGATATCACTTATCTTTTCAGTGGTAAGGGAATTAAATTGGGGCAAATCTCCTGGGTTTGTCTTTGTAAAGGAGCATTTGAAAATGGAATTAAGTATTTCAGCTTTTGCTTTGCTACCCTCAATTTCAGTTCTTGTCTCATTCACAAGGGACTGGACACGAACTTTGGTGCCCCTAACAGCCTTTACATACAACCAGAATTTCTTTGTGTTCTGTAAAAGATAACTTGACAATATTCTGCTGCGGTAGTCATTGAAAGTGTCACACAGTGCTCTCTTGACAGCCAGACACGTGTCAGTCAGCATCTCTCTATCTATAGCCACACTTTTGTTTTACATCTGTTATGCAGTAATCTCTGTTTCTTTAGAAGTTTCTTTACAGTGACTGTATACCCTCGAGGTTCCCTCCCATTATGGACTGTTCTACTGCATACTCTTGAACCAGTGTTCCTCTACATTCACCTGTCCTGTGCTGAAAGTTTCAAGTTCCTCATTGAGATCTGGCATTACTGATTTTTTACCTAGTTTGCTGAACATAATATAGCTTTCTGCTTCTCTTAGTTGTCTTTTGCACTTTGGTAATCACTATTGCCACAACCGCGTCATGGTCACTGATACCAGATTCGATGTGGACATCCTCCAAGAGATCAGGTCTATTTGTTGCCATTAGATCCAATATATTTCCACCAAGAGTAGGGTTCCTAACTACATTTTCTTGGTGGTTTTCAGAGAAGGCATTTAGTAAATTTTCACAGGACGTCTTATCATGCCCATCACCAACAAAACTGTAGTTTTCCCAAATGACAGTTGGATGGTCGAAGTAACCACTGATGATTACCCCATATGGCTGAGGAATTTATGTATAAGTGAACTGACGTTTTCTCTAAAGTTTTCGGTTACTTCAGGAATTGAGTCTAGTCGGTGAAGAAGGATCCAATAATCATTTTATGTCCACCCCTGATACTGAGTCTTGTCCAGTCACACATGCAGCTAAATTTCTATATCAGTGGATTTGAGTTTCTTGTCTACTGTGACAAATGCACCACGTCTATTTCCCATTTGCCTATTCTTTTGACATAAGCAATAGGGTGCAGCCCATTCTGGTGCACTTTTGATGTCAAATTGATATGCAAAATAATGAAATTGTAACATTTGATTGATTTATGACCTTAATCAATTGTTCTGGTAAGTGGTTTTCCACATAACCCCTCCTCCTCCCCTTAACCTGTTGTTACGCTAAGTGGCTTATGACTCCCCGAGGGTTGATTTATGACTCCCTGGGGATAATTCGTTCTTCTAAGAAACCCCTGACCACTCCCTCTCACACTCTTCCTCCCCTACTCCTCTGGGAAACCCCTAACACCTCCATCCCCCCATCGCTGATACAAGCACATTTTTGATATCAAAATAAATTGGACGGTTAATTAACCCATCTTTCTCTGGGAAATTTACCCGCCCTCCCATCTCATCCCCACCCCCACGCCCTTTCACTCCCCAATCTGGAAGCTGGGAAGAAAGGACTCAGTCAGTGCTGGAGAGGAAGGGTCTCATGATACAAAATTGAAGTCAATGTCAATTACACAGCACAGGATATAATGCTTATTTATAAATTCAGTTTTCATGGATCGGATCTCTTTGTTTGGAGGGAAAAACTCACATCCATGAACTAAATATCCTAATTACATAATTACACTGCTGCATACTCATGACATGAAAGTGAACAATATATTGATACATGTTCTTTATTTAATCAGTTTGCAGGAGACAGAGCTCCCCCAGTTGGGTAGAGCTCATGTCTGCACCTCCCACCCCCGCTTCCCATGATGTAATAACTCTAAGCACCAACGAATGGAATGAAGTGCGGTATAGTAGCCAACGTTTGGGGTTTCCTGTGTGTGTGTCTATTATCTGGATGCCGTCATGAAGGTCAAATACCTCCCAATGTCCTAATTGCAGATCACGACACTAGAAAGGGGCATTCAAATGAAACCCAGTCACTAGCGTAAGTAACGGTAACGATTTTATTAACTCAAAAATGTAGTTATACCCAGTATACAAACTCAAAAATAGTTTGCAAAATTGTTGGCACATTTATCCAATTGCGACACTAGCCGGTCGATTCTATCCTTTAAGAAGCTAGTAGGCTGCCGTCGGATCCAGGCCTGGACCCAGTCACACACTTCGTCGTCCATTGCGAATCGATGTCCGCGAACAGCTTCTTTTAGAGGTCTAAACACATGAAAGTCACACGATGAAAGGTCGGGACTGTACGGTCGATGTTTCAGTGTTTCCCACCAAAAACTGCTGTAATGTCGTCTTCGCCGCATTGGCAGTGTGTGGGCGGCCATTATCATGCAGGTGGATAACGCCATTGGACAACACGCCTCGGCGTTTCGACCTGATGGCTCGTCTAAGGTTCTGTAAAGTGGGTATTGATGGTGGTTCCCCATTCCAGGAACTCGGCAAGCAGAAGGCTCTTGTGGTCAAAAACAAAGGACATCATGACCTTACCAGAATTGGTGTGCACGGCCCATTCTTGGATATGGTGAAGTAGCATGATTCCACTGCTTGCTCTGATGCTTGCTTTCCAGGTCAAAATGGTGACACTATGTTTCGTCACCTGTGACAGTACGTAACAGAAAGCCGTATTCCTCCTCGTGATAACGTTTCCGATGACTCAAAGACAGCGCCATTCGATTATTACACTGTTTGGCGGACAGTTTGTGGGGAACCCACTGCGCACAAATTTGTCGAAAGTTCAGGTTTGATGCATTATGGTGTGGGCGGTTCCCACCTGATACCCAGTAACAGATGGATCTCGTCCACGGTGATTTTGCGATTGTCTAAGACTAATGCATTCACTTCCGAAACCATTTCCGGTATGATGACCCGATGAGCCTGTCCAGGACGAGCATCGTCTTCCAGCGACCCGCGCCCCTCAAGGAATCGTTTGAGCCATTCCACAACACTTGAACGACTCTGACTGTGCTCACCGTATACTGTCTTCATCCGTCAATACATTTCACAGCCTCCAACTCCGTCCGCTATCAAAAATCGAATCACTCCTCGTTGTTCCTGCTTATTCGCCTGCATGTTCGGTAGTGGACGATAACTTGTGTGACCACCTTCTCTTCGGCGTGAAACCACACTGGCGCTATGCAACATCAAACTGTGCGCACGCGTCTGTCTCTCTACTAATAGATGGCGCCACCATACGCGCAGTTACGTGCTGCCACCTTACGTGTACAGCAAAGGAGACACACTGACCAGGTTTCATTTGAGTGAACCTCAGAAGTACCACTGACCACGGACCAGGTATTGACCTCTTTTGATCTCATGGCCTCGTACAAAACATCAAGTGGCGACATTCTGCTGATCAGGAAATAACCAGACTCGCTTCCTGTCTCTGTCTTTCTCAAGAGGCTACAGGCTACTTCCTGTTTGTGTATGTAAACCAACATCTCCAAACAGGCAGATGGAGGTTTTTATCTCTCCTCAGAATAATGTGTTCCTATCGGC
The DNA here is from genome assembly GCF_023864345.2 of Schistocerca serialis cubense. Taxonomy (NCBI): domain Eukaryota; kingdom Metazoa; phylum Arthropoda; class Insecta; order Orthoptera; family Acrididae; genus Schistocerca; species Schistocerca serialis. Next base: position 260,480,295 of record NC_064642.1, read on the forward strand.
TAATGCTGTGGGCAAAGGAAGAGCTGACGCAATTTCGATATCAAAAATAGAGGAAAATAGTCCATTCGCACTACCCTATCAAATTAATTGTTCAATAACTTACAGTAGTCAAACAGAGCGCTTAAAACACTCACCTCCACCTTACAATGAGCTCCTTCGTAATAAAACATATTTTCAACGTTTGAGTATCACATGCAAACATTATACACATCAAGTAATGAAACTTTCGCCACAGATAGATCGTAGCACTAAATACACTACCGGCCATTAAAATTGCTACACCACGAAGATGACGTGCTACAGACGCGGAATTTAACCGACAGGAAGAAGATGCTGTGATATGCAAATGATTAGCTTTTCAGAGCATTCACACAAGGTTAGCGCCGATGGCGACACCTACAATGTGCTGACATGAGGAAAGTTTCCAACCGATTTCTCATACACAAACAGCAGTTGACCGGCGTTGCCTGGTGACAAGTTGTTGTGATGCCTCGTGTAAGGAGGAGAAATGTGTACCATCACGTTTCCGACTTTGATAAAGGTCGGATTGTAGCCTATCGCGATTGCGGTTTATTGTATCGGGACATTGCTGCTCGCGTTGGTCGAGATCCAATGACTGTTAGCAGAATATGGAATCGTTGGGTTCAGGAGGGTAACACGGAACGCCGTGCTGGATCCCAACGGCCTCGTATCACGATCAGTCGAGATGACAGGCATCTTATCCGCAAGGCTGTAACGGATCGGGCCGGCCGAAGTGGCCGTGCGGTTAAAGGCGCTGCAGTCTGGAACCGCAAGACCGCTACGGTCGCAGGTTCGAATCCTGCCTCGGGCATGGATGTTTGTGATGTCCTTAGGTTCGTTAGGTTTAACTAGTTCTAAGTTCTAGGGGACTAATGACCTCAGCAGTTGAGGCCCATAGTGCTCAGAGCCATTTTTTTTTGTAACGGATCGTGCAGCCACGTCTCGATCCCTGAGTCAACAGATGGGGACGTTTGCAAGACAACAACCATCTGCACGAACAGTTCGACGACGTTTGTACCAGCATGGACTATCAGCTCGGAGACCATGGCTTCGGTTACCCTTGACGCTGCATCACAGATAGGAGCGCCTGCGATGGTGTACTCGACGATGCGATGGTGTACTCGACGACGAACCTGGGTGCACGAATGTCAAAACGTCATTTTTTCGGATGAATCCAGGTTCTGTTCACAGCATCATGATGGTCGCATCCGTATTTGGCGACATCGCGGTGAACGCACATTGGAAGCGTGTATTCGTCATCGCCATACTGGCGTATCACCCGGCGTTATGGTATGGGGTGCCATTGGTTACACGTCTCGGTCACCTCTTGTTCGCATTGACGGCACTTTGGACAGTGGACGTTACATTTCAGATGTGTTACGACCCGTGGCTCTACTCTTCATTCGATCCCTGCAAACCCTACATTTCAGCAGGATAATGCACGACCGCATGTTGCAGGTCCTCTACGGGCCTTTCGTGGATGGCGTATCACCCGGCGTTATGGTATGGGGTGCAATTGGTTACACGTCTCGGTCACCTCTTGTTCGCATTGACGGCACTTTGAACAGTGGACGTTACATTTCAAAGTGTTACGACCTGTGGCTCTACCTTTCATTCGATCCCTGCGAAACCCTACATTTCAGCAGGATAATACTCGGCCGCTTGTTGCAGTTCCTGAAGGGGCTTTCTGGATACAGAAAATGTTCGACTGCTGCCCTGGCCAGCACATTCTCCAGATCTCTCACCAATTGAAAACGTCTGGTCAATGGTGGCCAAGCAACTGGCTCATCACTACTCTTGATGAACTGTGGTATCGTGTTGAAGCTGCATGTGCAGCTGTACCTGTACACGCCATCCAAGCTCTGTTTGACTCAATGCCCAGGCGTATCAAGACCGTTATTACGGCCAGAGGTGGTTGTTCTGGGTACCGATTTCTCAGGAGCTATGCCCCCAAGTTGCGTGAATATGTAATCACATATCATTTCTAGTATAATAGATCTGTCCAGTGAATAACCATTTATCACCTGCATTTCTTCTTGGTGTAGCAATTTTAATGGCCAATAGTGTATATCCGAAGTCTTGTATGCATCGACGTTTGAGAACGCAAGCAACCGACTCCGCTGCAACGTTTCCACTACACATACCAAGTGTAAAAATCCTACCAGTCACTCACAGTCGCAATCGCGAAGAGCGCACCATCCATCGACTGCTCGGAGCCGTGGTCATGCTGTCCACCGCGGGCAGGGACATCGCTTCGTCTCGTGGACGCCTGTCAGGAGAGACCCGCACAAGTATCGGCCAAGTCGGCAGCTGCACGCTCATACCTAGCATCCACGCGGCGGCCATACCGAACGCTCAGAGGTCGGAGAGACTGTCGCCAAGCAATCAACTGATCAATTTAAATGGGGGGAATAATGGTCCAGCACGAACACTCGCCGTATTGAACCTTCTCACGCACCCACACATCCGCTTCTGTCGCCGCTCATCCAGCACACTAATAATAACAATAACAATGAGCATATGGCATTGGTGGCCGGGAGACCCCTCGGTCGCTTCACTAGCCCCTGCTGCTGTGGGCAAGGGCAGACATTTCGGCACATTCTCTGTACTTAACCACCCGTCGCAGGCTGAGCTAATCCGTGACTTCCGGCCGCCAACTCCTCGTGACCAATCCTGTCGCCATCCGCGGCACAGTGCGAGTTCAGCAGCAGTGGCTTGGATGTATACAGTCGTTCTAATCAGTTCCACCCATACATAAGGCTCCCTAGTTTAAAAAATCCACTTTACCCAATCCAAGACAGGGGAGTTGTTGACCATACACCCCGAATTATTCGCGTTAAAAGTAGATTTCTCCGTTTTATACGAGTTATTTTCGAAGATAGAAGAAATCGAGGAATACAAGCGTTTTCACATCGCTAAAGTATCGTTTTGTGAAAATCCTGTAACAGTATGGCATAGGCCGTATTTCCTCTAAGTTTTCTCTCATAAGGTAAAAAAGTCTGTTTTAACCAGCTTAATATTTGTTACGTCATGCATCACAGGATTAGAATATTAAACTCATTTTTGGCTCATGACGGAGTACTAAGATCTACATCTGTCACAGGATGCCTCCTCGATTTCATATTCGGCAGTAACGAAGTCTCTTAAGGTGACAGGAGAGAGAAGGTTCGTTGGTTGATTTCGGGAAGGGGACCAAACAGCGAGGTCATCGGTCCCATCGGATAAGGAAGAATGGGGAAGCAAGTCGGCCGTCCCCTTTCAAAGCAATCATACCGGCATTTGCCTGAAGCGATTTAGGGAAATCACAGAAAAACTAAACCAGGATGGCCAGACGCTGCTAACGACTGCGCCATCTCGCTCGGTAGCACTGAGAAGTTGTTAATATTAGGTTTATAATAAGTATCACTTTATAAATTCGGTAATACATCTGATTTTATAACGATGGTCATTTCTCCAAGTGTAGGTGGTAGATCGAAATTTTGTAAAAAGACATCTCTGCAACGAAAAAGAAAAAGAAAAATGTCTGATTACCACTCCAGTTCGCGAATCATATCTGTGATATCCTAGCCATTGCTTCCACTTGCCAGCCAGCAGATCATTTATATCAAACTGATAGGCTAATTAATTAAATTGATCATGGGAGGCACTTTTCAAGGCGAGTAAATTTTTTTCAGCAGTCGGATCACACTAGCCAGGCAGCTCAAATGGGAATCGGTGGAGGGAAAATGATGTTCTTTTCAAGGAATACTTTTGACAACAGACATTTGAAGCTGCTCCCACAACACACGGGGTAGTTGAAACTAAAGACAGAGGCAGTGTTTCTTATTGACAAAACTGTAGAAGACATCGCAACATATGGAAACTGGAAGAGTTTGTGGCATTGGAGAATGTTTCCAAACAGCTGTCCGAAGGCGATGACCTCTACATTTAATCTCATCTTCCACAGTGATGGGTTAGTAGATATCTGGGTGTTATATTTCGAAGAGTCATTCCCCATATCTGAGCTATGTACGCGATCGCTGTTTCAATGCTCGCCATTCCCGGAAGGTGTTGCTCCCACCAAGTAGTGCTAGTCAAGCATTATGTAGTAATCAACAGCGTACCAGTGGACTGGTGGGATGGAAAAGACACTGTCGATATTGGACGATGTGCTGTAATAGGCACCATAGTTGACAGTACGATCAAATTTAGCAATTTTACAAGTTTTTCCTTAATTTCAATGCCAACCAATGACACAGCAGCTTACTTCGCAATTTCTGTATCATCACTAAACCACCCCTCCACTACTTCGCAACTATGCTCGATTGCGTATGTAGACAGATGATTGTGCAGTGCATTCATTCGTGGTTAATTGTCGGACATATACACCAAAGTATCCCACACAGCGTCCTATACCGATGTAGTAAGGTTATCTACATATCGTCCGCCACCATAGCTGAGTGGACAGTAGGTTGTCCGAGCTGACAGTCCATGCTGCTGCAAACGTCGTCGAACTGTTCGTGCAGATGGTTGTTGTCTTGCAAACGTCCCCATCTGTTGACTCAGGGATCAAGACGTGGCTACACGATCCGTTACAGCCATGCGGATAAGACGCCTGTCATCTCGACTGCTAGTGATACGAGGCCGTTGGGATCCAGCACGGCGTTCCGTATTACCCTCCTGAACCCAACGATTCCATATTCTGCTAACAGCAGGTTGTCATGCAGGGGGACCCGCTACATTTCACGTCTCATGAAGGAACAGTGCGCAGACTGTTCCACACCAGTCTTACTCATGGCGCCCATCCAATTGCACAAAATCTCTCGCGACGCGTGCACGTCGAGCAGGTTAGCACCCCTTATCGGTCTATAGTAGATATGAGAGCGATTCCCGGCTGGGTTGGAGATTTTGACCACTCGAGGACTGGGTGTTTGTGTCGTATTCGTCATCATCGTTTCATCCTCATCGAGGCGCAAGTCGCCAGAGTCGCGTCACCTCAAAAGACTTGCACCAGGCGATCAGGCTTACTCACTGGGAGGCCATCGCCACACGACATTTCATTTCATCTACATATTTCTAATAGGTCAATCATAGTGTGGAATTTACGATTACGATTGGCCATACATCCTTGTATGGATGGGAGTCATAGAGTATTCTCGCATTCGTAGGATGAAGCTGGAGATTGGAAGATCTCCCCACATTGTCTATGACCAACTCTCCCTGCAAGAATGTCGCCGATTTAATTTGTAACAGACAAGAAGTAGGAGGGTGCTATACCCGCTACATTTCACGCCTCATGAAGGAACAGAGCGAAGACTGTTCCACACCAGTCTTACTCATGGCACCCATCCAATTACACAAGATCTCTCGCGACGCGTGCATGTCTAGCAGTTTAGCACCCCTTGTCAGTCTATAGTAGATATGAGAGCGCTGTGGTGATATAACAGACAGTTAAGAAGAAACGTGCAGTTTATATATGATGGAGCTCCAGACGTACGGAGTTTGAAGAATTTTACGTAAATCAGCTGTGAAGTATTGTTCTAGCGTCTGGGGTGAGCATCAAGAAGGTACTGGCTAGAGAGAAATCATCGTAGAACATAAAAGCACTCATTCCTAAGGCTACACGGTTCTACATTAAACACGCTATAATGTTAGAGCTGTGAGATTTCCGATCTATTATTAGTCGTGTGGAATGCAACGCTGTTAATATTCCAATGTAATGGTTCAATTGGCTCTCAGCACTATGAGACTTAACTCCTGAGGTCATCAGTCCTCTAGAACTTAGAACTACTTAAACTTAACTAACACAAGGACATCACACACATCCATGCCCAGGGCAGGATGCGAACCTGCGACCGAAGCGGTCGCGCGATTCCAGGCTGTAGCGCCTAGAACCGCTCGGTCACCCCGGCCGGCATTCCGATGTAAGAAATACATTTACAACGCATGACATACATTCTCCATGCAAGTTTCTCACCGATAATTTATGGTGACAAACTGGAAGGTCATAAAACAACTACCTTGCACACCAAAGAAAACATCGATTCTTTGTAACACAAACGTTACATGCGTTTCCGGAGGTTTTTAACACCTGCTGTTTATGAAGTTCAAGCCCAATTACGGCTTGGCTGGGCTGCTGGAGACAGGAAGGAGTGTACTTTATTTATTTTGGAACAATTTATTTAAGGATGGATTTCACGTAGTTCATTTATTACACTGATAAAAAACACACGCCCTGATGTGCTTGGGATCACACTACATAGCCTATAGACACGCAAACAACTCGTAAATTACCCAAATAATGCAGTACACAGCATACAGACCTGCAAACTACGCATAAATCACCAAAATAATGCGGTACACTGATGTGCAGACACGAAAACAACTCGTAAAGTATCAAAATAACGCATGTAAAAGGCTCTGCAAATACACTCACTAATTTTACACTGTCGAAATAATGCAGTACACTGATGTACAGACAGGCAGACAAGGCGTAAATTGTCAAAAACAGTACTTGTAAAAGGCTCTGCAAATACGCTCACAGTGCTTAAACAGCCGAAAATAATGCTGTGCACGAACACTCAGTGCACATAAAAAACGCTTTTGAACTATCATCAACCGGGATGTATCAGAGGCTCCAACTTGCACACAACACAAGTCTATGTAAATAAGAGCCAAGTCACCGTCTGGTCGCGTACGCTAACGCCGAAGACTCCAGACGTGAGACGTCTCTGAGCTGTGCACAGATGTTTACCGTTGCTGGTATGATGCCTCTCTACCTGCCGTCCAGAGAAGACCTAGTTGCGGGTGACGCAGCTGAAAGTTTCTCAATGTTATACTGATGTCACAGATCAAAAATGGTTCAAATGGCTCTGAGCACTATGGGACTCAACTTCCAAGGTCATCAGTCCCCTAGAACTTAGAACTACTTAAATCTAACTAACGTAAGGACATCACACACATCCATGCCCGAGGCAGGATTCGAACCTGCGATCGTAGCGGAATCTTGTAGCCTTAGGAGTGCATGTGTTTATGTTCTTTCTTACCAGTACCTTCCAGGTACTGATCCCAGATTCTAGAACAATATTATAGAGTTGGTAGCGTGATTGATTTACGTAAAAATGCTTCGAATTCCATCTGTCTGGAGCTCCAACATACACAAAAACCAGCCGTTTCTTTTTCTTCTTTACCGCCTGCTATCACATCAAAACACTCTCGCTAATAAGGGGTGCTAACCTCCTCGACATGGGCGCATCTGGAGTAATCCTGTGTACTGGGATGAGCGAGGACTCGGCTAGCTCCATTCATTCACGAGATGCGGAATGTAGTGGACTACTTCTGGTTAGCTGCAGGTTAAATCGGTAACAGTGTTGCAGGGCGGGCAGGTCAAAGACTGTGCAATGGGATCTTTCAGTCTCTAATTTTATCCTAAGACTGCGAGAATGCTCTGTGACTCCCATCCGCATAAGGTAGATCGTAAATTATGCACTATGCTGGAGACTCTGCAGGAGAGACGCTCAGTAGCTCGGTACAGGCTTTTGTTGAAATTTCGAGAACATACCTTCACCGAGGAGTCAAGCAGTATATTGCTCCCTCCTACGTATATCTCACGAAGAGACCTTGAGGATAAAACCAGAGAGATTAGAGCCCACAAAGAGGCATACCGACAATCTTTCTTCCACGATCAATACGAGACTGGAATAGAAGGGAGAACCGATAGAGGTACTCAAGGTACCCTCCGCCACACACCGTCAGGTGGCTTGCGGAGTATGGATGTTGATGTAGATGTAGATGTAGCTGTACTACAAATATGTGGAGTGATGTCTGGTATACTTTGATGATGTATGTGTTCGAGAATTAACAATGAGTGAACGTACTGCACAGTCATCTATCTACATTCGAAATGATACTCAGAAAGTAGAGAAGGTGCGGTTTAGCTATGATACTGAAATTGGGAAACGTGCTGTTGCATCATTGGTTGGTGTTGAAATTACTGTAAAATTGCTAAAATTGTTCGCACTATCAACAGTGATGCTTATTTTTACAGTACATTGACGGTATCTTTTCCACCCCATACATCCAATGGTACGCTGTTGGTTACCACATAATTATTGGCTACCATCGCTTGTCTTAGCTGGAGAAAGAGTTTTGGTGGAGGGGCGACACCTTCTGGGATGGCTAGCACGGAAACAGTGATAGCGGAAAAGACTGCAATATAAGGAATTAGTCAAAATGGAATGCAGAGCTATCAGCTATTCCATCACTGTGACAGATGAGTTTAAATATAGACGTCGTCAATCACCTATGGACTGCAGTTTGGAAACTCTCCATAACGCCACCAAACTCTTCTAGTTTCCTTATGTTGTAACTGTCTTTTATTTAAAATCATCCAGTGTGTGAGGTGTTTTATAGTAGCAGCAGTAACATCATGACTTATTCTGTGTGACGTCTAGTTTTCTGTGGGAAGCAATGGATCAGAACGTGTTAATGTCAGCTTAGAACCTGACACAGACCCCTAGGTTGTGGCGGAAAAAACAAAATGTATGGCAGTGTACAAAGCGTGTTACAGCAGAAAAAAACAATGTTCCAAACCATGACACAGGGAGGGTCTCTTCAACTTATAGTATAGTTTGTGGGATACTGTCATCCTCCTACAGTACAAGTGATGCAACTTTACACTGGTCCGTACAATGGATCAATAGTTGTATATTTAATAGGATCATCACTTGTGCTCGATGCCACCACACAGATGGTATTTGTTTTCAATATATGGAAGGAGAGAGATGCAGTAAAAATCTTATCGAGTTCTCTATAGTATTAAGCTAGTGGAGCTTTTATAGTTCGTAATTTTTCTCTGTTGGATAGTACAGAATAGCTAAGATAGCACGTTGGGGTGACAGACATGAATGGGCCCTGAGGGACGCGGATCAGTTTCGGACAGCAGTACTTGTATGTAATTTGGGGACACACAACAATGCAGTAGCAAAATCCTTGTCCTTCCTCCAGTTCCCATACTGTCTTTTATACTACCTTGTGTTTCAGGAGCAGCCTTCGTTTGGCACTGACCTTTCAAACTGTACACTGTTGGTGGAGCTACGACAACATGTTCCCATTTCCACCAAATGGTCAAAATATGGTCCTGTCGCACTAACTCAGGTCACTGTTTCTACATGGGTTGCAGAGGTGGTAGATACAGCACTTTCCGACTTATGCTTAGTTCCTATTTAAATTGGAATGATCACATGCGCAAAGCTGCAGAAATGGCGGCAGTTGCAAGAGGCATAGGGACTATCTAAAAGTTTACTGTAGCTGATAGGTTCGAAAAAGGTGACTCGTTTCAGGATACAAGAGTACCAGAAATATGATTCACTAGTGGCTGTAATCATTAAAGGATGTCTCCATAGGATCCAATGCAGGTATGTGGCTGAAGGGAAAGGCTTGATTCCAAATCCCAGACAGCATTTCTACTGGAGAGTGTAACACTAAGATCTGAAAAGCTAGTGTACATTTCTTACGACCTCAATCAGCACCTTATCTACTGTTTGTGATCCTTCTCAATCAACCATCGGCTATAACCCAGTCGATATATCACCGAACCTCTGACGTGGGGTCAAGACAGAATGCATTACAAATACTGGAGAAATATCCAGCGGCGGTGTGAGGGAGTTGCAAACACCGATTTCATACCATGTTCCTTAGCCGAATAACTTTATAAATTCGGTAATTATATTACGAGGATGCACCATCGGCGATGTGTAACCGCACTGCTGGTCTGATAATACACACTCCGGCGATCACTGTCTATATTCAGTGTCACAGTATTTGTCTGGAAAAAACCACTTCATTCAGAGGTAATGCCATACCTCGATTTATATAGCCAGTATAGCGTTTAACATGGATACTTGTATATACCTGTAGAATCAAGACCGCTTGTGATAGTGATATGGTCGTTGCGATGTTTTTTAACATCTAGTTGTCTGTAAGTCTGTAAGACGATTATGCTTCTCTTTCTAAGATATAGTGGTACCACTCACAAGAAAAACTTCTGAGACATGTCCATCCATGGCTGATTTTCGGTCAGTATTATTTCGTTTCGCAGGCAATCAGTTATTGGCCAAGTATTAAACTTAGTAGTAGCGGATGTGTGATAGGTTCGCCTTGAGCATCAGGCTTGTAAAGAATGTGTTTGTGTTCCAACATGTGCAAAGGAAATGACTATGTCCAGTCGTATGGAAAATATTGATTTGACGTGGAATACAGTGACAGCAAAGAGAAGAGAATGTCAAGTCATAAGAATGGTACAGATATTTCTATTTCCAGAGTCACAGCCATCAGCAGGGTGTATTTCCTATACTTCGCTCATTGTCGAATGTCATCCAATTGAGAGTGTGATTGTAATATTTAATTGTAAGTACAGTGATAAAATATATATGTGGCCAGTTTTCCTAGGACGATTCTGTCTATACGTGCTTGGCGTGCAGCGCCAGTGACCTGTGGTGGGAATGATTCACGTTTCTGGCTAATGGTAGGAGCTGTCCAAATGGAGAGGCCTGTTGGGATGCAGGAATGTAGCTGGCTTAACTGTGTCGTCCTCTATACGGCCGAATAGCGAACTAATACTTAGTGTGTGTTGGACAGCTTTCGTGATGGCATGGAAATTTGAAAAGATTCACTATGGACGTGTGTTTGCGTTGGACCATCATTCCCTCCCATGTAAATTGTCTGGTTTTCGCCTTTAGTTAGTTGAGGGAACAGCAGGTGAAAGATGGGTGGAAGACATGTTTACTGGTTCTCTAGACATGAGAAACACCTTAGCTGGATTTGTAAATTATAGGGATGATTTGGAATCTGTTACATCATTGGCATCGGAATTCGCGAGTCAAAATATCATTTTCCTTTGTTTTTAGAGTTTTCACCTAAAGGTCTTTGCAGACGGGATAAGTTTCCAGTTACTCAGTGGTTTAAAGCACGCTCCACCTCGCTAAAGTTTCAGGTTTCTAGAGAAAAATTCCCAGTGTAGAAAGCAAGCAAGCAGGTTGGGACCAGAAATGGTGCACCTTTGTGCTGAGGGGAACCGACCCAGCCTTTGTACAATAGTTCTGAGAGTGACTTCAGTCCACTGAGTGTCAGGGAGCACATGGCTTATGACCATTGGCTGCAGTGGATGACCACCCGACCTTGCAGGAAAATATCTAATGCTTATGCTGTCTGCCTTTGCGGTATATGTATGAGTGTCTGGCAGATAACAGCTATATGTATAATGCAAATGAGCGATTTTGTATAGTGCAGGATACAAATTGTACATCGACATGGTGCAAAGTGACATATTTCTAGGTTGGAGATCGGTTCCACACTCTAATATTCAAGCTTCCATCTTCAGTGGCAGAGTAGTGTAACTGAGCAAGAGTCTTTCCATATTTGACGATATGTAGGGCACTTTCGCAGGTGTTTAACTGTCAGTGCAATATGGCATTCTGTACAAAACAGTTTTACCATTGAATGTCTCGTCTGCAGAAAGAAAATGGCAGACAGTGCTTCCACGCCGGCAGCATCAGTAATTTGACAGGTAAATACAGAAAGAGCCACCGAGCGGGGTGGCGCAGTGGTTGGACACTGGACTCGCATTCGGGAGGACGATGGTTCAATCCCGCATCCGGCCATCCTGATTTAGGTTTTCCGTGATTTCCCTACATCACTCCAGGCAAATACCGGGATGGTTCCTCTGAAAGGGCACGGCCGACTTCCTTCCCAATCCTTCCCTAATCCGATGAGACCGATGACCAAGCTGTCTGGTCTCCTTCCCCAAACCAAGCAACCAACCAACAGAAAGAGCCAATCAGAATACTCCATTCATTCACAAGAAATCCTTTGTTCTGGGATGTAGGAGCCTCTACATAGCAGTTAGAACATTTGTGTTTCAGAGATCTTTTTTGAAAGCAGGACTTAACGATTTCCAGGAAGGGTAACATGTGGTGGATGGGATGCCATATTAGGACCACCAAGAGGGATGCATTCGGCGTTATTCTAGGCTATTTTTGTAAACAGGTTCTGTTAGGACAAGAATTTCCATGCAGACAATCTGAGACATCACGAAAGCTCCTACAAAAGCGACCGTTAACTATTTCTGCAACACTTTATGATTTCCGAGAGGTAGACTTGGTTCTTATTTACATAGCCATGTGAAGTCAGTATGACACTGCGAACCTTTTAGCTGTGCCTGCTAGTCAGACGTCTCACACTTGATGGTGGACATGCAGCTATGCTTCATCCACAGTAAACACATGTGCGGCTAGACACACCTCGCATGTCTCGTTAGGATCACTGGGAACAATGCACCCTGTGCTATTCTGGGAAGCGTTGCCACAGATTTCTATAGCGCGACCTGTGAAGTCAGTATATCACTGAGAATCTTTTAGCTACATCGCTTGGCAATTAGGTCTTCGCTGGACTGCAGGTAGAGAGGCATCATGCCAGCAATGGTAAACATGTGCATGCAGCAAAGAGATGTTTCACATTCGGAGTCGGCGGCATTGCATGCGCGACCAGAGGGTGATTTGGCTCTTATTTACATAGACGTGTGATGTCAGTATAACACTCAAAGAATTGTAACTGTATACCCGAAAATAGACATGACTTTCACCTACTTGTTGTATGCAGAAGCAGCGTGAGAGCGATGGCTCATGCTCCAGCACTGGCTTGCATCTGGCTGGCCCTCAAGGAACGTGTGTGCATTGGAGCCTCTGATACCTTGTGGTTGACGATAGTTCAAAAGCATTTTTTACATGCACTGAGTGTTTCTGCACAGCATTATTTTCGGCTGTTTAAGCATTGTGAGCATCTTTGCAGAGCCTTTTACATGCACTGTTTTTGACAATTTACGAGCTGTTTGCCTGTCTGTACATCAGTGTACTGCATTATTTCGACAGTTTAAAATTAGTGAGCGTGTTTGCAGAGCCTTTTACATGCATCATTTTGTTAATTTACAAATTGTTTTCATGTCTGCACATGAGTGTACTGCATTGTTTCGGCCATTTATGAGTAATTTGCAGGTATCTATACTGTGTACTACATTATTTGGGTAATTTACAAGTTGTTTTCGTGTCTGCACTTCAGCGTACTGCATTATTGGTGATTTACGCGTAGTTTGCAGATCTGTATGCTGTGTACTGCCATTGTTTCGGTAATTTACGGGTTGTTTGCATGTCTGTAGGCTATGTAGCGTGATCCCAAGCACGTCAGGGCGAGTGTTTTGTACCATTGTAATAAATTAACTACGTGAAATCCATCCCTAAATAAACTGTTCCAAAATAAATAAAGTACATTCCTTCCTCTCTCCAGCAGCCCAGCATTGTCTGAGTCCTTTCCCCGCCATTCCCCCCCCCCCCCCCCCCAGACAGTCATCTTGGATTACGTTACAAGAGGGACAACATCGCCCTCTGGTGGCAGTACTGTGTACTAGGTCAGTTGGATTCCAGATCTCATTGTGGACACACTGGACGGAGCTACTGCCTCAAATTGTTTAAACGAACACTACATGCAAAATAAAGACATAATGTCCATCCTATACAGCACAGGCTGAGTCCCTTTCCCTCCAATTCCTAGGAAGAGGTGGTGGTCGGATGACTTAGGTTAGTGGAGGTAGCCCAAGTGCCCTTTTTCCCGCCATTTTCTTATGTTAGTGGAGGTAACTGTGGTGAGTTGCGTTGTCCTGCTGGAATTTGAACTTCCTGCCATTTTCTGGATGGAGGAGGAAGAGGGGAGGGGAGGCGGTTAGGTTAGTGGAGGTAGCCCAATTGACCTATTTTCCCACCAAAATTTGAGCTTCCCATCCTGACTTCATTGCGACATTGCCATATCTGTTGCCACCATCTTGGATCCGCCATCTTGAATGAAGTTAGCAACAATGTAGAGTGGGGCTGTACGAACTTCGTCCTTCTACTCAGATAATGAATGTATTGGAAACTCAAAAGTCTGGAAACAATTCCGTGTACTGCTCCAACCCATCAGATAGCCCATTTGCAGATTCATGTAGTGCTTCACTTGATGAAAACTCAAAGTCTGGAAACAGTTCTACATGCTCATTTCACTTTCACTCCATCGTGTATTGATCTGCAACAGGGAGCTTACATGTGTAGAGTTGATTTCTGTTGCTGCTCAAATTTGTTTCCCGTAAGTGTTTGCTCTTATTGATAGCGAGATGCGTTACCTTTGAACTCAGATACATAACCCCAACACTGTGAGGACACATACAAACTATACCTTTGGCGTATTTATTTTCCCAGTAATAAGTTATCCATCAGTTCAAAGTGTGTCGATTGCAGGTAGAATCTTAGGCCATTAGCGTTTTCCTTCTCTGTCTCTATGTACAGAGCACGTCTCCCAGGCAACGTCATTTATAGACAAACAAGTACCAGGTTAAGCATCCAAACTACTATCATCCACTGCTGACAGCTCTGTGCACATACATGTAGAGACTCTGGATGCATTTTACTAATGATGAAGTCTCGATTTCAATGACTTGTACGCTATTTTCGACAGTGCTACAGCTCTGCAAATAGCGAAATACTCTTCTCAAAGCGGTTCTGCAGCGAATGTAAACACATTTAAATTCATCCTGCTAAAGAGCATAACATCTTCATTGAAATTTAATTAATTAATAAATTATTAATTAATTAATTAATTAATAATAAATTAAGGCCAGGTGTACGACGAGAACCAAGGACATGTTGTAGTACTATTCTCATCTGTGGAACTCTGAGAAATGTGTCTGGGAGAAGAAACCAGATGGTGTGTGTGTTGAAACAGGTGCTGAGATCATGAGTGTCATGTTGTAGAGCATGCTCTGCAACAGGATATTGTGAGTTGCCAGTATACACCCTCTGCCTATGCCCATTCATCCTAATTGATAATTTGGTGGTAGTCATGCCAATGTAGAAGGTCGAACAGCATTTACATAACAGCTGGTGTATGACATGTGTCATTTCAGAGGAGGATCTCCCTTTGTTTTGCCAGTTACAGTGCTATTATAGATGGTGGTAGGAGGGTGCACAGGGTAAGTTTTGCAGCAGGGCGGTCACAGGGGTAGGAGCCATAAGTTACGGAGATGGGTGCTGAAGGAGCATAGGGTCTGACAAAAATATTGCAGAGATGGGAGGCTGATGGAAAGCTATTCTTGATGTAGTGAGCAAAATTTCAGGCAGAGTGGATCTCATTTCAGGACATGATTTTAGGAAGTCATAGCCCTGTCGAAGTAGTTGATTAACACTTTCCAGACCAGAATAATACTGAGTCACCAATGGTGTGCTCTGAAGCTGTTTTTTGGAGGGATCAGCAGTACCAGGATTGGATGTGATGGCCTGGGAAGTCTGCTTCTTAACTAGGCTGGTGGGGTAATTATGTACAGTGAATGCTGAAATGAGATTGGTGATGTATTGTTGTAAAGAGTAAGCATCCAAATACGATTGCCTCAGATGCCAAGGCTGTATGGGAGGGAACGTTTGACATGGAATCCTCACCTTTCTTCCTTCCCCTTCAACCCTTCTGCCTGAAGAAGGAGCCACTGGCTCTGAAAGTTTGCCAGTTACAACCGTCTTTTACGTGTGCATTCTGTTGCCACTTGATGAGTAGATATTTTATTTATAGTATAAATGGAGCAACATGTTTTCACTCTTGAAAACTGCATAATGAATACATGTCTCTCAATAGATTAGTGCATACAGAGGATACATGATAGTTTCATGTTAATGCAAGCTAAAAATTACATTTTCAGTTTTATCTTCATTTACAACAAATTAATTATTTTTAAAACAGATACGGGATGTTTAGAAGTTCTGTTTGCTCTTTTGCATTAGGCTTTTGAGAAATTCTCAATTGTGGTAAGTGCTATCAACAACATAAAGAACGAGATATGACATGACACTAGGCAGATGATTTACATGTGGAATTCCTTTCAAGAAGTGCTTGTAATG
This sequence comes from Schistocerca serialis cubense, assembly GCF_023864345.2. NCBI lineage: Eukaryota > Metazoa > Arthropoda > Insecta > Orthoptera > Acrididae > Schistocerca > Schistocerca serialis. The sequence continues at coordinate 260,496,263 of NC_064642.1, forward strand.
AAATGTGGAGAACAGACTGATGCTGTTATAATACACTTTATTTGCCACATGGAGATACAATTAGAATGTATGTACACTAAACTGTTGTTCACAGACAATTAAAACCGTCAAAGATACTCATTGCATGGGAACAAAACCTGCTGCCCAAAGATGAGCTTATTCATTTGCACTTGTGTTATTGACAGTGAGGTCTTCACAGAGGCTCCATACCACTGCTCCCCCAGGGAGTGTGGAGTATGTAGTGGGACGAAATTAAACGTCACCCATCCACCAAGTCAGCCCAGTTTGCAGGTGACTATAAGTTTAATTTAGTTTTTGTTTATGTGTTTTCTTATTATTTGTAATAAATGTGAATTATCTAAAAGTTTTGTATTTTTTTATGTGTTTCATGTGCGGAGAGATCGGCGCAACGAACGGGGACAGCATCTTCGTTGCCGCGACCAGAGAGGAAATTGCTGGCCGCTATACGTCGCGGGTCGACAGCCAAGGAGCAACAGAAGATCCTGGAACCGAGTTGTTGCGTCGTGTTTCTAAAAATTAAAAATGAATTTTTATACTCTTTTTTGTACAACAATGACGTCATAATGAGCTTAGTCTTATTGAAATGTTAGTCACTGTCTGTCAACGCTCAAGTTCACATCTGTATGTGTAGGAAGCTAATAAAATAGTGTATGTTACTAAAGTTGTAACTCGTGTCTTGAAGATTTATTTATGAAGAGTTATGTGAACGGATTAATAATATATTTGACAAGATTATTGATTCAGACAGCGTTGGCCGAAACTTTGAATCTAAAAAGTTTATTTAATGTGTGATTCTGATATCGATTAGGTCAAGATAACGTGTGTCGATATAATTTTCTGAGGAAAAACAAACGAAATTTTAAATTGGGAAAAAGTTACGAAAACCAATTGGCCCAAGTGATGTAATTCTTTGCATACGACTCAACGGATGTTTTACAGTTTCGTTCAAGAACCATTCTATGACAACTTAAAAAGAATATGAATCATTTTTGAAGTGGGTTGTAACTGACGTGGGTGACGAAGTCTGCACATGGTCATACATATATCAAACGAAAACCCTAATACGTCGTTACACCGCACCGTGGCGACCTTAGAAACAGGACTTGTGTGCAACTAAGGCACACAGGTACGAAACAAAGCATCAAGAGTCCTTCGGAAGTCAACGCGAGTTTTCGTGGAGCCTTCACCAGCCAGCGGCGACTTCGTGGGTGTGGGCATCTGACGGAGCGCAGCCAAGCAGTACGGTCACGCAGTTGTTCCACGAGAAGGCGCGTCTGTTGGGCAGCAGCCGAACGCTGCAAACCCCGACAACATTTTTTCTCCCTAAACTAATAGGCCCAGTACGTCAGCTGCGGGGCGTTCCTCCGGCTGGTATTAGAGGTGTTGCTGAGGGCTTCGCCTGTCTACGGCGGTGCCGGGCGTGGTTGCAGCCAGCGACGTTTCCGGTGTTCGACTCAGCGTCCTGCCGGTTGCGGAAGCGGGGTCGCAGCATCTCAGCGGCTGCATCGACGGCTGTTACATCTGCAGCCCATAGCAGCACACTGATCATCGAGAACTACAAATTACAATATTAGTGTCCGGTGAGTTTGTTTCAAGTTGGAAGTGGAGTGTTGTACATAGGAAGTGTGCTTTTACAGGATTGTTGATTACAAGTCTGCGTGTGTAAATAGTTAATATCTTACAATAATGTCGGGAAGTGAAATGTCAGACGAAGAGCAATCTATGTCCGATAGGAGCATGAGAGCCCTTTTTAGGGCGATCGCTAAATTGAAACAATCTAACGAAGAATCTACTGCTAGATTAAAAGAGGAATTAAAACAGTCTAACGAAGAATCTATGGCTAGATTAAAACAGTCTAACGAGGAATCTACTGCTAGACTTAAAGGGGAGCTAATAAAATCAACAGACAGGTTGCAGGAATATCTTAATGAAACCAGTCGAGAATTAAGTGATAAAATAGAGTCTTCTAAAGTTGAAATGCAGGAAAAATTAGTAGGACTTAGTAATAAGATTGCTGATAATTGTAAAAGGTTAGAGGAACATATCCAGGAATCACGCGAGGAAAAAGCTCGCATGCGACACGATATTACTGACTTATCCGAGAGACTAGATAGTGTCAATATCTTAGTTGTAAATGAAATACAGAAAAATAACGATATGTTACGAGATGAATTTTCTATGCAAACAGAAACTGTTCGCAGAGAATTATTGAAATCTATTAAAGAGGTCTCTACCAAACCTGTAGAGATTTCTTCAATAGATAATGTAGAATTAGAGACATTAACTCATCAAGTAGAAAAGGACCATACCGAAATCGAAAACATGAAATTTTTAATTACTGAAATATGCAGTAATCTTGAGACTGCCAAAGATAATAATATTGACGAAGGTACAGAGCGTTCACATCGTGAACACAGTGAAGAATCGATATTAGCTAATCGCGTATCCAATACAGAACTGCGGATACAGGAAATTACTAAACGGTTATCGGAATTAGATAATAACGAGAACATTTCAGGTAGCAGAGGTAATAACATAATCAGAGACAACAGTCGCATCGAATTTGCTAGCACGGACGACAACAATATGAATAAGGCAATCACGGCAAGCCAATCCGATGCAACTCCGTCTCTGCAATCTAAACAAAATCCGACTATTTCTCTCGCAGAATGTCTGGATGACATAACAACAAATTCAAGTGTAGCAAGTCGATTTCCTGTATTCAAACCAGGAGGCGAACTGCACCCTATAATCTTTATAAAAGCTTTTGAAACATCATTATCTCCTAAATGGAGTAATGAAAAACGCATTCAATTTGTAATAGGACATTTAGAAGCAGAAGCTGCGGAATGGGCAGTACTGCATAGAAATGAATTCAGGGATTGGGATGATTTTGTTAAGCAATTTAAACAAAATTATTGGTCAAGAGGAAAACAACAACACTTAACTTTAGAGTTGTTAGACCCTCCTCCATATTCTAAACGGTGGGGAGGTTATAGGAATTATTTTGAATGGAATTTAAACCGTGCTAAATTAATTGAAAGTCATCTAATGCGAGTCCTAATTAGTGGATTACCGTATTACATAAAGGAAAGAAAAATGTTATTCTACGAATTATACAAAACCTTAATAATGGGGACGAAACAGTTAACACCCGGGGTGTGTGGTTATATTTTAACGACTTGTTGTATTGGAAAGCACAGAGGGAACACCAGAGATGGAAAATCTGCATTCCGGAAACTGTTGTGGACGAGTTAATTACTTATATTCATGAAGGTTACGGGCATTTTGGAATTCATAAATGTATTAAACATCTAATGAAGTATTATTATTTCAAAAAATATGTCACGTATTGTGAGAAGTATTATTAGGGCTTGTGAAACCTGTCAAAAGGTTAAAGTTAATAACAAATCCAAGCGTTATAAATTATATGCTGTAATTCCTCGAGGTTTGTGGGATCTACTGTCATTAGATTTTTTCGGCCCTCTGCCTCGGAGTTCAGGAGGATTAACATATGTGTTTGTTGTAATGGAATGTTGGTCCAAACATGTGAAACTGTATACTTTGAAACGAGCGAATACAGCAAGCGTTATACGCTGCCTCACCCGAAATTACTTTGTTAACTGGGGCATTCCTAAACGACTTATGTCTGACAACGGTAGTGCCTTTATTAGTCAAAGATTTCAAGACATGATAAGACAATATGGAATCAAACATATCTTAATTTCGAAATATCACCCTCAAAGTAATTTAGTAGAAAGAGTCATGAAAGAATTAGGACGATTATGTAGAACTTATTGTGCACATAAACATACTCGGTGGGCCAAACTAATGCCTGAATTCGAAAAGATATTAAATGAATTGCCTCACCTAACGACGGGATTATCACCTATAGAAATTTTAGGCAAACGACTTATAGGTGAGCCTTTACTAGCTGCTTTACCTTGGCCACCAGTAAATGAGATACAACAATGTATCCCAGACGAAAAAGTTTGCGAACAGATTGTAAAAAATGCCGAACGGAGAATTAAAAGTTATAATCAACAGGCTATAGAACCCTCATTTCAGGTAGGAGATCTTGTGTTAGTACGATCTCATCCTAAAAGTTCTAAGATCGATAAGGAATGTAGAAAATTCTTCTTTATCTTTGAAGGTCCATATGTTGTACATAAGATTGTACATCCCAAAGCATTACTTCTTATGGAACCTTCATCAGGTGTAATTAAAGGATTATATAGTGTTGATCAAATGAAACTCTTCATTCCTAAATAAGTTAATATTTAGTATATGTTACACACGGAAGAGCGTTCATAGTTTATTCATGTGAAGTTTTCGTGATAGTTACGTATTATTTTAAAGAATAGGACAGAAAGCTTAAACAAGTGTTCTACAATAATCTACTGGTACTTCAAAAAGAGAAAGATAACCCAAAGGGGGATTTATATGGAGGAAACTTTGCTCTTAGGTCTAAAGGAATTTTGCATATTTTAAATTTACTCGGATAGTAGGAACCAAAGGGGATGGTTAATAGTTTTAGGGACCATGGGCGTCCAGAGCTATATGGCTCACGAGAACATAGCAGAGTGCCTTTAATAGAGGTTTGTAATAGTGTTAATATAGAACACACCAAACGGGGCTCTCTCGCTTGTTTCTCATAAATAAATGGCCATTACCCAACAAGGTGTCCGAAGGTAAAGAAAGCCGTGCCGAGATTCTAAAGAGAGTTTTGCTTGATTTCTTCTTGACCTCAGGCATAAATAAGGCATTAGGGAAGAGAATGACGTAAAGTAAATAGTACTATTAGTTATTGTGAGAAACTTATTAGTAATATACATTCTTGAAAAGAATAACTCTAATAAATAAATGAAGCTGAAACTAATCTATCACAATTTGAACGCTCTGTCCTAATGTACAACGTTAAAGAACGTACTAAATTAGTATTTATTAGCAACTATTAACTGAAGAGGAGCAATCTCCCTATATTCGGTTACGAATTACCATAAGAGCACAATTAAGAGTAAATGACAAATAGTCACAACGATATCGTATTAAAAGAATTAAATCTCTCTAATAGCAAGGACTCTAGGTTACGTAAAATGTGAGGAAAATGTATTAACAGTTAAATATTGTATATTGAACAGTTTTAATTTCGGTTAAAACCTGACAAACTGAGCTTGTGGGTGGGGTATGTAGTGGGACGAAATTAAACGTCACCCATCCACCAAGTCAGCCCAGTTTGCAGGTGACTATAAGTTTAATTTAGTTTTTGTTTATGTGTTTTCTTATTATTTGTAATAAATGTGAATTATCTAAAAGTTTTGTATTTTTTTATGTGTTTCATGTGCGGAGAGATCGGCGCAACGAACGGGGACAGCATCTTCGTTGCCGCGACCAGAGAGGAAATTGCTGGCCGCTATACGTCGCGGGTCGACAGCCAAGGAGCAACAGAAGATCCTGGAACCGAGTTGTTGCGTCGTGTTTCTAAAAATTAAAAATGAATTTTTATACTCTTTTTTGTACAACAATGACGTCATAATGAGCTTAGTCTTATTGAAATGTTAGTCACTGTCTGTCAACGCTCAAGTTCACATCTGTATGTGTAGGAAGCTAATAAAATAGTGTATGTTACTAAAGTTGTAACTCGTGTCTTGAAGATTTATTTATGAAGAGTTATGTGAACGGATTAATAATATATTTGACAAGATTATTGATTCAGACAGCGTTGGCCGAAACTTTGAATCTAAAAAGTTTATTTAATGTGTGATTCTGATATCGATTAGGTCAAGATAACGTGTGTCGATATAATTTTCTGAGGAAAAACAAACGAAATTTTAAATTGGGAAAAAGTTACGAAAACCAATTGGCCCAAGTGATGTAATTCTTTGCATACGACTCAACGGATGTTTTACAGTTTCGTTCAAGAACCATTCTATGACAACTTAAAAAGAATATGAATCATTTTTGAAGTGGGTTGTAACTGACGTGGGTGACGAAGTCTGCACATGGTCATACATATATCAAACGAAAACCCTAATACGTCGTTACACCACAAGTACTGGAGGAGGCATCAATGGAGGGCACAGCTGTCAGCATCATCTTTGCACATGTGTACATTACCAACTGTACCATGGCTGACTGGTACACAGGACATAGCTAGGTTTTTTCTCAGTGAGAGAGAAGAAAGAGAACGTGAAGTTTTAAGTTTTGACTTGTCTCAATACAGTTGATGTTGGCTGAAAATAGGGTGGAGGTCAGTAGGGATGTCTGCAGCGAGAATGTTGTTCTGCCTGGAGCTGATCAAGTTGTGGTGGGAGGGTGCTGGACTGAGGAAGTGATGGGAGCAGTAGAAGCAGCTACATCTGGCTCCACTGAGTACTTGGGGGCAAGTGTTTTGTCCTAGGAGAAGTGACATTTAGAAACCCATCAACCAATAATTCTGATGTAAACACGGCCTGCTTGACATCACACAGAAGTCTGTGGCTGCTAGTGAACTGTCAGGGAAAGAAAAACATTATCACCTTGGCTTATTTCATGCTGTCCTACAACCGTGATGAAGTTATCTACCAGTTCCACTTTTATGTTGTCTGGCTGGAATGGCTGCATGCCAAGTGTCACTATAAATGTGTTGTTGGTGTTTGAAACATCTAATGCTCTATTGTTCTCTGGAATGAGAAAGGTAGTGGCATCAGTCCATACAGCTTCTGCACCTGACGTGCTGGTCATGTTACGGAAAATTCATATAGGTTTAAGGCAGTTCACTGAAACAACAAGATGACGCCGATAGGAAAGTGTAGTGACGCTTCTCTCTCGCTAAAAAGGCAAAAAATGAACAGTTCTTCCTGTAGAGAATGTAAAAAGCGTGTGATGAAGGGTATTCTGTGTATCAAATGCAACTTCTGGTTACACGAAAAGTGCGCGAAAGTAAATCTTAAGTTCGTCAGCGATGATTTTCCGTGGACATGTCACGGTTGTTTACGTGACGAAGCGGCCGATCTTGTAAGTGCAGTTGATACAAAAAGCGAAATTATAAAGTTACTACGAAGTGACATTGAGGCATTAAAAACCGAACTTTCGACCATCAAGAAAGAAAACGATACATTAATACAAGAAAAGAAGTCCTGTGTGTGTAAAAGACATCAAACGGAAAAGCAAGAAGATCGCGAAAATACGAGTGACCGATCGTACTTTAAAAACAACATTTCAAGTGTTCCCGTTGATGTCTCGGTAAAGTCAGTAAGCCAAAAACCGGAAGATAAATATAAATGGAAGGTGGTGACATACAACAAAAGGAAAAACAAGGCGACAGATACGCAACAAAAGGAAAATGACTTTTTAATAATTGGCGATTCGCTGCTGAAGAATATCGCTGTCCCAATTGCAAGATCGACGTACGACCTGGAATTAGAACGCATCAACTCGGTAAACATTTTAAAAATATGGTAAATGCAAGACAAAATACTACAGAACCAGATTCTGAAACCAGACATAACTATAATGGGGTGTTTATACATGTTGGAACGAATTCGTTAAGGAGCAGCAGTGAGGAAGAAATGGCTAGCGAAACAAGAAACATGATTCGTTGTGCAAGAAATATGTATGCAGGATCTCGTCTGATACTTACAAGGGAACATCCCCATCGCACGCCCCTCAGATTTAGTTATAAGTTGGCACAGTGGATAGGCCTTGAAAAACTGAACACAGATCAATCGAGAAAACAAGAAGAAATTGTGTGGAACTATGAAAAAATAAGCAAAATATACAAACTGGGTCGTCCATGTGTAATATAGGCAATATTAAGAGCAGTATGTGGTGAGGAGCGCCGTGGTCCCGTGGTTAGGGTGAACAGCTGCGGACAGAGAGGTCCCTCCTTTTGTCTTTTGTGATTTTTTTTTTTCCTACCTTCCATCGTGTGCAATCGAGAGGTGTGCGAAACTGTGAGTACCACAAAACTATTACAGGCCTATCAGTACAACAAACTAGTGATTTACATGCTTATATATGTCTGTCTTTCCACCACGAATAGTTTCCTCCTTTCAGTCTTCCTCACTCTCACGCACCACCGATAGTAAACTAGCTCTAAAATTGCACTATATAATGCTTCCTAGTGTATTGCTCTTTGCTCAATCGAAAAAAAAAATAGGTTTAATAATTCGCTAAAATAGTAATGTCCTTTTTCTTTTGTCATGGATTGCTTAATATGTTAAGATAGTTTTTCATGAGGGTTTCCCCTTTGGATACCACTTTACCCATCAAACAAGAGCTGACAACTGATACACTCGTTAATATTTCTATCAAACTGATTTCATGCCTAGTGCATGTCCCACTAAGGTCTCGTTTTTCAAGACCCAACGTAAAATGCCTCCTCCTTGTTTTCTAACACAAGATTTAATAAGAGGATAGTAATAACACAACATTATTTTAAAATGAATAGAGCACATCCTCAACTCAAAACATCTATAAAAATAATAACAATAATAACACCATAACTAGTAATAAGTAACATTCCATAAAATAACTTTGTTTTCTTATATACTAATTATTCTCTGTAAATAACTAGATCGTACAATCAATGCTTACTCCAAATTCACTCTGCCATACGTATAAATGTAGCGTACAAAGGCTCAGAAAAGCTAAATTGCTAAACTACAACAATAAACGGTGCAAGAAACAACTAAAAAACCTCTGACTGACAGACTTTCGAAAAATATTAAAAAAATTTAAAAAACAAAAAAAATACCAAATGAAATAATTACCTGGACAGTACAGTAACAGAAAAATAAAAGCAAAGAATGGATTGTCTCGTCTTTACAAGTAAAATGTAAACTGTATTTTGTAAAACGAAATTGTTATTTTGTAAATAAAAGTCTATATACGTTAAAAAAAAAGTTCAAATCTGCCCTCGACGGAAAATTTTTCTTTCTTTATTTTCGCAAAGTTATGATCTGTCCGTTCGTTCATTGACGTCTCTGTTCACTGTAATAAGTTTAGTGTCTGTGTTTTGCGACCGCACCGCAAAACCGTGCGATTAGTTGACGAAAGGACATGCCTCTCCAATGGGAACCGAAAACATTTGATCGCAAGATCATAGGTCAACCGATTCCTCCACAGGAAAACACGTCAGATATATTCTATACGACACTGATGACAGCATGTGCGTCACATGACAGGAATATGTTGTCGACCCACCTAACTTGTACACTTGGCGAATGGGTAAAAAGATTCTTCTACCTTGCCCGATTTAGGTTTTCTTGTGGATGTGGTAATCACTCCCAAAAAAGTGATGAAAACATAAGAGTTTGTCACATAAACTGAAAATAAAAAAATTAAACTTTTCACTGGATGGAAGATTTGAACTAAAAACCTCTCGTTCTGCAGCTGTTCACACTAACCACGGGACCATGGCGCTCCTCCTCTCACGTTGCCCTTAATATTGCCTATATTACACATGGACGACCCAGTTTGTATATTTTGCTTATTTTTTCATAGTTCCACACACCTTCTTCCTGTTTTCTCGATCGATTTGTGTTCAGTTTTTCAAGGCCTATCCACTGTGCCTACTTATAACTAAATCTGAGGGGGGTGCGATGGGGAGGTTCCCTTGTTAGCGGAATCATAAACAGAAGGTCGGTGAGTGAAAAATATATCGCCAAAATAAACTGTGCTCTTAAAGAACAATGTGATCGTCTTGGGGCAATTTTTATAGACCCAAACAAATTCCTATGTGAAAACTCACTAGCGAATGATGGCTTGCATTTAAATAGACTGGGGTCTGTAACGTTCAGCAGAATGTTTGCAGATGTCTGCAAAATCATTAGATGCAAGGGAAACTAATATGGCCTGAAGGGGGTGAAAAATCATACACTCCAGCTGGATAAGAAAAATATAAGCACCACACAAAAAAAGACGATACTAAAGAACTTGCCCCAGAATACAGCTCACAACATGTAAACCAACAAAAGAAAAATTACATAAAAGTACTTCATCAAAATATTCAATACTTTGGTAACAAAAAATTAGAAGCAGAAGTGCTCCTGAGTGAAGTAAGACCAGACATGTTATGCATAAGTGAACATGGACTAACTGAAAGTAAAATACATAATGTTGCAATAAAGGACTACAAACTAGCTAGTTACTTCTGCAGATCTAAATATAAGGGTGGTGGCGTTTGTATATATATTAAAACAGGTACACTATCAAAGAATGTAAACAGTGAAGCCGCTACATTACCCATAGCTAGAGAAAGAGACTTCGAAGTTACTGGTATAGTGGCAGAGGATTTTAGAGTGTTTTGTGTGTACAGGTCACCATGTGGCAATATTAGCATCTTTCTAAAAAAAATTGCTAGCTTACTGAGAATGAATATGAAGAGAAATCTTATTATCTGTGGAGACTTCAACATTGACATGGGAAAAGACACAAAAATAAGACAGGATTTTGAAGAATTGTTAATACAGCATAACATGAAAGTGACTATAACTGCACCAACAAGAGTGACTTCACAAAGTGAGACAGTTATTGACAACATAATTACTAATATGTGTAACTATGAGTCACATGTAGTTCAGACAGAAATATCTGATTATCATGGACAACTAATCAGCTTTTGCAGAAGTAATGACACAGTATCAGAACCAAAACAAACAACCAAAGAAATTAGGATCATCAGTGAACAAAATATCAGCATCTTTAGAACAATGTTAAGAAAGGAAACCTGGAATGAAACCCTACAGGCCCAGAGTGTAAATGAAAAATATGATGCATTTATTTCAACAATTAAGTACCATTTTAATGTAGCATTTCCCAAAGTAAAGAGACAAGAAAGGCAGCAAGATCAAACACAGCGGATTACCAGTGAAATACTAGAACAGCGAAGGAAGCTTCAGGATGTGAGATGGATGGGCGAAGCTGAAAACTATAAAATGTTAAAAAAGAAGTATAGAAAAACAATAAGAGAAGCCAAAGCAAGAGCAATTGACACCACTATAGCGAACTCAAAAAACAAGGCAAAGGCAGCTTGGAATGCAATCAATGCTGAAAGAAAGGAAAAAGATGGGTCAAGCAAAGAAAAAGGTATTAGGTCAATTAAAATAAACAACACAATGGTCACAGATGGTATGGAAATAGCAAACATACTGAATAATATCTATATCAGAGTAGTAGAAAACTTAAAATTGGAAAGAAATAGTCAAAAACAGAAGGGTATTAAGGCACCAAAAAGATCATGCAGTACTATGTTCTTAAGACCAGTCACGGAAGATGAATTGTGGAAAACTATACAGAAACTGAAGCCCAAGAATCAGCTGGTGATGATGAAATATCAAATCATGTAATAAGGCTGGTATGTGAGGAGATAATAACACCACTGCTGAACATAGCAAACTGTTCTTTCAGAGATGCAATTTTTCCAGAAAAACTGAAGACAACAAAGGTAGTGCCAGTGTACAAGAAAGGGTGTAAGGATGATCCCAACAACTACAGACCAGTTTCACTGATATCAGGTTTCTCAAAAATCCTAGAAATGCTTATGTATAGCAGATTAGTTAACTATTTGGACAAACATAATATTCTCATACCCTCACAACATGGTTTCAGAAAGGGTAAATCTACAGAATCAGCAAGTGTCAGTCTAACAGAATACATTTTACAGTCCTTAGTTGAGAAAAAGGTTGTCTCTGCAATGTTTCTGGATCTTTCAAAGGCATTTGACCCCATTGACCATGAAATGCTGATACAAAAATTAATCAACTATGGCATTCGGGGGCAACCAGGTGAATGGATAAAATCATACTTGTGCAACCGCAAGCAGTATGTATCATTAGGAAACTCGTACCAATCGGAAACCAAATTCATCAAATATGGAGTGCCGCAGGGTTCGGTAATGGGGCCATTGTTATTTATTGTATTTGTCAATGATTTAGGCGTTGAGGAGGAAGAAAAGAAAATATTGTATGCTGATGACATGACAATACTAAATAGTGACCGAAATATGGAACAGCTTGAGAGAAGAGCATACATATCTGCAAATGTCACAGCTCAGTGGCTGTTGGAAAATGAACTGGTTATAAATCTAAAAAAGACTATGTGTGCAATGTTTAAAAACAAGGAAAAGGCTGTAGACATGGATTTAGAGGTTGATGGAACAAGGCTGGAAGAAGTAGAATCTGCTAGATTCATAGGTATTCTTGTGGATAATGAACTGAAATGGAAAAAACATATTAATAATGTCTGTAAGAAACTGAGTTCTGTCATATTCTTAATGATGCAGCTATCACAGTATTCAGACAAGAACCTTCTGTGTACACTGTATTATGGACTTTTCGAACCATACTATGGAGTGACTGTGTGGGGAAACTCAAACAAACAAGAGACAAAACGAGTGTTTACATTACAAAAAAAAAGCAATTAGGACCATTTTAAGAAGGAAGACCTCTGAAACGTGCAGAAACTGTTTCAAGAATTTAGGTATTTTAACTTTTTCATTGTTGTATATATACAAAACAATAATGTACATCACAAAAGGTAGTGAGGACTGGATTACAAATGCTAGTGTACACACCCACAATACAAGAAGGAAGAATGAAGTATGGAGCATACCTCACCGACTGGCAATGCTAGAAAAAGGACCCCAGTACTCTGGTATCAGACTACTAAGAAGTCTGCCCAAAAACCTGCAAGATAGTGTACTTCACAATGACTTTCCAAAGAAACTTAAAGACTATCCCATTGAAAAAGAGTTTTACAGTGTTGCAGAATACTTATGCCATTAAATTTGTATATATTGTTACTCATTATCAGTGATGTAAAAAGGTAAGCTAAAGGTGTAGAAAAATAAGTGATAAAGAATGTTAATACTTTGACATGTCCTATATTACACGTACATTTACTGTACACAATGTAATGTTACAGGATCAGATAAATTCAATTCAATGGCCTGCCATGCAGGAAAATATTGAAGGTATTAGTTGTTTGTTTTAGCACCATGTGAGGACCCAAATATGGTGCTGCAGTGCAGGTCAGATGGTATCATCCTGCAAAATGACATGTCCAGCTTCCTGAGGCTTTGTGTACAAAACTTTTTGGCAAGCTCTGTGCCTGCAGCAGGCTGTGTTCTGAGCCAAGCAGCGTGTTATCTCATTTTGTTGATTACAGCAAGTAGCTCCTTAGTTGCTGGTGAAATGAAGTCTGTCGGCAGGGTGAGCAGTTCACCATACAGAATATCTGCTAAAGAGGCATGGAAATCTTCTTTGTACATGAAGCATACACCTAAAGGCACCCAGGGGAAAGATTCTGCATTAACTTACATTTTTCTATATTTTGAACTAGCTGCCATTCAGCACACCAACTAGAAACTTTGTCTAAGTGATCTTGTGTCCTTCTACAGTCACTCAACTTTGACACCTTCCCATACACCATAACATCATCAGCAAACAAATACAGGAAAATATTGTATTACATCTCCCTTCATATGGATGCTGTAAATTTACCTTTATAGAGTATCAACCAAAAGTTTGATTTAGTTCATACTATATGCTGTCATCCAGCAGAATGGGCATAAACATTAGTTAAAAATAACACCAGAACTACCAGAGAAAACGAGAAGCATATCTGTGGACAGTTAACACATGTGGATAGTGTGGGTGAGTTGGTAGAGTGTATTGTCATCATACCAAGGATCCCAAGTGTAAATCCCACTAACAGCGATTTTTTTAAACTGTTTATGTGTGAAACTGTTATATGAGAGAATATTTTCCTGATATATAAAAAGCCTTTTCAGAGTTTATAGAAATGTTCTTTTGGCAGTCTGCTTTCACTTTTAATTGAAAGTAGCAAACCTATAGAGTACATTTGTATAGATGGTATGGTGTTCTGTCAGACATGTGCAACAGAACAGACACCACTCATGATGTTGCATAACAACTGTTGTGTACGTATAACAATGGAAATAACTGAAGATGAGAGAAAATGTTGATCAATGGAATGTGTCAAATGTCACAGATTGATTGGTTGTGATAAGGTAGGGCAGCCAAAACATGATCTCCACAAGTGAATGAATGCTCTTGCTGTTGTTTCCACCATTATGTCTGACAAGGGAGTAATCTGAATGCAGCAGGTGACATGATCAGTGGCAGAAAAAATGTATTGAGAACCTTCTGTCTCTGGGAGGGGCTGACCAAATCAAGATGAGCATGCTGTAGCCAGCCTTTAGATATTTTGTATAGACTGTGTAGACTGCATAGGCTGTCCAACATTGCATTGTTGAGAAGATGTGCATCCCTGAGTCCAAAAGTTACAGTCTCATTTCTCATTCAGCCAGATGAATAGGTCAGTAACTAGTTCACTTGCAGGTTGACCGCTGTGTGTGGTAGTCTGTGCAAGCTGTCAAAAATAGGTTTATGCATATAGAGTGGAATTAGTGGTCTGAGGTAGATCTGAGCCACACCTCACCAGACTTATACATAAGACTCTGGAATGGGGCACCATTCAGGCTCCAGACCAGTCCTGGTATCTTGCAGGATGTTGCATATTTACATTATTCCTTGGTGACCTCATTGTAATTAATGTCAGTTGAAAGTGTACTTGAGAGAGGTAGTCAGCCACAATGTTTACCATGCTCTTGAGTTGTTGGACATCAGTTGTGAACTGTGTGATGTGGAGAGTAGTCTTTTGCTGGATTATATTTTGAATCTGTCAGTGGTCAGTGGTCTGTATAAATAGTAAGTGGTCATCTTTCAAATGCTGCATTGATTCCTGTATTGCAAGCAATTCTATGTCATAAGCTGACCATTTACATTAAGATTCAGTAAGAGTTAAAGAAGGAATGGGATGTTTGTTGTTCACCTGCTAACTGTTTGTTGAATAACTTACTCTGAATGTGATGTCATTCACATCACAAGTAACTGACAAGGGAGTTGTTATGAGTGGATGAGCTAACATTGTAGCATGTGATAAACTGAGTTTAATTTGGTCAAATGCTTATTGCTTTTGAGCGATCCCCGTGGGGTTACACTTGCCACATGTATGTTTGCTATCCAGTGTCTTTGTCAGTTGTACCTGTGTGGCTGCCACTTGGGGTAAGTACACCTGTAAAAATAAATCATGCTAAAGTGTAATTCATGATAATTCTTAGACAGTGGAAGGTGACAGGTGAATTCTGTGCAGTAGGTCATGGGTGAATCCTGTTATGACAAACAGAGCGGTCCGGAAATATTACTTTGGATCTCCTACATTGGAACTTTTTATTATCGTTTATCACTTCAGCAAATTAGACAGGTGTCTTGGAAAGGAGGGTGAGATGTTCCTCATGTTCTGTGTGGTGAGGCCATACAAAGCAAAATATTGTCCAGGTACGCACAACAGAAAGGAAACTTGAAAAGGATACTTTCAATGAAGTGTTTCCACATTTATGTTGCAGTTTTCAAACAGTAAGGCACGAACAGATATTCATAGAGCCTGAATGGTGTGATGACTGCTATCTTAAATATGTCCTCAGTAGTCATAGGAATTTGCAGATAAGATTTCTACACTCTAGAAAATTGAACAACGAAGTGTCAGCTAAGATGTGAGTAAAATCTTGAATGTTAGGCATTGGGTAGCCGTCAGGATGTGCATGTGTGTTAATAGCCTGATAAATTTCACATAGCCTGTATCTTTCATTTTTTCCCTCAAAAAAGATGTATGAGTGAAGCCCATGAACTGTAAGACTGACAGACAATTCCAGCTTATAGTAGTTCATCAATAGCAGTTTTGGCTGTTTGTAGTCTATAAGGGATGTCATATGTGAATCACAGGGGGGGGGGGGGGATGGGGGGAGCAGTGTATTATTATAATAATTAAAAAAAAATGAAATGGAAGGAATGAAGGAAATTTGATTGGTAATTGTCCTTTCGATTGCAATGAAAAGAGAATATTAGTACAGCGTATTATTATTAAATGTTTTGTGTGCACGAAATTCTGCTATTGTTTATTCACTTTTCCTTGTGTCATTTCTTTTTTTGTGTCCATCACTATATATATTTTAATTATATTTGTTGTCTTCTGAAAGCGTCTCCTTCTGTTAATTTTTCAAAAATATGACAGTGGACTTCTTTTCCTCCATTTTAATTGTGGATGCAGGCAGCCAACTCCAGGGAACACCAGTGCCTCTCATGATGATATAAAATATGAAGGAATTCTTCTTAACTTGGTTCTATTTCACTTAAATAAAAATATTTAATCCTGTTATTAAGTCTTCTCTGATTCTGAAACACATACGATACAAAACACTCGTAGCCCATCATACTCTGAGCAGTACATCTTAATCAAACTTCAGTATATGAGAGAGTGAAACAAAATCACTTACAAAAAAGTGAATTATGTTTTATGGTCATTTGTTTACACTTTACTGCGCATTCATAACTAATGTCTTTTCCCAACACTTATAGTCTGTCTTTGATTCTCTTGTTATCGCTGTTTCATTTTTTAAATAAATTTTAACTTTACTATATCTGGGGGGTCTTTAACCATGTACCTACACAATTGCCCCCACACTGTATGTTGACATGATATGGAGATGTACAGTGTTTTTGTATGTACGTAACTTATATTTATATTTGTTGATAGGGGTTGATGCTCTTTATTTGTTGGCTTCTCTTTTATTTAATGGAATGGATATGTCAGCTTATCCTATGTATGTTAGAGTTCTACTAGAAATTAAAAGATTGTATACATAATATGATAGTTCATTACATATTTGAATTTAGAACCCTGAGAAAAAATGTTCAGTTTGCTTCGGTCTCATTACCGGGTTTTGCACCTGCGCACTAGTATATTTGGCAGCTAAGCACAAGCCACTAACAGTCAACATGCTAGTTGCTACCATCATACGTGTGTGCACTCATCCCTTAGTGTTCATTCCACATTGAATGTCACACTTTCACTTGAGTATTACATATTAAAGGATTGCCGTGGCGTTTGTCTTCATCCTGGGTGCAGTGTGTGTGTGCTTGTTGTTCAAAATCTGATACTGTAGCAGAAGATCTCCATTCTTATGGCTTGGGCATCATTATTACATTTTCAGTGGAGAGAACCCTGGCCAACAGCATCTGTCAATGAGGTAAGTACTGGCTTGAACAACTATAGTTCACTTATTACTGTATCAGCCATTGTGACACACAATACTCAGAAATTACTTCATCGCTCCCAGAGTTTGGTTTTCAGTGAAAATTCATGGAAGTATTAAGTTACAACAATATATAACATGATAGCTTATACTTATGGCTGACATTCCAGGTCATTCCACTCTAGGTACAGTCCATTTCTTTATTTGGTACCTACTACTCTCAACGTAATTCTCTTCTTCTGCACCATGACAACGCACTGATTGCTGAAGTAAAAATACTTAAAACTAACTTAAAACTATTTGCTTTACATAGCTTGGTGGCCACTGATACATTTGATCAATCAATCAATCAATCAAATTTTATTGTCGTTCAGCTCATAAAGCAATAGACAACGTCAAGATACATTTTTAACATTAATTACTAAATACAATTTAGTTTGGATTACATAAGGCCATCCGTTAGATACAGTGTTGGAAGACAGTATTTTCAGTTTCAAAAAATTTGTCTACTGTGTAGAAAGGGTTATTTACTAGTATTCTGTACAACTTAGCTTTGAAGATATTGACAGGTAACTCTTTTAAATCTATACTTAACTAATTGTACAACTTAAGTCCAAGAACTAAATATGAATTCTGTGACTTGGATAGTCTTTGATATGGTACATCTAAACATGATTTCTTCCTGGTGTTATGGCTATGTACATTCCTTCTTAATGATATATTTGAAATATTGTTCCTAACATACAACAGAACATTATAGATGTACAAGTTTATTACCGTCAGGCATTGCAATTTAACAAACAAGGGTTTACAGTGTTCTAACTTATCTGAGTTGGTTATTATTCTTACTAATTTTTTTGTAAAAGTAGAATGCCCTTTACGTGACTGCTATTGCCCCACTATAAGATTCCATATGATATGATACTTTGAAAGAAAGCAAAATATGCTGATCTTATAAACTATTAGGGACACGTCTTTTTAATTTTCTAATTAAATAGATAACTCTTGAGAGTCTGGCAGATAAATGTTTGACATGTGGTTCCCATGTCAACTTGTTGTCTACTATAACACCTAAAAATTTTATACTTTCTAAGTCATGATTCTCTCTTAAGCTAAAGGAAAGTGCCTGGGTCTTACTTTCATTACATCTGTCCGCAGATATTTCCATACTTTGTTTAAATTCATGGACATTCATTTATTCTGTTACCATTTATGATCATTTACCCTGCAAAGAGAATATTTGATATTTCCTACAGTATTTTATCGTTTCCTCTTAGCTTACACATCTCACATATTTCTTCATAATGCTTCCCTTTGCTTGTAAATATGTGGTACATATCTTAGTATTTAATTAAATCTCTGTGTACATATATCAATAGGTTTCTTAGTTCTTGGACAGTAGATGTAATTGCTTAGTATATCCATTTACTTTGTATTTAAGTTAGGTACTTGTACATATCGCATTTCTATTTGGTTGACATTCTGCCCATCTGTCAGGCATGCACACAGGTCAGTCGCTCCTCTCCTACTACTGATGTCAGCACGTATCATTGAGCACACACAGCTGAGTCATAAGCTTGGTTTTATGCTTACGTGTACGAATAAAAAGAATTACTTACACTTTACACATTACTTCATCCCAAAATACACTCCAGAAAAAAATTACAGTTAGAGTTATGTAAACTATGAACAATTATCTTGTGATAAAAAGAAAAATGGTACCTTGATTCATCATTCTATGAAAGCTTTTTTGTCTTTGTGATGGTGGAGACCCTTGTCTCTCACTGTTTACTCATAGACTAATCTGTACATTCCAGGGTAAGGTATTTTAGAAATTATATATGGTCCTGAATAGTGTAATTGCCACTTCTTATTCAGTTTGCCAATTTTTGTCGATTTTGAGTGCACCTATAAGAGGACTTGTTGCCCTTCAAAAAATTGTGTAATATGTTTCAGTTTCTTGCTATAAATTTTCTTTCTACACTCAGCCCTGTTTTGTGTGTAATCATAGCTTGTTTGATTTTGTCTTGTAGTGGAATTTCTGTGGTGAATACTTTTGGTATGAGTGACTCTCACTCATTGGTTTATTTTGTCCAGAACATAAATTCATTAGATGTGAAACCTGTTGAAGAATTTGGAAGCCTATTTACAACTTGTATGAAAGGAGTTATGTATTCTACCCATCAGATGTGTTTGCGAGGGGTGTATGCCCTAATAAACTGGTTAAATTCTTTAAAGACTCATTCTACTGGGCTTGCTTCCAGGTGAAAAAAGTTTACTCATACATGTTTTATGCCCTGTGAGGTCATAAATTGTTTCCACTTTTGCTCAATGAAATATGAAGCATTATCAGTTAGCAGTACCTTTGGTTTACCTATTATTCTCAAATAGTCTTCCTCATATTTTTTCTGATATTTGTGGCTGTTGCATTTTTAATGGCAGACATTTTGATATGTTTCAAGAAAATATCATATAGTGTCACTATGTATCTTACACCTCCTTTACTTCTTGGATATGGGCCAGCTATGTCCAGGGATACTATACCTAGAGGTTTTTTGTGAGTATTGGATATAATTCAGTATATTTTGACACATTGGACTGTTTTGATTTTTGACATATTGCACAGTTTCTTAATACCTGTAGGACTAGCCTTCTCAAATTTGGAAAATAACAACGTGTTGTAATTTTTTCAGTACGTTTGCCTACCGCATAATGTCCCCATACTTCTTGAGTGTGTCTTATAAATTCGTTGATATAATCTTCAGGAACACACACACACCACTGATCAGATTTTTCACGTTTCCTATGGAAAAAAATGCCCTTGTACTCCTGATACTATTTACTTACCTTTCCACCCTAATCCTGCTTAAGGTTTTGCATGACTTTACTCCATATGTGATCTTGCTGTTGTATAATTTTCATTTGCTTACAAAACTTATGGTAATCAGACTGTTGTGTTGTACCTTGCATTAACAACATTTTGATTTCTGCATCTTGCCCTGCTAATTCACTAAATTCATCTAAACTTTGTGGTAACCTCAACAAGGCATCTGCAATAATATTTTGACTTCCTTTAATATAAATGATCTTGAAACTGAATTCTTATAAATATAGACACCACCTAGCTAATCTACAGTGTAATAATTTACATGTTAAAAGAAATGACTGTGACTGATGGTCTCAGTAAACTTTGGTATTATTACTCCACAAAAAATGTTAAAATTTTTTAAATGTCCATATTACAGCTAAACTTTCCAATTCTGACACAGAGTAAGATCTT